>NC_092529.1:21248750-21892500 GCF_037038585.1 Patagioenas fasciata | reverse complement strand
CGGCTCTCACAACAGTTGAGGTAAGGGTTAGCAAGCTTCTGTAGGGTTTATTGAGAGCTTAATTTAGGATAAAATAATTTCTTTGTAAGATGGAGAGATATGCAGATTGTGTAAGTACTGATGTTGTCACGTCAGTTAGGTGGTGTGTGCGATAAAACCCAAGACCATTTTGGTGCAAGAACAAATGGCAGATTTGCCTCAGCCTCAAGGCATGGAGGAGACAGAGGCCCTGCAGATGTTGTTTTAACACTCAAGTAGATGAGAATTTAAATTGCCAGCCAGATAAAAGATGAGTCCTACCTACATAATTTTTTTGTTTTAGTAGCAAAATAGCAACACTCACATCCTCACTAGTCCTCTTGTGCCACTTGGGATAGCGATGTAGAGTGGCTCACGGTCCTTTGGAAGGCAAGGAAGTCTATCGTGTGGTAACTGTAGTAATGTTCCTTATAAAATAACGTGTGCTTTCCAACAAAAGCCACGTATCTGTTTGGTCCTCCAGCAAGAAACTCTTGGAGGTCCTGAAGCCCCAGAACCTGTGCTTTTCCCTGAGGGACACGCTCCATGTGCCCCAAGGCAGAGCCCCCACGGCGGAGCGGGGCCGCGGGGCGAAGGTGCCGCTGCGGCACAGCAAGCGCGGGGATGTGAAACCAGTCAGCTCCTCCAGGGCAACTTTTCGAGGTTTCCACCCTGGGCTAATTTCCCCAGTATCCAAGGAGTTACTGATGTAAATGCACATTGTTCCAGTGAGCTCCAAGGCATTATGTGAGTTATACCACAAATGCTTAATGTTACTGAAACATGCATAGGAGAGAATGTTGACTTTTACATGTGGTTCAGCAAATTAGAGGAAGGAGAAAAACAAAACAGAGAAGACTTTAACCCACACTAAAGCACTTTAAAATGTTCTGGTGGCTGTGTCTTTCCTTATGGAATTCTCTTTTCTACATATCCTCGTCCTTACAATGACGCTTTCTGAGAGCTGTGTAACTGGGTCAGCTAATAGAAGGAGCAGATTTTGCCTCATTTTGTACGTATCGTTTTCACTCCTCGTCTGGTTTTCTGAAGGTGGGTGACTGAATAATTAGAGTTTTGGACCTGTCCGATGTCCTTTTAGTTAGGTGGCTAAAGCAGGCGAAGCAACGTGCAACAGCTGCATATGGTGGAGTGGTGTTGTTTTGAAACATTTAAAAGTGTAACTTCTGGATCGCTCTGCAGGAATTCACGTCACTATGAGTAACATTTATTTCTATAGTTCTAAGATCAAATACAAATCTATCGGGGAAAAAAAAAAAAACAGTAAGTTTGCAAGAAACTTCAATTAATTTTCTATTTACTATTTAATGCATTCTGGGATTTTTCCCTCTTGACAGATGGCAGTTTAATTTCTGGATCCTTAAGAAAAACCCCAAGCTATTATGCCTAATGATTTACCATATTTCACTTTTCAAAATATTAGAGATGGGCTTAAGACAAAGTTTGGACTCCAGTACTTATGTTCCCAGAGGGTGTTCTGCTCCAAGGGTTTGGTTCAGGCCCATCTTTTCCTCTCGACAAATACACATTTGAAAAGGACACTGCCAAATAAATGTGCTGTTTTGAAAAGTGAAGTATCACATGTGTTTCTAATAACATGTCAGATGGAGTAGCATGAAGTAATTTCAATTACTTTTATTATTTGTCTGTGGCTTTTGCTTCCTTCTTTCATTTTGCTCGGCAAAACAGCGAAACTAGAGGAGTCCATCTCCCTCCCCATCTACACTCAGCAAATCAAAGCGAAACTATCACTTGCAAAAACACCCCTGCTGTGCTAGCGCTTCCAGATACAAGTGAATGTAGTTAAACATAAATTATTTCTTGCATTACACGCAGGTATCTGTCAAAGTCCATTTTCTAGTCAGTCTATCCTAAAAAAAGAGAGCAGATGCAATGAGATACAGAAAAGTCATTCGAGGTGCTGGGAACTGAAGGAGACCGTACCCAACAGAAGGGAAGACTTGAGAAACGCTCCTTACTCCGTATTTCATGGTCACAGGCTGCTAGGGGAAAACAATCTTTCTTAAGAACTCAGCTCAGTCCAGGATTCATATATCATGTCAGACAGCAGCTACATTCGAAAAAGTTATCTGGAAGAAATTAAAAGTATCTGTTCGGCCCCAACCAATCAAGAGATTTCTAGTGAAAATAAAGACAAATTAGTGAGAAATCGGGACTAAGCTACTCTAATATTTTTCTCTTCTGTTTTCAAATGTATTTTCCAGAGCGGATCACTAAAGGAGCCAGAGCCAAACAAAATCCCACCTCAGCGACCACCACCTCAAGGTTGTTTACAGTACATTCTCGACTGTAATGGCGTTGCAGTAGGACCAAAACAAGTCCAGGCTACTTAGATAATTGAGACTAAATGCAAGGGGTAAAGCCAAAATGAGAAACAAAAACAAAACCGAAAGAAACACACGATCCTAAAAGCGAGCATAGCAGTTTTGTTCAGTTTTCGCATTGTTTCAGTGCTGACCTGGACTGTGTTTTTTCTATGCAGTGTCAACTATACCGTCTGGTTGTTTCCTTGTTCTGTCTGTGCGTGTAATGCTTACCGACCTTTCTCTGTAAAACTTGTGATTTCAGGGCTGATGTCAACAGTGTACAAAGAATGTGCCTCTTTAGAGCCCAGTGCAACTGTACATTATGGATGGTTAGACAGTATTTTGGAGTATTAGATATCGTTCAGTAAACCACCACCAAGGTTCAAATCCGAATAGTTTTGCTTACTCTGTGAGTGTGCACACTGTACTCATAGCCTTTATTTTTTGTGCGTGTGCATGACTAATAGGCAGGTGATCCGGATATATTTTTAAAAGTCTAGATTAGAATTTGCTAGTGAGGCTTTTTATTTATAATTTTATAAAGTTTGTTAACATTTGAGTTTTACTTATACACAAGTGGAAGTCTAATATTTCAGTGACTCCATAAGAGACAGTTCTTCCCAAGGAATATTTAAAGTATCTTCTATTTTACATACTGGTATTCATATTTTTAGTAATGCTGCATTAAATTATTCGCTACAAAGCTATGTAAATGGGCCACCTATGTGCAATATCTCAGTGAAAGTGTGAGTATTTAATGTATCCTATTTCAAGTAAGTAGCACCTTTCGTTGTCGTTCTGAATTAGTAATCCATGGAGATTTTTAACGAAAACTAATGCAAGTGCTTTCAAAAATCTTATACGTACCGAAGGGTCAAATCCCAGGTTATTTGGTGCAAAGTACCTCAAGGACTGTTGAACTCCCCGTAGGAGCTCGTTTCTTTCAAATACGGAGGTGTTAGATGGTCGACCAAGGTACCTTTGGCCAGCGAGGGATCTTGCCCGTGGATTAGAATGCAAGAAACAGTATGTCAGCAGTTTTCTTTACCAACTCAGGTCTACTCTTTTAAACTTAGAAACACCCAGATAGCTATACAGAAAATACAGTCCCGGCATTATCCACATAAATAGGGTTTGTAATAGTTGCTTGAAATCAAACATGCAAAAAAAAAACCCACGAAAACTCGAGCTGCCTGACAACTGCCAGGTAAATTATTGGTGATTTTTGCATAAGCAATTTATAATGTAATATTACGAGAAATACACAGCAGGCAGTTAATCTGTTGTGAGAAACCTAGCCTAGCAGCAGAAGCTGCACAGTGCTAGCATACCACAAAGCTTAGTCCAAGTGAGCTGCAAAGCTGTAATTTTACTCTCGAATATGTACAAAGATGAGTAGTGGCCATTAGTTTAGTGCAAACAGTTTTGTTGAAAGGGAAAACAGCCTCATGTTCTACGTCTGTTTTCCCTACAAACACAGGAAAAAATTATCAGTGAGAATCATCATTCTTAGTGTTTCTTTTATTTGTACAAGCTGGCTGGTAAGATGAGAATTAAGGTATGCATTATTAACTATTTAAATGTTTGTGGTAAGTGCTGCTGTTTACTACCTATCAGTAAATTACATGAATATTTTGCTTTAGTGATCAGCATTCGTCTGGGTCAGCGATCATTCCAATGATGGCATTGGCTGTTTTGTTCTATATTAAGAAAACGCCACTTAGAATCAGGTTCACAAGTCCTTACCTCCAGCCACCCTCACAGCGAACCAACCACACTGCCCCGGGGTGGAGAAATGAATCTGATGACTGGTTCCATTTCAAGCAGTTGGTGTTGCGTTGCGTTGCATGCAGTAGTTGCAGTACTCACAGTGCTTTCACACGAGTGCGTGTGCGAGGAGGAGCGGGGGCCGTGCCCGGCGCTCTGCACCGCACGCCAGGAGCCCAAACGTCTCTGCATGCCAGCATGCTTAGGTGCAATGTTGTGGGGAGCAGGGAACAGATGTTTTACAGTGTAGGCTTAATGTTCAGTTTTGTTGAGTTCTTTTTTGGTAAAAGTTTCTTTCATGATTGTTGCCTTTTGTACAACCCAGCTGCAAGAAAGTGAGCAAATGCTGGAAGTGTGACAGCAGTATATCTTTTATGTGAAATATCTTGTACAGCTTAATGTGCAATAAAAGAAAGTTATATCTGTCTTCAGTGTAAAGTTTCTGGCATTCAAGCCTGTATGTACAAGTGGGGGAAAGAAACCTTTCTGGTTTTCAATATTGAGTGAAAGGAGGCTAATAAGAAAATGATCCTTATTAAGATGTTGCAAGACTGTGTTATCACCTTCAAATATTTCCTACGAAAGTGGTTCAAATTAATAAACAATGAAGGCACATTCCTTAACATACAGTACGTGCTATTTATCTTTCTACACCACAACACACTGCTACAACTGTATTAAAAGTTATCACAGTGTTAGTACATGCTGTTCTCAGACATACACTGGAATGTCATATAGTGAGCGGAACGCTAACTATAATAGCAATTAAAACAAAAAGAATCATGTATGGCAGCACTACTTCCACATATGAAGCTTTTCTTTTAGGCACCTGAATAGATTTAAGTCTTTTACTTGCACTAAATGTCTGTGTAAGACTAAAAATCCCAAAGTGCTCGGAAGGTGTAGATCAGGTGTCTTCTCTAATATTAACTGCTCAGCAAGGCGCTCACCCTGACTGAAACGTTATACAACAAATCTCTCAGCGTTTCATCTTGTCCTTTCCTGCCCTTACCTCCGATGTCCCGTGTGCCTCGTCACATGCAAGAGCAAACAGTTCCAACAGCTGTCAGCCCAGAAAGCCACATTCAGCCATCTGATGTGAGATCAAGCAGTCAGAAAGCAGAAGGACCCCTGTGTGATGATGTAGCATCTTTCAGCTATGGGTTTCACAACCTCAGTCTCTGCTGCACTTTGGAGTTTCACACTCGCTGGGGTATTTTGCTGATACTTCCTGCTCGGGGGAGAGATCTCCTTGGTAAAAAAACTAGTAATGACTTACTTGTGTTTCTTGTAATGTTCTTGACGTATATTTCACTAAGTTATCAAGAGACTTGAAATTAGCCAGAAAATTTCAGCGTAAAGTTGTTTAACTGCTAGAAGAGTGAAGCTAAGAGGAGTATTATAGAAATAATGTTAAAACCTCGAAGGAACAGAACTGCAATAACAACACAGAAAATAGTAGCTGTATTGCTGAAATAGATATTGCTGGTATGTTCCGTTATCTTGTAGCCTCTCCTTGAGCCGGGCCATAATTATATTGGGTGTAACTCCACCGATTAGATTTGAAATCCGTACTGCTGCTGCTGGGATAAACTGGGTAGTTCTTAGCAATTTTAAGGATGAATTGTAGGGGCTCCAAGCAAGTTACTAATGTAGCAGCTGTGATTAGTACTATTGCCTACATGAAACTGCAGTCCGTATTGATAGAATTTTGCCTCAAAACCAGAATTAAGCACATTCAAGGATTATTTTAAAGTGTTGAATATGAAATCTAGCAAAAGTTCGTTGATCCTATAACGTTATGAAGTTTCTCTTGTGCTGAACCTAGGGGGCCCAGTGCAACCCCAAGGGATGCAGTCACAAAGCCAGGAGCCATTGCAGCCCCAGCGCGTGTACCCCCCCGGGCAGGCGGCAAAGCCCTCGGCTCCCCAGCCCCAGCGCCCGCCGGGACCCACAACCCAGCAGCCGCGGCCCCAGGCGCAAGGTCCTCCCGGCACCAGGTTATCCAAGGAAGCGGAGCCGCAGCCGCAGCCCCCGCCTGCTCCCCAGCCCGCGCCGCAGCCGCAGCCGCAGCCGCAGCCCGCTCCTCAGCAGAAGCCTCAGTCGCATCCACAGCTTAAGTAAGATTCGCTTTCTCCATCTTCTTTTCTCCTCGTAAGACAGATGTTGTTGTCGTGGGTGTAATTTGGGAGTTGGTCTGATATCCAGAAAAAAAATGTACCTGTGTTCCCGAGTCTACAATGAGGTTCAAGCTTTTCAAAAAGCTTTTCTGTTTATGACTGGTAAGACAGTATCATTAATTATATCCTAAGCACTACACAAAATTTCATTTATTAGTTGTGCAATTTCTGCCCCAACTAGGTCTGAAAACCCATCATCTTTCTCGTATTTGTTTTCTCCTTTTCATGTCACTGACTCACGATCTGGGTGTGCTGCAGGGCCGCGCAGCGCCGGGGACGTCTTATCTCTGTAAACTTTTAACCTCGCAGGCGCTCAGACAACAGAGCCCGGTTTCAAAAGGCCGATCTCAGGAACGGCCCAAGTGAACACGCTGCCGGCCAAACCGTCTTTCTGCCCGGCCACGCTTGGGTCGTGGTTCGTGTGGCCAGGACGGACACAGAACCGCCGGCATTCCCTCGGCTACAGGGTCTGTGCTGTGGTACAGAACACCAGAGGGATCTATAGGTTCTGTGCCACATGGAGCCAGCCCTCTGCTATGGTACAGAACACCAGAGGGATCTATAGGTTCTGTGCCACATGGAGCCAGCCCTCTGCTATGGTACAGAACACCAGAGGGATCTATAGGTTCTGTGCCACATGGAGCCAGCCCTCTGCTATGGTACAGAACACCAGAGGGATCTATAGGTTCTGTGCCACATGGAGCCAGCCCTCTGCTATGGTACAGAACACCAGAGGGATCTATAGGTTCTGTGCCACATGGAGCCAGCCCTCTGCTATGGTACAGAACACCAGAGGGATCTATAGGTTCTGTGCCACATGGAGCCAGCCCTCTGCTATGGTACAGAACACCAGAGGGATCTATAGGTTCTGTGCCACATGGAGCCAGCCCTCTGCTATGGTACAGAACACCAGAGGGATCTATAGGTTCTGTGCTGTGGTACAGAACGCCAGAGGGATCTATAGGTTCTGTGCTGCACAGAACCAGCCCTGTGCCGTGGTACAGAACATGGGAGGGATCTATAGGTTCTGTGCCGCAGAGCTAGCCCTCCCTGTGCTGTGGTTCAGAACACCAGAGGGATCTATAGGTTCTGTGCTGTGGTACAAAACACAGGAGGGATCTGTAGCCATGAGCCCTCTTGCAGCTTAAATCCACTGCAGGGACACGGGGAAGGTCCCGGCAGTGATTGGTGTTCTCAGCGTGGCAATCCTGACACACGCAATTGTTGGTAGAGCCACAGACACATTGTCCTGCTCTTGTTAAGTACAAAGGCTGGCAGGTAGCCTTTGTTTTACCCAGTTAACACAGATCCCCTTTTTCCACCCACCCACACGCTAATTAATACCAGTGTGAACCCATTCTGAATCCTCACCTGAGCACAGTCCAGTGGGAAAGAGGCATTAGGTGACAACAGGCAAACACAACAATATTTTCCTTGCCATCCTAGGACACTGGATTCCTTTATTCTGTTTTGTAATCATAAAACTCAATTCATTCATAATTTAAGTATAGAGAAGAGAAAGGTGGATTTTCTTAAGCAAGATGGAAAGTCATTTGTAGTTTGTAACTTAACTCGTGAACTTGGCATCCAAGAAAAACAGTTAAGAACGGGTACAGAGAACTGCGCCATGTACCCTTCCCAGCTTGCCCCTTTTCCTTTAGTTCCGTGCTCAAATCTAGATTCATTTCTCTTTTCTTCAAATGGAAGAGAATAGTGTTTATTTAAAATATAATAAGAAAGGAGAAATTAAAGTTTCTAACTTTCGAGAAGCATTTTCAGGTCCCCACCAAGACTCAGATCTCCTGCCTGTAGGATTAACTCTATTTGCATGTGTGCTCTTTGTATTCACCCACATGCTGTTGCCCAACCTGTATGTACATGTTATTAATCTGTGAATAAATATTTAATTAGGCTACTTATTGTGTTACTAATCAAGTCAAGTGCTGCTTCCCACCCTCCCTCTTTCAGGGAGTACAAACAAACATTTATCAGTCTATTCTCATTAACACAACTATAATTTATGAAAAACCTAAAGCGCCTGTAGCACTGTTTGCTGTACATTATTAGTTTAGAGGGAGCGGAGTTGCAAACCGTGGGGAGTATAAGACAATCTGAATAAGAAAAGTGTTTCAGTTTTACTACAGCCAAAACTGAAATCCTCTTATTGTACTGAGATAAAAATGAAATCAGTGAACTAGTTTTACTAACGCATGGATATCTTCCTAAAAAGATTATAACTCATTAATGTTTGGTATTTAAATTCAAGCCTACTTTGTAAATATTATTTTATCTGACAAGTCATGAGTTAAAGTTTTAAACCTGAGACTTTTTCCTTGTATGTTATTTTGTTCATGCTTACGCAGACTTATACCGTAGTTACGTGATAAGACTAAAACCAGCATAGCATTGCTAGACTAACTGCTTATAGACAAGAAATACTATATCTGATTTGGGGATTTTAAAAGGTATGAAGTGTCATTGAGCCTCCAGGAAGGATCAAGCATCCAATATAGATGTAGAGAGAAAGCACGTTACGGCTTCTTCAAACTCTTGCCATATACCTGATTTTTCTTTGTGTGTGTTTGCAGCCTTAACAAACACAAGTATTAATCACCCCGTGGTGGGTGGTGATGTGGATTTAGCAGGCAGGCCCACTTCTTCCTCCAGTTCTAATTTATACCTTCCAGTTTACCGGAATACGGTGTTTCAGATGTGTTCAAAAGCAGTGTGTTCTCTACAGAAAAAGCTTGTCCTGCTTCTCAAGTCAAAGCACAGCAGGAATGCACCCAGTATTGCATCCAACCCTACGGCTTGTGTTGAATGTCCGTTCTGTTCCCATGCAAACCGTCTCCATCTCATGGCCATTTTGCCGTTTCTCACGATTTGTAGGAGTTGCATGTGGTTGGAAGCCGGTGAACAACGTGACCATACAAAACATGTTGCGTTTTTGTCTTGCAGCAAGTCGCAGTCTTTGACAAATGCCTTCAGTTTCACAGAATCGTCCTTCTTCCGATCGTCTGTGAACGAAGACGAAGCGAAAGCCGAAACCATTCGAAACTTGAGGAAATCCTTTGCCAGCCTTTTTTCTGATTAGCCAGCTCCACCTAACCGCACCTACCGTATAGTCTGAGAACTACGTGAATGTTACATAGGTTTTGTTTTCCCCGTGGCAGTACCTTCTCTACTGTGCTAACTGTTGTATTAAGCAATATGTTAAATTTAAAAAGGAAAAAACAAAAAAAAAAAGAAGGACTTTGATGAGATACCATTCAGGAACACATATAAAAATCTATAAAGAAAGAAGGGTTCTATTACTAGCACAGATTGCCAAGTTCTAAGGTCCTTATCCATTGTAATATTGTGGCCTTACTGTGACTGAACTATATCACCCTATTTGAGACTCCTTTGTAGAACTGTGTTAATAAAGCATTGAGTAATGGGTTTCTTCTTGCTTTACCCATTTCCAATGCATTGCAATGCATGTGTATTTTGTGTGTAAATGTTTTGTACTGCAAAAGTATAGTCTTGACTTGTTCTTGCCTCCCACGTTTAGGGGCAATTCACACTGACGTTCTTGTCAAGCCACGTAAATAATGTGAGAAATTGAAGCAGTTTCCTCCTCCTTATACAATCTCCCCATCAGCTGGTTGTGGACTTCTGATGTATCGCTGAGAGTTATCGGTACCCTAACTTAATGTCATAAATAGAGTGTATATGTACTGCTGTATCTCCATGTGTCTATTTACATTTTTTTCCAAATTGTAACCATAACCGGGTTTAGTTGCAAAGAATATGCATGATGTTACCCTTATTTTTGTGAACACCTTCTAATAAATGTAAAGTCCCATGCCTGATTTAAAACAATGTCTTCTACAAAGCTTGTTTCAACATCAATATGTAGCATCTGTTTCGACTGATACCACAAGGGTAGCTTTATGATTAGAAAGCATTTGGACGCAAGCCACAGCTGTAAGAAAATAAACTATCACAAATAATTCCCTTTTTGAATCAGCATCATAAAATCTTATACATTCCAGGAATCACATTTACATATTTTCTAAGAAGTTATGTCTTTTCAGACTATTTCTCTAACTTGTGAAAACAGAATTGATCCCAGATTTTGAGGTAATAGCAGCATTTTTGTTTAATTACCTAAATCAAACTGAAGTTAATTAGTAATCTCTAGACTATTCATTTCCAAATGATTATCATGTCGTTCTGCCTATCCTGAATTGCATGCAGCATTAGTCCTCGCCAGGAAACCGTGCTAAGGGGGGAAACAAGAAAAAATAACTAACATTAGCGTGTCTGAGGGAGAAACCGAGCAACACGGTGTGAACTCAAAAACCCTGTGGGATTTGTGATGGGTTTGTAGGCACATCTGTTTGCCCCGGAAGCTTTCCTTCTTGTAGATGTGATAGTGTGCGAAGTCTAGGTGCATCACGATGGCCGTTTGATGGAGAGCTCCTGTTGGCAGCTCTGGCTTTGGGCGCAGAGCGGGGGCCGGGAGGCTGGCGCTGAGCTGCGGGACCTTTCATCTCCGGTCGTGTCAGGGGTAGCTGTACAGTCGCATCTGATAGTGCGCTGCTTGCCAACGAGCTGAGGCTGCTGAGCTTAGCGTGTGTGTTTCCTGAAAAGCAGACACAGGCAGATCACTGGCAGGAGCAGCACTGGCGCCCTTTTGGCCTGGCGACGGGGACTGACTCCGTATCGCAGCTCACAACCTTGCCTAGAACAATGCTCTCCTCCAGGCTCCGGCTAAAACGCATTTATGGGTAAGTCTGCACTGCAACATTACATACATACCATTGCCCTCTGTAGATGACATCTCTGTCTCTCTGCTCAGCACATAACCCTCGTCTTTATGGAACAGCCCTCAGAGAAGCCCTGACTGAATTAATGACCATCCTCTTTTCTTTCAGGACAGAAGCCTGTAGTTTAGACGATGAATTCTGTGGTAAAACAGAATGTTTGGACTGTTAATAGTTTTCATGAGTTCCTAAGTGTCAGCTCTACTTTGATTTTTCGTAGGTTCTGCCCCCCTCTGCCCCCCGCTGGATTCAAACACCCTTCCTGGGCTGCTGGAACCACCGGGAGCACTCACACAGCCTTTCATGTCTGAGAAGCACTTTACTTCTAGATTAGAAAGATTAATCAAAGTTGCCAACGCAAATTAATTACCGCTACAGAGAAAGCATAGTAATTATGCATAGTTTGGCGTGGTTCATGATTAGTACATGCCTAGTTTCAGCAATATTTAGTACAATGTGAATTACAGGTAGTTCATTAGTCCAGGCCCCAGATTTCGACTTGGGGCAAAGTTTCTTGCTCATATAAAATTCCCTCCCACCTCTTCCTGGGAGAAAACGGGTTTCACTACGGTCTTTGTTTTACCATCTGGAACAAAAAAAAGAGAGAAAAGAAAAGAAAAGAAAAAAGAGAGCAAGATGATGCAATCAAATCTGCATGGTGTATCCTCCCACACAATGTACAGAACACATTGCCTCGCCACAATGCCAAGACTTCTCTGTACCTCCGAGCGTGCTAAAGCGTGTCACACGCAAGCCGGTGCACGCTGGTGTTCCTTGTGCGGTGTTTCACGGCTAAGACCTTTTTAAGCAATCTATAACACATCTCCAAAATACAAATCAGAAGAAAAAAGGTTTTGTAGAAGGTTTATTCGAACATTTATTGTCCATTTTGTCTTAGTTCATTAAATTGTGCTTTGAATTCATGTGCAGGCTCTACATAGCCAGTTATCCAATATAATGCTATCTAGGGTTGCACAGATGGCAACACAGAAATAATCTGAGTGTCTGTGATTGTTCGTCTCTATGAACATCAGCCTAGGACTGTATGGTCTGTACTTCATTTGCTCCTTTTCCATGGAGATGCAGCTCACGACACAACAGCACTCCATCTTTTTTCATCTTGCAGTTATAAATCAGGAGAATATAAAATCTACAGAGCTACTAATCAAGTTTAGTCTTAAGATCGAGTTGGAGCCATTTTCTGGCCATTAGGCCCGAAGCCAATTCAAAACACTGAAGCAGATTTCAAGAGATTATGATTACAGGCAAAGTGACTAATGTAGCTTTGAAACAACCACTAACTCTGCAGTCAAAATTAGTCAAAATAGTACTAAGGTACTTTGTAAATATTGCGTGTGCTTTGTATACTTCCTACTCCACAAGAACAAAGTCCCTCCTCGGAGCCAATGTTGTCTCAAGGAAAAGATCACATACAATAAAGCTCCTATTTACAAAACGCTAGCAGTCGGTGCGTATTGTCTGCGCATTGACGCGGTTGTTGCCAGCATTTGGTTGAACGCTACAAATACATTTCCTATCAAGTTGTCCATCAACAGCAGCTTCCAGCGAGGCTGGGCAGGCAAAAATTCTTCACATAATGAGGAGATGTCAATGTGAGAGAAGAATATATTTATTTCATTGCCACCTGCTGTAATTAACTTAAGCCCAGCACAGCCGGCACCTGGGGCTCTCACCGTGCCCATCGCGGTGGCCACAGAGGGGTGGGCAGGGGCGACTGGGGGAGACCCGGGCTACCCCAAAACTGGCAGCTGGAGGCCAGGCAGGGGTAGGAAGGTCCAACACGGCACCCGCAGCCGGTGCTGGGGACGGAGTTTCCTCTTAGGCTGGACTCGCAGCTCCCTCAGCCCTTGGAACCACCTCAACTGAGCTCGGCTTTTCTTCTCCCGCAGGCAGAATAAAGCTGCCTGGTGACACAGTGCTGCAAACAACCACATCTGCAAATTTTGGTCATTAGTAGAGTTTATTTTTCCATGCCGAAAACAACTAGAAGTGCTTGTTGACTCGGAGTAATTTAAGAAAGATGGTCTAGACTCTCACACACGCCAGCACAACTGAATTTAAGTTCTGAATGACAACACGCATCTCCAACACAGAAATGCTTCTTATTAGACATACATTTCCAAACAATTTTTTAAAGATATTTGTAAAGTCTCATAGCAGAATTTTCAAAACAGGCGCTTAAAATTAGTAATTAGTTTTCCAAATGCATATTCGGTCATGTAAATAAGCAGCCACGCTTGCAAAATCCGGTTTTCCTCATTTCCTCTAATTCCTCCTCATTTCCTAAGGAAGAATATTCCACTTCAAGGTGATTCCTTACATTGCTTCGTGAAACATTGATTTACTCATCTGTAGTTAGATGCTTGCAGAGCAAAGAATGCAAATAACAATATCGCTCTTCTAAAAAGAGAAAGAGTTTAAATAATGTGTGGAGTGTCAAGTGAGCTCTTTAAATTTAAACTAAAGCAAGAAGAACAACAGATCCCCTTGGTTCACTTTAAGATGGCCCAGGAATAAAAGAGATATGTTTTATTTCCCTGTAGATTATGTTACAGAAAAAAAAAAAAAAATATATATATATATATATAAAAGGCAGATTTTGTAATTTTTGCTGGAGTTGTGATTCCTCTTAGCATTTAAAAACTGATCCACCTCACATTAGCTGACATTAAATTTGCCAGTACAGGATATACGTTTTGGAAGAGAAGGTACCTGACCTTTATGGCTACATCTTTGTTCTGTAAAAGTGATGGATAGAACAGTGTGAAGACCAAGAATGCATTAATTGGGACCTTAACTCTTTACACATAGGCTCTGTTGGCATTTGTCTCTCCTCCTAATCATTTCTATTTTACTCACATCTGCCTGTTTTTCTTACCAATCCCAATCAGCTAAATTCTGCTTCGAGGATTTATAAGCTCTGAGGAGCAGCTGGATTTCTGTTTAAAGGCACGATTTGGAATTGTTGTTATTTCTTTGTGCTGGTCTATGCTTCCTAACACATGAAGACAGCTGAAGTAAGTAATAAAAAACGAAAGCTAACTGTTCATGTTCTTCTCCTGCTTTCTTTTTCTTTCTTTTCTGGTTTTAAAAGCACCTAGACAGGCAATAGCAAAGAACTTGGTTTTGTCCATCCAGATGAGAAAGAAAAAGAAGTCGTGCATATGAACTGCTACTTAACAAGTTTTAATTTGAGAGCTACTTCTCCCAAGTCTGTTCCAAGTGTTGGAGTGACAACCATCTTTAGGAGATGATCTGGTATAAGGACAGTTAAATTCTACATCTGGATCCGCTCCATCCATCACAGAAGCACCGCAGCACCGGGGGCAGTGCTGGGGATGCACGAGGCCGAAGCCAACAAGAGCCGCGGTTCCTCCGCGAGCCGTGTGCCCTCTGGGGCTGCAGCGAAACCTAAAGCATGGGCCTTATTTTACTGTAACTCAGAACAGCAAAGATGACCACCCAAAGAACAAACAAGGCCCATGGATGTTAGATTTTTCAGTAGTTCCGCTGTTCAGGAAAACCAAGATCAGCTGGTGTGTATTTTCCCCTATGCCTCAGGTATTTCCCATAAAATTCTGCCATTTAAGTCTCTTGAAATGTTTGTGGGAACTGGAGCTACTGAGCGAAAATTTTTCAGATGATCAGAAGATGTCAATGTGAGAGAAGAATATATTTATTTCATTGCCACCTACTGTAATAAAACTTAAGTATCTCCCAGCTTCACTCATAATATGCATCTTCTCCTAAAGTCGGGAGAATTTTAACACACAAAGCAAGCCAGGGGGGCACAGCATCCTCTCCCCATCCTTTCCCTGAGCGCGGAATGCCACGAGCCAACACCTCACCTGCCAAGAGTGCTCTGGCTGCAGATCCGCGCTGCTCATCTCCCCAGTGGTGATGATGCAAACCTTCCAGATGGGCCCTTTAAACGGTAGATTGCTATCCTGACTCTATCTGTCATCACTGAGCACTTGATAGTTTTGGCTGGTTCAAGCCAAACTCCTGTAGCCTTTGTTTTTCGCACGTTTTTCTTTCTTTGCAACCTATATTAACCATAGCGTCATGAGCACGGATGTACCTTCAGGCATGTTTTCCCCACTGACACTTTTTCTTCAGTCAGGCATAGCTTGAGACCACGTACTCCACTGGTCTTGTGCAGTACAAACCATGATGTGCTGCTCGAGAAACTGCCACTAGAACTCAGGGAGCACACAAACTCTGCTGCCAGGGTGCCGTATCACCTTGCAGCCGATGTGCGATTTGTCTCACACCGTAGATCCACCAAGCAGCTGGAAGTGTCAGATTCTCTGCCTTAAGAAAAAAGAAATGCTCCTTTCCTCCCCTCTCCTCGTGGGGAAATGGAGATTTGCTCCCTATCCACTAGCTGGCCTAATTACTGCAGAGAAAGAGCAACTCAGAACTGCGAGCTGCATGCATTACCTGTTTGTCTTGGCGACATTATAGTAGCAGTAAGTGCTGCACGCTTCATCTTAAGGCTCCTAGGAAACTGCATCTAGAAGAGATCCTACCTCTGATATTGTTACTACACAAGCCCGACCAAACATTCATCTTCTAACAATCCTGAAAATGGGTGTTGTTAGCCGCATTTACTACTGTTTACCGTAAAAATGTGTTTTCTCATCGCTTGATGGAATTGTAACAAACTGGGGTATATGAAGACTCGTAATTTAAAGGCCTCTGCCCCACCTGTTATGGGAATGTCTCTGAACTAGGATCAAGGAAGCATTCTTTTTCTTATTTAGATGGTTTTTGTCTGTTTGCAAGTCATGACTTCATCTATTAAAAAAGTGAAATGGTTGTTTTAAAAGTACCATGTCTCAATCTCTTCTCCCCTTAAACTCAAGTTCACTCACAGGTGAATACCACGCCGTAATAGACACTCATTTACTCAGCTTTGTTCTACAGTACGTTTTTGAAGACATTAGCATTTTTCACACCTTTTTTTACTAGAAAGGGAAAGCATGTGCATTGACTCTGGGCCATAGAGAGCTGATGTAATTTCATGGCAAGAAGACTCCTGCTGCCCTTAAGAATGTTAGTACAAGTTCTGAACTGACTTACCCTCCTCTGGAATAATTATGCATTCCACTCTGGCACATTTTATCATGCAATTCTGCTGCTTTGTAGATTACATGTCTTGAGGAGGTACAAAAGGGAAGAGCAAAGACTGTTTTATTTCTACACATGCATCTAACAAAATTATATATACACACACACCTCAACTAGTACTTTTAAATGTAAAATTATGTGAGAATTTGCTTTAGAGACTTATTTAATATGTACATTAAATACAGGTCTCCTTTAATGCATCAAGGAGATGCAAGCATCTCTTGGGAGGAACACAGCAAGTATGGGGAAAACATATTGTTAAATTATCATTGAACAAGCTGGAACTTGTTCAGGTTAAACAGCCCACCCTCAAACTGCAAAAAGCCAAATTATGCCCTCAGCAACTTCTGAAAAGCAATCTGCCTTCAGTGCATTCTGCAAATTTAACTGTCTAGAGTCTACAGCCACATCAGAATAAGTCTCCCTGATCTTGGAGATTAAGCAGTCCCGGCCTAGGCAGTATTTGGATAAGAGACCACTTGGCAACCCCACATGGCGCTAGATGTGAGCGCAGGATGCGCCCGGCGCTGAGCGCCTGGACGTGAGGGGGCTCACAACAGAGCTGCACAGAGCCCACGGACCTGCCAAAGAGCGACAGCCTGCCCCTCTCTGACCACAACAACGGCCTAAAATTGATTTTAAACAAACAAAAGCCAACCCGCGGCCCCCCGACCCCCAAAACCTCCAGTTCTTGGTGGCGGTGGGTGTTTCGGCTTGGTCGTTTTGGGGAGTTAGCAGGGGGAGATCTGGTTTTGTTTCTAATCTTAAGAAATAGCAGATAATAAAAAGACTGAATTCGATCATCTGTTCTGAAAAACTGGGAATAAAATATAATTACAGCCAAGAAAGGTTACAGACCAGGTCACCTTTTAGACTGAAGGCATGAAAATATGTTACTGGAGTCAGTTTGACGAGGGTCAGCACAAGGATACCGGGAAATGGAGCTGCTGCCTGGAGTTACTTGGAGACGTGTTCTTCAGCACAAAGCCCAGAAGGGGAGATTTCTACTGTCCTTCCAGTAGCTCCTTCAGACGCGTTTCAGTACATCTGGAGGTGTAGGTATGGCTGAGCAGCATTTCTTTTTGACCTTCCCTAGGTCGTACATAAAACTTAGAAGGTGGGGAGCAAGTACATTGACCAGCTATGAACTCCGCATGTGAGCCATAAGGGATGAGGTGTTTCATTCTGAACAGTCCCAAAGCACTAATTCAGCTATCACAAATCTCTGCCCTGTCCTACAAAACAGAGAGCATTCCATACTAAAAGTTTCCTTAGGTTGATCAGCCCTGCTGAATTGCCAAGTCTGTTTCTCTGGGACATGGTGGGGAAGGGATGGGTGGTGTGCGAGCAAAGGCTCTAACTAAAAAGGTTACAGAAAGACCCACTGTTGTTTTAATTTCTCGTCTAATTCTGAATTTCAGAGAAGCTAACAAGCCAGAATAGTAGCAGAGCGGGTAACGGGGACTCCTGTACCTGTCCACGTATCCACACCGTGTTTAAAATCTACAATCCTTTGTACTCTCTACACACAGTTAATCCTTTTTAGTCGCTTGCTTCCTGTTCAAACCAAGTCAAATTTCCTATAAACGGGTCAGATCTATGATGGAAGGATAGCAAGAGAGGAATATATAGGGGTAGCACACAGACCATACACACATAATGCAGATCTTAATTATTTTATTCTCCTGACTAACAAACTCAAGCCCTCATTATGATAAACAATCTTTTCCACATTTTTTTTAAAGAAAAGCCAAAATTTCCATTAAATTGCATAATGATGTGTTAAGTTGCTAACTAGCAGTGATGTTTTTTGTGCTCCCTCACACATATGGCTAGCTGAGAATGCATAGCAAGTTCAAGCTTGAAATGAATTTTTTTAAGCAACCAGTATATAACACTAAACATGATTTAATAATGGAAAGACTGGCACAGCCTTAAAGGAATATCATCAAGTAGGCAAGGTATGCTTGTGACTTATTATAAAACAGTTAAATCAAGTCGGAAGCATAATCCAGATTCTTTACATAATTATGGCAGAAGGGTGTGGAAGAAGGAATATCAATTATTTTTAAACTGGAGATCTTTTAACAGTAAAACAAGCAATACATTGATCTCTCATTTCTCTCAACTCTCTTGAAAATGCATGTAATTTTTTACTTAATGTTATAACCAACATATATGCCATCTTAACACTTTGTTATCACTGGGCTTGCTCCTTGGATGCAGACTCTTAGGACAGTACCATCCCTCCTTAATCAAGTTGATCACAGAAAATAAATGAAATAGCACTACGGGTCCTCCTTCTGCCGGTAACAAAACGCTGGGAACTCAGCTACATACAGAAATCGCATAGTTGTGGGGGCACAGTCTGATGTTCTGAACAGCGTTATAGAAGAGACTCAAAATGGAGAATTTGTTGTTTTATGGTGCTTGTATTTACACTCAGTTAAAACTCAATTTCCGCTACAATTAAAAATATGGTAGCAAACAGCACAAAATGAAGACTTAGCTAGAGTGAAGAATGAAATACACGTCAAAACGTTAGAGTTCCATATTTTAGAAGTGCTTTTCCCCTGGGTTTCTGTGCACCGTGCAATTCCACGGCAAAAGGCTGAAATTCCCTTCGATATCTCCCCCTTGCAGCCTCTCAAGCTTTAAACCTTTCTGTTAAGAGACTGGGATTAGAAAACAAAGATGCGATTTGTACACACTGGGTTAGGTCTGCGGAATCAACAGTCCCTGCCGAAGCTATTGAAACAAGAGGTGTGTCTGTGATTACCGAAGAGATCTTCCGGTGATAACCCCAGGATTGCATCAGCTCTTGGCTCCCCCCGTCAGGGTGACTCAGCACTTCACAAGAATGTGTTTCCATTTTCTTTCCGGTTGGGAGATTGTGAACCTTCGCTAATACTTTTTCCTAAAATGCCACGAAACGGGCAAAGTGGGGACATTGGATTACCCAGAAGAGCTTTGTTCGGCAGAAGAGCCACGCGCAGTTCACAGACCCATTCCACACCGCTTTCTGTGCACCAGTACAGGAATGTGTTCCAGCGGCTCAGCAGCTGTTCCCCACCGAGTTACCAGCTCGTTTCTGCAAGTTACTACAACACAGGAAATTCTAATTTGAAATTAAAACTTAATTGGGAGAGCAAACATTCCTGGTAATTCTAGCGGTTAATTAGTCTTTTTTTCCTATGGTTGGGCCCTCTCACACCAGAATTTTGTCTGTTCTCTAAAAGCTCAAAGGAAAAAATAGGACATCTCAGGAAATGCTCATTAATTCTATATTTTGGATACCACACCAAAGCAGCATGATTATCAACAGTAACTATATAAAATATCTTCCTGTCCTCTCGCATTGCCATTAGTCAGAGATGGAATACTGACTTATACTGACCATTGGTTTGACCCAACAGGACAGTTCTTGTTGTCCTTCTCCTCTTCCCTCTAAGTTTGCACCCCTTACATTAAGCCAGCCCAAGCTGAAGTTAATTCAGCAGGATTGCCAAAATGTCTTCTGAAACAGATTTGTAAGTGTGCAAGTCACTCGTGGAAGGTGGATGCTTATGGTCCCTTCCTCACCAGAAAGACTTGTGAAAACTAAGTCGAATCGGTTGGTTTGTGTTAGGAATAGGAGAATTGGGAACATTTATACCTGTTCCTGGAGACTTCTGCAGTTTGTTTGGCCTGCTGTTATTAACGTTAATATCCAACTCGAGGCAATTGATACTCGTATCTGGTCATCGATTTTCTGCCTCACTGCTGAGCATCAGCTGGGGTTGGCACCTCTGCTCTCAAAAACTCAGCACCCTCCGACTAAAACCGAGACCATCACTTTCCATTCAGCCCCGGCTTTCTAATACTTAAATAACTTCCTTGGCCACTGACAGGAAGCAATTGCAGTCTGTGCATACTTGAACAAGATATCACAAGACCTTAACCGACTGAATTGCATCATCCGACAATGACAGACCAAACATTTCCTTTGGGCTATGCTACGTTTAAAAAGTGGTCTTCAAGAACTGCAAAAAAAAGCTACATTTCCAGTTACCCTCGTTCTTAGAGAAGGACTCTGAAAAGATCCCTAACAATTACAAACATATGGGGATAAAATTCACACAGAAAAACCCCCCCACACCACATTAATTTAAATCAATCATTGTCAAATATTTAACCGTGGTCCAGAAAACCTCTTCATTCTCCTGAAACAAGAACTTGCATTTTCTAGGTTATATTCACAAAGTCTGAAAGGAGCTTTACAAACAATTTCTGAAGTCTGCCGTTTCCTTTGCATCAAGTTCGATAAGTCTGAAATAGGTGATGAAATAATGATGAAGTCAAGACTGACTTTTGTGCGCAGTTCGCACAATACAATTCTAAAATACAATCCATCATCTAGAAAAGTATCCTGATGCCAGGTGTGGTTTTCAGCAACATGCCCCTTTGAATCAGCATTGAAAGTGATTTAACAGCACAGCTGATCAACCCCCCTGTTCCTTAGTTTCTGACACACACAAAAGGTTGAGTGATTTTCTGCTTATTTAGCTGATCTTGCTTTAACAGCGTTGAAAGTCGTTTTACAATAATTAAACTAATTTATACCATTTTTGTAGGAGTCGGTGACTTTTTTTGGAGCAGACTGGGCTTTGACTGGTTTTCTATGTGAAATATTGTCCCCCAACCTGCTGCTATGGATTGTACTCTGCTCATGAAACCCACACCAAAAGGAGTCCAATGCATTTACAAGTCATTACACTTATTTAGTATCAATGAAGGCTAAAAATCAGGGGTGTACTGTAAGGGAGATTTAAGCTAGAGAAGTCCATAACATTGTAAAATCGATTATTACCCAGTGAAAAGATCACTTACATTTTAAACAAATGGAAGTACAGGTTAGAATGCATACCAGTACTTCACAAGGTATATTCTTAAAGGAGGAAATAACTTGTTTCCCAAATGTGAATACCATGTTCCATAATTTTCAAGATTCCAATAAAAACTTCAGGGCCAAAAAGGGGGTAGAAACGTGCTGCTTACAAAATCAGAAGCTTCCTTTCTGTCCAAAGCATCAGCTATCTTCTCAAAGAGTTATTTTACCAAAAAATCCTGAAAAGCAGGTAACTGCCAGCTCTGACCAATGCTGCTGCCTTACAGGAAAAGTGGCCGTGGAACAAACCGCATACCAGAACACCAACAGACCGGTTCTGTTGTGAAAGATCCACCACAGGCACCCAACGTTGGTCAGCAGAGATCTAGAGGCTATAGGACCCTTCTGAGGAAAACACTGCAGAGCGATGGGCCAGCTGTCCCTGGCAGGGCCCTCAGGTACCATCAGTACCAAGCGTCACCTGTGTCTTCTCTGCAGACATTCAAACCCGCCTGGACACCTTCCTGTGGAACCTCAGCTGGGTGTTCCTGCTCCATGGGGGGATTGCACTGGATGAGCTTTCCAGGTCCCTTCCAACCCCTGACACTGGGGTTCTGTGATGGTTTGTGCGGGCACTGGCACTCGATCCCTGTGTACCCACCTCCCACCCAGCAGAACAGCTCTGCGCCCCAGGGCTTTCATGCTTCTAGGAGAGGATTTTCCCCAAAGCAGAATAAATTAAAAAATAAAAACCCGTGTGAGGTAGTCTCTGAACAATGAAATATTTTTCAAACTTATCTACATGTATCTGTTTAGTAGTTCTGTGCATCTTGCTCCAAAGACTTGCTTTTCAATTACCAAGAGAAAAGACAGTTCGCATCAGCCTCTTGCTTCACAACGCACACAATATATGTAATTTATGTGATTGCACTCAGTGACCCGTATTATTTCTTACTCTGTGCACATAAGCTTTTCTAACAGAGTACAGAAAATGTATGCCAAAAACTCACTTCAGCGTAAAAGGCCTATCCTCTCTCTCCAGCAGATTTGGTTAGAATGGGATTTCCAAGTCTGTTGCCATCTGCTCACTAGAGATATTCTGGAGCTGTTCTTTGGCTGTTGGCTTCCCAATATTAACAGAATTACCGCATATTTCAGAAGAAAAGACCTCACAATTTCTGTAAAGATACTGAATCACAATATCATCAAAACAAAAGCAAAAAGGACAATTAGTAGGATACATTAACTAACTTCTGTGCTATCTTACCCCTTCTGGAATGCACGGAGATCCCGCAAGAAGTCCTGCTACTGTATCAAATTAATGATTTGTCACTCACAGACTGTTTCAGTCATTACGGTGCTGCTGATAGAGTGTTCACGTATTGAAAGTTCCTTGCTTTTCCATTAATCACCAAACGCGAAGGCATTGCGCCGGTTCAGCAGCTGCCACCACACCCCGTTCACCAGCGTCAGACCAGCAGCTGATACCATTTCTGCCCGCTGCAAACACTGAGGACATCAATCTTATTGATTCTGTGAGCTGGCTACTAACTAATCTCAAGTTCATTTCTAACTACTCATATGAGTTTTACACCTTTACACCTATGTTTTGAATTTGAACTTACAGTCTCTGATACGGTGAGTGCTCATTATCGTGCCAAAATGTAAAATAAAGACTAAATTGTTCTTAGAAGATCAACGCTGGGGATACATGAAGCAAATCTCAATAAGGCAGTTTTTAGTTTTAAAGTAAAGCTTCCTCTGTGTTAATGCCACAACACGTTTTGAGATGCTACTATGAAATTTATTTACTAAGTGCAGTTTCAATGTTGAAAGCTGAAGCCATTCATTAATTTCGAAGGAGGCACACGTCTACTGTGACTTCAGTTCCTCAATAACTAAAGGAAAAAGAAGATTGTCCGTGTTTTACCTAGAAATGAGTATTTCACGCGTTTCCCAGCAGGGGGCAATGGCATCTGTGAGTGCAGAAGCCCATGCCAGGAACACTCTCCGTCCAGCAAACGGGGTGGAGAAGTGGGAGCTGACACTTCTCCATCGGACAGATCCTACTGCCCATGGCCATACGGAAATTTGAGGTTATTGTTGAATGTGGTACAGCAACAAACTTGCATCGGCTTTTGTGCCAAACTCCTTAGATGGCAGTTAAGAGTCCCAATGCTATTAAAACTGAAAGCATGATAAAATTCAAATACGTTTAATCATTTCCTCATTTTTAGTCTTTTGTTAAACTCAGCTTGGGCAGCGTGAGCTTGGAAACTTCCGCCTCCAGACAATAAGAAATCATATGAAAAGGGTTTGCAAAAAGAGGAAATAATATGAGTAACAGAGAGATAGTGGGCTACAAATAACTGAATGACCTACAAAAATATGGCTAAATCATGTCCTATATTTTACCTAGGGTAGCAAAATTCTTTGGAAAATTAATACATTATTTTAGAAGTCTTCTATAGAAGAAAAACCTTAGTTAGCACACTAAAAAAACCTCATATATCCCTTGCTGCCAATTCCCCTGGTTGACAATATGGAGATGGGAGGGAAAGGAGGGAACCGAAGAAAAGAGAAACAGGCTTGGGTATTTCCACCCATGGGCTCTGAAACAGATCTTGGCTACACTACCTATAGGAAAGATACGATTGCAATTAAACTCATAACATGATAGCATCCCAGTTTAAAAAACAAAACCAAACCCCCACGTGTTCAGCGTATTTTACCCTGTAGTTTTGTACACAGATTCTGTAATCCCCACTTAGAAGGGGTAACCACCGTCAGTGTTGAGCCTTGTGTTACAACAATAACTCGCTCTTGGGATGCAAGACAATTCAGACTGCAAATGCCAGATCAGTCCTGGGATTATCATATGCACACAAAACCTATTCCTGCCAACAGTGTCACATCATACAGATTTATTTTCTGTGTGTTTTCAAATGCCACTGCAGCGCTGTTCATTAGGGACTGGTCTTAAAAAGATAATACCTCGGTAATGCACATTTCTTATTTTAAATGAAGATCCAGTTTTGGGTTGTTTTGGGCATGTGGAGCTTAAATATCATTATTTGCTTTCCACTCACTTTCAAAACTGAAATATAGCTGCATACATATAGTAATACAAATTGTTCATCTCCCATGTGGCTTAGAAAGAACAGCATAATCTAGCAAATCCCATCCCTAATGTAGAAGGTGTTAAAAAAACCTGTTTCGCTCTGTCCTGAAGAACTAAAATGCTTTTCTTCTGTACTTCAGCATACACTGGGTTCTTGGGAAACTCCTGTCGCATTCACAGCACAAAACAGCTGCTGTGTTTAAAGCCACCAATGCTAACTGCCATCCATGAATAAAACATAGAATAGTAGGCTCCATTTGTAATATTTTTTCCCCAGAAGTTCATATAAAGAAATTAAGGTATAAATATTTGATTTCAAATTCTGCTCCTTCAAGCAGGAGTAAAAGGGATCATCAGAAGCTGAAAAGCAGTTTGATCTTTGTTACATTGGGACTATGGAATCTAAGCAACTATTTTACAAGGCATTGTAATTGCTTGTACTTGCAAAACTGGATTAAGAAATCACTGCTATTCTTAAAACACATTTATCACATACATACAAAAGTCAGCATATTTCTCCTTAGAGCGGAGCTTTCAGCCAACCAGAGTGAATTCCCGTGCACCGCCCACGCTCGTTCTCTCATCCTCCCCTTCCCCAGAGCAATCGCTGCATCTGGCCAGTATAATGGGAAAAAGTTTCCAACATGCCTTACCAGGGTACACCTGCCCTATGGATGACCCATGGATTATATTAATGTACCTCACCTATACTCTGTTGATGCTGTCGCAGTTTCCAGCCCCCTCTGTGTAATTACGGAAACACACATGTTAGAAGTTCTGAATAAAGGTGAGATTATGGAAAGACTTAGATGTGTTTAAGGCACAAACTCTATCTCACAGGCATTAGGAATTAAAACAGTGGCACTGCAGTCCTTCACAGGGTAGCTGAGATGAGGCAAAAAAGGAGTCTATAGTATGGGCAGTTTTGTCGGACCTCTAGAATTTATAAGTTCGGGGCTTTACTGAACTTTTCAAAGTTTTGTGGAATATTTTTTCCTGTAATTTAAATCCATTTGTTCTTTGGCTGAGGCTTAATTTAAAAAACATGTCTTTTGAGTTGAGTGGAAGTCTGACTAATTCTGCTGTAAATGCTGCTGAAGATGAACAAAACTAACAGTGTAACGGGGGGAAAAAAGCCTCACGCGTACACAAGAGTCACAGTCAGGCTAGTGCCTGCATTAGGAGACTACAGCTCGAAGTTTTGTTAGCTGACTCAAAATCAGCACCCATACCGCTCAACCCTGCAAGGAAATCTTAATGGCTGGGAATCCAGAAGTTGAAGTTTCTACACTCATCTATTTTTTCTTCCTATTTCTCCCCTTATTATGTGTCTATCTCTTCTGTTCCCCTTTCCCAGTGAAGTATTCTGATTTATATTTTTATCCTTACGGACCTTTACTGATACAGTCCCTCATAGTATAAACCAAAGCTCATTGGTGGTCCTTTGGCACCACCAGCTTTGCCGTGACACTCCTTGGAGTTGTGGTTGGTGTCCAGGCCCAGCCTCAGTGGCAGGTATATAATTTATTTCTCCACTCTCCAGGGAAAATGAGGAAAAAAGTAGCATGGATATCCTCCTTCCTTCTTACCTTGTCCCTTCTGTCCTCCTCCCACACAAGCAAACAATTCTTGGGAGCTAGATCAAGCAGCAGCCCGCCCGATGAGGCACAGTAGTCCTGTATGTTCTCTGAGTCTTCCTATAACTCCCGGAAACATCTCCTGGGTACTCAGGATATCACGGTCTATTTTCCATATTAGCATTTCTCTTAATGGTATTAAAAAAGCAGTTGTGATATGCTGCCTATAAATAAGATGACCCAATACTTTTCATAGGCACTCACGGCATCCTCTATTTTAAATTGCATTTCTTGCTACCAATGATTGAGAATTATGAAATGTCCATAGTTTCCTTTCTCCTTAAATGTTTGAATTCTATTCTCCTTTCCTCTACATGCAACTTTCTTTAACAAGAAGAGTCATTCTGGACTCCGCTTGCCTAAGAAAAATGAGTTTTCTCAAGAAAACTTCATTTGAGCTGTTGGAGTGAAAATGCATTGTTATGCCCTCCTTGCTGGCCACGAATGCTGCTTGGCCTTACCTATATTCTACCACTGCCAAAGAAGGAAGTCTGTTTTTTTTCCCTCTTGGCAACCCTTTTGGAGGTACACTATTGTGTTCTCGGAGTACTCATTCTCAAAGGCTATTGTGAAAACTGTAGTAAACAGAACGCTCAGCATCAGGATACAAGAAACAGGATCCAAGGCTGAAACTATTTGCCAAGAGTGGATGTGACCGCTGCCCCATTCAATCCTGGATGGTACAACAGTTCATCTCAGCTGCTAGATATAGCACATTCTGTAATGAGGAGGACAAAGGTGGCAATTACTGAGAAACCATGTTGCTGGAGAAAACAGCGCCAGGATGTACAAAAAATTTCCTTTCCATCAGGCAACTAAAGAACGGATCTCAATCCCAGATTGCAGGCTATAGCCCCCATTTGTGTCAGCATATTTCCACGTACTGTTGTGGAGCTCCATGATTACGACAACGGAGCTGATGACAACCGAGAATTTGGCCCACAGCTTGAAATTGAAATACTCAGAGTATTTCAATTAGCTTCTCTGTTGTTTGGCAGAAAATGTGATGTCAGACATGCCAAATGGTTCACATCTATATAAAACTAGAGAAGAACCAGAAAGTGGTAAATCTAAACATTTAGGAAGCTAAGATTAAACATAGAATTTCACAGAATTAAACTATAAAGCAGAAGTAGTATTGCACAGGGAACAAAACACTGTGAACAGCTATGGAGGTATTTATGTTCTTTCATTTCGATTACGGAAGGAGTGAAGAAAATGTACACGCAAAACCAAAACAAAAAACCCAACAGATGCTAAGAGAATGATTACATGGATTTTACTATTCATTAAATTACTTACCATAGTGGAAAGAATGTATGAAAGCAACTCCAGAGGAAGGAAGAGAATTGCTTGATACTACCAGTCTTCAATGTTAAAGACAGAAAATATTATTATCTGATTTGATCTCCTGCATAACACAAAGAAATGGCTCTAGCAAGCCTTTAACTAATTCCTGATAGTCAACTGGGTCTTCTAGAGACATATTAAAACTCGGTTTGTAGGCTCTGGGCAGTAATACATCACTTTCTAGATGACTTGTTTCAATTGCATTCTTAATCCGAATCCGTGTAGTTGAAATCACAAGTATTATATTGTTTACATCTTTCTCCAGTTTCCACTGCTAGAAGAACCCTCCCCGCAGAGATGGTTAATGAATCGATTGACCTTTGCCTTCTATAGGTTGGTCCAAGTTCCTGATGTCTACAAGCCATGAGAATATGCTGTATGGTGTAGGGCAGCGCTCCTTCTGTTAGTACAGCTTCCCACACACTATGACACTTCACTTGTATCAATAGTCCTCCAACAGTCTTTGCTTCTACAGTCTGTTTGAATTGTTAAGTAATTCAGAAAACATTACCTATTTTTACTAATATTCCGTCGCTTCTTACCTCATTGGTAAATGGATTCTTTGCTGTTGTTGAATCAAATATAAAGGTGCTCCTTGCCATGTCTGTAAATCCATTCTGGCACATCCAGCCAAAACAGAATCCTACATCAACCAAAAACCTCCTGATAATGTGCAGAAAGATGTCAGGACCTTTTCTCAGTCTTAACACTTTATTATGAGCCACCAACAACGAAGCCAGGTGGAAAATACCCTGCACACAGCTATCCAAGGAGAAAAGAGAGAAACGCACCTCGGTGTTCACAGGAAAGGAGAAGATTCAGGGAAAAGTTGTCCACAAGGAGCACAGGCTGAGGGCCATTTTCTGCACAAATTAACACTTGAGCAAAGCAAGCGTGTATAGAACGCTTTTTAGAGCTTAATATCTTTCTAGAAGCCACTTTTCTCTCCTCATGAGCTTGCCACTTCCCAGCATCTTCCTCTCCTTCACAGTTAGAGAGTACGTGCTTAGAAGGCCAAGCAAAAGCTGTCACTCACTGTTTCCACTCCTGAAGGTGTTTTTGTTTCTGTTTTCAGCAGGAATGGATATTTCTCTCTGCTTAGTAGCTTTCATCCATGCAGCTGTAGTTGTGGAGGAGTCTGAAACAGCTTTTCAGAACTGGGGAAAAAAAGTTGCAGATAAATGCCTGTTTTCCATAAAGCACCACTGAGTAAAAGAGCTGGGGCAAAGCGCCCCCGGAGACTACCCAGAGTTCTGAGGAAAGCAGCAGGAGATGGCATTCTGCTCATCTTAGACATAAATGGAAGTCTTGACTCCTGCAGTCATTGACAGACACATAGAAATTGGTACATTAATGTAAGTTCTTCCACGGTAGTGACAGTAGAGATGTGTAAACGTGTGCGACTGGGGCCTCAGCGCTGGTACTACAAGGCTACTTGGAAAATTTACAGAAAATACACAAAACTTCCTCAACTTTTGTATCATTCAAAATACAACTCTTTCCTTTAAGGAATCCATAAACAGGTCAAATCACCTCACTGGCTTAAGCCACTAAAATAGCATTAAAAAGTCATAATTTATGGAAATATTTTTATTCATTTATGTTCCAGGAATAACTAAGGCCACTTTGTAAAAGGAGTTGCCCAAATTCTACTTTGAGCAGAGAACGTTCTGGAAACCATCACTATGGCAATGCTTTAAAAATTACTCACAGCCTAATTAACATCTGCTTTAAGAGTTAAAGTTATTACAGGGTCATTTATCTACTCGAAGAATCTTGTACACAATTGAGCAGATTTTTAATGTTTAACGTTTCTGCCCATAAACTACCAGTGAAAGATATTCACTTAAGGGCACACGATAGGCGATGCAGGTCTATGCTTCTCTTCAACATGTCTCACTCATGCCAGCTTCTCTAACCACACATGAATGAAATGCAGTCCTGCTTAGAAAGCTCAAAGCAGACTTAAACACTTTAGCAACAAAAAAGAAAACAAACAATAGAAACAACAAAATTACAAACAACAAAAACTTTAAAAAACAAACACACACACACAAAAAAAGCCAAAACAAACAAAAAAACACAAACCAAAAATGAACTGGAGATCCTATAGCTGGAAAACCTGTTCTCCAAACAGTCTGATGTGAATGGTCTTAGACACATTTTGTTAGGAAATAGACCCTGAGACACAGCTGTCTTTGCAAGGTCCTCTCTAAAACCCCGTTTTGCCCACCTGCAGTCTGTCTCTTCTGAAACATCGCTGACCAGAAGGTGATTATCCCAACTGCACCTGTTCTTCCACCAACTGCTGTCCTAAATTTTTAGGGCCTCTGAAGTCCACTTCCTACTGTTAGACTGACCAGTTTCTTAGCAGGACAAATGGGATGTTGGGAACATACGTCACAGGATCCACCATTCAGGCAGGGAGGAAAGTTCCAGGACTCAAGAAAAGATTCATTTCCCTCGGCTCAGGCAAAACCAGATAGACAGGTGTCTGTCTGTTGAGTTCTAGAGAGGACTCAGAAAGCTTTTCTACCAGCCCATTTGAAACTTCAGAGATCTGTGTTTAAATACAAGTAGCACACAGACCTAGGAAGCCAACCCTTCTTTAATTTTGGCTTTGCGTAATGTTTTTTATGATGTGAATTAATCTAAAGACTCTGGAAAGTCATGTTAATCATGATTCTTACAGTTATTTTACTTTTGGTTTGGTGTTTAGGATTGTTGTTGTTGTTATTGTTGTGCCCTACATAAATTTCTAGATTAGGAAAGTATTTCTTTCAACTAGTTTGTGTTAGTCTGTAGTCCCTTTTAGTGGCACTTGGCAATGGTTGAAAACAGAAAAGGTGTCAAACTTGACACAACAGAGAAAATCAGCCGGGAAAGAGACAACTGGTTCTGTTAATGCCCTTTTTTTCCACAAGATGTGTTTTGAAGCACACACCTGGATACATTGCTGCAAAGAACCCAGAGAGACCAAAAAGCCCTCCTAGTTCCTCACCTCCCCAAGCACCAAGAGCACACCAAGGCAGGTTCAGTTCATGTAGTGATGAGGTCAGAAAATCTGCTCCTTGTTACAAGCAACCTCAGAATGCCTTCTTCTCCTTTTGCCTGTGAGCCCACCCCTACCCAACACACAATTTATCAGCGACATTAGAGATTCTAACTCCTTTCCCAGCAGGAAGCCATGAGGTACCCGGCTATGCCCCGGCACATCACCACGCACTCATTCTGCTTTTGGAGATGGGCTGAAGTTCTTTGGTACCACCCAGCACAAGAGGATGTGAACTCAGGCAGAGCCTGCGCTGGACCGAGCTCTGATCTCAGACACCCCCCAGTTCCTGCTGTGACACACGGGTGTGCACCTTTCTGCCAGCAGGATGTGCCCACTTGTGCTCTGCCTTAACGTGGTGGTGCGGCTGCCTTTGGAACAGAAACAAGAGTGGAAAGAAAGGATTTGTAAAAGCTTGTGGGCGGAGGCAGACTGATTTATCTCCAGCTGAAACCCAACAGGTAAGCAAACTAAAGATGCCCAAACAATTCTAGTCCTTTCTCACTAAAAAGGGATTTTTAAAAGACTGCCTTGTGTCCAGGCAACTCTCTGGTTTCAATATGAGTTGAGGGACATATTTCAATTTGAAATTACTTATGGGGAAGATTTCTAAGTTATTTAAACAGCCATAGGGAAGAGCTTCAGCACCAGCTCAACTGTTATTATTTAAGCTGAAGGATAATAGATAACTGGCATATGGAAAAGCAGTACTGTGTAAATTAAAAGTGTAGATGGAAGTCAATCAAAATGTTGAAAAGAAATATCTATAAAATTGGTTTTAGTAATGTGAAGGAATACACCAATATGGTCTCATAAACAAGTTTACCAGATCTAGAAACATAAAATATTTAGATAACTTCTTAAAAATGGAAAGTTAATATAATCAGAAAGAGGTGAATTCAACATTTGGCTTTGCTGTCACACCTTCAGATCTCATAGCAGCTTGGCTTATTTTCTTTTCCACGCTCCTAGTTCCACCTGGCTACTAGAAATCATTATTTTCACAATTTAAGTGGTTTCAGAGTGTTAGAGAAGCAAATTAACTGGGAAACAAGATATATACCTGCCTGTTTCAAAAAAATACTGCTAGTAATAGAAATGCAGGTATTTTTACAAGGACTGTTTCTCAAAAATATAAACATGAATTTAAATAAAGCTTTGAGAGCACCTGAAAACCTGAGCTGGTAAACGGGTCAGACCATAAGAAATCACATCATACAGTCTAAACAATGGGAACATTCTATAACAAAAAAGCTGAGGTAAAAACCTGTACAAATGGAGCTGAGGTTTCCAAACAACCAACAAAATCAAATAAATGCAAAAGGTACACTCATGAATAAAGAACTGCAGACAAAAAGGGACTGGAGCTGCGTGATGAGTAAACAGGAAGCTGGAAGCAGAAAGGATGGAATGGAAGGAGTTTGCTGCCATATGTGAGAGCAGTTACCCTAAATCACTTCTTTGTTCTGAGCTAACGTTAGCACTTTTAATAACTTAATTCTAAGGAATAGGTTAAACTCGTAACACTTTTTACCATTCTTAGTAATCTTCTGGACTTATATCTAATGACAGAAGTTATTCTGCTTTTTTTACCCCCAATAATCACAATGAAAGTTGAAATCTTAAGACACTCTTCCTGTCCATCTAACATTACAATGTGGAATATTGAATTGGAAATTTCCCTTTTCACGTCCTGGGCATTGGTTGTTATGCTTTCACTCCATTAATTACTACTATAATTTAGAGGAGAAGTTGTTCCATCCTGCCTGCAAAAAAGTCCTTGCAGAACAAAGCTGTCCAAGCCACAGTCTATAACAAGCCATTTATTCCCAAAAAGCCTAGAATAGAATAGAATAGAATGCCTATGTAGCAAAGGGTCTAATTCCACACAACACAAATTACTCTTTACACATGGATACTTTGTAACTAGGCATATTTGAGCTGGAATAAATTAAATACAAAATAATTTCAATTATCATTTCCCAATTTAATCAGATTTTCTGTCCTACCCTTATTTTAAACATTGGTAACCTAGTATTACTTCAGGTTCGACTGCTGGACCAAAGCTCTGTATGCAATACAATGCAAGGGCCTCAGAGACAAATAAAGACATCGAAGGGGGAGCCAGCCCGAGTGTCAGAAATTTGCAAATGAAAGTAGGAGAGTTCAGATTAAATTTACTTCAGTTCATTGAAACAACAGTGGCTTGCCAGGTTCTGGCCCTCCGAACACTAAACTGCTACACTTCTCTATTTATTAGTTACATGTAAGATTCAAATACCAGAAATCAACACGATGTCCTCTATATGTTCTCAAGATTGCATTTTTTTGCTAACACAATATGTAGGGTAAGAAAATACTAATAATTAAGTTCACAGAGTAAAATCTTATGTAGAAAAATGAGTTTGATGGCATCTGCCGCGTCACATTGAAAAGATGCTTCTATATTAACTTATTCTGATGCAAATACAAGTAAGCACGCCAGAGTATGCAAATGTGCTATTAATAAAGTATTGCTGTATGTTACACACGGATGAGAGACTCTTTGGCCAGCATGCTCTGCACACAGTTCTGCTCTGCTAATACTGAGGACCCAAAGCCATAAATAGGAATCACAAGTTCTGTTACACTACAAATAATAAAGATTTAATTCTGAGAGACAATTCACGTAAAATGCCAGTGGCATATCAGCTAGTTACAATCTGAGTGAATAAACAGTCTAAGCGCTGTGGAAATATTTCCCATTAGTATTGAAGCATATTAAAGCCATCAAGCACCAACACCTCCTAAAACTGCGGTTTTTAAATCCATTACGTTTTCGTAACAAAGAATTTTTTAGCAGTGAGTATTAACATCCTAAATTAGAAAGACAAGGTTTCTGGCTGCTTTGTGTTTTGTTCCCGACCCAATGTTTTTTTTCCTCCATTTCTGATCCAACCAGCTATTTAAATTCACCAGGATGTTTGCACATTTCCTAATTCACTTTATATGTTAACTTTAATTTTCAGCATTCAAGTGTTCATATTAAAAAGCAAATTCTATACTGTAAAGGTGGAGTCACCAGTACCCAGTACTGGTTGCCATTCTATAGAACGGCAAAGAATCTTCACGGAAGAAATCACGTCCTGCCATGACGGGCTACAATATGACAAAAATGAGAGCTTCTGTATTGATAACGAAAGGTTTCAAGCACACAGTGGGCAGAAGTCCTAACATACTTGAAAAATATTTAACTGAACAATAATGGAGCAATGCCAAATGCTAAAAGTTACCAAAGATAATTTTAATTGTTGTAGATATAATAGTGTTCAATGACAGCTGTTTTGGAACAAAAAGGTTATTTCCTGCAAATTATTGTAATATTTTCCTCCCAAAATAGACCCTGCTTCACTGCTAAAGTTACCTGGCATCCTCTAATGGTTAGCACAGACTAAAATCCAGTTATTAACTTTATTTTTTAAGAGTCTTAAGATCTTAAATTAAAATAATGATTTATTTAAAGGCCTAACAAGAGTCCGTTCAGAAGAGCAGCTGATAAACCAGTGGAACTATCTGCATGAACGAAACATGATGACCTTAATATAATAGCTATTTCAAGCTGTATTGCCTCACCATATTTTATTTTCTTGTGCTTCTGCAAAACAAAATTCAACAATCAGTAAGGATTAAAGTTTGCCCAGCAAAATTCCATGCATGTTGGCAGCACATTTTTATGATGCAGATTTAATCACAGAGTAAGCAGATTCTGTTTGCGCAGTAGAAACTGTCATCTGAGGCCTCTGAGTTTAGCATCTGTGTACATTTACACAAAACAACATTTGACAAATATTATGCCCTAATACCCCAAATATTTATGTCCTTTTTCACTACGCTGCTGTCAGGAGTCTCACACCACTGCCTGTGAATCCATGTCTACAAGCCAGAAGTTCGTGTGCATGTTTTGGAGTGTAACTTGCTGGGCACAGCTTCCGTGGAAAAAGAAGCCTCTGCAATACAATTTGTGAGAGAGAAGGAAAGGACACTTCTATTTTATTGCTATGCGACTCCTGGTGATTCTTTCAGAAACAACACTACTAAAATGACATGTTTAACATTATTATCTATATTTGTTACAAAGAGAAACAAGAAACTGCTCTATTTAGTCTCTGGTCTTCCTGTTGAAAGGCATGGAACCCATTTGCTGTATAGACTAATTAAGGCATCGCAGTTAACATAATTAAATCTATAGGATAATCTGAATGCCACCTAATTTTCTTTTAGTCTTTACTATCTATATGTCTTTACTATCTGTTCTGAAGAATTATAAAATATTTAAAACATTTGTAAGTATCTAAACAGAATTTAGCAGACATTTGAAAGATACAGCAATCTCCTTGAGCTAAAACCCCTCCAAGTTTCCCTCTGCAATAGAAATAAATTCGTGGTAATATGAACATGAGATCCGTGCCCCTGCGACCAAAATGCTGAGAAACAAATCCCTAAGGCTGGGCAGTGCGCAGGAGATGCTCTTGATTCCATGACTTTTGCCGGGATTTAGTAGCTGCAATGTATACTGTTTTTCTACAGAGTCATCATTCGGTTGACCGACAGTATTTCCTCCATCTATCTGGAGCACCCTGGAGATTAGGGTAAAATATGTAAAAAGCAGGGATTTTAAAAATAGTATTTCAAATTAATTCCATCACAACAATGTATAAAAACTATAAAACGGGACAAAGGTTATAGGAAATGGAAGTACCAAGAGATCTTCACACAATCCTCCAAAAGAAACAATGGGACCGAGGCAATTAATTATTTTTTAACAATTATGAGGGAGTAAATACCACAAAACTACCTTTCTCACACTCTTACAAAGAAAACTCAATTTTCTTCATAAGCAGATGTTTAATTGGAACCTGGAAGCAAAGTTCTCCAGATGCTTTAATTTAAATTTGGCACTCCTGAGTTTTCGGTTTTCTTTATCAGAATCGATGAGTTGCTGTGTGAGAAAGACAGAGCAAATTACACAAAAGGAATTACATTAGGAATATAGGTTTTGACCTGCTGATACAGTTACACACAAAGTCCTTTTATGAGCATAAAACAATTGCATAAATGCTAATGACTTAAGCCCCACAGTGCATCAGCACTGCAAGTATTATTTCAATTTTGTATGAGTGAAATGAGGCACAGCTGAGTGACTGGGAGAGTGACCCACAGGAAGTTGGTGACACCACCAGGAATAGAACGGCGACCTCTCAGCAGCCAGTCCCATGCTCTGACCACGAGACGAGCCACCGCCTTCCCATCTTACATTAGCACAACTCCAAGTCTTGGTTGCATCAGCTACTATTTTAAGATGTCTAAGCATGTACAAATGTAGAAATCTGAATTTCTAAAGCTGAATAAGAGACATTCATAAATCTGTCCTAACTTAATCACCCAATAAATCAGGATAAACTGTTTTTAAATGAGACTCAAAATGAGCATAAACTTTCACTTGCTTTAAAAGGAATAAATTTCTGATAGCTATTCTTCTGCCTGCTATCTGTGTGCACTATGCAATTTGGACCCGTTTGATCAGAATGGGACTAGAACGGAAGATAACATCTAATTACAGAAGAACAAGACAATTCTAGAGAGAAAGTTATTCTCTTCAAGAGAGGATGAAATCAGAGAAGTCAAGAGTTGGGGAGAGACCAAAGACCATGAAAAAAGCCTTATAATTAAGAGGTAGGCAGCCTGGTGTGATCTTGGCTTCACTGAATTTAAAGCAGGTATGATTTGGATTTTGTTCGCTTTTTATCTAAGCCTCAAAGTTCAGGGAAGGAGGATCATTTTTAGTTGAAAGGGTTCTTGTTTTGACCCGCTCTACAGTTATCTGTGAGAAATCTGCATTATGCCTAGTCCTATCGCTCCTGCTGGATGCGAGGCACAGCATGCACAATGCGGTACAACAATACTGGAGTGCGATCTCAAAGAGTCTGGCACCACACCAAGGGATAGTCCTTTACCATCACTTAAAGAAATGTGGTTTATACTATAGGCTTTGCCATATATCTGTATAAAATGCCACCAACAGTCACTGAAACTTCTGATTTGCTTCAGGTGTGTATACACAAAATGTGAAAATTGAAGATGAGTGTGGCGGAATATTATGAAATACTTCTACAAACATATCTTCCCAGCCCAAAAACTGCCAATAAAGACAGAATAAGATAGGCTAAGACAAAGTTATTGTTAGAATAAAAGAACCCAGATACATCAGTATAAAAAAATCACATAATCCGAGAGAAAGTACACAAGGTAACTTTAAAAAAGGCAGCAATAGATAGTTTTTAGCTTATTTAAACTGCATTACTTTAAACCAATACAATTTCCATAATCAGATCTTGTTCTGACTGCTAGATTTATAGTCGCACTGCTAGGGTATGAGATTGCCCTCTAGATATTAAAAGTTTGGTTAGATCATTTTCCATTCTGTCCAGAATACTGAGATGAGACACGCTGTGTGATTTGGGATTTTAAACTTTTGTAATGCACCTGGAGACTTAAAGCACAGACACAATGGAAACGTTAAAATCATTAAGTAAAAGTTGGAACTAGTGTCTTTGCAGAGTCTTTAATACATACATTGTTCTAACCTTGGATCAAACTGTAAAACCCTACCTGGCATACCTTAGAACCTGTTGCACAAAAATCCATTCATGAAGATGGAAAATAGAAATAAAAATGTTTAAGGGAGGCTACTTGGTCCACACTAATTCCTTTACCCATCTTGAGAGTCCACAAAGTACTCTCTCATTTCAGTGGGACTATTTTTGTCATATGGTTCCATTTAATCTGCTTGAAATTTTCTTAATAGTTAAAACGAATAACATACACAGAAGCAGGATTTTTTCTTTCAGATGCATCAAACTCTTTAAAAAGACTTAGCATGAAAAACTGAATGATTGGAACTAATATAAAATGCAATGCTTTTACATGGAAAGAACTAACATTTTTATATCCAATAAGAAAAACAAAGTATAATTGCTCTTCTGCGAAGACAAATTATCATGCAATTTTAAAACTAGAAGTGATGCTGAGAGGCCCTTTTCTGCTTCTCTTGGAGCTTAGGGAAGAATTGCCCAGGATCCAGGAAGGCCTGAGCCCGACATTTCAGTTTTATTTCATAACACTTAAAGGTCCCAGCCAAACTTAGGAATTCTCTCAGATAAGCAGGGGAGAAAGTCCACATAATCAAAAACTGTGCAGTCAAATAATGCAAACAAAAGGTGTATGAGAAATTGATAATTTCTTTATTATGACCATTTCATTACTGTATAATGAAACACTAGAGATCATATATTTGTAGCCTATTTTATTTCTTTACCAATATGAAAATAATTGGCTTTCTGTGTTCCATGTATGAAAAAAACACAACACTTTGTTGATAAGGAAAACAGATTAATTCAAATTATAAATAAGGCATATTTTTAGCTACCAAAAATATTTATGGGTTCTTCATCTCTTGATTCTTCAAATTAAGATTAGCTGTCTTTTTAAAAGAAGCATTGAATGAGGTACCAAATACTAACTAAAAATCTATGTCAAGCAGGAAATCAGGCTGAGCAATTTTTCCTTTCCTGTCTCAATCTGTTAAAATGCATATTTACAAAACCTGAGTAATTTGTACATGTCAAGATTACGGTTTCTGCTTTATATTTTATGAGTTCTGTTCAAAGGATGAACTTGCTAAAAGAATATAATGCTTATAGCAGAAATAAAATGATACAGTATTTGTAACACTTCTTTGAAAGCTCCGTTTGGCTGATTTCTCTGGACTGAGTTACATATACCTACTTCATCCATGCAATTTAATTAAAATCTAAACCATGCTTTGGATTTCTGCTTATGAACTTATTGAAAGTCTAGGCTCAAACTGTGAGTGTATAGTCACAATCAGATGTTCGTTAATCCTGCCTCTTTTTGGAACACTCCCAGTTTCATGGAGTTTTAAAAAATTTGCATGTTAAACCTTCAGTTTTTGGGAGGGCCCCTCTATTACTCAGACACTTAAATTAAATGGGTATATTCTCCAGCAGTTTGCACAGAGAACAGCATTGTTTCTGTTCTCAGCAGGGCTAAATCTGAACTCTGTGGAGTTGCCCAGCTAAGATCCTTTTTTTAACCTTCTATTGAAAATGTACCGCAGATATTGCTGTACAATGGTTAGAAATATTAATAATTTAGGTATTTCAGCCTCTGTTATTATTAGATTATTTTACCCACATTTGCTTGTTCATTCATTCATGACATCTTGAGCTAATTCTGAGGTTTTGTTTTACTTGTACCTGACTCCTAATTCTGAGTCAGGGTATTACTGAATACATATTACTACAGCAGGTTAAAATAAAATCCAGAAGAAAATAAAAAACCCTTACAAACAAGAGATTTCCATATTTCTAGAGCTTAAAAAAATCAGACAGAGGGAAAAGCATGAATTGAAAAAAATTCACCGCTATGTCAAAGCAGAAGTAACACTTCAAGCCTATACAAATAGGCAGATCATTCTCATAAAAATTAACACAGGCTTCAAGCTTCTACAGACAGAAAGATTGCTCTCATGAACAAAAAGCTGCAGGCGCTGTCAGTATCTATATATAAGTAGACCAGGTATTTTGACGTACTCTATAAATTGCCTTCAGTATACAAATAATGAAGCAAATGTAGGTTCTCCTTCAAAATCCTTGATGACTAAGAACCATAATGAGGCAAATTTAGGATCCTCTGAATCTTCTAATGATGTCCAAGAGATTCAGGAGTTTTTAAAGATAAACTCTTGTATCCTGGGGCATCTTGACTTCTAAGATGACTCCCTAAACCCTGGTGATCTTATGACTTCTTTTTTCCACATCTTTCTGAAGGAATCAGAGGGTGAAGCAGGAGGTGACATGCTTGTTTGAACTTGCTCTCTCCTGAGACTCACCGCACACCGCCTGTGCCATTTCCCCCTGCATTCCTGGCAGCGGGGAGGGGGAAAGGGGAGAGATAATCTGTAGCTAGAAAACGTGGGGGGAAAAAAAGAATTCCATTTACCTCTGTCACTGCTAAGAATCTTTTCAGAAAAGCCTTTGCTGCTGTCACAGCAGGACACAAACTGACGTGAGGTGGCCAGACCAGCGACAGGAGCGCAGAGAGGAGTCAGCTGGCGAACGGGAATGCAAAAGAGAAAGCAGTCAGGAGTCGGAAATACTGACTTTTCAGTCAAGAGATTACAGAGAGCAGAGATCAAACTCCAGATCCACCTCAGGGCCCGCGGTCTTGCCCTCAGGTACGCGCTTGTGCGTTCGCGCCCCGGCACGGACCCGGAGGGAACCGGCTGGGGTGAAAGGCCGGGGTCTGAGGGGAAAGGCGGGAGAAGTGGCGCCTCCTCCTCGCTGACCCGTTCGCAGCTCCTCACGCGTCCCTCTCGCCGCGCTACCCCGCGGCCGCAGCCACCTCAGCGCCGGTGCCTCAGCCCGCCCGCAGCGCCCCGACCCCCGCTGCCGCCCGCGGGTCCCCCTGAGCGCCGGGCGCGTGGGCGGGGCGGGAGGCGGCGCCCGGCCCGGGGGAGGCGGCGCCCGGTCGGTAGGACGGGCCGAGCCGGGGAGTTTATCCCACTAGAAGGGAACAGTTTCTCCCGCTGAGACTTGACAGCGCCAGGTCAGTGCGGGCTACGGGGTGACCGTTCCCCGAGGTGAGAGGGCTGGCGGGGGCGTGAGGAGAGCGCCGGGCTGAGGGGGACATAGCGCGGGGGCTGGCGAGGGGCGCCGCGGTGTGAAGAGGGGCCAGGAGGGGCTGCTGGCGGGGAGGGGAAGCGTGCGCGGCCGGGAGCTGCGCCTCGGCATGGGGAGCGGGCTGAGTCCCGGGCCGGGGAAGGAGGCTGTGGTGCCGGGGATGCTCGGGGCGGCGGGGAAGGACGGTGGCTCCGCTGGGGGGCGGGGTTAGAGGGCTTTTCCCGGAGCGGAGGGGAGCAGCGGAGCGCTGAGGGAGTGCGAGGCACGGCCCTGCGGGAGCGGGTCTGCCAGGGCCGCTGCTGCTGCCCGCGGGGCTGCGTGGGCGGGCAGAGGCGCTGGGGCTGCTCCGCGGCGGGAGGCGGCGGGCGGGACCCCGCGCCGGGCGCTCCAGGTGCGCCGGGCGCCCTGCGGCGCTGCCGGTCCGGGAGGGAGCGGGACCCGGGCGCTGTGTCCATGGTGCTGCACCCGGGCACGGGAACCGCAGCCCGGCCGGGAGGAGGATGCTGAGGAGAGCGGGAGGCGCGGACAGGGCCGAGCTCCTCCCGCCCGGAGCCGGAGGGGATGGGGTGGATGTGTTCGCAAGGGGCAGACCCCGGGGTGCCCGTTCGTGCTGCGTGAGGAGCGCGCAGGGAAGCGCTGCTGCTCTCCTGCCTCGTTCGCTTAATGAATGAACAGACTTTTTTTTTTTTTTTTTAAATTAAATTTCTCAACCGTAGAAAGTCGGGGAGCCTTTCTGAGCCTGCAACAACCGAGATGCTGTGTTGAAATAAGTTATGTCTTGATGGCATGTCTCAGGTTCGCAGGAGCGTTTTGTAATCTTCCTGGTGTCATTTCTCTCCAGGGTATTCTACAGCTGGAGAGTGCAAGTTCCTGTGGTGGTGTAACTCGGTGGCACTGTGTGCACACGGCAATACAATCCTCACTTAACAGTGATGTATTTATTAGTAGCAGTGACGTAAGACTGGTATTTATTCTGTGAAAAGCTCAGGGCATTATCAACTGCTCCTTTAAATCAGAAGGATCAGTCATAGTTATCCCTGAAATAACTGGGGTTCAGGGCTAGCCTCGTGTTTGTGACTTACTGCCCCACCTCTGAACAAGGCTTTGCTGGGAAACATCGCTGTAATGTTCCATTTAAAATGAGTATTCAAAAAAAAACAATTGTACCAATTCGTCCATAATTTAATCAGTAATTTACCTTTTAAAATGTTACTGTGATTTGTTACTAGTTAACTAAAAATTCCCAGTGTATACCAAGTGACTGTGACATATGGTACTCAGGATGCTCCTTTGAAAAAAGTTTCATGCGACTCACTCTCATTAATATCAGAATTTGTTGCATGAAGTTGCGTGTTTGACATCATTATTCTCTTTGGCTGTCACAAAAAAAAAAAACTGCAAGAATTGCTTAGAGATTTAATTATGAGATTGTAAGAAAGCACTCTTAGCAGTATCTTAAAGCACGTGGTGCAATATAAGCATGGACTTGTCAAGGGGAGAGAGGGTTGAAAAAATAGTTGGCATGGACTTTAAATTGTTTGTCTGATTGGTGATCATTCAAAGATATTTTCACACCGGTAGATTTTGAATGTAAATGTTCTTAGGCATCAGTTTTGTAAAATATCTTATTATAACTCTTAGTTACGGAGACTATGTATCTGTAAACAGCCTTAAGATAGGATGTATTTCTTAGAAATGTCTTCCTGGATAATACAATTCATTAAACATCAGCATTCAATGAAAATTCCATTACAATATAGAATATGCAAATTTTTCTCCTGATAGAAATTTCTATTTCATATAACAAATTATCACAAAAAATGAAAGTGGGAAAATATTAGAACATAAGTGAAGAATATTTAAGCTGTGCCTTTTAACCTTCCTTATGATACTGATAAAAACAACCACTACCAATACTGCTTCTAAATCTGACTCTTTTGTGGATGTTTTAAAATAACCATAAGCCCATTTCTAAGTCAATAAAAGAAATTTAGTCCCAGCTTCAATTGCTGTCAGTATGATTTTCTACCTAGAGCAGTGGCTAATAAAATGAATTTGCAAAAAGTCGAATTGTAAAAACAAGGAAAACTTTTAAAGAACAAAAACTGCGTCTTGTACAAAGCTGGACTAAATAATGAAAAGTATACTTAGAGATTTTTTTCACATGTTTCTGAGGCTCTCTTTTGGTTTTTGGTTGGTGGTTTTTTTTTTTTTTTTTACATATAATCTATCCAGCATGGTGTTGAATATCTTTACTACTCATTTTTTTTGTAGCCTTTTTGTGAATTGCTAGTTGTGCATATTTGCTATTCGGAGTTTGCATTTCTTTTACTAGCTTTTGTTACAGGCATTATTCCTGTATTCTCCATTGGCACACGGTAAAACGGTTACCAGTGCAGTTACTCAAGAGAAATTGAAATAGAAGTTTCAACTCTCCATGCTAGTTTCTTCTGAAGTCCTGGATACAATACTCTCCATTAGTTATTGCTACTTGTTTCATTTTTTAATCACTGATAGGCTTATTGACTTTAGCATGGTATTAGATGATGAGTGCTTTATTCCATGCTGTATTTCTGTGATATCTATTTTTTTAACAGCAGGGATCTATTTTTCAGGTACTTCGTACCAAATGTTCTTTGTGTGTCAGTTAACTTGTTGTGAATTAAGGAAAGAAAAAGTTAGAAATAATGCGAAGCAAGAGAACGTTGTTATACTCAGGTCCTACATACCCGTGCCACAAGCAGGAGGTGGGAGTTCCTCACATTAACTGGTCTGTTCTTAAGGATTTCATTTAACTGTTACAGGGTACATGGAAAAAATCTTCCCCTACCCCCTTTTTTTGCCTCTTTCCAAGGCAGAGTGAAAAACAAAAGGGCTATAATATTTGTGATAAGAGAGTCTTAGATTCCCAGGAATATGAAATGTAAATTGATTCCTATGTTAAATGATAAGCATCTTACATTTCTTTTGTCTGTTACCCTGTCCTCCATCCCCCCCCGCTTTTTTATGTGAAGGATAGTCCATCTTTTTTTCAGTTGTGCTTTCTTTCAGGTTCCAGGGACAAAGTATGTAGAAAATGCAGGCGCTAAGCAAACTGTCACCCTAGTGCTAGCACCTGTGGTGAGAGGGACTTAGGATACTTCCAGATTTTGCAGGTGTAAGCAGATATGAAGGAGAAAATCCATGTGGGAACCACAGGAAAGACTAAGTTTCTACCTCAGCATCAGGTCTTCTGCTGAAACATGGGCTTCTCCTTAGCCTGTTGCTACAAAGATATCAGCTCTTCTCGCACCACAGCAAAAACATACAGCTCAATCTTTTGCAGGCTTTTATTCCTTTGATTCGGGGCGGGGCTGGGGAAAGCAAGACCTAGTCTGCAATCTTCATATCTGAAAACTATTTGCAGGACTTAAGTCAATTTGATCGGGTTCCTATTTTTCTCCCACTCCACTCACACCTTCCATTATATTATTTGGCCTGTTTGTCCCCTCCTAAACTACTCCATAGAATTGAACTAACCAGTTACATCATTCTCCAATTAAAATTCATTATATATGAACTATATAGATATTCTTAATTACCTGTGTTGCAGTAGTACCTGGCAGACTAGTCAAGATTTGGGCCATCTTGTAACTCACTCAGATGAAAAGATTGTTTTGATCCTTAATGCTATATGCATTGGAATGCAAACAGTTATAAATTTACAACAGAGGCACAACATAGAAATGAGATTGCTGCAAAAATTGTCAGTGTTTTGATTTATCCTTACAACATTAATAGAGTATTGCAATGGTAATAGATTCTAATCTGTATCATGATGAATTCAGAAAAGTTGGGTATATGTGTGATAACTAATTCCCAGATTCATAGCAAAAAAACCCTGAACTTCTAAGCAGCACTCTATTCTCTGAATAGAGCTGGTTTTACTTGCAGTTTCCCTAGATTTCACTGCAAATATGAAAAATATCCTACTTAGAAGGGGAAAGATGAGTAAGTACCTCAAAAGGCAGGTTGTGGATTTCTGGAGTCACTCAGCAGATGGTGCTTTGTGGACTTGCATAAGCCACCCCCTTCCGTCATGACTAAGCAGATCACCTCCACCCCATGCAGGCTGCACATTCCGGACAAAGTCTATGAATTCAAGTCTATGAATCCCAAAGTCTACTCTGCTGGTTGATAATTAGCAATTTAAAAACCACAAGGCTGACGTAGCTCTGTATATGTATGCCCTGGCACAAGTGTGTTTGGTGACTGCTGAGGTGAACACGTATGTATGGTTATGTGCACACCTGTAGGGGATCTGTGTGTGTGGGTAATGTATTAACCCTATGTTATAGAATGGCTTCCTACTTATCTCAGTAATGTTGAAAGGCTATATGTAACATCTGATAACACAGTATAATAAATATTGGATAATATCCCAACAGAGAAGTACCCAGAACGTTCCGCGGTATCAAAAAAAGATGATGTTGGTTTATTGGAAGATGCATAGGGTCTAGGAAAAAAGCTCAGCTTCATTTGGGTCAGTGGCGGTTCTGCTGTTTCAGTAGGGTCTGGTTTGCAGCCTGTGTGCGGTGTTCGAAATGTTGTCCTGTGTACGGTTTACTTCATGCCGTGACTGTTGTTGTCAGTCTGTGGGTCTAGTACACTGAAAATATAGTCTCTGACTCTAAATGAATTGTTGTTTGCTCAGTGAGACAAAGTGCCTGAAATTAAATAACCGTGAATATATATTATAGCAAAAGTCCTATATAATTTTCTTTAAATTATTAAGAAATAGCAGTATAACAGGAGCAATATATTTATCTGTCTTTTGTTCTGGAATTTGTGTGATCAATTTCTTAACATATCTTAACTTTAAACGCTAGTATTTTGATACAGACGCAGTTGATGTTAGTCTATACTAGATCCTCAAGTTAGACATGAGTTCCAGTTTTTGTCTTGAAACAGCTATTATGGGAGGAAAATATACTCCCTACTGTTTTACGGATTATTGGAATTTCATTAACTCCATGGGGTCTCACGTCTTTCCCCTTTAGTGCGGGTCTGATTGTGACATATTTTACATTCCCTTTCGCCAGAATCCTGTAATTTTTTATAGGAGACCTTCAGCTACCATTCCTCTAACTTCCCTGTATGTATGTATAAAATTGGAAATATGTTCTTTTCATGCGGACACTTTAAGCTGTCATGGAATAGGCGTATAGAATAAGTGATAGTGATGGAAGTTTTCTTATTGCGCCTTGTGTTTTTCCACTGAGTTGAAGCACATTGCTTCTCGGAGAATTTCATATTTGCACAAAGTAGCCCTGCCCAGAATTATGATCTTGTCTTAAACTTTTTACACAATCTGTGATTACACTGCATTGCATAAAATAGGATTTTATGTTATAATATTGCATTATAAGTCCATAGTACTTGTGTATGCATTTAGATTTATTGAACGGGGATGTTGTGTAACTGCTGTAACTATTCATGGCTGTGTAGCAGCAATTCTGAAGTCTGAGAGGCTTTGAACTTAGGTTGCTATCTGTATACAAATAGAATTATGTATGTTTTCAATAGTTATGCTAGGGCAATATTTTGATGTTGCTGTGAAGTAAGTCTTCAGCCGTGGTGGCTTGAAACATATGTCAGGCTACCAAAAGAGTCACTCTGTTACACCAAAAAAAGGAACTATGGAAAGAAAAATGTTAATTACAGGCTTTAACACTCACACCAAGATCTTCTAGTAGGGGTGGTCAGAAAAACAGGTTTTACTACCTAGACCTGGTGCTTTGTGGTGCTATCTAATATGGGGTCTTGTGGAAAAATGCAGCCACTTCTGTTTACTGCCTTTCATAATGTACATATTTCCTCATGATAGGCTTAGGTACTGACTTCTTATGTCTACAGTAAATAAAACTGGAGGGTTTATCCTTTCATCTTGAATACGTTTTACTTGGAGTTACTGTTCGCTGTTCCCTACAGTGGTATTTCAGCTACACAATTTTATGCCAAATCTCACTTTTTAAGCTTAATAGAAGCATGTTATTGTGTGGTATATTGCTAAATTGATTCTTAATCCTATGTAAGAATGTAGAAAAAATAGACAAGAAAGCCAAATTTTCTTTTCAGTTACACTCAGAGAAATCTCTGGATAAGCAAGTACAGAAGTACGTGAGGGCAAAAGTTTGCTTTATTTACACAGAATTTTACCTGTACTATCTAACGTTATTCAAGACCATATTTAATGGAATCATGAGAGATTTTGAAGAGGCTGAGGTCCTCATTCCCTCCAGCGTGAGGAAATATTTTATCTATTTGCTTTCTAGCTTGCAGGAGGTCTGAAACAAACTTCTGGCGCTGCCCTGGTGGTGTAGCTATTCCTCCGATTCTGCTGAAGTTAACCACTGATAGTGGATGTTTTTACTTCGTTGAGTCACTAAACGCCTGTGAGGATTTCACTGTATTTCTTCTCTAGCATCACATTTACATTTAAACTGCATTTCTGAGATGCCTTATTTGTACGTCAAGTCATGTTAGTGTATTTGATCTTTTTAATTATTAGGAATATTGAGAAAGGCTGGTTAGTGCTTTATTTATTTTAAATCTTCTATAGTAATTGTCAACATAAAAAGAGTTTGCCAAAGGAATGCATATTGCAAGACGCTCATATAAAGGTTTAGATGATTTGAGTTCTACACAGAAAAGAGTGTGGAAACACAAGTTCTGCAAATATGCTTTCACTTTCAGAATTTCAGCTGTTGCTGAAGATGGTTTGAGATGATAAACAAGAGGAAACTTTAAGCTTTATTTAGAACAAAAGCATTTCACATTAAATCAATTCTCTGAATGAAATAAGCACCATTTAAAAGATTTCTTTTCCTGGATTTTATTTTTTTCCCATACATTTACACTAGAGATATGGCCAGAATTGCTCAATTGGCCTGGAGTAACTTATTTAGTAAAGATCTCGGCTAAGTATGAGTTGTTACAATTAACTACAGAATAAGTTTCAAAATTAATATTACAAAAGTTTATTATGACAGGTCCTGATTTTCAAATAGGAAATAAGCAACCATTGAAGAATTAGTTGGAAAGGTTCAGGCTTTTAACAATGGGTTTAAAGTTTTTTTTATTATCAAGACAATGCAAAATAATTTCCAAAAATCCTGTGGAAGCTTAATTAGTAGTTCCTAGCTTGCTTTTTTTTTTTTTAAATTATTTGGATCTTCACGCTTAGGAAATGCTATTCCGAGCAAACTCCACGCTTGCTTTCCATGATTAGCTTGTCAATTGAATTTGGTTCTGTTTTGCAAACTCCTTGGAGTATTGGTGATGGTGCGAGCTTGCCAGTTCTCCTGAACTGGTTAATTGTTTTTGTGATGCAGAGAAGAACATAATGGCACGATGAATAAGAGACCCAAGAGGGTTCCTTGCACAGTTTCCTTTGGGCACTGCCCAAAGACTTGTTCTTTGGGTCTGCCTCATGTGACTGGCCTGGCCAACTTCACCCACTTCAGTTGGGTGTGGCGGATATTTATTATGTTCACAATATCTTGTTTAGCTGAGGTATTTTGAGGTGATCCAATACCTTGTATAAAATATACACTTGAAATCATGGTACTTGGTTTAGGTTTTACTCAGGCTACATAGGATAAAACCTCAGATTATGCAAGTTACTTTCTGTCATAGGTAATGACATTTGAAGCATTATTTTCTTAGACCAGGATTGCTAATTTATTAAGAAACAGTAATTACAGCACAGTTGGTGTTGGCAGGAATTTTCAACAGTGTTTGCAGACAATACTGGAAAACCCTTCAGTATCAAGAAGCCAACAAAGATATTTTCTTGCAGACACGTCTTCTTGAAAATTTTTGGCAATTAAAATCTTAATTTAAAAAAAATAGAATTTTAAAAATGTATTTTTCCTACAAACATACCTTCACGTTTTAATTTATATTAAAAAAGCCAAAACACTTTGCATGCTAATGCCAGCGCTCACAGTAACTGATCCCATTATGAAACAAGCCTGTGTCTAACAGTCTATCACCATTTTCCTTGTTCTATGCATTGGATTGTGGTATCGGTCAGATTTTTAATGAGTCACAGTTTTGTTAAGAAAGGCTTTTTTTATGCAAGAAAAGGGTTCCATACAGCACAGCAGCCCTCTGTACAGAATATGCTGTTTCATCCTTTGTGATGCAATTCTGAGGATGGGGAAGTCATGTGCATTTCTTTCCATTCTTTTTTGGGTCACCCGGGTGCCAGTTTTGAGTAGATGAGAGACCAACTGAAAATCCAAGAGAACGACCTTCTGTACGTCTTATCAATTCTGCTTTCAAAAGATAAAAATCTTATTAACAGTGTTCTCATTCTTTGCAAATGAAAATATCCATGAAACAAAATTTGTGCAGAATAGGTAGAGTAATGTGCAATGTTAAAATAGGCTCTGGCTTTAAAATATTGTGCAAAAGCTAGAATACCTTTAATCTGTCTGTCTGTCTAGAGGCTACTGGTGTTGGGTATGATTAGATCAATTGTCGTGGCGGATCAAGACAGGGATGTGAGGCTAATGTGGGACCTTGGAGGCCCAGCAGAGAACAGGGGTGGAAAAGAGTGAAAAAAACCTGTCCATTATGAATATCAGGAAAGGAAATGAAAGAATTAATTAATTGAAGGCAATTTCGAAGGAAGGCAGTGGGAAGATTGACCGAGACTGTTGTTTTTCTTTATTTATTTAGCTCTTTTTATGTTTGCCAAATAAGGTATTAAAAACCAGGGGGATTCTATGAAAATACAGATGTTTGAATTTCTTTCTCAAAGTGTAAAGTTTGTTCTTGGAACCTTCATGAGTTTGAATTCTTCTCTCTGGTCTCTTATGAGATTTCCAGCTTTTCTTGGTTTAAGATATGCTGACAATGCCATAATGTGGTCTTTCACTGTATTTTGGCATTCCTGCTCATTGTTCTTTTTCTGCCCAAGTTTGTTCTGTTTTTTAAATCTAGCTTTATTTATGACTCCTCCGAGAACAGGGACTGTCTGATATGCTAACAACAAGTGACAGCTTTCCTGTCGCTGAGGACAGGCAGTGAATCTTGCTGGAGTCGGAGGTAAGTTCAGAATCACAGTAGCGTGTCCATACCCTGTGTGTGAGTGACATCCTGCAGCGTGACCACGTTCTCTGACGCAGGGTGTGCAACGGATTCCTGTCTCCTCCCCCGTCCTCCAACAGGAAGGCACAGCACAGCGTCATACAGCGTGTGGCAATTCTACATTTCTGCTGAAGCTTGGCCCCTAGGCAGGTGTGCAGCTCTCTTGTTGTCACTGATCGAACAACTGGACTATGAATCTCCTTATAATGCCAGAACAAATGGATTTAAATTAAAACAAACCCAACCGGAACAATAACAAATCGGTAGACATTAAAACACTGAGAGACAGCAGGGCCATCTCTCCCTTTCTTCCCCAAATCTGCATTTTGAAGGGAAAAATAAAGAGAGGAGGTTTGAGGTGAAAAAGGTGAGAGACCCAGGGTAAGGGGGAGAGATGAAGCAGAAACTCCAATTGTCCTGGAAGGAAAGCAGAAAAAAAGCAAGGAGGAAGAAGAAATTGATGCAGGTATGGTTGCCGCTTTCCTGACAATTACTCCAGGAAGGGCTGATGAATGTAGTAATTATATCTGGCAGTTACTCTGTGGGAGAAAGGCATTCTTTGGAGTTCAAACACTAGGAGTGATGGAGTGCTCATTTAGCTATGAATATGGAAATTAAATAAAGACAATGTAGGCTAAATACTAAATAGCACCGTTTTCTGATTCCAGGATGTCATATAAACTGTTGCATAGCTCCTCAAAGAAAGCATCTTCTGAATAAGAATTGCTGAAATTAAATTGCAGGGAAAAAAATCAGAAAATATCCTGCAGAGATGCGTGTTACATTGGGAAGAGGTACTGAGAAACCCTACAGGATTTTCCGCCCTTCATTTTCTGTGAGCCATTATTCATAACAGGTTCCCTTGTGCCCTTTGATGCCATACAGGCCATCTGAAGAGTATTCGGTTTTCTTCTACAACCATAGGGCATGTGGATTATTTCAGCTCCTAACAGCCAGGGGTGATTTTGAGACACTTACTGTATCCAGTGTGTTGTTACCTGTTCTCAGAGAATAAGATGAGAAAAATACTAAGCAGTTTCCAGTTTGCTATGGCGCTGCCATTTTTATATTGTGGACCTTCAAAGCAGCAAAAGACTTCTTCTGTTTTCATTTGGCACAAACCAGACAGGTAAATGCCTCTCTTAGATGTCAGCTACAGGAATCTGATAATTTTACTTGCTTTGTCTGTGTATCAAGAATGTAACTTGTATCTTAGTTTTCCATCTTCTGCAATTTCTTTTTGCACAGATATAATATTTCACCAAAATGAAGTGCGAGTTGGGGAAAAATAGGTCAGTACATTTTACGTTAGTGCTCAATAAATGGTGTACAAAGGAAATGCATGTTTGGTGGGGTGTAGGAGAGTTCTGGAGTCTTCCCCAGGTTCACACTGATGCTGTGCGTCTTCCCCTTCCTGCAAGCTGGGAGTAGCTCCTCCATGGATTGCCAGCTGAGGGCAGAAGGTGGGACCACATTTAGGAAAATAAGCTGATCCAAAATTGAATAACTCAATGAATTTGAGGGAGAATAAAACCAAACCCCAAAGCAATTATATTCCCTAGTCTTGGAGAAGTCTAATTGAACTCAAAGGCTAGATCCATACTAGTAAATTTAAAAGCGCTGTAACTTGGGCACCAACTCGGGAACTGGATTGTTAAATGGTTAAATTCTTAGAATTGTCCCTGGTCCAGTTTTGGCTCAGCCAACAAACAGCCATTCGAACACTTTCCAGAAATAGTTCAGGAGTTAGCATGGGCCATGGACCATTTGCAACAAGCCATTTGGGTGTTGCCACCCAGTTCTGGTGACTGAGATAGCTTGATAACGTGGGTGGAAGAAATATGGCCAGAGTGAGAGTCCTGGTGCTCTTTAGTTTACTGGTATAGCTGAAACTGAATTAGTTTAAATGCCTCTCAGATTTGTCATAATTTTCTTTTAAGTTTCTTCCTGCCTGCAGATCAAGATGAGCTGTGCTTAATGTTCCATTCATAGATTTTTACCACTAAAAAAATTCAACTTACAAAGATCTCAAATTTAAAAATTATTGAAATCGTGTGGCACGTAAGAAAGAAATGGAAGGTGTATGGTTGACATCTTATGAAAAGAAAAAAATCTATGTAAGTCATTTTAGTCAAGGCTGTCTGTCCGTTTCACTGTCATATCAATAAATAAAAAGACATATAAAATAAAGGCCAAAATCTTGGAAAATAATCCTAAATTTTTTTTCTAACCTTTGGTGAAGGATTGAGTTGTTATCAGAGCTTCTTCTGCATGATGGCAAAACTCTTTATTTGTACATCTGTCCTGAGCAGATGTCAGGAAAATACTTGGATATGACATAGTCATTTATCTGAAAAATATGAACAGTATTTTGACATTTTTGCTGTCCTACTGTCTGTTCCAAGAACTATAGATAACTAACATTGTCACTCACCTTTAAAGAATACATTACAACTTATTTGATCTGAAAATTCCTTTTGGCCCAAGTGAAAGTCCACAGTGCAAACAGAGTTATGAAGTGTGTACACAAGGTGTGAGAGGAGATGGTTATACCTGTGTATAACTTTATGGTTCTGATCTTTCAGGGTAGTCAGAGCAATCTGACCCCTACGCTCACCATCTCCTTGATGTGAACAGGATTAAAATGAATATTAGGGCCAAATCAGACTGATTTTCCCCAACTAGCATCAACAAATAAGTCATGGGGTTTTTATTTTTTTTTTTTTAAATCAAATAGAAAGCACAGAATTGTAAAATCTAAATAGATGAACGTGTATTATAAGACTCGAAGATCTGAGAGCTGAAATATTTGACAATGTGGCCGCTATTTTAAACACTCCATTTCTCTTGTAAAAAATTGCTAAATATTTTGACTGTTAAAATCCTTTCAGTTGTGTCACTATTGATTCAATTAAAAGGAGCAGAAAATACCGTGTTTTGTTAAGACTTAACAAACAGAAGGCAAGAATAGGTAATTAAACACATGAAGCATTCAAGGGTAAACGTAGAGTAAGTTACAACATTTTTCAAGATGATGAGGCACTAACTAATACAATAGGACAAATCAGAGACACGAAACACAACATACGATGAAAATTTGAATATTTTAACTTCAAATAGCTGTCAATCTCAGAAACAGCATGTAGAGAAGGAAGTTCTGTCCATTTACCTCTGCAAGAAAGATATTGTCTTGAGCACAAGAAACTAAAGATGGGGCAAAGCACTGCAGGAAAATTATTTCTACAGGAAAAATACCCCAGGGCTCCTCAGTCCTTTGTATTATTCTTAATTAAGAGTTATTTTTTAATGTAACTTTTTGTAAACAAACCAGCGTCATTTTTAACCTCCCCCAAAGCGGAGCCAGTCAGCAGCTTGTTCTGTGTGCTGTACGCAGCAGCGCGACCACAGCCCAGCCCAGCCGGCTCAGGAGCAGCGATCCAGAAATGCAGAGTTCCATACACTCGTTTCCTGTTTTCTGAATCTTGAAGGCATATTTTTCAAATTGCTCCACCTTGGAAAATCTTCACTAGAACAGGGATTAAACCATAATGAATTGATATCTGCTATGTTTTGTCAAATCAGATTTTTCAAACTTAAATGGTTTGTAATGAGAGTAAGAGCAGCACGGAAGGACGAGTAAAGGAAATAGTGTGTGTGTTACTCTGGCTGTTTCGAAGTATTATTCTGTCCTTATACAAATTACTCTTCAAACACTAGAACCAATTAAGTTTCCCATAGAACTTTTTCATTTGGATTTTCTGATATTATTACAGGGTGAGCTCCAACTGTTTCTCTTTCCATGGTGACACTGACAACACTTTAGATGTTTGTATTAAAACTGCTTTCCATTGTAGTCAGTCCAGGCTGGAACAAGCCAGTCGTTTCCCAAGCTGTTGGAGGTGAAGAGACCAACACAGACACACAAGAGCAAACAGTGAATATTATAAGCCTTTATCAAATGAAAAATTAGTCCTTTAATGGTCATTACTTGAATCAATCTGCTAAACAAATGTTGACGTTTCTATAATATGGCTCAAATTGCATGTGAGTCTAAATTTTCAAGTCTTCTGCATACCTGTGGGACGTGCTGGCCATCCTCAGGAGCCACGGAAATATGGGACTTTTTAGAAAGACCTTTCCGAATGAGGCTGTCTCGTAGTTAATGTTCCTACAGGGAACCAGAAGCACCAGAAATCCCACAACTCAATATGTTCCCTTTTGGTAAATAAATCGTGGCTTCCAGAGCAGAAAGCGCAGAAAAGCATCTAAATGTTTCCGGTTTATTCTTAATTACGTTGTCAGTCATCTGGAATTCCCTTTCCTTTCTGTATTTGAACTACCAGCTGTTATTCAAAATGGTTCTAAATCATAAATTCATGTAGCTTGAAACTTTTTCAAGAGAATAAAAAAACAGTTTGTGGCCTCTGGGAGAGTAAATTCCGAGGTTAATTTATAACTAAAGCAAATGTATCTATAAAAAGAAGAAAAGCTCCATATGAAATATGTTAACAAATGACAAGAAAAAAGAGGCTTGATAAAAGATATCAGAACTTGTTTAGCACCAGTGATTTTATGACTGAGGAATTCATTTGTAGGTGTGTTGGGAGTACCAAATCACAATTCTTTAAATTACTAATGGGAGACAAAGCTCTTTATCTGGTCTGAATGTGTTCACATGAAATGTTCAGTCCTGCCCTCTGTAAATAAACTTCTAGTGCTTACACTATGCATCTGCATGGAGAGTCTGTGTCAGCAGGGTAGGAAAAGATCCACAGTTGGTGTTGAATCACTTCTCAGACCCGCTGCTGATACGCTCTGCTCTTAGAAGTGATGGGAGCCAGCAGATTGTGTCCTCCAAGTTTGTACAACTCAGCTTGTAATTTTTTCCTTCTATATTATTAGAGTTTCCCTAGAATCTGGGTAGCTTTGCTTGCAGCAAAGTTAACTCTGTATCACCAGTGCACTCTGCGGTGATATGCACTAAATTGTTTCACTTGGGATTTGTTTGCTCCTTTGTCAGATACGGAAGTTTCACAGACGTCTTTAACAGGTGATGTAGTTAATGTCTTTGTACTTACCCCAAAGAGACAGATTAGCCTTGGATCAGTTGCAAATTAACTCCTACAGTCTGCCTATAATAAAAATTGATTTAAGGCTGCCTGCTACTTCCATGTCAGAGTAGTGAACGTGCATCTCTTGGCAGTCACTTAAAGAGGAAGGGCTGTTTGTGGAAATGCACATTTAGCACGTGGGGACATACCCCTGTGAACAGCGTTGGAGGAGAATTTCAAGGGCTACATTTCATCTGCACAGCTGAATTACAGCAGAAATATGCATCACTGCGATGGGAAGAACTGCAGACCACTGGGACTCCAAAGCTGGCTGAGGTTACTTTAGGAATCATTTGAATCTTGGTGTTGTTTTCTTGAATGTGTCACGACTAGGACTTTCACATATGATCATGATATATTTATGTTATGCTGCTTTACTTTATATTATAATGTGGTATCATGACAAGAACACTATACACAAAATGCCCACCCAAAGTACCGAGTCAGCAGACTGCGTATATGAAAAGCCATAAAAAGTCATTTATTTTATTTCAACATGTTAATATTTTCCTTTGGTATCTCTAATTGACATAAAATGTTGTTTGCATTGCAAAGGCTTAATGCCTAAAACTTTTACCCTGAGTATCCAAAAAGCAAAATATTTAATTCTCTTTAGTGATCTCTTTATTGACACACCGATTTGACTTTCAGTGAGAAAATTATTCTCTTGAATAAGAACTTATTTAAAATGGTTAGGTTAGCATCATTCAGCTTCCTATTATTTAACTAATTATCTCTGCAGGCTTCAGCAGCATAGAGAGATAAGGGCTGAGAAGTGTTGAATATACCTTTCTAAAACTATTGAAAAATGTTTACTATTTGTAAGTATTTAAACACTGTTATTGGTCATTGGTAATCAGCACGTACCACAGAGAGATCTCTCCTCTACAGAACAGAGAGCAAGAGACTATTTTCACTGTTCTGGATCAGAATCACAGAATCCCAGAATGTCAGTGGTTGGAAGGGACCTGTAAAGCTCATCCAGTGCAATCCCCCCATGGAGCAGGAACACCCAGCTGAGGTTCCACAGGAAGGGGTCCAGGCGGGTTTGAATGTCTGCACAGAAGGAGACTCCACAACCTCCGTGGGCAGCCTGGGCCAGGCTCTGACACCCTCACCAGGAACAAGTTGCTTCTCCTCTTTCAGTGGAACCTCCTGTGTTCCAGTTTGCACCCATTGCCCCTTGTCCTGTCACTGGTTGTCTCTGAGAAGAGCCTGGCTCCATCCTCCTGACACTGCCCCTTTCCATATTGATCCCCAGGAATGAGTCCCCCCTCAGTCTCCTCTTCTCCAGCTCCAGAGCCCCAGCTCCCTCAGCCTTTCCTCACCCGGGAGATGCTCCACTCCCTTCAGCATCTTGGTGGCTGCGCTGGACTCTCTCCAGCAGTTCCCTGTCCTTCTGGAACTGAGGGGCCACAACTGGACACAATATTCCAGGTGTGGTCTCCCCAGGGCAGAGCAGAGGGGCAGGAGAACCTCTCTGACCTACTGACCACCCCCTTCTAACCCACCCCAGGTACCATTGGCCTTCCTGGCCACAAGGGCCCAGTGCTGGCTCATGCTCACCCTGCTGTCCCCAGGACCTCCAGCTCCCTTTCCCCTACACTGCTCCCTAATAGGTCATTCCCCAACTTACACTGGAACCTGGGGTTGTTCCTACCCAGATGAAATCCCAGGAAAAAAGATGCTAATACAATAAGCATGGAAATGCTGAAGTGTGTGGATTTGTGAGACAAGACCTGTATTGTGTATTAAAGAAACAGTGCTGTAGGGGTGGTAGTTGTGTTCACCCAAAGGAACATGACTGTTCCAGAAACAAACTGTTAGCTCACAGCCAGTGCTATCCTGGTCCTCTGAACGCAAGGAGTCCATAGGCCTTAAAATTCCTCAAAGCTTAATCTCAAGTGACATTGGGGAAAAAAAATGGGTGAAAGATTCAGGGAAATACCTTTGTTATGTTCCTGCCTTTTAGTTGTTGTTAACGTACCGCCTGACTTTCCTCTCAACCTCTAGGAATGCCTTGGATGTCTTTCAAGATCACAAAGTTGTTCGTATCGTAGAAATGTATGAAAGTTGTCTCTATACGGAGTTGCCGTTGCTCTTTTCCTTATCTGTGAAGGAAGCACAGCAACTCCCACTGGGGAAATTTCATGTTAACTTGATCTTAAAATAAAAAATCAAGGGAAAGGTCACATCCTAATAAGCTGTGCACATCTAAATTCCCAGGGAGCTTCAAAATGACATTGTATGACTAGGGTACTAACAATTTTCCAACAATGTAATTTTGAACTGCTTCCAACAGTGTTTCTAACATCCGAGAACAAATAGTAAAATAAAGATACAACTGGCAAGATACAAGATCCAGTTGAGCTCTGTGATTTGCAGTACATTGCCCATTGATAATATAGGGGCTTTGTATCTGACAAATAGAATGGAATCGGCAACTTTTTCTGCTTTGACTGGAGTGTAAATCTTGTGAGGAAGCTGTTTATTGATCAGTTCGTGTATTACTGTGATCTCAGTATCCATAGTTTCTACTTTTTTCCCTAACCTAGGATTACAGACCCACGATTTCCTCAGCATGTCTGGGGGGGGTGCTCAGTTTGAGAGCCTGCTCAGTATGGTGCCTGTGGTTGTGTCAGCAGAGATTTTGAATACGTTGTGTTCAGATATTGACCAAGAGCTGCAGAATTCTGTTCAAAAACACGTGCCTTCCTCATTGTCCCACTAAAGGTAAATGAAGTAAACTGCTAGAAATCTGACAGTGAGTTTTAAAGGAGCTGGTATTTAAGTGTTCTTGTCTGACTCAGTGAACCTGTTATGTACATTTGTGCAAAATATTCCCTAGTTCCAAACAATGAACTGAGTCTGGTACCAGTTTATACCTCAAACAGTTCAGGAATTTTCAAAATACAGGGGAGACCATTGTGTGATTGTATTGGTTCTACCCAGTATGCCACACACATGTTATAAACCCGATCTTTGCATTGGAAGGGGGTGCCTGTATCAAGCCATGAGGTGAAAACTGTCTTCTTGTAACCCAATGAAAACCAGTTTCTGCTTTGCAAATAGTTTGGTGTTAAACCTATTTTGTGATGATATATTGACAGCACAAAGTGGAGGTGAGAGATGAAAACCAGGTTATAAATGCCCCAAATTTCCCAGGTCATCGTTGTCCTCATTTTCATCCTTGTATCCCTCTGAATCAGTCTGTCACTGTCGGTGAAGGGTCGTCTGGGCTGCTGCCAAGTAACCTCCCATTTTGGACAGAGTACAGCAATAAGGCTGAAAGCAGATGTTCACACCTTGTTACACAAAGGACGGGAAGTACAGGGTGTGGGAAGCACTTTGCCATTGAAGATCCCATCTGATCCTCTGGATTAGAGATGGTTCCAAAAGTTTCAGTGGGGCTTTGCGTGCACCGTGAACAGAAGCAGGGCCTGATCCTGCCAGCCAGCTCTACATTACACCACATGGCGCTGGATCTAATCTGCATGGCCATGCAGGATTATTTTTGGTGATAATCCCAACAGTATTTTAATATGATTCCTTTTAAATACAACTGAATCTTTGAAGAGATTGACCATCCGTCTTCTGATCATGCTTCGAGTTTAGCATATAGAAATTTGCAAACTACCAATTTTTGTTTAGCAATTAAAAAAGTAATGAGGACAGTAAGAAGTGTCAGTAACTTATCCTCGGTATATAGCAGAGGCACATGAGATTTGGTTGTTCACAAACCCACTTGAGGGGTTACACAAAGTCACAGTGATAACTCCTAGTTCTTCACACTAAACTTGCTGCTAAGAAATGAATCTCTTCTAAAGAATAATGGAGTATGACAATATAATAATTGATTGCAAAGTTAACTATTGGTATTCTGTCCAAATTAAAGATGAATAACTGATTTAAAAATAAAACTACCAAGTTACCAAGTACCCCAGAGTATATGGACAAAATTCCAGTGGATGATTTGTGGTTTGTATGTGAAAATGACGTGCATATTTAGATTAAAGAAATCGAGTTGAATGTAATTATTCAAAATAGCACTTTCTAGAAAGTTAATTAATGTGATTTTTTCAATATGCTAACTTAATAAATATTCTAGAAAAACAAGAAGTTAGCTATAAATCTAAGTATTTAAATATACGCTTTTGTCTTGAATTGTGATCTATGCATCTATGCATCTATGAAACGGAAAGATTTGCTGTTATCTGTCCTCTTAGATCATTTACGGAAGAAACTCTTAAAGTATTTTAAATACAGAAAAAAGTGATGACAAGAACACATGACAGAGAAAGGAACTGAAATTTTCTCAATCTCTTCCCCTCTCTTTAATGCTGTTAAAATTTAACATAGCTGCTTTGCTTTTACCACTATTGTTCGTGTTGCACAACCCTATAATTATTAATCTTACTGACACAGAGTTAGAACTTGATTTATACGCTTTTCTCTTCACTTGAAGCTAGCAAATGCTGTCAAATATAGAAACAGAATGACAGTTCATGTTTTTGAAGCAAACAGGCAGGTTTACATGAGCTGGGATGTCTCTGGGGAGTTGTCAGTGTCATGTACAAAGCTTCCTACAGTCTGAAATCCATGCGAACACAGGGGCACAGAGATGTTCTGGCTTTGAGCTAAGAGACACTTCATGCTCTCCATGATGTTTATGTGCAAAATACAAAGTGCAGTCAGAGTCTTTACTGATTTAGTCAAGCATCGGTAGATTCTTTACAGCTGAAAACGAGGACAATTACAAAAATCACTCTTTAGCATTAGTTCTTAAAGCATTTGTTTAACCTCAGTTGGTAAAAGTAACAAAATTCTGAAATTATGCATTACTTTTTCCGAACAGTGAATTGTTCTTAGCTGTGGCTACTCAACTTTCTCTTTCGTGTCCTAAAGTGATGTCATTTTAACTCTTGAAAATTTCTTGCCAAAAATAGCAACACCACTTTCCCTCTTCCTTGACTAGAGTCATTTGTACAGTTACACGGTCCCCGTGCAGATCCAAACCCAGCGCCTGTGTCCGGTGTGACAGGAGACGTGCTGTGCATGGCCACTGCGGGCTGAAGATCAATATCTATAGCTGAAAAATAACATCAAGCACCATTTCTGGAAGGTTAGTTTATTGTAGAAGCAAAGAACAGTAGCACAAGCCATGGAACTGCTAAGTGGGTGCTGTTTATTGCCATGTTTACTTAAACATTAACGTTACTGTACCCTGCTTTCTCGGTGAATGACACAGGAAAAGTAGGAGGGACATACAGTCCACATAAAGGAAAAACTGAGTTTTGTGAAATAATTTTCCGTACCTTGGCAGGTAAAAATGTTTCTTTCTTCATGGGAAAAGCAAGGCGATTCCAATGGCCACGCTGGAAAAGCTTCTACTTCAAAACAAAGGTTGACAAAAGTAGGGCCAAGTCAGAGCAGACGTATTCTTAGGATATGAATAACGTAGAGGAAGAATAACCCAACAACAACAACAACAAAGAAATTCTTTCCTTTTAGCTTTCATGCACATTGTAAAATTCCAGCCTTGCCAGATCTCTTAGTAGGAAATACAATAAGTTTATGCATTAATAACAAAGTCAGAACTTTGTAGAATTTTGCAGTAGTAACACACCATTATCTGGGTGCATTTGTCAACTTCTTCTTATCAAAGGGCTGCAGAGAGAGTATTCATTTTTTCGTTAAGATTCAAATAGCACCCACTGTGTTTTTATTAAGCTACTTCTATATCCTTAAGAGAGAGGTATCTTGGCTTTTTTACACTTGAAAAGTACATTTGGAAAAGACTTAAACACCTCCATAAATTTCTGTGCCACTACCAAATACTCATGTCAGGAAACTACAGAGAGGTGTGTGACAGAAGGCCTAAGTAACCTTGTAGAACTGTTTAGCATGTACCCATTTTCGAATTATTACATGATGTTGCCATGATCATCCATTATCTGAATGTATGTCTTACGGTATGTTCTTCAGCGGTAAAGGGAGTTTTGTTTATTAGAGTGAGATGGTAGGAACGGAAATGACGTAATTAAAAATAGTTCGATTTGCCCCATGTATACACTGACATCCCGGACTACTTGGAGTTTGCTGGGGAAATTGTTCACCCATAAACTTCTATTTTTAACCCATTTTATTGACTTTAGGACTCAATATAGTGCAGGTCTGTTCTAGGGCTTCTTGGTATCATCTGTTTCACAACAACTCTGATCCTGGGCTCTGGTTTTTGGGGTTCCAGTATGCAAGAAGTCTTTCTGAAGTATATCAAATAGAAAATTCATAACGAAATTACTATGATTTTTGTTGAAAGTAAGAAATATGATAACATGAAAGATGGTAAGTTGGAGCTTAGTGAATTCTGAATTGTCATAGTTGATAAGTATTCTTTTTCTCATATTGCCATTATTTAGTCATAGGCAGGCTTTCAAATGGATATTTTCTATCTGGCTCTTATGATAACCAGTTTTAAGTGCTAAATTTCCTTCAAAACGTTGTGGGTTGTTTTGTATTCTTTTTTTCTGGAACAAAATAGAGTACAACATTATGTTATGTTGTATTTTCTACCAACCCCCAAAAACCAAGAATGGGGAAGATTCTCTTGATGCTCTTGTCCTGTAGTCCAATAGAAGACTCAGAAGTAGAACTGTTCAAGGTAACTTAAATTTAGAGCCTAATTAATGTACTGGTGTTCATTAAATACTTCTCAGAGCATTGCACAACGTTGGAATTTCGGTTACAAAAGCAAAGTTACCCCACTTGTGACCTGGTTCTCCACTCCTTGTGTAGACAGCCTCAAGTCACCTGGATGGGGTAGTTTTAAAGCTGTCTGGAAAAATTAATATTTAGAAAGATGGAGCACATGAGATGCAAAGAACATTGATCTAAATATGTGATAAGTATCCTACACTATTGAGAACAATAATTATCGAATCACATGTAAAAACACGTCAACATATTTTAGTTGGGAATATTTTGGAGGGTCAAAAGTACAGTAGTCAGATGACAAGAGATTGCTGCTGAAAAGTGGCTGAGCAGGTTAGATGCTTCTGGGTTCATACAGTTGAGAAGGTTAATTTTTCTTTTGCTAATTTAACAGATGAAAGAGACACATTTGTGCAACAGATGATAGGTGGACAAAAGTTCATGTGTCTGTATTATTATAATTTTAGTTGAGTAATGTTACTATAGGCTGGCGCGAGGCCTGCCGGTCTGTATCGTCAGAGCGGGGTGCTCGTTGGAGTTGTGCGTGGTGTTTGTCTTGTTGAGTAACGGCAGCACTGACGCTGGAGTGGAAAGCGGGGTCCTGCAGCCCCACGCTGCGCCCAACACAGCGTGGAAATGACTGCGTTCCACACACAACCTGAACTTGTTTGGTGCCAGATTGATTTAGGGGGCTCCTGGGAGCGGAGAATGCTAAATGTTGAGCCCTCTTTAGTACCATTTATCTACTTTCTCAAGCTTTGATGTGCTTGAACTAGCTTGACATCGCAGAGTTTAGTGGCTATGTGCACACATATACAGCGAGTGTTATCTTGGCATATATCAGGAATTATATGCAATTATATATTAAAAAATTAAATCTAGGAAAGCGTGTTCCCCCTCATGCTGAGATATTTCCTGTGTTTGGTACACAAATAGCACTAATAATGTTTGCACTAATGAATCAGTTTTGCGACATGGTGCTTTTTATCTTTTAGGACTTAGTGATTGTCCAACAGTTAAACTATTGGAAGTGATACTAAATAAAAAAGCATTCAATCAAATTATATGGGCGCTACGTATAGTCTTGCCATGTTCAAATACATTGTGCAGTTTTAGTATTTTAGAAGATGACAGCTTTGTGATGAAAACGGCCCGTCCTGATAGGAGAGAAGCATTTTTATGGATAATTTGCAATGTGTCTGACTGCCAGGAAAAACTTTAAAAGTGGGATTTAATTCAAGGAATGAGTTTAAACTCATGTTGCTTTTCTTCCTCCTCCTCCTCTTCCTGTGGGAGTATTGAGTATTCTGCCATGGCAGGGAACTGCATTTGGGATATTAATGAGTGTATTTTGTCCTATTACGGTTGTGTGCCTTATTAGCTCATCTCTTGGAAACAATGCTGAAGTTGCCTGTCCTGTGAACGCTGAACAGCATTGACGTGACAGGGGCTGAGGAAAGAGAAATCTCCCAGGCTTCCTACCACCAGTGTTATCCGTCCGCAAACAGACCTTGGGAAAGTCTCTGCTACTGAAAGCATTGAGAACACCTTATGTGGTTAGTTAAGTATTGATATTATAAAGATTCTTCAGGCTCAGTATAAAATTTATTGCACCTAAGATGTCTTAGAAGACAAAAATTAACTGGATATTGTGCACATAATATACAACATTTACTATTAAATTTATTAATACTTCCAAAAGAAACACAAACTTCGTGTGCAGATTTCAGTCCTGTAAGGAAATACATCTGTTTTTAAATATATTGATAAATTGGTACCTTAGTTGGTAATTATTGACTAAGCACCATTTTTAAGACTCCATGATTAGCATATTAAAATAGATTAAAAGGTGCAGTGATAATGACCTAATGAAACTAAATAAACAATGGAGCCTTATTGTCCTGTAAATAGCTGCAGTGCCTACACATCTCATCTATTTTGCCATACTATATGCTTAAATCTTTGATAATCTTGCACAGGCTTAAGAAGCCACAGAGGAATTTGCTAATTTTCATATAATGCATCATGTGAGCACAATATAAATTTACTAGATAGCATTTCTATTACAGTTGAATATTTTGGGACAGTGTTTAAATGTACAGTAAGTATCTGGCTGAACATTGAATCTAGGCTTTCATGGCAGTTTATTTTATGAACTCTGGGCACGGTGTTGTGACTGTGGTTAGTGAGGAATAGGAATTCTGTATAGAAAGCACGGCATTTTATGAGAAGCTAATTTCTTATGGATCTGTATTACAACATACACTGATTTATTTGTGTGCATGCGTATGTATGATACGTAATTTAATAATATACCCTACCTAAAGAAGTCCTCCCTTAGCCGGGAAATGAGTTTTTAAAGTGCTTGCCATACAAATGAGCATTTTGCTTAACTGGGGCTTAAACACTGAATTTCTATTGAAGCGATAAACTTTCTATTGACTTCAGAACAAGTTTGATAGCATCGGAAAGCAGTCACAGGTTAGGCGTGAGTCTGCTTATGAAACTTCTGCATGTGGCATTTGCTTTTAAAATACTTTTAATGGCATCTACCAGGCTGCTCCTGGGCTGTCACGTGCAGCGGGTGAAGCTTTGCTCTCTACAGCCCGGTTCTGCACATGTTAAAATCCAGTTGTGTTGCCCCGAGGCCGCTGCCGTGCCGGGAGAGCCCGGCAGTGGGCACATCTCACCGCGCTCTGCCAACGGGGGCAAAGGGCTCCCGTAAGGCGCCGGCTTCTTCCGATTGCAAAACCGAAGGTGATTCATTGCCTATCTATCAGGATCCTTTTTTAAATCACAGTGATTCATGGACAGCAACGCCTACATTTTATGTCATGAGATAGTTTTACAATATTGCCGGTGCAAGTTAGGGACATGTTGTTTGTTTCTGGTTTCCTCAAATCCCTCAAAACCAAAATGATCCAGAATTGAGCTCCACTAATGCACGTGGGCATATTGTAAATACCGATGTATTATCTTCACCCATTAGAATTCTGTAGACATTTATTTTGATTTTTATATTAGCAATCCAATGATATCTTGTTTTTCAGATTTTTATGCTTCTGCAGTAGTTTCTGTTCACTGGAACGAAATAACAATAATTTCCATTTTGAAGACTGGGAGGTATTTTAAGATATTTTTGAACAAAAAGCATTGGAAGAGAAGTCTATCATCAGGATTAATTTTAGTTTCAATACAAGGCGCCTCACAAAGCATGGATTGCAGCTGTATGGAACTAAATAGCTGCTCCGTTTTCCTGCTCGAGTGCTTCTAAGAACCATTCGAGAGTCCTTTCCCATAAACGCTGTGAGTTACCAGAGCAGAAATGATCCTGCAGCTCGGCGTTCGGTCGGGGACAGCAGGACATTTTCATTCCTGTTGTGAGTCTTTCAACACCCAACACCGTGTCACCTCCAGACGTTTGTAGCTGTGTTCTCTATGATCTTGAAGTGCCGTTCCTCTGAAATCTGAGCTGTCTACTACGTTTTCCAAATATATAAATCGCTATTTCTTACACAGCTGTCTCCTGTTGTCCGATATTCCCATTTTCTATTTAGTCTGTTATTTGAGCACAGCCTTGCAATAGATTTCTTTCATAAGCTGAAATAACTTGAAGTTTCATTGATATCTATCCAGTATGAGAATGCAACAACCCCTACCTTAAATAATTAAAATGCGATTGTAGAATTTGTAGCATTTCTGAGTAGCCCGTGGTGGTTGTGGAGCTTGTTTCTCATTTGCACTTCTATTTTTTGTATATTTATATTTAAAATGGTTCATGTTGCTGCAAGGGTATAAAAAGCTGCTGTTTCAAATAAGAACCCAGACCATTTACAATTTTGTGTGAATTCCATAGGCACAGACTAGAAAATATATCTTAAATTAAACAGCTCTGTTGTTCCCTGAATGGCCTTTTTTCTGGTGTGTTTCTATTAGCAGCCACCACCTGAACATTGTAGTAAATTTTATGGACTGTGATTTTAGTGATCACGGCTTGTAGTTATAATTCAGTTATAGGAATAAAATACATTTCATACTGATATATGTGTTCTCCATTTTTGGCCTTTTCAAGTGTTTGGACTTTGACCATTCCTCAGATTTCTTCTGCTGCTTTCCCGTGCAGCCTTGCTGGGAGGATGACGGGGTTGACTCCCCCCTTACTTTTTATTTGGCTTTTTGAAGGACCTTGGTGTCACGGTTCTCTGCAGAGCACAGGGCACCGCTTGGATTTCTCAGCCTGGTTCTCAACTCTTGAACCGTTTGCATTTTGAGGCCGTGACACAAACTTGCATCAGGTGGCAGCGTTTTGGGATGTTCCGGGAGTACCTGGTTTGTCGTCACACCTTTCGCATTCCACTCAGCCCCAGCTTAGCACGTTTTGCGATCAGAATTTGGGTCCGTGCTGGTTCTGCAGGTTGGTACAGCGGACTGCAAAGAGAGACTTTCATAAGCTGATACCCCTCCCACTCGGTGATTAACCCTTCGGGTGTGCTTGGCGGCTGCACCCTCCACAGCGCTCACACACCGACCCTCCACCTCTGCCCAAACCTGCAACAAAACCCTTTTGTCTAGAACCAGTAGCATTATTTTCATACAGAAAGTTTATTCCCAGTCTTTCAAAAGTCAATCGTATGTTGGGTATCGTATGTTGGGTATCATATGTTGGGTATTGTGTATTGGGTATTGTATATTGGGTATTGTCAGGTGTCTTTCCTAATGGACATGGTCAGTCTGGGGCCATGTTTAGATGGCTCGAGGGTTGGATCTGAGGAACAGAGAAGAAAATGTCATCTGTTGTCCTGATCTTGTGCTTGGCATCAGGGCTGGCAGTAAAAGCAGCGCGCCAAGAGCTGACTTCTTCACTAAGTCACTCCTTACCATGGAGCTGATTTTGACACTCAAGATTTGCTGGAGGACACTAGGTACTTTCTTTGTTTTTACAGGTAAATTAAGGGGACTGAGGAGCTGTAGTTTAGAGTTGCCTAACTGAAAGAAATCCATAATATTTTTGATAAATTCCTGCTTGAAAAGATGAAAAGCAGGTGTACAGAGGCAGAGGGACAAGCAGGAGTGTGCTGGAGTCCGGGGCGCACACGGAAGCACTGGTATTGCTGCTACAATGCGCAGATCTAGGGCAGGAATGCTGAAAGGTAATACTGAGTTTTCGAAGATTGTCTGAATTTAAAATGCAAAGATTTGTCACTACTTATTCTATCAGTTGCCTAACTAAGCCTGGGTCCTTTCCCCACAGTCATAGTGGTTTCTAGTGTGTAATCTGCTTGGAAGAAGGCTGCTTTGGATAATTGTTCTAAGTCCTAGCAATATACACGTGTCATCACATAAATGAAACATGAATTATACCTATGTTTTCTATATGTACGTAGATTTTAAAAAATCCTTTTTATCTCTGCTTTTTAGTAAAGCAAACATAGCAATACAAACTTCTGTAATGGGATTTTAAAGCAAGTCTTTATAGCTTTTTGCTGTTACTTACCCAAACACTGAATTGCGAGTATCAGCCAGCAGGGCTCTTTGAATGTACCTGTTTGTTTGTTTGTTTGTCTGTTGAGAGCATCGCTGGCTGTGTCAGCAGAGTCCTAGAAAAGAGCGGTTTTAGTTAAGTTGTGCTCCCCCTGCTGACCCCGCAGCAGCAGAACACGGAGCAGCGCGGGTCCGTGCGTGGAACTGTCACATTTAGGAACCTGCAGAGCGCACAGTGCTTGTTTTAACGTATTAAATGGAATATGCCCAAGAGCTTTGAGTCATTGTTTGCAATATAGAAAAAATGCACATACTTTGGTTCGACCAAAAGCAAATTACCTTTATTTTATGCAAACGCTGTCTATTAGATAAAGTCTGTTGTAACGGCAGATACCAGAAATGAAAAATGTATCATCTTCATGATTGAAGAAGGTATCTCCTCATGGCTTAAACTAAGATTAAGGCCTCGCTGTACTCAGGCACAATCAGGAATATTAACAATTTGTAGAAGACAGCTGTTTGAATGTAATGCGGAGAACAGGCCGGAGGGAAAGACAATGTTCTTCTGCTTGACGACTGGAGAACTGAGACAAAAGTTTCCTCCAGGGAAAAGTAAATGCAGTAAGATGATACAATTTTGTCTAAATAACCAGAAGAACAATTTATAGGACAAAGTGATACTGCTGTTCCAAGTCGTGCTGGAACTGCTGACCCATCTGCACCTCCCAGAGCCCGCCCTTAACCGCCCGTGGAGCACACGGTGTCACCAGCCCCTCTGCCTCACAGCGCGGCCTGGAAACAGTGCTGAGGAAAGTGAGATGTTGGCTGGAACCACTTGCCCATTGCCACACAGAATCTCTGTGTCAGAGGCAAGAACTGAGCTATTAAGAGGGGGATGCGGTTGTTCTGTCACAAGACAGAGTCCTTTTGCAACATTCTCTTCTAAAAGATCAATGAAGGTCTTTAATTCAGAGGACGTGGGGCCATTAGTTAGGGTAGTTTGTATTTTTGCAAGGCACACATAGAACATTTTATTGTTTGTCTTAAGTAGATAAATAAAATGCCCTTTCCCATCTCTATTTTGTTCTTGAAAGCTTGGAATGGTTGTGTGATCTTAACTGACTTGTGTATACAGCATATCAGAGATGGCCTCAATCTGCTGTAATTAAATTAATTGGAAAAAGTCCCATTAAGTTCTGCAGCACTTGCATTAAGTTTACTTGACAAACTCTGATATATTTTTACACGAGATGAATGAAATACGTTTTAATGTAATAAATAAATATTCACAGTATTTATATATTTATTCATATCTGTAAGTGTCCCTGTAGTATAATCATACCATTGCCTTGTTTTTACTAATGTTTCAGAGCTGAGGGGCTTTAACTAATTGTTTTTCTGATTTTCTGTAACTCCTATGAGGTTGGACGTTCTGGTTGCTTCACTAAATACCTCTAGGCTCATATTTTGGTAGTTTTGTCTGGAAAGAGCGAGTGCAGAATGTCGTGCAACAGGCCTTTCCGGCTACCTGAGCACAGGTAGTGTTTATGGGAGAGAGGAGCTTGCGATCCAGGATGCTTTTCATACCATGGTAATCTGGTATATTTTATGTCCTCCTAACATAAAAGATGTGCTGAATAACGTTCTTGGGAATTTACAATTGCTACTGAATGCAGTCACTTAATGATAAGATAGTTCTCTCAATCACCAGCAGCTGAACCGAGCGTAGGTTGTCCCTGCGGCTGGCAGGGCACACACACGTGTTGAGTGAGTTCGCGGCCCTTCTTGTGCTGCCCTGCACGGAATGGTCACCAGGGTGACATTAAATGCAGGGAAAGAGACTCAAAACAACTAGTCCCACATCTCAGTGTCTAATGGTGTCTCCTTCACTTCTGCCTTTTTAATAATTAGATGTGAAAGCGTGTTCATCTGACTGCATGTGAACGACCTCTCTGCTACTGTCCTGCTTAGATTTCGCTGGCCGAGAAAGATTTTTGCACATGAAAAACTTTTTATCCAGTGTTACATTTTTGTTACCTGGACCTCATCTGAGCTTGTGTAAGTTTTATGAGAGAAACCTGGACTAGTCTGTTGATTGGACTTACGCTTTGGATATCTTGGTGTCTTGCCATTCATCTTTTATGGGGTGGAAAACAGGCAAAATACACATCAGGAATCAAGTAAAGTTACACGCAAAATAGAAATATTTGTAAACTAACTATTAAACATAGGAATGATTTTCATGTTTTAGTCTTCAATAATGCAAGAATAAAACCAGACCGTAAAAGGTTTTCTCCATTCTAGTACATATAGAATAAAATAAAGCCAAACAGTAACATTCATTTTGTTTCCAGTGTAATAACAAATTTGATTAAATCGAACAGGATATCCATAATTTGACTAAGACTTAGCAGTCATGTGTGAAGGTTCAAACTTTCAAACTGTAATGAGATGCTGCGATTTTTATATCCAAAATCTGAGCAAACCTGAAAATTCTCATAGTTCAGCAATGTTTAGGAGTAATATTAATGTGGAATCATTGATGCATAAAGAAATGCTGTAATCTGCATCTTGTTAACCAGAAATAGAGAAACGAGGAAAGCGAAGGTGAGGTGGGAGCCCCACGTTCTCCAGGAGCCCTTCTGGGGTCGTGGAAATTAAAATCCATGTTAATTGTACAGAGCTAAGGCCTTGTCAATTCACATTTACAACATAGCCCAAGATAACTGTTTCCAATGGAAGGAAAACAGTTAAAAATGCACCTGAAAACCTTTTTCTGTGTTCAGTAAAACCTATCCACTTGTGGCATTTTACTTCTATTTGAACAGAAGACTTCAGATCACGCACGTATGTGTATGTGTAGATGTATAGCATCCTTGCTGGGTACCTTTGCGGACATCTTAGATGAAATTATAACATAGACAACGTAAAAATAAACATTTCTTGTAGTGGAATGATTTAGCAAAGCCTTTTTAGCTGCCTTAAGATGAGAAGAACAGATATTGCTGGTCGTGGCGTGTCGCCCCCTGGAAGGGGTCGAGTTTATAGGTTCTACTCAAAGAATTGTAAGTGGCTGCTGATTCCTGACTTTATTACCTTAGAGCAGAAATATGAGCAGCATGAAATGGAATTACTTTGTGACTCATAGTAGCTGATAGGTGCACCCACAATGCCCTGGTTATTTTCTTCAGTGTAATCTTGACAGTTTTATGTTCTCCATTCCCAGCATAGAGAATGTGTGTGTGATGTGAACAGATGCATAGGAAGAAAACAGTAACAGCTTACTTTTATTAATTTATTTTAATTTTGCTTCTTCTAAGAGTACTAAAATCTAGACGTCGTCATTGTGGTCTAGAAACATTTCTACAATGAAAGTGCTGCAGCATTATCAGGAGACTTTGCCAAAACCAGAAAATTGCTGCTAAGGAATTACTCTCACCTCTTAGCTCTGGGAGTTTGTGCCCAGCCAGCAGACCTCTGGGTCTTTCTGAGTGAATTTCATGGACGTGCTGCGTTGTAACGATTCAGGAGTTTCAAAGAGTTCATCGCATTGCACATAATGCAGTTCTCCAAAGCACGACGGTCATTCACCGTCATGCACTGAAACACAGGCTGGCCTTAACGTGTTGTTCAGCTCACGGTGCTTTGCAAACTGTAGCCTTTTAAACTGAAAATGCAGAGTGATAATGCCTCAAGATTGTGAGAACATTGTTATAGTTTTATGCATGATGTAGGAAAAATGTTGGATTTTAACATCTTTTCTGTGTATAATACAGAATTTGAGCCCAGTGATTCAGTATCTCTGTTCAGTGAGTGACTTAAGCCTGTGCTTAAGCACCTGTGTGTGCAGCATGGGACCCAGCAGCGGTGCTTCTGTTCCACCGGAGTGGGAATTTCTGATCTGACATTTAAGAATAAGTAAGATATCTTACAACATTTGTTGTCAATATGTTCAGAGTAGAAGAACTAAAGGGTTGTGCTGCGAGTCCTACAAGGTGGGAGAAGAATGACGGTGACTTGCCTGGAGAAAGATCAAGAGAACTGTGACCATTTCCAGCATGAGGGCCTTAGCGCCTCAGCACAGCTCGGGGGAACGGTCAAATCAAGGGATGAGCACAAAATTATAGAGCAGCTCTGGTCCACGATATTCATTTTGCAGCGGGACATGGTAGTTTTGATTCGAAGCAGATCAAATCAAAGTCCCTGTTATCTAGAGGTTAAAGGCCACCCACTCGATTGGGTCTAAAGTCCAAATTAAACAGCCAAAGTGACCAAGTTATTTTAGTTCTGTAACATCAGTTCTATTTTTAGATTAGAATGTTCTGTTTAAAAATCATGGAAAATGAGAGACAGACCCTGGTTATAAACCAGTGAGTGTTCTACACTTGCTGTTAATTACAGACCTTTTAATAGTTGAAAAACATCTAAACATCTAAGCCAACTATCAGAAGAGGACTCAGAAAAATGTTTTATATCTTGATCTGAATTCACTGGATTTGCTGAAGATTTTTGCAGATTGACGCTTTTTATTTGTTTACTACTTCCAAGAGCTGCATAAATACATATGGAATTTGGAAAGTCATAAATTACATTTCCTTGTGCCTTGGGTTTAAGACTCTGGGATCATTGGTCTGTTTTAATGACTTGCATGCTTACTAAAGTACAGAAATGTTTCATAAATATACTATTAAAATGCAGGTGTGTTTCGTTTGACCATTCAGAATTATTTAGGTGGTCATTTTTCCCATATCTGGTACTGAACCCGGCTATCGGAGCCTTCCCAAGAGGAGCCTCAGGGCTGGGTTAAGTGCCCGGTGTTATCCAGGCAATGTCACTCCACAGCCTTATCCATTATATGGTGACAAACTCAAGCCAAATGATAGATGGGTTCCCCAGACCTGCACCTGATTGTGAGTTTGTGTCTCCACCCATTGGACTCAGGGCAACGGGACCTCAGCTTAGGCCCCAACTCATTACAGAGGTCACAAGCTGCTTCTAAAATGTCTGTTTCTTTTTTTATTATTATTTCTTTCAGAGATTACAATGGTGGACACAGAAATGCCGTTTTGGCCCATTAATTTCGGAATTAGCCCGGTGGATCTTTCTGCGATGGATGATCATACACATTCCTTTGACATCAAGCCATTTACCACTGTTGATTTTTCAAGCATTTCTTCGCCGCACTATGAAGATATTCCTCTCGCCAGGACTGACCAGACAAGCTTTGACTATAAATATGATATCAAGCTCCAGGATTGCCAAAGTATGCTTTCATTTAAAATATTTCCTTCATGTTCCCCTTGCTCCATTCTCTGCAAAGTGTACCATCAGCACCAGGAGTTAGAATATTCAGATGCCTAACTGCTGTGCCACCAGAGGTGTCCATAGGATATCCTTGCAGGACAGACAGAATACATATAGCAGACCTTCACCCTCCCAGAGCAGCAGTTGGAGATCAGGCAAGATAATAGAAAGTATCTAAAATGACATGAAATACTTTGTGAACCCCAACCATTTGTTTCTGAAACCTCCAGTCTCCTACTCGTGTATCCAGTGTGTGAATTGTCCTTTGAAGCTCTGTGCACACGGTGCAGAATAAATAGCCTGGGTGTTAAAAAATGCCCCAGCATTCACAGCATATTCATTATTAATTTGCGTAGCTTTTAAATTCCAACCAGCCTAAGAAAATGATGGAGTAGAAGTAGTGGCTACATCTGAGTCACGACACTGATATAAGTTTTATTAGTGTTCCAAGTGCAGGCATAACCGTGGATTATTTACACACTGTGCAAAATGCTCCTCTTGCCAGGCGCAGTAAAAACTTACCCGGAACTCTGCTCTTGAGACAGGAAGTGACCTGTTCCTAAATGAGTTGTTCCTGCGTTCCTGCTCCAGGTAGGAGTGTGAGGAACTCTGAGAGATGCACTTGGCCTGCTTCAATCTGACATCACTCTTGTCGGTAGCAATCTGGACAGGAATTCCTTCAGGGAGTTCTCGTGTTTAATTTTGGTTGCACAGCAAAGCAAGCGCTGCGTGCCTCTGCGTTACTTAGGAAATGAATTCAAATACAGTTTTCCAGCTAGTAATTTATTTGTCTTTTGTTTAATTAGAAATGTCCATAACAATTTAATAGCAACCTAGAGAGTGCAGTAGAGTCTCTTTATCTCTACTTAGATGAATTTCCACTTTTCCTGCTTCTTCCTAGTTTATATAGGAAAGAAAACTTTCTAGTTTGTATAGTGTAGCCAGTCTGGAAGAGAAAAATGTTCACCTTATTGTAACACGACATCTGTTATGTTGTTCCCAGATGTGATATGATGCAATGTTATAGTGTCCAGTGTCACGGCTTGATTTAAAGAGATCATATTTGGTTGGTTGAGCTTGTTCAATATTGCAAATTGCTCTTTTAATTAGAAACTTTCAGAAGAGAAATGAAACTCTGAACTGCATCCAAAGCTGAACAGTGTTGGCCAAAAAAGAGAGAAATTTATTTAAATAACGAATATTATATTATCTAGTATATATGTGTATATATATATAACCAAACAATATATTATTCAATGTATATGTCTATTCAATACTTAAATATCTTCTAGGCTCGATTAGAAACTCCAGTCAATCTCCCTGCAGTAGTTCTGAATACCTTAACGTAACCCAGCCAGATTAGATACTGAGAAAAGCAAGGCCTTTCAAGCGTGAGGTCACCGTATAGAAATGTTCAATATCAGAATCTGCCTCTTGAAGGTTTTTCAGCCTATATCCTGCCGGTGAAATAGCTGCTGCCAGCTGACATCCCTTTACGTCCTTTCTTTACTACTCAGTTTGTATTTTAAAGCAGCCCTATGAATCTTTGTTAACTGTAATTGCTTGTGATTATTCTTTGCTGCTTCTTCTACATGTTGACTTATACTTAGAGCCTCTCGTTCAAATCTTCTCTATCCACAGGTGCCATCAAAATGGAGCCTCCTTCCCCACCCTATTTTGCAGAAAAGGTTCAGTTGTACAACAAAGCTCACGAGGACTCTTCCAACTCGCTGATGGCCATCGAGTGCCGCGTGTGCGGGGACAAGGCGTCAGGGTTCCACTACGGCGTGCACGCCTGCGAGGGCTGCAAGGTGCCTTTTTGGTGCTTTTCTTCTACTTTTGTCAATTAGGCAATTGTATTTCATTCCTGCTGTGTTGGAAGTCCCTTGTAGAATCTGAATTCATACAACGCAGCAAAAGGAGGTGAACGCCCAACTCCAAAGCTTGATGCTCCGAGCAATTTAAAATTCAGGCTTTGTGAATCTGGTCGATTAGAGTTTCTTTGCCCAGTTGACACATTTCTCGGTGACTACTGAAGAGTCTGGTGGTATTAAAGACTGTGGGTTTCTGCTGTGAAACTCCACAGGATATTAATGTTCAATGATATTTAGTGTTTATAACACATAGAGGACAAACGAATGGTAGAAAAATTGACCATCCTCAAGAATTAGAAAAGAAATGCCAGGGAAATAAATTAATAACAATTCATTGAGTTCAAAGAAAAACATTGCAGAGTTTGATGTGAAATTCTCACCTTCTCTATTCTCAATATCTTGAGAATAACTAATAGTAAAGACCCAATGCAGAGCTTGAATAAAACTGGAGCACTGAATTAGGAACACAAATAAAGCAATAAGTATTCTGTTGATTACTTAAATTACGAAGAATGATATAAGTAAAAGTTGGCATTATGCTTTTATTGTTGTTATTATTCGCTGTGAGAAAAAATCAATTGTTAGAAGGAATTATGATAAATTTGGATAAAGAACGTAAATCCTCTTTAAGTACTCAGACTCAAAAATCAATCTTTGAAATAGAATAAAAAAATCATTAGTTGGGAAAGAAAACTTAAACAGATACCACATACCTCTTTGTATTTCCTTGTGATCAAACTGCTGATGGCAGAATTTTTGGATTGTTGTGATTTATAAAACATTTTCTACATTGGTAGTGAACTTTGAATTTTGAAAATGCCATGTTCACTTAATAGCGTAATGTCTCGAAGCAGCGGAACAATCGGAGCTTTGCTTCCATGTTTTTATGTTTATTTCAGGGCTTTTTTCGACGAACAATCAGACTAAAGCTAATTTATGACAGGTGTGATCTTAATTGCCGCATCCATAAGAAAAGCAGGAACAAATGTCAATACTGCAGGTTTCAGAAGTGCCTCGCTGTTGGGATGTCGCATAACGGTGAGTGCACACAGCATGTTTTCAAACCAGCGCGTCTCGTCTGGAAATAACATGAAACATTGATGTGGTTACTGAATGTGCTGCTTTAACATCTCCACTCTTCTGTTTCCGTACACTAGGCAGTTCAGAAATACCTATCAGAGAGATTGCTTCTGAGCTTGTGAGATTATGTATATGATTGCAGATTACTTTCAATAGAAAAATCAGATAGGCAGAGATGTGCACTTATTGATATAATACATAATATACGAGTTGGTTTTACTCTCCATCATTCTTGCTCATTACACTGTTGGTTGTTCTTCCTGAACACATTCCTAGTGTAATTGTTAGTTTTCAGTTCCGTCTTACTTTCTGCAAACTGTAGCTCAATACCCCTTTCCTCTAAGTGGAAAATTTAATTACAAAAAACGGACTTGAGAATTTACCAAAAGGTTGTGAATAATAACAACTCGCATAGGACACTTACTGAGGACAGTCAGCATCACTAAGTTAACAATTCCTCATCCTAGAACACAACGTACTTTAAATGAATGGGCCAGACCCTGTACTGTTTTAAACCCCCCTGTCCTCCTCCTTCCTAGGACCCCCACATCTGGGCATAGATTGCGATGTGTGGTAAGTAGGAGCGTGGCGCTCCTCAGCATGCTGGTCCAGCTCCATCACCCGTGTGTGTAACCGTGATTCCCTGTGACGTGCACGGGCCGAGAGCCCAACACCCCGTCCCATCCCCTCCCCGCAAACTGCGCTTCCATTCCCACCGTGTCCTGGTCCTGGTCCTGGTCGCAAAGGTGCTTGCAGTCGTGTGTCTGCAGCCGTGGCCGGCTCTGGGGCTGCGTCCGCCACGCTAGGGCAGCGGATCGCATTGAGCGCATCACGATACCGCTCGCTTGCGTAGAATTCAGGACAAAGTCCCTCCGAACTTTACAATTAACATAGCAATTCATGTGGAAATACTTACTTATGAATGTTTGGACAGAAAGACATAATGAAGATTCTTTGCTGCCTCGCTTTGGCAAAGTTGACCGAAAACAGGAATTAAATGTCATAACATAGAGACTTATGTAATTCTAAGGGTAAAGAATTGCAAACATGACTGGGAAAATAATTTCTCTGTGGTTTTTTTAGAACTTTCATTATTTTCAATCTAAAAAAAATGAGTGTAGTGTCCCCAGGAGGAAAGCTTAACTGTGGTTTGCAAAGTTAATACATGCAGTGAATGTAAATTGCTATGGGAAATGTTTTGCTAATAGAAAATATGGTTCTCAGGTTCCTGGGATGCAACAGTAACACTTAAAAATAAATCTAATTTTGAAATGCTACTGTGGGTATTTTTATAGGTTTTATTATTATTGTTTTCAAGGTGCATGCCAAATTCTCTCATACCCCAGCAACACAGCTTCCCATCATGTCAGTGGGAACCATGTGCGTTTCTATCAGGAAGGGGAAGGCCAAGGCTGTTCTCTTTGGCTTAGTAACGTAAAGGGCCCAAGAAATATTTTTAAAATTAACATTTCACCTGCCATATTTCCCGGTCCAGCCCCTGTCTGGGTTATGGGAGCCAGGGAGGCACAGAGAGGAGGGGAAAGGGCCAAGTCCCGGGGCTCAAAGGGACGCTGCCGCTTGCTGTCACTGTGAGCTCACCCAGCAGGGAGGTTGTTGTGTTATAGTCAAGTGTCGACTTCTACATTGGCCTTTTTTGCTCACCCTGGTTACATTACACGGCATGAAACAGCACCCTCATCCCTCAATCATTTATAAATAAAAGAATTGATTAAAAAGAACCAAATTTCACCTTTGAAGACGCAGGCCCACGAAATGCAACACTGGATGTTGTCAATGGCAGAGAGACGTTTTTATGTTACAGGTTAAAGTTCATCCATTTGGGTAGTGAAGTTATCTGAATTTTAAGTGCTTGGCATCAGAACGTGGATTATTTGTTCCACTCCAGGACTGTCTGTGCATAGATACGTTACTGCAAAACGAATAGGGCCTTACAACAACGGGGAACGCAAGGAGCCACTCGCAGCTACAGCCACATTTTTTCACATATAAACGCGACATAACCACTTGGCTGAAGGTTAAAAAGCGCACTAGTGTTCTCATGCCTGGAATATTGTTTTCCTGTCCTCCTCCAGCCACAATGCTGCTCTGTGTTTAACCCCTCATTGCTCAGATTGCGTTCCGAAGTACCACTCAACAGAAGCTTGGTTCTTTGATTTTAGAAATTCCACTATTTTTTTCTCTCTTCTTCTAAAACTGCTATTTAGATAAAACCAGCTCCAAAATGGGCAACAGAGCACACATGGCAATGGTCTTTGTTATCAGCTCCATCTGGGCACGTGCTGCCAGCAAACTCAGGTGTCTGCCCTGGCTCTCTCGTGTGTTTCCTAGAGTAACAAACTGTCTTTATAATCTATTTAGGGACTCATTTATGCTCAGAAAAAAATTTCCATAATCTAGTTTAGGAAACTTTATTCTCACAATTCGTGAATTATGTCAGAAACCTTCCGAGACGCGTGTTTTCATGAGAGACAGTGTTTAAAAGAGGATCATGAAAGACCCACCTCTGTTAATCCGTCCTAAAGCACACTTTTACCCAGAAACACACGTGGAAATGATAGATAGCTAATAAACATACAATCCACACATAACATAGCACAGGTGCTCGTTTTCTTTCAGAGTAATCTTGGCATTTGCACAGACTTGCTATATAATTCAGTGTTACCTTTGGCAGTAGCACTTAGTTCTTTTGTTGTTTATAGGGGCTTTTCCTTTTTCGTTTACACAGAAGGAATTTAAAACAATCTTTGTTTTAAAAGAAACTACAACTCTGATCTTTGTAGAAAAATCAGCATCACAAGATAGCAAATTTCTGTGCAGCTTTACACACACACAGAATCCCAGAATGTCAGGGGTTGAAGGGCCCTGTAAAGCTCATCCAGTGCAATCCCCCCATGGAGCAGGAACACCCAGCTGAGGTTCCACAGGAAGGTGTCCAGGCGGGTTTGAATGTCTGCAGAGAAGGAGACTCCACAACCTCCCTGGGCAGCCTGGGCCAGGCTCTGCCACCCTCACCAGGAACAAGTTTCTTCTCATCTTTCAGTGGAACCTCTTGTGTTCCAGTTTGCACCCATTGCCCCTTGTCCTGTCACTGGTTGTCACCCAGAAGAGCCTGGCTCCATCCTGCTGACACTGCCCCTTTCCATATTGATCCCCAGGAATGAGTCCCCCCTCAGTCTCCTCTTCTCCAGCTCCAGAGCCCCAGCTCCCTCAGCCTTTCCTCACACGGGAGATGCTCCACTCCCTTCAGCATCTTGGTGGCTGCGCTGGACTCTCTCCAGCAGTTCCCTGTCCTTGTGGAACTGAGGGGCCACAACTGGACACAATATTCCAGGTGTGGCCTCCCCAGGGCAGAGCAGAGGGGCAGGAGAACCTCTCTGACCTACTGACCACCCCCTTCTAACCCACCCCAGGTGCCATTGGCCTTCCTGGCCACAAGGGCCCAGTGCTGGCTCATGGTCACCCTGCTGGCCCCAGGACCCCCAGGTCCCTTTTCCCTACACTGCTCCCTAATAGGTCATTCCCCAACTTATACTTTAATCACGTGTCATTTGATATAGTCTTCCTCCCTGGTTTTGGGCTTTATCTTCAAACCAGATAATATACATAATGGTGCTTGTCTTCATAAAATTTAGCACAGTGAACTCAATGTTCTGATTTAACATTCATGTTCACAGGGGGGTTTGTTTGTATATATAAAAGTTACACAAATTCTCAAACACACAGAAACAAAAAAATAGGTATTATTCCAACAAGAAAAATACTGAAACATGTAGTGAAGTAAGAACTAATATTTGGGGTTTATAGCACTTTTCATGAGGAGATCTCAGAGCACTTTTCAGGAAAATAAGTGTCACCATCACAAGCAAAATAAAAATAAATGATAGGTTGAAGAAGGTATCTATTCCAGAATTGTCAAGAGTAAAGGAAATATCAAGAGCATGATGAACTCCAATGCAAAATCTAAATTAATGGAAACACCAGAGCTTATCACACGTGCCTGCTTTGCAAAGGTAATTTGGTATCCTTTCTTGAGGATAACCAAACACACCAGAGCTGTGATGCTGGACCACGCTTAGTCCATTCCATTAAAGAAATAAACACAGTGTAAATTGCCATTTATTATAAATTCTACACCAGTGCTATTGGAAACTTTTAATAGAGAACTATCAACAATATGTTGTTTAGCAATGTCAAATCGCCAGCGTGGATACTGTAATTTACTTGCCAAGAGACTCTTGGCCAGGAGACGAGGCAGCGCACATGAACTAGGGCATAGGATAAGGGGCACATTTAGAAAATGCAGTATACGTACTACGCTGTCATACTGAAAACCAAAAGTAAGCCTGTTTTAGAGTGGCAGTGGCACTGAAAACTGCCACGAGTTTTACAACAGAAACTCTCCGGGTTAATTCTGGTAAACGTACTTGAAAACGCGGGCACTGGTCTGGTGCCCCTGTGTGAATCCCTAGAAGGTCTTTGTTACCTCCTTTCTGTCCTTTGACAAAGCGGTAAAACGATCTTCTTTAGTTATTCTCTAATGACAAAACTCCCTCTGTTGTGAAAATTCCTGGTCTTTTCAATATAATCTCTACATTAACCAGTTCTGTTTCAGTAGCCAGTGTCACAGCTGGTATATACACTGTGGTATATCCTTAAGAATGTTCCAGTAGATACTTGATTAAAAGAGGAGCATAAGAAAAGAAGAAGAAAAAAAATAGAAAAAATATGTAGCTGAATTAATTCCTTTGTAGCTATGCTGAATTTTTAAATCTTTGTATGTAGGTTATATGAAGTACCAACACGAACTCTCCTTGTGTTTGATATCAGGGTTTTGTACATCACTAACATTACCGTATGTCTATCCATGCACATTGCCTCTGTACAGCACGGGGTTGGTCTCTCTGAGCCGTTAGAGGATGCCATAGCAACTAATCTCAAGTTAATAATTTTTCTGTCAGTGTTTTGCTCTCGGAAGAAAGTAAGGCAGTTATGTCTCCCTCAAAACTCATGTTAGTAGCTGATTAGGAACACTTAGTGTTAAATACCTATGCCATGGTATATATGATCCAAACCAAAAATCAGTTGGCAATTATTCGAAATTTCCCATATGAAAAAATTACAAGCAACAGATATTTTCATGGGGAAAATAAAATAGAATGTGCTAATTTGTATGTATTGAACTAGGTTTCCTTTCCTGCTGATTTTTGTTCTGACATGTTAACTCCACCAATATCCAAGCGAACAGGATATACACAGCATGTGAATGCGGAGCCTCGGTGTGCTGAAACAGAAATGCGGTCCACTTGTAAAAGTAAATGACCAGGAAACAAGAGAACTGTTCGACAAATATTATATATGACAAATGGGTTTTATATGTTTTTTGACACAATTATTTACTCTTGTAAAACAGTGGCATTTTTGTCCATCAGCACACTGCAAGTATCTTCATAGAAGGAAAGTCATTTCCAAATTAAACCTCCCTAGTATAACCATTCATATGTATGATCTTAACAGCACTTTTACTTGATCCAGGGAAGACACTAACCGCTGAAAAAATATTTATAATACTACTATTTCTTCCTAAGGCCAAAATGAAAACCTTTCTTTCTTCCTTCTGTCTTGTGTTTTGATGCTCTTTTGTTCTGCTTTAGTTTTGTAAAATAAGTTAAATTCTGTTAAACCAGTCGTGATCTTGATGGCTCCATGTGAACGGACATCGCTGTGGGCAGTGAGCACAGGGGTGCTGGAGCGGGAGGTTTCCAGCCGCTTCACCTCGGTGTTGAGCAAGTGTTTCAAGTCTGCAGGCACACAGAGTTACCACGAAGAACTCAACCTTTTCTGGCTTATTTTTATTCCCTCCACAACCTTCTTTCTCATTCCTTAATTCTTTGGTAACACTTTATAGCACTTCCTACAGTAAGTTCTGTTGAACCATTGAGGAATTTTTTCCTGCAAGGCATGTGAGTGTTTTGTTTCTAAACAAATGAAGAATCCGAGATCCATATGGTGATTTGCCCAAAACAATACAAAGCTGAATGTGGTTCCTACCCTAAGCCAGCAGAATTTTAATACCCTAAAGATCCTTTACACTTCGGTTAGATGGGGAGCAGAATCAGTGGTTTTCACAGCTGTGTCAGGTGAGCTGGCAGCAGGTTTGCTCTTCCAAGCGAGATATTGTAATCTTACTGTTTGGGCACAGGGATTATCTTCTCTTCGGGATTTGTTTGTGTGCATTTCTTTAAAGCACCTGGGCTGCTTTGCCTGTGTTACTGGAGAAAGTTGTCTTTCTCTTCCTTGCCCAAGGACTGTTTTGTAACATTTCAAGAGCTCCTAACAACAGGTAACATAAAAATGTATTCAAATACGGTTTTTTAGGTGCAACTATAGCCATAGTAATCGCTTGTCATCTTCTTCAGCCATCAGGTTTGGGCGGATGCCACAAGCGGAGAAGGAGAAGCTCTTGGCAGAGATTTCCAGCGACATCGACCAGTTAAACCCTGAATCTGCTGATCTCCGAGCACTTGCCAAGCATTTGTATGACTCATACATAAAGTCCTTCCCTCTGACCAAAGCCAAGGCGAGGGCGATCTTGACAGGAAAGACGACAGACAAATCAGTTAGTTCCTTTTTCTTTTTCTTTCTTTTGAGTAGATGATTTACCACATTGACAACACATCTTTAAAAACAAAACAAAACAACAAAAAACCAAAACCCACCACCAGTTTGCTGTTGGCAGTGATATATTTCAAGCTGTGCCTGAAACACAGGAAATGTTTTTAGATAGGATAAGTAAACATTATTTGAAAAAACTCCAAGTTCACCTAATAAAATACTTGAAACCAGGACAAGAATGTGAAGGTCATCTTAACCTTTTTGTATTCTCTGATCCACTCTTCCCGTTTTCCTTCTCCTTTCCCAAAGGTTATCTTCCACGCTATCTGTTCGAGGTGCCTAGCTAGCTGTCGGGAATTAAAGCATCCGTATCACGGCACGTTATCATAGCGTGTCATCAGTATTAGCGGTACCCAAAGGAATCATCTTCTCGTAACTGTCCGATGGTCCCAGCACCGGCAGCATCGCTCGCCCTGGCTGTGATGCTCGTTCTTGCGAAGCTCTGATGGTTTCCTGCAGCTCTCTGGGTTCTCTTGGGTCAGGTCCAAGCCTGCGTCAGTGTGATTTGAATTTTAGGAGAACGTACAAGAAAATATTTGAAAATTAAGACTATGTGTATTTGTGGGTTTCTTTGGAAACTTCACTGGCAACACGCAACAATCTTCTGTATCAGGGAGAAAGAGGATAGATAAGATCTGGTAATTATGATCGATTTTAAATTCTGTCACTATTTTAATACCTAAAGAGCAAAACAGTTTTCCAAGACTTATAACTCTTAATTTTATATATTTTTGAGAATGACTGGCAGAAATCTTATTGTCAGGATTACAACAGAGACCGTATTTTATTTTCTTTAATGATTTCAAAACCAGGAAAGAATTTGGAGGCTTTTTAGGCTTTTTTTTTTTTAAGCCAATTAAAATCATAATTGAAATATTGTCCCAAATTTAGTTGTAACCCTCACATAAAAACTTCAGATACGGTGGACACTTACAATTTGAGTAACTTTTCCTCACGGAGCACATGAAGTTAGAACTAGCGCTGTTTATTTCCTCAGCAGGAAGCTGATGCGCTGAGTCCACTCGAGGGTCTTTGCCTTTTCCAAGTCTTCCTGCGGTCCTCTCTCTCTATCAGAAACATAAGCTACTGGGAAAGAATCAATACAGCAATTAAGGTTTTTGGAAGTGTGTTCCTCAGAACTATGTACCTGCATTGGGAAACAGCAGCGGGGTGTGTAATTATATGTCTTGTTTCTTCCTCTCCATCCTGGAAGCATCACCAGGCAGCCAGGTCCTCTTTCCTGCAGCTGCCCCGCGCTCTGGGACACGACAGGAGTCTGGGCAGCGTTACCTGCGGTGCTCCCAGCTGCCGTTCGTCCAGACGTGCGGTTAGAAATGTGCAAAGTTTGTTTGGGAGCCCCCACAAAGAGTCTCCACAAGTGCCGCTTCTGCTGTGTGAGGTTCTGCGAAGCTGCCGCAGAAATGGATTGGCGCGATTGCTGCTCCGCCGCGCCGGGCTCTTCACAGCCGCGGCTTGGTCCTGTCCGCAAGCGGCACTAACGCAGTGCTCAGAGAGTAAATGTGTGGTGTGCCATCTGCTCTTCTGGGGGAAGCTTGAAAACTGCGCCAGCTTATAATACACTAATTAAAAAAATAGAATTCAGCTTTTAATTGCTGCAAATTTTCAAGTCTTTTAAAAAAATGACACTGAAAGACTGACAGTATTTAATGGTTACACCTTTTATGTTATTTGAACTGTTAACTCTGGGCAGAGTTTAAATTTATGTTATTTTTTAATTGCTCTGTCATCTGCATGAACTGAAAATGATTGGATATGCTGAGTACGTCAAAAATAAAATCCTCTTCTGGGATATAGAGTGCTCATACTCTCTAGTCCAGTTCTCGGTGTATAATTCTCTGTATTTTAATTAATTATTCAAGCGTGTCAACAGACATATTAATATCAGTAGATATTTGTTCAGTGCAGCAATGGACTGTTCAGTCATTTGCCCTCTAAGGAAGAGATTCTTCAGATATATTCAAGAAATCCTCACTTAACCAGGAGCTTTTCCTGCATGTTCTGGATCCCAATGGAATTTTTCCTGGCACTACATTTTCTAACCTGCTTTCAAAATTGATTTACTCCAGTTGAGTTTATTTCACAGGCGGACTCACTCTTGTGTTCTGAATCGTGCTGCTGTAGTTTGTACCATATCAGTTGTTTTCTTTCTGTTGACAAGCTGTTTGAGTTTAAATATACCCTAACTTCATTATTTTAAAAGGAAGTAACAGCAAAAGGTTAAGTTTCTAACATAATCAAAACCATAAAGTCGATATTACTCGCAGTACTTTCTAGAAGGGTAGAACTTGAAAAGAACATGGCAGTACATGAAGGAATTTGATGTGAATATCCTCATCTTTCTACAACAAAGACGTTATATCACCAGAAGTGATGATTTACCACAGACGTGTCACTGCACACCTACTAGATTCAGTTTTATAGAAGCCATTAAAGTTCAGGTAAAAGGAGCAACAGTTTAATCTTAGTAAGCACTCAAAACTTGGAGTTCTGGTATTACAGAACTTTTGTAAAGTAAAACAAAACAAAAAGGCAAAAAATCATGGATATTTCAAAATAGTGTTCTAACCCTCCACCCACCAATTATCCAAACAGTATCAGCCAAAGCCCTGTTTTTAGCAGACAGATTCACAGAACATGTGAGAAGTCCTTAGGAATGACTTGTCCCTTCTGTGAATCATTTTAACTTTGTGAGGATATTTGCTTTAATGGGTTTATGAAGATTTAACCCTCTGAGGTCAACCAGCCTCAATACGTTCCTCACAGATTCCCGGGTGTTTTCCGACGAGTTGTACTTCTGCTTCAGTTTTCAGGAGTCCGATGTTCATAGAAAAGATGCTTGAAAGTAAACCGTCTTTTCCTTTCCCTTGTAGCCGTTCGTTATTTACGACATGAACTCTTTAATGATGGGGGAAGATCAGATCAAGTGCAAGCACGTGTCCCCGCTGCAGGAGGAGAACAAAGAGGTAGCAATTCGCATTTTCCAGCGGTGCCAGTTCCGCTCCGTGGAGGCCGTGCAAGAGATTACGGAGTTTGCCAAGAACATTCCAGGTTTTGTGAGTCTTGACCTGAACGATCAAGTAACTCTCCTGAAATACGGGGTCCACGAGATCATATACACGCTCCTGGCTTCTCTGATGAATAAAGATGGAGTTCTTATATCTGATGGACAAGGATTCATGACACGGGAGTTCCTGAAGAGCCTGAGGAAACCTTTTTGTGACTATATGGAGCCCAAGTTCGAGTTTGCTGTGAAGTTCAATGCACTGGAATTAGATGACAGTGACCTGGCAATATTTATAGCTGTCATTATACTGAGTGGAGGTAAGTGCTGTCTTATTTCAGACGATATTTTGTGTAATACAATCGGCACTTTTAATTCCTGTCCAAACAGGAAACTGCTCAGCACTGCAGGATGGGAGTGAGTTTATTTACACATATTTTTATTAGTTTTCAGCTTTCTTGGTGTTTTTTTGCCTTTTTTTTCAGTTTCAGGCAGAAACTGAAATTGTAAATGACCCAAAATTAGTGACGGAGCTGGAAATGCCGGCTGAGTCAGCAGTTTGTTCGGTTAGAAAACAAAATCAGGACTTTCTTTCTGAAAACAGGAAGGGTGGAATTTCACTGGCAAAAGCTTCGAAGCGGTAAAATTCTGCACGAGGATTTTGTAAACCTGCACTGAGATCGTGCAGCTGCTAATTGTACACAAACAGAATCACACGGAATCACAGAATGTTAGGGCTTGGAAGGGACCTCGAAAGATCATCTACAGCTTTGACTCCATGACAGTTTCAAAATACATGTGGCATTTGGCTTACAGGATTTATGGGGGAGGTGGTTTTATTATTGTTGGTTTGTCACTTGTGCAAGGTTTTATTTGCCTTTAAAAGTGGAGGGTGGGGGGAAAGAATGCATTTCTCAGGGAAACGATGTCTCCTTATGCCTGAGACAAACAGGCATCGTGTGTGTGCTCTGGTCAGGTTTCCTGAGCTGCTCGGTTTGTATTTGTGTTTATGGACCGTGCTTTGTGCAAAGCATGGAACGGAAAGCCCAGGTTCAAGCGTTCTAACACTGCCTGAAAAAGACACTGAATTTTCAGCTTTTTTTTTAAGACAGTCAGTACATCCTATAGGATTCTGAGGTGACGTAGCTATTATATTTTGTGAATTAGTGACTGCGACCCAGATTCATTTCGCTTAGAAACCTTCCGCTGAGAATCCAAAATATCAGATAGGCATTTCAGGTCAGATTGAAGGTCTTTTACTGTGGCCAATATATCAAGATAGTGATGTTGCACAAGAATCCAAAATATCACAGAATCACAGAATGCCAGGAGTTGGAAGGGCCCTGTAAAGCTCATCCAGTGCAATCCCCCCATGGAGCAGGAACACCCAGCTGAGGTTCCACAGGAAGGTGTCCAGGCGGGTTTGAATGTCTGCAGAGAAGGAGACTCCACAACCTCCCTGGGCAGCCTGGGCCAGGCTCTGCCACCCTCACCAGGAACAAGTTTCTTCTCAAATTTCAGTGGAACCTCCTGAGTCCCAGTTTGCACCCATTGCCCCTTGTCCTGTCACTGGTTGTCACCCAGAAGAGCCTGGCTCCATCCTCCTGACACTGCCCCTTTCCATATTGATCCCCAGGAATGAGTCCCCCCTCAGTCTCCTCTTCTCCAGCTCCAGAGCCCCAGCTCCCTCAGCCTTTCCTCACACGGGAGATGCTCCACTCCCTTCAGCATCTTGGTGGCTGCGCTGGGCTCTCTCCAGCAGTTCCCTGTCCTTCTGGAGCTGAGGGGCCACAACTGGACACAATATTCCAGGTGTGGTCTCCCCAGGGCAGAGCAGAGGGGCAGGAGAACCTCTCTGACCTACTGACCACCCCCTTCTAACCCACCCCAGGTACCATTGGCCTTCCTGGCCATATCAGGTATACATTTCAGATCAGATTGAAGGTCTTTTACTTTGGCCAATATATCAAGTTAGTGATGTTGCACAAAGAAAATTTTACCCAACTGATTTGTGTGTATTTTGGCTTCAAACAGTACTACAGATATCAATGGGAGGAATGTGCTGAATGTTCTGAATGTGGCTCCTCCACAGAGCAATGCAGAGGATTTTGTTATTAAATTATGTCGAAGCATTCAAAGACAGCAACCACATGCTATTGTTCTAAAAACAAACATTGTGTTGAGAGCGCGCTGTTACGTACAGCTTCATTTAAACTCACGTACCATTACTTCTAGCACTGTGTCTCATTCAGCAAAAATGTGGTATCACAATATGGTTTATTAGAAGAACTAAATCCACTTCAAACAAGTGCAGTTCCCAGAAGACGTTGTCCTGTGCAAACCTTTGAACACAACGATCCCTGCGGACTCTGCATTAATTCAGGAAGGAAAAATGTGTTAGTGGTATATTTTCGGTTGGCTTTGATGGGGGTGGAGAAATTCTACAAGCCTATTAGGGCACTGCACAGAACAGGCCAATATTTTGTGTTTTCTAATAGAATGAAGTTTGACAGATGAGAACCAGGCCTCTCAAAATCCACCCCTAATTGCAGAAAGGGAACTCGCGATCTGCCAAGCCAGGTCTGCTGGGCTTCAGGGCTCTTCGCTTTACATTAGAGGAAATGGGAATGATGTGAGTAATCTTACCGCTGGGATCTCAGGAGGATTATGATCCACAGAAAAAAAGATTGACTGCGCTGAACCAGTTTTATCAACAAGCCTTTCTTTTAAAAATGATTTGTAAACAGAGATCCATCAAGAACTACCTGAATTTTTAGTTAGTTCTTAAATAACTCTGAAGCAAATCCATTTAAATATAGAAATCCATGTAAATAGAAATCAGTTCTTTCTAGAAAAATCCTTTAATTTCTTGATAACAGAAATCTCTCACTATCTTTACTCATAATTTCTTTTTTTTCCTCAAAGAAGCATGACAGCTGTTTATAAAAACTGTCTATATTTTTCTTTACAAATAGGCTTTGATGCCGATTAAAGAGTGGCTTTTATCATGGAACGTACAGTCAGCTATGATATGTATTCAACTGTATGAATTCTGTGGGACTATAACATGTGGTATGGAACTGAAATCCTATTTCTCAGATATCTCAGGTGCTCTTGTTTCCGTAAGAACTGTGTTCTTACAGCACTTAATTTCTGTAAGAACTACATGCATGTCGAACCAGGATGACTTCACTGAAAACAGGGTTTCAAACCCAGCTCGTACCACCTGCAGGACTTTAGTGGCTGCAGGAACACTGTGATCTTTAAATCACTCGGAGAAGTCCTGTGTGCAGTTATCTTACAAGAAAAGCAGTTTGTGAGACACAAACGATCGGGCCGAACGCTGGGATTCGAAGTGAATCTGCTGTTGCTCAGCGCAGTGAGGTTCGTCCCGCTGGCTCCACGGGGCCATCGCAGCTCTGAACCGAGAGAGGAGGGACAGAGCAAGAGGGTTCCAGCTGGAACATGCCGTGTAGAAAGCTTTTCATTGTGAACTAAGGGTTTGGAATCCTGTGAAACGGCCCAGCCTTTTGATATCGAAACAGTCGGGTTTGCGTTATGTATAAGCGCCTGACAAATTAACTGTAATAGCAACAGAATGGAAGTACTCCCACTTCCCCACAGCCTTGTTCTGTCTCAGTGATTCCAAATGTCACCCTGAACTCATCATTGCAAAGCTGACAAGTTGTTCTTCATGTCAGTGTATCGCACTTCAAAATAATGCTGTAAATGGCCAACGAATCCTAGCATTCTGAGTTTACTGCTGATGAGACAGAGAGCAGAAGGATATGACCTTATTTTTACAAAAGAATCGCTTTATGGCATTAACTGCAACGCCAAACTCTCGTTACAACATTGTTTGGCTTCTGGTAACTTTGAAAAACATGCTTTGGTAAAATGAGATTTGGAAAGCTTTTTTCAGGGAGATGATCTTCCTCCCTGTTGTGCTCCGTTGTGTTCCTCTGTGCCCCTGAGGCCAGGAGTGAGTGCCATGGTACACACGTTAAAGAACTTGAAAGATATTTAAATATATTATATATACCTGAGCTGAAAATGAAGTCTGTCATAAGAAGGGTTAAGGAGAACGAGTTGGATGTCTGCGTTTGGGCAGGAGAGATAATAGTCCCAGCCTTTTTGGGATAATCCACATTCGGAAACAGAGCAAAGTCAAGCGGGTTGTTGTCATATAAAGAAAAAGCTCAAAAGGTAATTTTGTAGCATTCTGAACATATCATGGGTAGACTTGAACTTTTGTGTATTCCCCTCTGCAGCGCTCCGGGTGCAGCGCTGGCTGGGATCGCAGTGGGGGTACCCGGCCGGACCCCCCTGGCAGTCAACACGCAGCCAATTCCATACTTGAACTCAGAAATGTTGCTACATACACTTTCTCGAAGTGTGCTCCTTACAGTCAGTTTGAAGCCCTGAACCACTGCTGCTTGTTTAAACACTCTATCCAGTCATCTCGCTGCGCTCTGAGATCAGTGAAATTGGAAGTGTTATCAGTGAATAGTACCAATAAATAGTTCAGATTGGACTGCTATACAGCAATCCTGCTCTGGCAAACCTGATAGAACAAAAACCACTTCCTAATCAGCCCAAGAACTGCAGATAAACACCGTGGGCTGTGACCCAAACTCCTGGGGAGTGCAATACTTGTGACGGTGTCGGAAGCAACACCTCCAGCTGCTGAGTCACAGCTGCCTCAGCAAAAGCAGCGTTGTTCAGTCGGCCACCGCTTCGTTTAGAATGTGCATTTAAATGCAAACCACACTTAATCAAGGATATTAAATCGTAAAGGCATGCAGAGGCCAAGTTCGTATGTGAGGGGAAAAAAAAATAAGTAATTATTGTTAGGAATGTGAAAGAAGCATCCAAATCTGTAAGTAAATAAAGAAACCAAATCTTTTTCCCTGAGGTAGTATAGAACATCAGTTTCCACCAAGTCATGCTGTTGGCACTCGAAACTAAGGGACTATTGGCCTTTCCCAGTCACTGCGAACATTTTCTTACTTGCAACAGCTCCCTGCAGAATGTTCAAACCAAATGCTGTATGACAACAAATGAAAACCTAAACGAAACCTGGATAAAGAAAAGGAATAATGGGAAGCGGTACTGCCTTGTTATCATCTGGGTGGATAAAAGGCAGGTTGCAAATAGCATGTAACAAAATCTCAACTTCAAGAAACCCTCTTTGGTAGCAGAGAGGTTTAAAAGTCGTGTCCAGTTCACATTTAGTGCTCTCTCACCTTAATCATTTCAACTCTCCTTCCTTTGGCCTCTGTGACCTGATTTCCTGGTATCGTAAGAACGTCCTGCTAAAGCCATTGTTTGTGTCTCTGTCTTTCCCTTCCCTCCTCGGCTCCTTTGCCGTGTTCTCGCTGAGCTCTCCAGCGGCGTTCTGGCTGCCTCGGCCTCTCCACAGGCCACGGGATCACATCGACTTTACCACCATTGCTGTTTCTTCCTATTCTCAGCCCAGTTTTCCTCAAGGATTACTCTTCATCACTTCCTTGGTATTTTTTTCCTACAAGCCACATCTACCTGGAGCGCCTTACTACACAGCACAGACCTTCTGCTGTAATAACCTGGTGGCTCTGGAGCATATATAAGAGCATCTGAACAACTTGAAATATACTATAATACCTGTATGTTAAAGCTTTTGCAGCCTATTTTTTTTTTCTGATTTAGATATGTTTCTTGGAACAGAAACAGCATTTTCCTCTGTAAGAAATTTTTACTGAGAAAGTATAGCAAACTGTCAACACCCAAAAAATATTGTCCGTATCCTCAAGTTCTCATTCATGAAAAATCTCTCTTGCCTTCAATGGGAATTTTCCTTCCTCTGGAATTGCCGCGTTTAAAAATAACATCTGATGATCTCCTAGGCTTGTGTCGTAGTCATCTCTTCTGACTCCTGTTCCACTGGGTTATTATAAAATCATCAGGCTGGGTTTTTCAAAGAAACTTTAGGATTTTATGCTCTTAAATCACGCTCAACTTCCACTGGCCCCGGGCACCCGAATGAGGACTCCTGGGGACGTTCCAGTCCCAGCGCTGATCTCCCGGGTTTGTCCCCTGTCCCCTGGTCGCGCTGGGGAGCACAACGTTTGGACTGGGTTTCACTTCTGAAAAGCTCACCCCCCAGAAATTCCCACCATCAAAGAAGCAGGGGGCAAAGGGAGATTAATCTCCGAGGAAATCAAGGCCACGGGCTTTGTGCTTTCTGACTTTTTTCTGTCGCTGCGCACTGAGTCATACCCAGCTAGTTCAGAGTTCATCTGCGACACAGAAGTACAATTTAAAGCTATCGCAACCCAAAGCCAAAACTATTAACAGCTCTGAAGTGCTGGATGTTGGAAAGCTTCTGAAAGATATAAAGAAGGCAACTAGGTTTTGCCGCACATTTAGGTAATCTAAAAAATACATCTACAATTTATCCAAAATTATCTAAGTATCTTTCAAGAATGACTAGATAATATTGCCAAAGAAAATTAATGAAGAGGATCACAGGTAATAACAGCCTATCTTTTAAATTGTTAATACAGATCAACCCCCTGTCCTTTCTGAAGTGGAAATATTTCCCCCGGGCAGTGATGTGAGGCTGGCTATAGGCACTGCTTGTCATTGATCAGCCTGGAAACTCATTGCATAGCTACCCAGCAAATGTTTTCTCTTGGAGTGTGTTGATAACCAGGATGCATTACCCTGTATTAAGTAGTTCAGCAGTAACAAATCACTGATGGTCGTTGTCGTAGGTGAGGAGTTCATATCTAAGCTGTAGAATCAAATAATCTATTATGTCGAGTTGATAACAAATGTTACGGATTATGTTAAATAATAATTGCAAACACTTAGGAGAAGGCATTCGGGAACAGACACGAATAACAGAACAGCTATTATTATGAGAGATAATAATGGTTAAAAAGAGAAGATTTTGCTTCTTGCCGAAGAATAAGATACGGCAGGAAGCATTTTTAACAGCAGCAACCACCTGCACATCTGTCTATGTTGATTTTCCAAAAGTGAATTACCTGGCACAGACTATATTTGCCAACTAGATCTTGCTCTTCCTGTCCATGGACGCTCCCGGCTTGCTGTGGAAAACGCACTGGAGTGTTGTGTAAACCTGTCTGCGCCACACAAACGCTTCAACGGTTCTCAAACTAGTTCTGAAACTCCTTCAAGCAAATTCTAGTAAAATCTTACAAATAAATACATTAAGAAATTGTCAAAGAGTTCTCAGGAAGTGCCACATGTAAATGCTTAATATACTAAGAAATCTTTAAGAACTTAAGACACGAGCTCGATGTTTCCGTACTCTTGCTAAACTCATGACTCCCGCTGTTTTTCCTAGATCGCCCCGGGTTGTTAAATGTGAAGCCCATTGAGGACATACAAGACAATCTGCTGCAAGCTTTGGAGCTCCAGCTAAAGCTCAATCACCCCGAATCGTCACAGCTCTTTGCAAAGCTGCTGCAGAAAATGACGGACCTCAGACAGATTGTAACGGAACACGTGCAGCTCTTGCAAATAATGAAGAAAACGGAGACAGACATGAGTCTTCATCCACTCCTTCAAGAAATCTATAAAGACTTATATTAATGACCATAGTAGTTCTGATCGCTGACATAACGTATGTTCTTCAGATTGCACTATTTCTTTGAGGGAAAACTTTGCATACCTAAGAAATTACTGTGAAACAGCATTTTAAAAGAGAGAGCTTAGTATAGTAGATCTATTTTATGCATATTGTTTATAAAGACACATTTACAATTTACTTTTAATATTAAAAATATCTATATCATGAAATTGTTGGCAGTATTTTCAGAATTAATTTTTTAAACTATCTTCTTAAAATTGCTTGTCCAGTATGATTGATGCTTCACTGAAGTTGGTTAAGCATGCAGTTAAGTTTTCAACTGAAAAATAAAAACCTTTCTCCTTAAACATTTCTAGGGAAACGTTTTAAGCATCATGTTTGATTTTGTGCTCCCAAGGCAGCAGCAGAACAATAAAACTGAATCACAGATCGGTGTAGCTTCCTAGGAGAGTTTAAAAGGCAAATGTTACAAATTTCAGGTCCGACAATATTTGTGCCTGTTGTAAGATAAATTGACACTGCAAAACCTTTCCTTACACTGTCCTCCTCCTCAGTACTGATGTGCGTTTCCCTTCGATTCACATTAAGGGCACATTTACTGGTTGTGAGTGTGACCCAGGGCAAAGTCAGGCAGGTGTGGCCCACACTGGGGGAGCAGAAGAGGGAATGTAGGGGAAAAAAGCCACTGACATAACGTATTATTGAAGTTGAATAGTTTCCTCACCATGCCCACATTTTATTTATATAGCAAAACCTGTGCCTTAAACTTAGTGAGAAAAGCCCAGTGGTGATACAGAAGTGGACCAAGAGGTAACCAAGTGTAGATGTGAGCAGACTGGATTTTCAGGGAGTACAAATTGGCCTTAGTCCCAACCTAAGCCAGTGCAAATTGTGCAATCAAGGGGCTGACAGGGGCAAATATTACAATAAATCCTTGAGCTCATCCCTTCCACACCTGACAAGCTACTGTATTCAGGCAACATCTGGGCCTGCGGTCAGCAGCAAGCGCTCTGCCCACCAGGAACTTCGGAGAATCGCATCATTCCGCCTCAAGGTTTAAAGCGCAGGGGTGAAATTGCAGGGCAATGAAGTCAGCGTGAGCTTTGATCTTTGCTAGGTTGGCAATGAGATCATTTCGGGTAGCTCAGGAACGATTGCCCTGAAGGAATGCTGCGCGTTAAGGCTGCAGATGGGAGGTTTCCTGCGCGGTTTGAGTCGCCAGCCCAGCGTCACGTTGTGAAAGGAGTTACATGCACACATCGTTCGTGGGGTGTTACAATTAGAAAGAAAATCTTCTCTCTTTTTGTGTTTTAAGTTGTTTTCCACTGGACACTGGCCATTTGAAATGTTACCACCTCTCAGTGGGAGAAGCTCTATTTAATTGTGGAGTTCATCCCCTCCTGGAGGAGGAGAGACCAAAGATTAACTGGCACTGAGAGGGACCACAGCTCCAGCGCTGAACTCCTATAACAGTCACACAGAGCAAAAACTATTCATCTGCACCTGCATTTCGCATCCAATCCCACGTTAAATTGGCTTCATTAGAAATGCGAGTTCAGAGCTGGGTTTAAATAAAGAAGAACTCTAGGGCACGTTCTCGTGTAAGCAATATTCAAACTGGTCTGAGCAGGACAGCGGAAGAGACGCAACCGGCACTGGAACCAAGTTCATGACTTCGTTACAGGGAAAACTTCTGTGTAACCAGGAGGCACATTAACTCAAAGAGCCTAATTCTACTTCATTGGAAGTGGTGGTAGGTTTGGAAGTAGCAGTTTAGCAGTGACAGTGTTTAAGCCATTCAGTCCAGTATGGATGTATACAATCCATACATTTTGAGAGTGGTAGCGTAATCATAGTCGTAATGGTCTAAGGATTAAAGAGAAGACAGTTTTGCAGGAACAGGTGTTATCCTTTATTAGGATAAAGGGACTGAATGCCCCAAATCCTACACAACTGTATAAGCTGCTCTGATAAAATATATTGTTCTCCCTACATCCTGTCTTCTCTTACATACTGATAGTTAATCATCATGTTTTCCTCGAGCCATTGAAAATGTTAATTTCTATGTGAATTACTAATCACAGAAATGTTCCGATTCTAAACAGTTACATCATGGTTAGGAAGTTTTGCCTAAAATACTTTTCTACAAGAATGGGTCTTCAGGGAAAAATGTTCATTTAATGGACAATTGCTCTGTACTAATTTTGAACAAATGACTGTTGTGAGGATATGAAAACATTTTCTCAAAAAATAGCATTTTCTCTTGTGAATTATATTCAGAATTTTTATCTAATTGTAAATATGTTCTGTTTCTATGGGACTTTATTTATTAAAAACAAAAACCTTGCTAATGGGAGTTTATAAGTAGGTTGCGATATTTTCGGACTCTCCCGAGTTTTGGTTAGAGAGGGCCATGCCATAAATTAACAGTTTGGTTTTTGATCTCCAGTGCTACTAAAAACATCTAAGAACTCAAAACCAGAAGCAGTCAGCTGGTATGTGCTTTCCTTTGAAGAACGGGGGTTTGCTTGTGTTTTCCTGTCCCCTCTTAGTGGTCTCTTCACAACACCGAAACACATTGAGGGTGATGTGCAGAGTGGCTCACCAGCGCATTCCCACAGGGCTTCACACTTCCCAGCTGTTATTTTGTCTTATATTTGACACTGGTCTGCTTCTTTGGCAGATAAAGGTGGAGGTAAATCATGTCCAGATAAAGCCAGCTGGTGTACCTGCGCAAACCAAGCATCAACTGGTCATCCAAACATTTCTTGTGGAAGCTCAAAGGGCTCTATTTTACAAGAAAAAAAAAATCACTTTCTTTAGACAAAGTTCATTGGTGACCATCTCTATAGTAAATATTGATCCCAGTGTCCTAAAATGAAAATTTAGATGAGAGAAAAGCATTTCCAGCATCACCGTTATTATAGCAAAGGCAGCTGAGACCACTTTAATCCCTGTTTCCGTAACGGCGATGAAAACCTATTTCTCCTGGTAACGCAGGTAACCCCAGCGCTGCAGGAGAGGAGCAGCTGAGCGCGGTGTTCCCAGCATCATCTGCTCCCAACAGGAGCCCGTCCGATGCCGAGCCTGGCGGGAGCGCTTCCTGACACCGCTGTCACCGCTGGTGTTCCAGAGCTTTACGAGTCCCCGGGCCTGCCGGGCCCTGTTTCCACACACACGCTCCGGGTGTCAGCTCACCCTGGTACAGTTAAGCCCTGGGGGATCAGGATTTAATACTTGATTTGCAATTGTAAACTCTGTCTTGAAGTTGAGTGCGTTTTCATGGGACTTTTTCCTCTTAAATAAGAGGTGATATCTCTCCCTTAAACAGAGATAACGTCAGCTTTGTAAACAGAAGCAATACAAAGCTGCAGCTAGAGCTTTATAGAAGGAGGAAAAAAAAGTGTGGGGGGAAATCACCAACACACCAGCCTCTTGGATCAGCAGCTCCATTGTACACCCATTGACTGCTCCAGGTTTTCATCCAAGCATTGAAAAAAAGATGTGCTTCACCTTGAGTCCCATTGCAACTGCCTTGCCTGGAGGGGTTAAAAATCAGCTGCATAGGTGCGGCTCCAGCTACATGAATGCAGCGATATACCTTCACCCTTACCAGCACTAAGTAGCCCTGAAAACGTTGATAATTGTAGGAAAAAGAGTCTCTGATTCTTCATTTTGATATAGATGTGAAATTGGAGTGGTGAAGGAGCAGGCCTTAAACTTTGCTCACTGGCTTTCAGAAAGCAAGCAGCAGCCCATGACTGCCCCAACAGCTAAAGGGGGGAAAAGACTGCAAGACTTCAGACGCAATATTGTACTATTATGTATGTGTTTGTGCACATAAGCAAGGACACACGTAGCATTCATTCACAGTATAGCTCCTAACCAGAAACCATTCCTAGTCATCTGTGGGTGGAAGAGCTCCAGACACTAAAGAATAACTGCTGCTTGTTACCTTTCTGCTCATACATTGTGAGAGGTGCCTCAAAATACATACCACTCCTTTTCCAGTATAAAAAGAATGAGTATTTTTTCTTCTCATCGACCTGCATTGCCATCTGTTTGCCCAGTCCTGTCCTGCCATGCCCCTGCTTTTACACCGTACAGATTCAGCTGCCTTTCTCCTCACCCTGGGAGCTGTTGTTTCATGTGTATAATACACCCTCAAGTTTTAGTGCTGAGTTGGAGATGGGTACAAGCAACTGTATTTTTACATTTCTACTTTGCAGCAGCCAATTGTCTTGTGAGTCTTTATGTTTGTAGCAGTCTCGGTGTAACAAAGCCAGAAAGCAGCGTCTATACATGAACAGGCCCCCCAAATAGTTCAATGCACAGTGTTTATTGTTTGATGTATCAAACCCATGCTAAATTATTGCAGGAACACAGTCTCACAGTGCAGCTCATTTAGATCATAGAGCTGGAGTTCTCTGGCCAAGGCTTTTTCTGGGCAAGCCATACTCAAGGTCTTTTAGATCTTCAGGGTTAAATTCTTCAGGACTTCTTTTAAATGTGAAATTGATTTACTCCAATTGATTTTTGCAAATTGCTAAAATCACTTCTCACCTCTCAAACGGGAGAAGTTTCTAATTATGATTTTGCTAACTGAATATAACTTCCAGCGCCGCTTTCGAAAAGTGCCTGCATGGTGAAGCAGAAAAAGAGCTTCTTAGCTGCAAATGAAAATAGCCCGTCTATTGAGCCACATGTTGGTTAAGGACCTTCTTTTTAATTATTAAGCTTCCTTATTGTGCTGGAAACGGGCAACATTTTCACCAGAGCGTTGGCCAAGAGGAATATCCATCGCTCATTATATTCGATGCTGTTACCCAACAAGGTTTTTTTAGTTCAGTGGAAGCAGCAAGGGAAAACGTGCTCTCCGGGGGCAGGGAGGGAAGCAGAACTGCGCAGCACCATTGGTTCGCACCCGGGGAAGAGCTGGCAGGGCAGCAGGAGATCTCGTCCCGCTTGCTGCAACGCTGATTAAAGCATTCTGTGGTGTCAGCAGATCCTCGGTTTGTTAGTGCGAACTCTCAGCTGGCCATATCCTGCCAGATTTGCAAGCAGAGCCTGCCAAGCCATCTCAACAAAAATGTAGCTTTAAATATTATAAATGATGCTGCATTTTGCTGTGGAAATGTTTCCTGAAAAGGCCGTTCCAAAACATCCTTTATTGTTGGGGGAGGGGAGCAGAAGGGGCCTGGGAGAGGGAGGAAAAAGAGCTACTTTTAATAGACTTTTTTTTTGTTTTGAGGCCAGAGATTAATTTCACATCATTCTGCAAGACCAAATGGATTTTTTTTTCCCAGTGACTATAAAACATTGCAGTAACAATTTTGTATGTAAGTTTTGGCAACTGAGCTTGGGGTGGGAGGAAGGACAGAGGGCATCTTGTTTTATAAAGGATTGCAGTGAGGGATTTTGCAATTGATCAGTTAGTAAAATCTTTTTTGGTGGACATTTGCTTGCTGGCAAAGGAGAGCTCTCTTCTTCCCCTTATATTAAATAAAAAATCACAGCAGAGTGAAGGAGGCGGCTCTCATAGCAAGGCCAAAGTGTGGGGTTTGGGCCTCAAAAAAAGGCTTTGGGTGTCTACTTGATACCAGGATGGTATCACAAAGCGTTCAATGAAATCTCTCCAAATCAGGTGTTCTTGTGAAACTTTGTTTGCTAAAGTTCCTTCTTTTTGTGTGTATGACCCAGAACCCAAACCTACTCTACATGAAGAGTTCCAAACATTTGTGCAGATACACACAGAAATTAAAAGCTCTTCAAATTCAAAATCCCAATTCTGTCCCATTTGTGTATGGAGGTCCTTTTAAAAAGAACATTGCCTCAAGAAATTCCCTTACGGTTCAGCCTGATAACAGAATAAATCAAAAGGAAAGGAATGATCAGATTCATGAAATCAGCAGCAGATTCTGAGTCCACCCTAAGAAACAAAGAACAGTTTCGTTGCCGTGTGTCCAAATCCAGGTTACACTTGCTGTCTCTTAGCTGAACTTTAATCAAAAGATCTAGCAGCTATGTAGCCGACCATTTCTACACATCTTTAATACTTCCTTTTTTCTTCAATTTTCACATTCAACAAGAGTGGGTTTTGCCAGATTACTCCAGACTGCTGGGCAATCAGCAGAGGGGAGCTGGTGCTCTTACAGGCAAGACAAGTGCCATGCGGGCTCTGCCGCATCCACACTCTGCACATACAAATATTAGGTATTCGGAGTCTATGTATTTTAACAATAAAATGTAAACAAGGGTAATAAAAGCCAGCTTCTAGGAAAACCAGCCTTCCAAGGCACTTTGCCTTTGCAAGGTGAATTTGTGGAATAAGATTCCCTGAGTCTTATTATTAAGCTTGTACTTGCAATCCAATGGAAATAGATACTGCAAATTACTATCAATTTTTTTAACTATTAAAAATACAATATAATAAATGCTTAGTAAATTAATATATTTTTATTTTCAGCTGTTATTGAGAAAAAAAAATGTACAAAGATAACTGAAAGTTAAGTCACAGGCAGTTCTTTCCTTTCCTTTCCTTTCTGGGTGAACTCTACAAGAAGTGATCTTTGCATTTACCACTGTGATGCAAAGGTCCAGAGTCTGTTGGCAAGTGTAATTCAAATCTGGTATAATGTTGTTAAAGGCAATAGCATTATACCAAAATGAAATTAGAGTGGATGAAATCACAGTAAAAAATAGATTTTGAACACATGACAGAGTTGCGAAGGTGGTATGTAGGAGTTATTTGGATAGGCTAAGTTCTGAAGAGGGGACTTTCGGCATGCAGCAATGAAAATCTTGTGTTCATAAAGTGGGTATTTTCTGACCCCCATAAGCATAACCTTTAATTTGCTCATTGTAGAAGATTGCGAGGTGCTTACCTGCCAGGTGCAATGTAAGAGCAATGTATTTCTACCTTGTGCTACCACAGTAAATGGTCATTACCGGAGATTATATAACTTAATCCATATGTTATGAGGGAGGGAACGATGGGCCGTAAAGCACCCACTTGTGATGTTTATAGGTGTCCACTCCTCACTGCACTTCGTTTGTACATAGTAAAGCTGTATATGTGAACTGATACCAAGCTTGGAATGTAATTGACCAAGTTATATAGAGTTTGGCTGCAAACCTTCTGAATCCAAGGCAAATTCTCCAAAACTGGGAGTAAATCTAGAGTGTAGCAGCTGTTTGTGTTTAGAGAAAAATCACATTTGCATTATGCATGACATGACCCTGGTGCTGATGGTTTGGGTTCTGGCAGCTCTCGATCGGACAAGATTCTGAGTTCGGTGGAACGGGTACAGGCTGCTCTGTGCCTGTCGGCTTCAGCGCTGGCGAGCTCTGCACATTCACTGCCATAATCACATCTTCAGTCTCACTGGGATGGCTCCTTATCTCACATCCCATTTTGCATTTCCATCCAGATCAGTCAGTATCAGGAGGGGTCTGCTAGCAAAGGAAAAGAGGCAGTACAAAAGCACTCCAGGTCTAACACTTTTTAAAATACTCCTGTCTCAGTTCTACTATTTCTGTTCATAAAAGTGCTTCTGCCAGTGCAGAATCCCAATGAAACCAGGACTATTTGTAGAATTGGCCTCCAGAGAATGAAAAGTACTAATGAGTTTCAGGCCCTTGACCATTACCACTCACTTTTCAGCCATGTACAAAGTAGTATTACTGTGCAAGCAGGACAGAAGAGGTTTGGAGAGCAAATCTCAACACAAGTTATGTCAGAAGCGTTCTTTAAAATCCATGTTACTTTTTGGTATAGTGAGCAATGCCTCGCAAACCGCACCACAGCCCACTGCTGACAGTCAGACTGCTCACACCTGGTACTGAAAGTGAGCAGGATTCCATCCTAAATGGAAAACTGGGGATACCCATCCCAAATATTCAGAAAATATGTTTGCAAAGAGCAGTAAAGTATTTTTAAAAATAAATTAGACATAAAAAATTGTGGAAATGAATTGTCAGTACCATTATTGCTCACTTAGAAGCAATAGGTCCATGCTCAATAATAAGTGCAATGTGAATATCTTGCCAGCCCTCTGCCATCTCAGGGCTGAAGCCCGACTGATTTTCAGTGCCTGAGAAATGTCATTCTGTACCAACAAGAATCCTCTAACTTCCACTTGCAGGAACGTTAATATTCAGTTGTGGGCACAATTCACAGCAGAGGGAGAGAGGAGCCCCTTTGGCACAAAGGAGTGTGTCCGACTGGTTTTCCTGCTTCATGTCTTCCCATAAGAAGCGGCTGCACGAGGAGCTGGCTCAGTGCAAACCAGGGGGCGGCTCGTGGCGGCTGCTGCGCCCCAGATTCTTCCCATTGTCCCCAGTTCCTGTTCCCTGCATCCGGCCTGTGCCCTTGCTGGGTGTGAGTGTCTGTCCTGCTCAGAGTTATGATCGTTTGGTTCACGGCCAAGGGGCTGAGGATACAAATTATAATAGCATTTCCTTCCCCAGAACCCATTGTGCCAGGGGATGGGAGCTGTGCAGCCCCAGCTGTTCCTGCCTTCTGCAGCCATCCTGAGGTCAACAGCAGCCTCCAGGCATCCCGGGAAGGAGCATCTTGCCAATTCCACAGGGCAGCAAACCTTCTCCCCAACAGCTCAGACTGCGAGAGAGCTCCATGAGAACTTACCGGCAGCTTTCCTGCTGACCACGAACGCGTGATCAAGACTTCTCAAAATGATTGCACTGGGGCTGAAAACAAGAGTGCACTTCTATGAGAGCAAATATAAGTATGATCCACAAAATGAGCTTCTAGTCTGCACTAGAGACAGGTCAAAACTTCCACAACTGTATCGAGAAAAGCCCTTGTGAAAACTCAGGTACAGACTCTTATTCTTCTTGGGGCACAGTACTGGCATCTAGTTTTCCTCAGCCTGGCAGGTACCTGGGCCATTGCGGGCGGTTTCTCTTCCAGTGTTTGCTGCTGGACCTCATCTATTTTGCATAGGTAAATAGGCACAAAAAATCACAGTACTTGTCTGGAGGGCAGGGACTTGAACCCCTTGTCCCTCTCATCGCAGGCGAGGGCTTTACCTCACCAGCCTTTCCTTGGCCCATGTTTGATCTTTCTCTGATCTGCATGTAGTCAAATGAATACAAGGTCTGGGATTCACAAGTGCTGAGCAACAAGCAACCGGACTCTGAATACGTCAATATAGATTGAAGAGCCTAACTTTAGGCACTGGTTTTGAAATTCTTGTGCAATTCACATTGTGAGATAGTGTAGGGACAGTAGTGTGTCTAGGAGACACAACAAACATTCTCCTTTACATTATAAACAAGCCTTAAATGATAGTAGTGGAGCTGTTACCCAATCTGTTGTGGTGTTTGTTTTGTTTTGTTTTGTTTTAAAAAAAGACATTCCAAAGTACCCTACAGATTTTTGGAAAACCATCTTGTGCACATTTTTTTTCTCTTTTCAGTAAAATGACAACAACAACAAAATGAATGAGTCCCATGTTACAGATCAGACCATGTTTCTTCACAGGGTTTTCAAGCTCGTTGTTACACAAATACAATTCCCTCTGCCAAGAGTAAGCTAATATATTCTTGGCATGCCTGGTAAGTCTTAAATCACAGACAGTGGGTACATTCAGCTTGACGTCCAGAGGAACGAAATTCTCTCTGATAACTGCCTGGTGATGAACTCCTGACTCAAAATGAAGCCTATTCCGCCATGCTTAGACACACGAGGCCTCCACAAGCTCAGCGGGCGTGTTGCATATGTTGGCACTGCAGGGCACAAGAACACTGTCATACAGTTCTACCTTCTGATTTTCTTAGAAATTACCCAGCTGCATTTTAATGCTACTGCTCTAATTTGAAATGAGTAATTGCACAATGGATTAAGAATCCAACACGTTTTATTGGGCGTTTTACTATGTCTTTCAGATGTGGTTTCCAAGATAAAATCTCAGCCTCTGAATTGCACATTTGCTGAAGAAAAGCTGTTGCTCTCCTCAGACGGTTCTCAGCTGGCTGGTTTTGCAGCCCTGTGCAGAGGGTCAGTGCAGGAGCGGCCTTGCAGCAAACAGCTCTCAGTGCTCTAGAGCCAGCACACCAGCCAGGCTCCGTTTGCTGATGGGGAAGCTGCTGCGCTGGGGTTGCAGGTGAGTGATTAGCCTGAGATCATCCAGAAAGCCAGCTGCATATCCAGCCTCATTCTTAATCCCCTTCTTATAGTATCTTCTGCTGTATTCCTAAAAATGTCTATTTTTTTCCAAGGAAAAATCCATTTGCCATCCCATAAAACACTGCAAGAAATATTTTAATTTATGAACAAGAAAGGCTAGATAGGACTGTTCCTTTAAAATGTGTTTTCTGTAACTGTGTGATTGTTTGCAAGTGAGCAACTCTTTTTTTTTCTTCCTTTTCCTTTTTTCCCCCTCCTCGTGGTGTTGTCTCCTGTCTCCCAGAAGGGCCGGGGTGCCTGGATAACATGTGAAGCGGCACTACTTGAGATCACCTCAGGTCAGTGGAGCCGCTTAATAACCAGTAAACCAAACTGAAACTATCTAATGATATGTTCTCTGACCAGAGTAATGCACCCAGTTGCTGGGCTGGACCATGTCGTAGAGCTGACCTGGGCAGGGCCACTTTTTCCCTACTGGCTCTAAAATCAAGTGTTCCTTTTCTGTTGGTGCAGACTTGTTAAAACTCCCTGTGATGGGAAACATCTATTGGTGCTATGATATTAAAGTAGAAAAGTACAGTTTGCAAGAGGCATTAAAGGAGATGAACAAAGATTCTGTATATTAAAATGAAGATAACAGAAAGATAGAAATTGCATTACTACCAAGGGAAGATGAGGAAGTAACAGGATTACTGTTCAATGTCTTCTTTGCATAGGTCTTCACAGTAAAAGGTTAATTCCTAACAGATGCTTAGAATAATTAAGATTAGCAACAAACTGGAATATAGAGAGTAGTAAAAGAATAGGTTAAATATGTTCAGCTGGGTTAGATATATTCAAATTACCAAGCTGTAAGGAAATTTACCCTGGAGTATTTAAGGAAATAGCTGAAGCAGTCTGAACCATTAAATGGTTATCTTTAAGAACTCATGGATCACAGAAAAGTGAGGTCTCAAAGGACTCCAGAAGGTCAAATTTCTTTTTTGTTTTCCTCTTTTTTTTTTTTTTTTTAATTCTTAAAGGCAAAAGAAAGGACCAGGAGAATTACAGAACTACAGGTTAGTCTACCTTCAAATACCCAGTTGGTTACTGGTTTGTTCAAGTAACTATCTTAGAATTTCTAGCCAATAGTAAGATAATAAGCAGTCCACATATTTTTGTTGAGTAAAATCACACCATGTTCATTTAGTTTCCTTTTTTTGACAAAATAATTGGCCTTGTGAATAAGGGGGGAGCAGTAGATGTGCTACGACATGACTTAGCAGAATTGAATGTAACACTCGTGTAAACAAGCTAGTGAAACATTGAAAGGTGAAGCTATTATGGGTGCAAAAAATGGATTAAAAAGTATTTCTCAATAGTTTGCTGTCAAAACAAGAAACCAGACCAGCTGCACAAGAATTTTTCTGGGTACTATCTGCTTTGAAGTTTTGCATAATGACTAGGGTAAGAAATACACAGCGCACTTAGAACATTTCTGAATTGCCTCAGAGACTTAAGCATCCTGGAGCAAAAGATTTCAATTCAACCTGATCTTGAGATATTGGAACAAGTATCTGGAATCAGCACAGTAAGATTCAGCAAACATAAATCTGAAGCTTTACCCGTACAAAAAGAAACTCTAATGTGCCATTACAAGCTGTGGAATAATTGGCAATGTGACATCGCTGCATGACATGAGTGTGCGGATAGAGCAGATGACAATCCCAGTGCACAGCGGTATCGTGTTGCTGTTGCTAACGAAGGCAAGCGCTGCTTGGTCGCCAGAACATCTGTTTGGCTGACAGCTGACTCTACCACCGCTGGCCAGGATTGTGCTGTCCCTGCCGTGCGTTTGATGGCACAGTCCTGAAATGTCTGAGAAGGAGACAAGAAAGGAGAACTGGCAAATGCAAAAAAAACCCCACACCTTATTTCAGTTCTCATGTAGGATGTGATTTTTTTTCTTCTAGAAGAGTCTGTTCCTTGGTGAGGAGAGCCATCCTCCCAAGGCAGCACCAAAGCAGCCCTTAACATATCCACTAGTCTTTTCTTGGTGGCATTTCAGATATATCTATGTCACCGCTGGCTGACAATGCACGCTTCAAATCCAGGCTGTGCTTTAGAGACAGCAGCGCTCTTTCGAAAGACATTTTGAAACCAGACAATTGTATTAATGTGTCTCTCCCTCTCTAATAGCCCCACACTAACCAGTCTCTCGTGCATAGTCCACTGTTCCCACGAATTGCTGGAGAGTGAGGACTTGATGTTCCCCAGTTCAAGAAAAAGCCTCAGGAAATTGCAAAAAGTCCTAAAAAGCCGCAGTTTGTTTTCATAACATTCTTTTCCTTTTAGAGAAGTAATAGATTTTTTAAAAACATTCTCTCTGATATTTCAGGAGTTAATGGACAGTAAAATGATCTAAAAACTGCAGCAAAAACTATGGCACAAGACACTGGAAAGGCAGCTTGGCTAATTATCAGGGTTTGGTTTGTGGAGGAAAAGAGGAGGTGTAAGTTACACCAGAGAGTCTCAGTATTTTATTTTTTCGGTCAGGTTCTAAGTAGATTTCTAGGTCATCTCTAGCTATTTTACTATTTACAAGGCAAAAATGTGTATGTACGTTAGGTCTAAAAGCCAAGCATTTGAGTAGTCTCATTCTGTAAAGGGGGGAGTTCAGCATGGCATTCAGCTCCTGCAGAAACCGAGGTTTCGGGCTGGGATGTGGCTTGTGCTCTGGAGATGCTGCTCCTTCTACAGGCTGTGGATGTGAATTTTAGATGACTAAATAAAAACGAGACAAATCATAACCTATAATGTGCTCCACAGTAATGTGACACCCTGTATCTTCTTTCCAGTCATATACAGAAGGCTTCTTTCCCTCTCATGGTGTATGAAATTTAAAAGAGTCTGCTAACTATAACTAAATGATATCATGTATCCATTAACCTAGCAAAGCTGATGTCATTAATTCACTCTTTCTTCCCTCTTCTTCCTCTAGTCTCCTCTTTTCCTTCTCACCTTCACATTCATGAGACTTGTAAAATAACCAGGAGGCAATTATTTTGTGTCAAGAAAAGGAGATCTGAGGCACAAGGAATTTTGGATGTATCTGAAAAAAAATATGAAATGTTACCTATTGTACAGCACCTCCACTTGGTGTGGTTGAATATCCTTCTCCGCACACTGAGATGTGGTTGCCAAGATCATTTCCAAGACTTCAGGATGCCCAGGTGTGGCAATGATGCCACTTCACTGGGGACAGTTGTCACTCCTTTTCCAAGGGACCTTGACACAGCCTTGCGGAAAGACTTAAGAGATTTGCTTTACAGAACACGTGCTCAGTCTTGCACAGTGCTGAGCTTCTTTGGGGGGATCTATGTCTATGCACTATATGCACAAGGAGATATTAAAAGGCATTCAGCATTTTCAGGGAAAAAAAAATAATTGTAGTTTTCAACCTAAGCTTGAATTTAGAGCTCTCAGTATGAATTCAGCCATCTGGAAATCATTATAAGAGGATCAGACTGAGTTTGGAACACAGGTGTGATCTGATGGTAATATTGCTCTTAATAGTCAAGAAAGAAGGTTCAAATTTGCCTTTCCAGAACACGATCCAGTCTTGCCTGAGAGCCCATTTCAGAAAGCACCATGCATGTTACTGGAGCCCCTCCCAAAATGTTGAGTGCTTAGAACTGGCTGTTCTGGGTAACAGTTCTCTTCATTTTCAGCTGTTGCATTTATTATTAGAGGACAAGCAACAATACATTAAATGCTTTCTTAATGTCTGCTTCTATTAGGCAATTTCATTTGCCATGGGGATAACACGCAATCGGGGCTGGAAGAAGCAGCAATGTTTGCGAACTGTGGGTGGGAGAGGTGAAAATTTTTGGTGGGTGCATCCAAGAACAGAAGAAGGGTCTACAAGGCAAACTTTTCAGTGTGGTCCAAGTATCCAAGTGTGGGGAACTGCTCCTTTAGCAGAAAATACAATATGCCTTAAACAGGTTGAATTGAGCAAGAAATATCACATCCTCAGCTGCTGCTGCCAATGTAACTAGTGCTACTATGCTTATGGCTCTAACTGAGCTTGTTACTCACTACTTTCAAACACAGAAATGCTTATTCTATGCATATGTCCATACAGTTCTCATTAGCAAGGGTTTATCCACTGAAAGAAACTGCTTTACTTGGTAAATGTCCTCACCAATGTCCTGGGATAACAGGACCTGCAAGTTAATTGTTTCATCAAAGTGTTTCCTTTACTGAGTTTAAATGTGTTGGGTTTTTTCCATTTCACCAGTAACAGCGTTTTCAGATCTGGAGCTGCCAACAAAGTCTGCAAAACCCCACCTTTGAGACAACAAATAGACTAACTGTATGTTTAATTACCTGCGTGAACGTGCAATTCTCAAATTTGCTCATAAAAAGCAAGAGCTGTTGCAGGAGCACAGGCTACACCTGCTACTCAGCAACTGCACCTTGTTACCCGAAGTTTTGTACGTTTGACTTTGAATAAACCTAATTCAGAGAAAGGAAAACCAAACGCCAGTGCTCCTCGGCAGCAGTTGCTCCTGCAGACTTCTGCCAACAACCTCTATTTTTTCCCTTCGTTCAGGACTCTCAGCTCCTGCCTTGAAACAGAAGGATGAGTTAGAAGATCTCTTGGCCCCTTCCAGCACTATTCTTCTGTTTCTGTGTTCCAAACTGTGGTATTCAGGTCCTTCTCCAACCCTTTCATCTTGCTTCTTCAGAGAAGAAAGAAAATTTGACTATAAGAAATAATTCTTCCAACTAGCTCAGGGAAATCTGTCCCTGAAGCAAATCAAAGAAATCAGTGTTTATCTGTTTTTCAGCATAGCTATTTTCCCTGTTATCAGCTGGCTGAAAGCTGTGTGCAGTAGCCTATAGCTGAAGTGAGCCTCCAATCTTTCCATCAGCTTTTGCAGTTGCTCCCAGAAAATATAATGATGTTTCATTATTGCTCCCACATTGCCCTGAGGTTGGTTACGGAATGTACTAAGGCTACACACCGTTGGCCAAGGTCTAATAGAAAGAAGCAGGTAGAAAAATAAAACACTATTTTAATTTCCTGCCATATACTAACCTTTTACTACACCCAAAGCAAAGAAGGATTATAAATAAGATCTTACTTTTTGTTTGTCACTTGATTGATGACCTGTTTAAGTAATTCTCACTAAATGTATTTAAAACATATTTTTCCCTGCCACAACGTGCTCTTGGATTTCTTCTCTGGGAACTTGTGTTTACAGAGCTTTGTAAAGCGTAAGTGCTGCAGCTGAGTTAGCAAAATTCCTTGGCTTGCTTTGTAGGATTGGGCATATAGACAAAATACTGGAGTGACAATCTGTAAGCAGAATACCGCTGCTTCCATTTCTGCCAAACTGATAGCAGTGCTTCACTGCCGGATGATAAAGAAATGACGAAATTATCAGCAAGAGAACTTTGTGACTTACAGACTGTACCAATGTCTGATTATAACTCCAGTTGGGGAATACAGAACTGGGTAAATGTGTAACCAGAGCAGTATCAAACCAAGCCACTCGGCGCTGGCCTGGCAACGCTGGCCACCGACAGGGAGCCGGTGACTGATTAACTGCGCAGCAATCACCGTGCTGAGGCAGATAGCACGGGCCTCTGCCTGTGGGTTGGACTGCACTGGATTTACTAAGGTCAGTCATGGTCCCCTGCCTGTTCTGAAATAAACAACGCAGAAATGGGCATTATTAAAAACCAAAAACCCCCCACCTGTCACCTACATGGCCACAGACATTCCTTCATCAGTAATTCTATAGAAATTCTATGGAAAACAATGAGCACTCAGAGCAAAATGCTGCCTGGATCTTGTATCCACACGCGAGCGTTTCATCTCTGGTTAACTGGCTGACAATTAACTCAAAGTAGATAATACCTTTATAAAATCTGGTTTGGACACTCCCCAAATATTTGTTGCAGATGACAACTGTAAACTTTTCTCCTTGTTCTGACCCTGTTTGGCAGTAGGATATCAACCCCATGCATATCTACTGTAAAGAATCTCAGTCCAACTGCTTTTTTTTACTTTGTTCAGAAGTGCAAGGTGCAGGCAGCTTTTCACAGGCACAACGTTTTCTCTTCCAGTTTGAGAAAGAGCGTGTATTGTATTGTTTCACAAATTGCTTCCCTAAGCCAAACTCGTGAGGGAGAATTGCTCTCCATCAAAATGCGGGTGTTTCTAGGGCCAGAAAAAATGGTGAAACAGAAGCGCTTTTAATAAAAATAAACGCTACTTTTATTCCCTGTTAGAAACTGTGGAGTATTTTGTGACAAATGTTCTCATTCCTCTTTTATTTTTAATCCAAATTCCCAGCTGTCATTGGCCTCAGGTCACATGCTATTTGTTCTGCCTGAACATCCTCAGATGATAACAGAAGTCATTGTGAGTCATTTTCTGAGAAAGAGAGGCTGCATTGCATATTCTGTCCAGTCAGAGTCGAAAAAACACTCTCAAACACAGCAAAACAAGAGAATTCCCGTGATGCTTTCTGTGTGCAGAGAGGTAAATTGCGCACCTCCTTTCCCCACACATCAGTCAGCAAGGATTGACGGGGCAATGGCTGCTCACAATGAGCAAAAAGGCTGTTCTGGCACCAGAGGAAGGGCCAGCAGATCCTGAGCTCACAGACAGGAGGGGCAACATGCCAGATATCAGGGAGAAAGAGCTGGAAATCCCTTGTGCCAAAGTGGGTTAAGGTATCTGTGAGCAGAATCACAGTGTGAAGAATTATTGGCACCCTTCTGAAATCCAAGTAGTAGTCAGATAATCTGGCTCTAAAAATACTGATTGAATAAGTGACTCATGTTTCTGACCACCTCTCTTCAGCTACCTGTCTTCTGAGTGTTCATTTTCACTCTCTGTTGCTTCAACAAGCAGCTAGATGACATCTAAACATGTTACGTGGGCTAAGCTGCTCTGTTCCCTGGACTTGCCTTCCTGCCTCCTTGTCTTGGTGGCCTGGGAATTTTTGGTGGCTGATCATTAAGTCTCACTTTGCTTTATGGCTGCCTCTAAACAGGAAAACCCTCTCCTGACATTGAGAAGTGAGTACGACTGAATTTATGGCTATACATCACTGTTCTGTTCATGGAGAAGAGAACAGCATCAGAACTATTTGCAGTTTCTCAACAAAATCATGACTTGTTTTAAACTTCTTGAGTTGTCCATGCTGCCTCTGAGCCAGCACCCTTTCCCGCAATCAGTGCTCCAAGGTGCAGGGTCCATCATGTTGAAGAATTGGTGATTTGGCCCCCATTCTGAGCCAGAATTGACAAGCAAACTTTCTGAAATGACGGGTGGGATTTTCAGCCCAGTCCTGGGAGCAGCTGTGCATGTACCACCACAGCACACATGGGGAGGTCTCTGGTTTGCCACTTGTGATTGTCTTTGACAGAGAGACTCCAGACAGCTAATATACCACATTTAATACCCTGACTCTACCTCACAATCACCCAGTAGCTTGGGATATTAAATAAAAAGAATTTTTCTTTTATTTTCACAACTAGTAACTCCATGAAATGTAATGGGCAGGATCAACAGCCTGTATCATCTGCTTCTTCTGCCTGGATTTGTGAACTCCTATTAGGGTTTTGTTTTACCCATTTATTCCCTCCTCTGTTTGTACATATAGGTCAAATGTTAGGAGAATTAAGTCTGTTTACCTAACAGAATGGTACAATTCTGGTAGCAAGATTGTAAGTACCTGTGAAGTCACTCATGGCTACAGATCCCAGCCTGGAAAGCCACGTCTAGGAGCGCATGTTAATTTAGCATTTGTAACCTTTCCTTCCCTGTTTTTGCTGAGATGATTGACAACAGGGCTTAATGACTGACTGGGTCCTTTTCCATTTGAACAGGACTAAAACCAATTTATCTTCTGTAAAGTGCTATGTAATACATATAGCTTCTGTCTATATTTCATTACCTTTGCACTAATCGCTAGTTTTGCCGATGTATACAGAAGTTCAAAAGAACTTTATGTTCAATATAAAATATTTTTCAAGGAATATAACATTTCTTTAAAGCAAAAATAATGCCTGCTTCATGATGCAAGGTCCAGCGTTGCTAGCATTAGCATATTTTCTAACATTCTGGAGTTATTGTAACTGAACACAGTACTATTTCTGAAATCTTTTTGTAAATGAAGACAGCCAGTATTGCATTCTCCAGCTTACCAGACCCTCATGGGAACCACAGACATTTGCAGTAGCACTGAATTTGTACCCTGAAATTTTGGATACTAAGAGCTGCAGATAATACCATAGCTGACTTGCTGCTGACTACAGGTAGTGATTTTTAAGCTTTCACAGAAGAAGAAAATCAATAATTTATTGTCTGAGCAAATGATACCTTTTTTGTGGAACTGTGTTAATGGAAGCTTTGCATCCAGACTAGTAACTTGAATACAGCCTGAACTATGAGGCAACGTGCGGAGATGGCAGGATGTTGAGGGAACAAAATGACATTTCTTTGCGTTTCACCCAGTAATTTCAATAAAGAGAATGCAAGTTATCGTATTCTGCTAAACAATACAGGCAAACAAATTTCTGTATTCTGACTAGGCAGAGGAGGAGATTATCTTTTGCAACTGGTCCGTGTCAAGTAGTGTATATAGAAATTAAAGTGAGTCTTTTACAAGTACTGATGTAAATCAAACCTATTTACTAACAATACGCTGTGTCATGTCACCACATGGGTGATTCAGCATGGCGTCACCTCATGGCAGCAGTATGGAAAAAGAGGAAGCAATGGCAAAAGTATACCCATGTCAGATGACATACTGCTTTCTGTCACACAAAATGTGTGGGTCAGCATGTGCATAAACATTTATGAACACAGCATGCTTCTGGTATGCTGATTTTTTTTCTGTGCTATAACTTATTCTGAAATATGACACAGAGTCTGTATTAATACAGAATCATCCTGGATGAAGCTGAAGTGTTCACACAGGAAAATTTCAAAATACCTAATACTATTTTAAAAAATGACTAAGTTTCAGAAGATATTGTGCATTAAATAATACCCAGAATATATCGTATCAGCCTGTGCCAAAGTGGAAAAAGAGCTGTGGCAGAATAGTTCATTCCTTTCTGTGCTCCTCTGGGGCCAGCACTGAGAGCAGGGAGTTCTGGGCAGGAGCTGAGGTGAGCAGGGGATCGGGTGCTTCTGCCACATCCAGTGTCAGAAGACCTGGAAGCCCCAGTTTCTGTCATTTAGCAAACTCTGACTTTTGCTACAGCCTTTAATTCAATCCTGAATCCTCATCTCAGTAGCCAAAAAACTCTAGGGACAGTCTTGGAATAATCCTTGGGCTGTAAAAAACTGAAGGATAATTCTTGGCAGCGTGCTACTGCGTTTTAAGAGAACCTTTCCAATATGCATTGTTTATTTAAGACAGTGAAATTACTATATATTCCTCCTCCTTCAAATAATACACATCTCTTTATAACAGCTCCTTTATTCCCACAATGATGAGGCTGTCACATAAATCACATGCGGACAACAAGCAGGATTAATCATAGCTCCAGAAATATGCTTGCCCACATTCCCACCCCTCCACAGCCCACAAACCCCTGTGGCCATTAAAATATGCGGATTATGGGTTGCTTCCCTGGGGTCACTGGAAAGCTAAGGACAGATGCTTGTAACCCTCTTGCTGTCAGTAATGCTGCTGCTCTTAGAACATGGGTACCAAATGAATAAATAAATAAATATTCTGGGGCCAAGTTTGGTTTACTATATTTTGAAACCTTCTGTTGATGCAACAGGACCTTGCAGTGCTGCAATAGGTCTGTGTTTGAAAAAGGCAACAAAAGTTTCACCTCGTCGCAGTACCAGACAAAGCCACATTGAGTTCATGAATAGCAGATGTGTGGTGCAACTGCAAAACTGGAATTGTATTAATATATTTGCCCTGGGTACCCTTCACGTGCCTGCAAAGCGGTGGGGATGAAGTACGATGACCAGGTGCTCTACATTAAAATGTTAGTTCCTGATAATCCATTTAAATGGAAGAGAGCATTCATATTGGGAGGGATTCAAGGTAGTATATTTGCGAATGCAACTGAAAATAATGGAACACAATTAAGCACTTTGGTTAAACAAATTCTAAAAACCTCGAGAAACACTGAATTGCTGATTGTCTCTTTATGACAATGAGCTCTTCTAGGATTTATTTTGCAGGTTATTGTTCTTGCTTTATGGAAAGTTCAGCAATATGGATCAAAGAAATACGCAGTTGCTGCTGGGGCCCTCCTTGCTTTAAAAGTTTAAAAACATTGCACAAAGGCAGGCTGGGATTTGACTGGGATGGTGTTTGCTTTCAGACCCAGTGTTTTGTCAGTTTTAATAGACATCAGAAACGGAATGGAGGAATTTACTTTAGGATCATCAGAAAGACTAGGTTGAGGACATACTTAATATGAATGATCAGCACAGACCTATTGATAGATTAAATAACATGCTTGCAATTTTACTGTAGAAAACAATTCTGTGTGGGACAAACGTCCATTTTACCCCTTTTCCTTCTTTTTATGGTTAGGAACATTGTAGTACTGGTTTCATAAAACGAGGATTCTGGCTACTCGTGTAGAAAACAAGAACCAAAACCAAACCAAACCAACAAACACAAAACCCTCATAGAATTAATAATATTAACATTGTTTTTAGCCACTTTTAAAATATTCATTCTACTGTGCCTGCTTTTACTTTCCATTGCCATTGAAGTGATGCTTCCCTTCTTCCTAGAAGACTTGCTTTGCTTTATTGCCTGCTAACTGAAAATTCTTCTCCAAAAAGTGGCCGCAAACAGATAGTAAATTATGAACCCCCTTGGCTTCCATAGAGTTACATGTCCTGATAATGTCACCAAAATATTGTATAGCAGTCAGACCCCAGTGGCATTGGATCCTTTTGTTCAATGGCACCAGACAGATAGCAGTGGGGTATCTCTGAGGAAAGTTAGTACTTGGGCACCTCCTTTTTGTTTTGGCTGTACAATGATAAGATACAACAGACTCCTGTTTTTCTTATGAAATGAGTCGATCTCCACTACCTCCTTTCTTCATGGATAGTGAGAATCTGCTAGTTCTGAATACACACTGCGTCACAGAAATGCAATATAGATCGCACCTCTTAACTGTTCTTTTCAAATAGCAGTTTGCAGCCTGAATTTAGGTATCCTGTGGTGCAAATAAAAGTTATTATATCATAGGTAGTAACGTGCATTTAGTTATTTATGTACGTTGACGTTATTTATCTTAGCAGCAATGTGACAGAGACTAAACAGTTGAGTTTGCCTTGAAATTCTGATATGTAGAAGAAACACCGGTGAGATTATCTACATGGATATTCTATGTAGAAGTCTAAATTACAATGATGAGCTCCAGATCCTTCCTAATCCTAGACCTCTTTTTTAAAAAAATGAGAGGTAGTAACAACTCAAATAAGATTTAGCCTTTCAGCATTTGCTGTGTGTGTGGTTATGTTGCACATTTTGGAAAAGGTTGCACGTGTGTGCGTAGCAGAGAAGCAGGGCTGGTGCTGGGGGGCTCGGACCACAGATCCAAACTCCAGCTCACTTTGTGTGCCCCAGGCTGAATGGAGCCCTCGTAAAGCTGCATCCGCGGCTTCAGAGCTGGTGCCAAGAGGAGGATTTCTTTCCTCTGGAACCTGATGTAACCTGGCTACTCTGCTTGCGTGCTGAGAAGGGGATTACTTCTTGAGAATGAGCTCAAACCCGTGAAGCTTAGGTCTTTACTCAGCATGCCATGTGTATTTTCTCCACAACCGTGGTTATCATTCCAGCAAGGACAGCAGCTTGTGCAGAAACACATGTTAAATTCTTTTTTCACACCTTCCTTTGAAGCAGGAGGAAAGGTCACACTGTGCTACCAGATCAGAAAGACCTGGAGCCTGATACAGTTTAGCAATTCCTAACTGTTTTTCTGGCACATTAGGGGATACTTATATTTGCCATCCATAAAAATGTGTGGACTCACACAGGAAGATTTTAATTAACAGAGCACGGGTTTATTTCATCCTTCTATTCTGACTCAATGTCACTTGACTACGTAAAATCAGAAACAATAGAAGGCAGAGGCAAAGAATTAATTATGTGTGAATACCTGTTGTATTTTAATTGATATAATAATTCCTTAGGGATGTAATCAAGTGATGCTCCTCACACCCTCTAGAACTGATGTTACATGAACAAATACCAGACTCCCGTTTTATCAGATGTCATGGAGTGAGATTTTCTATGGTTCTGCCATTACTGGGAGTGGCAGAGGTGAATGAACAGTTAAATTCTGTCCTTAAGAGCAGTTTTACTTTAATCCACATTTTCCATGTCTTTCCAATTTGCTGTGAGCTGCATACAGACCATGAGCGTGAGTTAGAAAGCCTTTTCAAATTCCTGCTGCTTACCTATGAGACCAGAATATTCCTTACGGAGTAAGGAGGTTTATGGAGATTTTAAATATGCATTATAGCTATTTAATAGGATGAAGGAGTAAATTTGCATTTAGATAGATGGTACTATTTCTATGAATACATAATCATTTCTAAATGAATTTTTGTAAAATAATTACTTTTAAAGGCTTTTTAAAAGGAATTACAAGAAATAATAAGTCTTAAATAACAGTACCATTCTCTATTAATGTCAAAGTAAGTGGTAGGTAAGTGGCTTCATTCTGTTTTGCAAAGGGACACTGAGTAACCGAGGTGTTATTTGCCAAGTGTGTGTCAGAATGGGGAAAAGCACCCAGTATTCACAGTTGTAGTCGAGCATCCTGTCTGCCTAGACCACGGTGCCTCTAAATAGCCCGCTGGGAAGGTGTCAGAAATGTGGCATTTTTGTGAAAGTCTATGGGGAAAGTATATAGACCTTGCATAATAGTCAGTTGCTGTTTTATTTATTCCAAGTATTCCAATCCAGCCACGAGTCATTTTCTAATCAGACAGTGTTGACTCAAGGGATTCATACACCCATTGCAAGAATTGATGCAATCGTGCTACAGTCTTGCAATGAGTGGTGTTAATAGTTTGTGGTCCCAAGACATTCCATTAATCTACGTTACTGACATCAGGCTGTCTTTGGATAACCACGCAGTTAATAGATTACAGTATCCAGCACTCTCAAATCCTAAGATTTTTACAAGAACCCATGCATATTTCCTTTGTGCAATTTGTGTAGCAAGTAATGAGGGCTGATGCATGCATACGACCTTATCGTGTCTTTGAGGACAACAGGCGTGGAGAGTTATGTGCATATGAAGTCACACCAACTACAGTTGCTAGGATCAGCAAATGATGCCCCCAGTGACTCACCTGTCACTTACAATGATGTTGTATAGGTGTAATTCATTGGAATTCAGTAAATAATTCTGTTTGAAGGTTCAGAAGATGAACTGTAATCAGCAGTGTTCTCACTTGGAGTTGTGTTAACTCTGCAGGATGAGGAGGAGTGAAAAAACCAATTTTTTAACTGGTCAGCTGACACAAAGAAAGTACAACTCTAGGGAATAAGCAACACTGTGTGCAGTCTAATTTTCAGAATAGAGTTGCACTTAATTTAAACCAAACAGCCTGTTTACCAGAGATCATGTATGGATCTCAAGGAGCTTCTCAAGCATTAACCAATTCAGCCTTTCAACACTTCTGAAAGCTAGATGACATGCTAGACAATGTTCCGTCCTTTAACAAGGCAAAGAACATTTTATCCTGACTATAAAAGAATTACTTTCTCTATTAAGGTGTTGATTCAACAAGATGGGAACAAGAGGGAGAAGTAGTAGCTCAGCATAAACCGTAGTTTGGTAAACAGCATTGGTGGACACAAATACCTTCAAGAGCAAAGGAAAATCATTCATTAAAAGCTGGATCTCTTGGATCTCTTGATTTAGAATAAGCTGACAACCTGCTCAGAAAAACTGCACAGCAGACACCTAAAAAATCTAATTCTGTCTTCAGCCAGCTGGTTACCAGGTTGTCATTTGCTGATGTTAAACATTTTGGTGAGAGACTTGTTTTGAACTATTTTATCTATCACTCACTGAGCCTGCTGGTTTTGTTTTAACAGGGCAGTGCCCACCACTCACCAGACCTCCAAAGGGAACAGTACTAGTTGCCAAGCTGTTCTACCGCTAGATTAACAGGCAAGTTCATAGACAAGAAGATGAAATTCCAGCTGTGCTCTGGGTCTCCAAGTACTGCAAAATTCAACCTCAGTAAAATCAAAGGTATGAAGCTTAAAAACTGGAAGATGCTTTCAGAAAGGTAAGAAAAGAGACTCAGACCTAAGGCATCTTCAGAACCTTGGCAAATGGCTGCTGAAAGTTGTTTCGAACAGAAAGTTAAGCTGAGCCACAGTGAGATGAATGAGTCGGCACCGAGAGTTCAAGTGTGGCAGTTAGTTCAGCATGTAGATGCCTTGATTTTCAGCCTGCTGTCCTAATCTATACCGTTCTTGTGACTAAAAATAAACCTCCACCCACAGTAAAGAAAGTCATTTACTGGCAGTTGTGCCTGATTTAAGAATTAAAAAAGAAGGAAACATCAGTTGCATTTCTGTTGAAAGCACTTAATCAGCAAACCAGAGTTCCTTTAAAACCTCAGTATGTTTAATTCTCCTTCCTTTTACTAAGCAGTCTTCCCCTTCAAGCCTCAATAATTTGTTTCCCAACAGAAGACAGAAATAGTTTTCGCACAGCTTTTACTAATGTTTACTGTGGCATATGCTTATAAAATCTTTTTAATATGTAACCATTTAACTTCTCTTGGCAAGATAAATCCACAGTGATACAGATATTTTGTAAATACCATATTAACTTAGCATCTGAGTCAGAGCAGATTATAAAAGAAAATGGCATTTGAAGTAGACTTTGGTTTTGCAGTGCAATAAGGTATATTGATCCAAAATTTTAAGGTGAACTAGAGTTGAGAGTTCATTATGTTCTTTATGGTACAGATGGCAACTGTGTGCCCTGAACTTGTGTGAGGGTATTGCTGAGGTCATCAGCCATCCCGCGGGGGAAGCGAGTCAGCAAAAGCGGACGCGATTTCAACACCTTTGTTATAAATTCCATAGATTAGTAATTTGAACTTTATAAAACTCTTGCTAATTTGGGGCCTGTGAGACTTTCCACTGAATAATTTTAGCTTAGAAAAAATTATAGGCACTGTCACAATGTTTGCATTCAAGCAATGGTAAGGATTCAAGCAGGAACAAGATTTTACTTTGCTGCCCTATGGCTGCATTTGAAAACAGGCAATGCCCTAGAAAAGGTTCAGACAAGAGACAAGTAGCTGTTATAAACTAAGTGAAGAATAATAATAATAAACTAAGCGAAGAGCATCAAGAATAAGAACCCTTACATTATTGAGACAGAAATATATGGCTATTTATACCACAACTCAAAAGTTATAGAAAAACCTTTTTTACAAAGGTAGAAATATCTACAGTGCTTGTATCAGTAAGCAATACCACTTGGAAACCTTACACCTCAGGGTGAAAAGAAAGCTAAAGGAGCAGCTCTCAGGAAAAAGCTACCACAGACCTCTAGGATCTGGTATAAGAGTAAGGAAAGCACGCACGGTTTAAGCTGTAACATTCTTTAGAAGTAAGCATAGAAATCTGTATCTGAAGGCTAAACAGAATTATGTTTTCAGCCATCAGTAATATAGGTGGTGAAGTTCAGATGTCGTTACATGACTGTGGGCTGTTAAATGTAATTAATGTCTCCTTATATGGCTGCAAAATTGTAGCTACCTCCTGACAACAACTTGCATGTAATACGAACATATGCAAAATGCAAATATGAAATACATGTGTCTTAGAGATTGTCCATTCACAATTTTATTCTATTATCATTCTCCAAATGATTAAGTTCTATGTATCAGCACACAATGATTCTCTGTTCACCCCGGGTGGGCAATGATGTGACAAACCAGGAAGTTTCATCCCATTGTTCTACGCAGCCTATATGTTAAACCCATACAATTAAATCTAGAACAAATTCAGTATGTGTAAGTTGTGCCAGACCTTAAACACTTGTCAAAGCCTACATGTGAGCCTTCTCAGAGGTGTATTCATCACAGTGCTCTCTGCTTACAAGTGATTTTTCCTAGTCTAAGATCCAAATACATAATCCAGTGCCCTAAAGGCATTTAGTAGAACTGTGATTCTCCCATGGGACTTTGTGGGTATGAATGGAACATATTCATCCATAGATGGAGTTTCCCATCTGTCACAGGTCGAAGGTGTTAAAGAATATCCCTCATTTTTCTGTAATGTTTCAGGACATAACAGAATGGAAATCACTTATGTTAAATACAACACATTTTGAAAGCCAGTATATTTTAGATCAATAAATTATGTGTGTAAATTTTATCTGCTGTTGTCAGGGAAAGGATATGAGAAATGGGGTGTTTATGTATAATTTTGCTGGGACATTCAAGTAGATGTCTATGATTCGTGTGTTTCTATCCATTGTTTTACAAATCTGAATACCAGTATCTAGTAGTCATGTGACTGTTAATCAGCTTCTTCCCTTGTGATATGAAATCCAATCATGTCATAAATTGCACAGTAGGTTTCATAATATGCTGCAATGCGATGACAAGATTGTTCATATTCAAATACAGCCACCCATATTGCTTGGCCACGTGCCTCTGTTCTGGATTTATAGAAGGAGCAAAAGAATTCTAGCTTGTTGTAAATTTTATCATGTGTGAAAATAACCTTGCAGAAACATACAGTAAGGGCTCGACTTGGCTGCTGAAGAAGCTGTGCCTTTCCTGGGTGGCAGCTAATGTGCAGAAGCAATCCTGAGGTAACAGTACAGTGAGAGCCAAGCACTTCAGTTTAGCCTTGAGATGAACACACCAAGGTGAGCTCCGAGTGTGGACTGGGATAATAGCACAGTTACATCATGGTAAGAGAAAATAATGCTTAGTCTTCTCTTTTTACTTCAGAGTAGTTCCAAGAGTTCTTTATTCTGAGGTGTAAAAGCCTGCACTTTGAGCAACGAAGACAAAGCCTTCTGTAATATGGTGGCTTCTGTATTAGTTCTTCCATTTCCAAGCCAAATGCCGCATAAAACACCACTCCTTCAGCAGGTTAGCAGAGGTAATTTTCAACCTACAATGCATCCTCTGAGGTTTAAAGCACTCTTGACTGGTTGTACAGCTCAGAAAAGTCCTGGCCAACCATTTCTGTCCTTTGCCAATCTCTTTAGTTTGCTCCTGTTGCTAATATCTTATTAATATGTCCATACCTACATAGTCACTTCTTTCAGAGACCATGCTCATGATCGGGGTTAACATGCTTGTGGTTTTCAACGCTTAGCATAATGTAGAAAGTCTTTCTGGGCCATCTCCTTTTTCACGCCCAGATTTCTGAACAATTTTTGCTTGCAGAGCCCTCATTACTAAATAATGTTTAAATTCCATCTGAGAGGCTTAGTATCTTCCTACAAAGACTGCTTTAGCTGCAGTAGCATGCCCATATTAGCATGCAGTTTTCAAAGGCTGTGCGTGACCTACTCATCCTGGCGATAACTGGTCACAGTTGTCTGAGTTACGAAGGGTGTTTTCTAGATTAACTGACTATTGGTAAACAGTAGCATTGTTTTTTTTGTTCAGTGAATGTGAGACCAGCCATTTTAAAAGGAGTGGTAAAGATCAGTTTTCTACCAAATCTCGTTTTCATGACAATAACCAGGAGATAGATAAGATCAACAAAGCCTGGGTCTCTGAGCCTGATGTTCACCTCTGGAACATTGGTGTCTGTGTCAGGGATCTCTTGTGTACCTAAGTTAGCGAAGATGCAGAACAACTGAGTGAAGATCACACATCCTTGCCCAACTACAAGTACACAAGATGTCCTCAAAGCCCAAGCCCTGGGAGCCTCCCTAAAGCTCACCATTCTTTCCAGTATGACAGTGCTTTACACAGCTTGACAGATGGAAACATGATTTTCCTAGTGTTTGCACTTCCTTTTATGAGTTATTTACTTTTTTTTAATCTGAAGCCTGGATTTCAAACACTACTGTGCCCACAGCTATAATCCTAGGGAATCCAGTCGCTAGCTGTTTGTACCTTACTCATTGTTTAAACAAGCCCACATCATGTTATAACTATGTAAAGGGAACTGGCCTGTTTGATTTAGTTTGGTCTATCCTACAATGGCAGAACTACTCTACTTTTTTAACATGATTAGGTCAAAATTTGCTGTAGTTACTGCAGCTGCCACCATAGAACAGGCAAGGCCAAAACAGGTTAAAGTATTTCTGTAAGAAGTCTAAGGATCTTTGAGAGCTATTTGCTGTACTTTCTTTCTGAGTCTAGTCTAAGGGCTATGTACTTAAAAAGCAGCTTTTCAGTTTTAGGATTCACTTCATGCCAGTGCCAATCCTTGTCCCATGGATCCAGTAACAGATGTGTAACAAACCTTTAGCCCAACATTCATCGCAGCTGAGACGCCAAAAGCAGCAGAGCCCAGCAGGTAATGGGGAAATGAAAAGGAAGGATTTAATCTACCCTTGGGTTCAAAAGGAACAGAGAGGGGCAAGAACAGAACACAGGAAGGTCAGGGACAAATGAGCCGAGGAACTATATAAAGAAGTACAAATGAGACACCAAGCCATGATCTGTTGCTCCCTTGGTTTATGGTAGGTAATTGTTTGCCTTTGTGTGCTCATAAATGCATTTAAAATAAACAGAACATTTCCTAGTATAGGCCATGGCACTGTTTTTTTCCTGGTAAAAGTTTGAAGAATACCATAGGAATATTAAGATGTTGACACGTAAAACTCAACAAAAGAGCTACAAACCTTTTCCTGTTATTAAACAAACGGAAAGTAAATATTCAAGATCGGGATATATTCCATAAGAGGATGTTCTGGTTTGGTTTTTTTTTTTTTTTTTTTGTATTTGAAAACATATATACTTTTGGCAACAAACTGATTTATTTGGTTTATTTCAGTTCTTAGAATGTGATGATTTAGGGATCTTGATTTGCTTGTTATTTTGTCCTTTCATCAGTTATGACATATGAACCTAGAGAGCATTCAGGATGAGCTTTGAGATAACTTCAGATAATATGTGAATCCAGTAGGATTGCTTATGTGCTTAAAGGCAGAGAGCCATGTTAAAGCACATTCCTGGATCAGGCAGGGTCTAGATTAAATGGAGTGACACCAAATTTCCATTTTGCTATATAATAAAAAAACCCTTTCTTTAATATTGTAAGCGAGGTAAAAGTGTTGGACACATATTCAGTTTTAGATGCTACACTCACATCCATGGGAATGATAAATCACTGGTGCCTAGTTTGCATCTGGTCCTGGAAGCTGCCTTAAAATGATCTGGAACATAGCTTTCCCTAAAACCTTCCTCATGTTTAGCAAAACTGAAAATGCCTGGGAAACCAGAAGAAAAACAGTGAACAAAGTCTCTCTTCTGGGTTATTCGTAGAACAGAATTCAGTGATCTGAAATAAGGCCTTCATTTCAGCTCTCTGGAATTCCCTAGTGTTTGAACTGCATGGCTGGTCTCTGACCTGCTATTAACAAATAGGAATGCAAATCACCAGAACAGCAGAGGACATAAACCGGTATCTCTGTTTGCAGCATTACAGGTAATTAAGGAAGTGAGTAAGAATGTCACTCACTCAGCCAGATAAAGATGACTCAAAGACTTGCTGAGGCAAACGAGCAGAGTGATGGCAGAGATGCTCTTCTGCCAGCACAGACAAAGTGATGGCTGGAGCTGGAATTTCCCAACACTCACCTCCGGCAGTAGATGCCACTTAAAACGAAGGGCAAACCTTGCTCTTCCCAGCCACCAAAAGGTCCCCTCGTCCAGCCAAAGCAAGGAAAAGCATCTTCAGCAAGTGAATACCAAGGCCAAAAGGCCACAGTTTGTTGAAAATTGTGAGGGTAAAAAAGAGCGTGTGCTCAGTTATCGAACTTAAGTGCACTCAAGCGTAACTGTGCTTTCCAACACCCATGAGATAACCAGAAAAAGTAGGTAGATATTAGTCATCAAGATTTGAAGAGAAATATAATTAACAAAGCAATTTTTTAACAATTATGCAGGTGTAACTAAAAATTTGAGCCACTGGTTTAGGGTTCTGCACACATCTGAATGCAAAAAAAGAACTCTGCATAGAAAAACTAGAAGCCAAACTGAAAACAAAACACAACAGCAGCACAACACTAAAAATCTTGAAAGCTTTTTCCAACTGATTATTCCTACAAGTTAATTCAAAGCACGTATACTTCGAAAAAGAATAAGAAAAACAAGGTTGTAAACAACCAGAGAGGCAATATTCAATATCTGAAAAGCCTGCCAGCCTTGAAGGGCCTTTTTCTGAGAGTGCAGGATGTACAAAGTAAAAGGTGGTTTTTGGGTGTTCTGCACCAGACTCAGTGCCTTTGAGACAAAGCACCAGGTGCACAACTTCACTAATGTGAAAATCTATCTTGTATTTACATCTTTCAGTGGAGCATAGCAATTTTTATGCATTTTGCACAGGGCTGCTTTGTTCATTGAAGTTATAATTGAAAATTGCTGAAATATAGACATCTAGTGGAGGCAACTAATTATTACAGTTTCCTTTCCACTTGAAATTAAAAAAAAGTGAAATGGATTTTACTGATTCTCTTGCTGGAGCCTGGAGTTTTGTCCTTGCTTTTCACTGCCCGGCCCGTTGCTTAGTTGCATGAGGTGAAGGTGACAGAGTCAGAATTTGGCAAAACAGAAGCTGTGCGTCATTTAACAACTTGCCTAGGTGACTGATGAAGCAGAAAAACTAACGATCCATGAAGGAACAAATGTTTCTTCAACAAAAGGTAAATAAACCTGATACGGGATCTCAAGGGATGGGCAGAAATCAGAGGTTCTAAGTGCCCTTAATTTCCCTGAAACTGCAAGCTCAGACTTTTTGCATTAGTTTCCATGGGGAGAAGGAAAGTGATAATTTCAGAGGTGTTGAAAGCCTTGATGCAGCAAAAATGAAGGTTTAGATTTGCAAGTGCATATAGGTTGTAACAGAAATTGGGAGCTAACTATGAGGACAAAGAAGTGACACTGTGCAGTGTGTGTCTGCAGAGAACCCGCACATCACGGGTTGATGTGATGGGATGTCAGCTGGATCAGACGGTTCTGTAGGAATTCCTTGTCAAAATGTGTTTAATCCACAAGAACACAAATCATTTTCCATGTAGGAAGTAAGCATGCTAACTGCATACTCATTTTTGATGTTCTCTTTTCTCATGCTATTCACTTTATTGCCGTCCACCTCGGGATTTCTGCTATTATGGGATTTCTTACTGAGTTGATGCTTGGCCAATATTTATCTGACTTCGCTTTTTTTGTCTCCTGTGAAAAGCATCTGAAACTAAGCAGAAACTAACCTTGATTTATTTCTTTAATAAACAAAATGAAGATACTGCATATTAATAAAAATGAAAACTATTCCCTAGTTGTTTTATTAAAAAAGTTTCCAAAAACAGTCCCGTATCTCTGTCAAAGTTAATGTAACCAGAATTTCCACGGGAATTTCTGTCAGTCTGGGGAAACTGGAACTGGCTAATGTAAGTAACAACAGCACATCCTCCCACTGCTGTTCAGATCACCTTGTGAGAAAGGAATGAGCTTTATTGAAAAGAAAGTGTCATAATGTTTCTTTTGCAGACTACAACTAGTATGGGATGAGAAAACTTTACAGGAACATTCTGTGGAAACCAGAGACAGAAATGAACCTAATGATGAATCATGACTTGAATTTAATGGGATTCTATGCAAAATGTTGTGGCTTTTTTTTGTTTAGTTGGGGTTTTTTTTTGTATGTAATTCAAAATTACCTAAAGACACTACAAGAATAGGTCATTCTTCTATGATTTTATGACTAACTTCCTTGAGAGTGCTACATGGGCAAAGAGTTTTACAAGCTAACATTTCTGTTTCTTTTAATACACCTAAGAATGTAAAATATGCATTTAAAGAGTACCTGGTCTGTATGTTTTGGCTGAGATAGGACGGGGAATTAACTTCCCAACTCCCTATAAAAGTGCCCAAACATCCAGAAAACAACTGCCTTGGATAACAAAACTCTCTAGCACTTTCCTGCATATGGCAACTTAATTTTACTGGCAGTAGAATCTTCATAGCATGAAAATTAGTTAATATTAGCTGTTAAATATTCTTTAATGTTATATTAAATGTATTCTATAAACAGAATGTTTTGTCGAAATGGTTCCAGATGAACTTTGTAATATGACTTATTGTGGAAGGACACAATAAACCAGAGAAGGGCTGAGAGTACATGATTGCAAAAGCTTATGAAGATTTTAAAGAATATTTCTGCATATATGGTCACAGAAAGAGTTTAATAGGCTTGATGGTGAGAGCGTCTCTTACCATTGTAACTGACTCCTCTACCACTGACTGAGAAACCCTGTCACGATGAGCAGAAGCTAGCAACTTCCCCCTGAAAGACGCTCATTCTGAGGGACTAGTCTTGTGCACTGGTGTCCCCAAACATGACAATGCTGTAGGAAATTCTGGGCATGACAATGCAAACATTAGGCAACGGCCAACGGGGAATTATGCAGCAAAGGCAACTGTGTCGAAGTGTAAGGCGATGCATTTCTAGAACTGAAGGGATACAACCAGATTGTTCTCATCATGATTTGGAAAAGAAGGTCATATTAAGTCTTTTCAGAAAGTGGACACTGGTTTGGACCTTAATGTAATAGAGAGCAACAGAATAATTGTTCTGAGTATCAAGAAATAGTCAGCAATTGAGTATTCTGCATTAGAAGCAATGAATCAGCCAGAGACAACTTGAAATAGTCTGTTCTGATAATGACACCCCTGAACTGAAAGCGTGTACAACAGAAACGGAAATCTCGAAGTTGATTTCACAGAAGCAGCAGGCGTTCAGCCTCTGTAGGGCAGCATCGAGATTGCATTTTCTGCCGCACTGCAGACATCAGAAAAGCTCCTGGAAGGACAAATCCTGAAAGCTCCCCTGAAAGGGATTTTTGATGCTTGTAGTGCAGTCTGTTGTCTCAAGGCAGGATTAATTTGAACCGTTCATGAAAGACGTTCTTCTAATCTGCGCTTAAAATTCCCAGTGATGGACATAATACACTCCTCACAGGTAATAAGTGTTGTCCTCACCTCACACGTACAAAATTCATTTGCAACATAATCTCCTTGCTCCTTCTGTTATTTTCTGGTGGTCATGTACAACTATGTACTCTTTGCAATGGTCTCTTTTGCCCATTTTGCCTTTCTAGACTGAGTCATTCCAGTCTTTCCTCATAGGTCACTCTTGTCACTCTCTTCTTGACTCTTGACAGCAGTATGACATTTCTGACTCACTCCCAGTTCGTGAGTCACTATCATCTTGAGGGTTTGCTTTTGAGAGCTACAGCCTAGTCATTTAGCTGTCACCTTGTCATTTGCTGTCTCATCATAAAAAGGGAGATCCAGATATTTGTGAAAGTGTCTGTACAATTATTGATATTCTAAAAAAAAAATGGCCTGACTCATCTTACAGACAGCTTGTCCTTCAGATAGCAAAGTGTCTGGCTGAAGCACAATCTGGGCTTATAATCAGAAACGGGAGCAGATATTTGGTTGAAGAAACATGAGTGTGATTTGGTTCATTGACGGAGTGCCATACGCTGCGGTTTCCCTCTCAAGGCTCTAAGAAGATAAGGAAATGTGAAGGAAAGGAGCTGACCCATCGCTTTTTTATGTTTTGTCTGCTGCTCACTGTAATCTACGTCTCACAGCAATGTGAGACACAGCACAATGACAAAATATAGATGTATCTAGCACAGATAAATTCCATTTTCATTTAGATGAGATTTGACAAATTTAGAAGGAATTTTGAGACCGAGTGACACCTCTGATATTGGCTTACTTCCATGTTTTTCACTAGAATACTTTAACTCAAGGGTTTTTTAACAGCAGAGCTCTAAGAATGAACCTGAATTGATCAGAGCATTGCTGTGTGCTTTGATGACAGGAATACAACAGCATCCTTTGTGGTTTAACTTCAACACTTTGTATGTGAATCAACCAATATTCAAAATAAATTAACAGTCATTATATGGTATATAAAGCGACCTCTGTGGGAAACAACTGTAAGAACACTAGCTTAGTGTTCTTATGTTTTGTGTTACATTTCTTCTGTAGCCTTATAACCATTACTGCCCTCCCTGTGCCTCACTGGTCTGTAAGGAAAATGGGAATAAGAGATAGAATACCTCGTAAGAATGATGTTTTTTCACAACTTTCCACTGGTGACTTCACCGATCTCACTGTTGAAAATCAGACAGATTTTTCTACTGTCTGCATCCCTGGAGCCAAAATGTCTTCATCCTCTTTCTTTGGTAGTGGTACTTCACAAAATAACCTGAAAATAAGAAAAACTATTGCATTGTAGTTGCCTGTGTGACTGTGAAGTCACTGAGTAACAAACTGGTAACAAGTTCACTGTGTATGAAAACAGAAAAAGGGATGCTTGCTCCTCACTAGCTACTGAAAATGCCTCACATTTTATTCAGATACTTTTTAAAAAAAATTGCACCACCACGTCGTCCTGAATCCAGCTCTGGCAATAAGCTGCACCATCACAATTACCTCTGTTAACAAGTTGTGTCAGTCCCACTGCATTATCCCAGGCAGTTACATGAGTCAGGGCCATGTCAAGGGTTTGTTACAGAGCCAAAAACAATTGCTCCAAGCTGAAAATTATATCCCCGCCTCACCTCCCACGGCTATAAAATTCCATCCACCCATATATCTCAAATGCCCCTCATTAAGAAGCTCATAACTCATTTGAAGGTGGGTGTTCCGCACAAAATGTCATTTTTCGCTCACTTTATTAAATGGCCAGCACGGGTGGGTTTGCAGTCAGGGGACGCCGCTGCAGTCGGCGGTTGGCACGGACACGAGCGCAGCGCCGCGGAGGCCCCGGGCAGCGCGGCCTCGAGTCCCCGCCCGGCAGCCGCGTCCGCACGGCCTCGCCGGCTCCGCGCACAGCGGGGAGGCGGTCACACCCGCGGTGACCTGCGGCAGGACCGGCCCCTCACAGCGCTGGGGACGATCCGATCCCATCAGATCGACGGAGACACTCCCCTCACAGCAATGGGAACGATCCCCTCACAGCACTGAGAGCGATCCCCAGATCGATGGGGGCACTCTCCTCACAGCGATGGGGACACTCCGCTCACAACCACGGGGACACTTCCCTCAGAACGATGGGGACACTCCCCTCACAGCAATGGGGACAATTCCCTCACATCGATGAGGACACTCCCCTCACAGCGATGGGGACACTCCCCTCATATCCATGGGAACACTCTCCTCAGACTGATGGGGACACTCCCCTCAGATCCATGGGAACACTCTCCTCAGACTGATGGGGACACTCCCCTCAGATCCATGGGGACACTCCCCTCACAGCGCTGGGGACGTTTCTCTCAGATCGATGCGGACACTCCCCTCAGATCGATGGGGACACACCCCTCACATCCAAGGGGGCGATCCCCTCATATCCATGGGGACACTGGGGTCACTCCCCTCACAGCGCGCAGACCGATCCCCTCACAGCGCCCATTTCGCCCCGCCCCCGCCAGCCCCGCGCGCCTCCACAACCGGCTCCCGCCGCGCGCCGCCCTCCCGCCAACGGGAGGGGGGGAGGGCGGGGCCACCCGCGAGGCGCCCCCGCACCCCGGCTCCCCGCGCACGCGCGGCGTCCTCGTGCGGCGCTGCCAGTGAGGCGCGCGCGGCCTCCTCGTGCGGCGGTGACGGGTGCGTGGGGCGCGCGGTCGCCATGGCGACGGGCGAGCGGCGGCGCCGGGCCTGTGGCCGCCGGCTCCCAGCACCTCGCCCCGGGCGGGGCTGCCGGCGGCGGGCCGGGCCGGGCTGGGCGCTGCGTGGGTGGCCGACCGGGCGGGAGGCGCCGCGCTGCCGGCCCTGGGCCCCGCGGCGGGGCTCCTGCCGCGGCCGCAGCGCCGCGGTCCGGGCGGGCGGCGATGGGCCCGGCGGGGACGGGCACGGCCGTGAGGCCTCTCCCAGGCCCGGGCAGCAGCGGGGGCACGGGGAGCGCACGGTGGCTCTGTCAGGTGGGGAACCGGGGCCCGCATTCCCAGGGAGCCTTGGGCTCTTGTCCCGCTCCCTCTTAAATCTGCCAAGCTGCTGCTGCTGCTTCTTCATTATTCCCATAATTATTCAAAACAGTTTATTTTTAGGCGCTTTTGTGCTGTGGTTTCTGCTATTCTACTCATTCGTCTTGCTTTATTCTTGAAACGTTTTCAGCAGTTTATGTGCTCGCCTTTCATCTTAAGTTCACTTTATAAACTCTTGGCTGAGAACAATCCCTGCCTGGTGTTCAGGGCAGACTGCGGTGCCCGGGAGAGAATGTGAGCAGAAAACCCTGGCAGATCGCTGCTTGTGTTTGTCTGCATAATGGTTATAGAATTAAACTTGGGTTATTCTGTAGGATTTATTGCTGATTTGCTGCTGGGAAGGGAAGATTACTGAAACATGGAAGAATAGGTGAACTGTGACTCCTGAGCTTTAACCCTTTTGTTTCTGCTTTTTAGGAAAAAAACGTTAATTTTAGGAAATGGCAGAAGCAGTTTTTCATCCCCCAAGAAGGAAAAGAAGAGTTTTTGAGACATACGATTCTCCTTTTCCTGTGGATGTAGGTGGGAAGGATTTCAGAATGTGCCGGGCTGAAATCATTAACAACAATGTTATTGTGAGGAACCCTGAAGATATTGAGCAGCTTTATAACAAGGTGCTGTACCCTGTTTGCACACTATTTTTAGTGTTTTAAATGTCGGTGAAGCATAATACTTGTTAAAATCTGCCTACCTTTATGGTTTCCTTCCTCTTTAGCCACCAATAATTTTCCATTTCTCCCTCCTCTCCTGAAATCAGTACAAAACGTATATTCTGTAGCAAACATAGAAAGTATTTCATTCTTATCCCAGCAAATACATTTTGTAATGAAATGATGTTGTGAGCTAAAAAAAACAGCTGCAAAGACTTCGTGTTTGTTATGCTTATTTCTTCTTTCAACATTTTATGCAACCTTGCAAAAGCATTTTATATTTTTAAAGGTCAGGAGATTGGAATATTAATGTTTTATAAATGCTTGTGCAATTCTTTTAGTATCAGAGGGATTTCTTTATGAGTAAAATAAGCTACATTAAGCTTCTTATGTCCAAGTACTATTTCACCACCATTCTTGCCCAGTAGTTTTATCCATCTTTTTGTTTTCTGTTATGCATTGTCACAGCATTGATACACAGGTGGTTTCTTCTGCCTCTGCTTTCAAAAGTCTACTTGGAGACGTCGACTGACAAATACTTAGAACTAAGGAAAAAGACCCAGCACCCTCCACTGGCTAAATCTTCGAGTGCACGTGTTTGGTATTGAACTAGTTATAAGAAGCTAAGCACCAAGCTTCAGGCAAAGCTTAAATGCTGCAGAATTTCAGTTATTTTTTTCAGCTGATCTTCACAGTAAACATTTTCTATTTGGAAAGAAGTTCACTTTTGTGTGGCGATATAATAAGGCTTTTTCCTTTTCCCTGAAGGGCTATTTTGGAAAAGGTATCCTTTCAAGAAGTCGCCCGGTGCACAGCATTTCAGAACCTTCGCTGGTTACTAAGTGGCAAGGTAAATTGTGCCCATTTGTACTTCCATCGCTATTCCCAGAATCCCAGAATGTCAGGGACTGGAAGGGACCTGGAAAGCTCATCCAGTGCAATCCCCACATGGAGCAGGAACACCCAGCTGAGGTTCCACAGGAAGGTGTCCAGGCGGGTTTGAATGTCTGCAGAGAAGGAGACTCCACAACCTCCCTGGGCAGCCTGGGCCAGGCTCTGCCACCCTCACCAGGAACAAGTTTCTTCTCAAATTTAAGTGGAATCTTTTGTGTTCCAGGTTGAACCCATTATCCCTTGTCTTACCATTTGTTGTCACCGAGCAGAGCCTGGCTCCATCCTCCTGACACTCCCCCTTTCCATATTGATCCCCAGGAATGAGTCCCCCCTCAGTCTCCTCTTCTCCAGCTCCAGAGCCCCAGCTCCCTCAGCCTTTCCTCACCCGGGAGATGCTCCACTCCCTTCACCATCTTGGTGGCTGCGCTGGACTCTCTCCAGCAGTTTCCTGTCCTTCTGGCACTGAGGGACCACAACTGGACACAATATTCCAGGTGTGGTCTCCCCAGGGCAGAGCAGAGGGGCAGGAGAACCTCTCTGACCTACTGACCACCCCCTTCTAATCCACCCCAGGTACCATTGGCCTTCCTGGCCACAAGGGCCCAGTGCTGGCTCATGGTCACCCTGCTGTCCCCAGGACCCCCAGGTCCCTTTTCCCTACGCTGCTCTCTAATAGGTCATTCCCCAACTTACACTGTAACCTGGGGTTGTTCCTGCCCACACTCAAGACTCTACACTTGCCCTTGTTCTATTTCATTACATTTCTCCCCACCCAGCTCTCCAGCCTGTCCAGGTCTCTGATGGCAGCACAGCTTCCAGTGTCAGCCACTCCTCCCAGCTTGGTGTCACCAGCAAACTTGCTGACAGTCACTCTGTTCCCTCATCCAAATCATTGATGAATATATTGAACAATACCGGCCCCAGTACTGACCCCTGAGGCACTGCACTGGATCCAGGCCTCAGCTGGACTCTGCCCCATTGACCACGACTCTCTGGCTTCTTCCCTTCAGCCAGCTCACAGTCCATCTCACTACCTGCTCATCCAGACCGCACTCCCTCAGTTTAGCTATTCTGATAGTACTTTTCACTCTTTCACTCATTGAAGATATGTATTTAGAAATTACACACAGAAAATCATCTCTGTACTGGGTCAGATCAAGGATCTGTCTCTGCTGATGGTCAGTACCAGATTCCCAGGAAAATACAGGGCCAGTGAATGTGTCGATAGCTCCTCAGTGCGTTCTCCAGCCTTCACTGGGCTGTTGTGTAGCAAGTCTGTAATTAAAGGTATCATCCCTGGACTTTTCTTCCTATAGCTGTCCAGTTTTTATTCTTTTTAATGTGCTTATAGCTATATACATCTGGTCTGCTCTTAGTTGTTTATTGAAAGACTGTCTTTTTACAGGCTGGAGAAAAATAGTATATTTAGTTGTTCTGCTTGTGCAGGCTGTTCAGTCTTTATCTCTCTACCTTTTCTAGTTTTGTTATGTCCTCCTTTAATACAAGTCGGGCCAAAATGGCACAGAGGATTGAAAATGTGCTTAAATATTAGACTGCAGATTGCCTCAACGCTCAAAATAACATTTTTATATTGGTGAAATAATGCATGATTTTTCTTTTTACAGGTGCTAACATAAACATGCCTATAATTACATCAAAAAAGTAAGTTAATTTACTTTATTTTTTTTTACCCAGATGATTCTGTTTTATGTTTTATCTTGCTGGTTTTTGGATAGTTGATTGTGTACACGCTGGTGACTTGCTTTTATTTCCATTCTTTGTATTTCATTTATAAATCACATTAGAAAAAGCAGAAATAGAGTAGATGATATTCAGCATTGTTTTTCATGTAAGCTTGCAGTATTATTTGCTGACTAGAAGCCAGGATTGAGGGAATGCATAGTATAATAGTATGGATAACTCATTCATAAAAACATCAACCATAATAAACTTGTTCTTTAGCTGAGGAGGAGAAATAGATGTTTCTGAGGCAGGCAACCTTAAATAGCTTTCCCAGTTCCTTATTGAATTAATACAGCGTGGGCTGAAGCAGCTCTTGATCTTTTATAAAACATAAATGTTTTACCTTTCTTTTCTAAGTTTCTATTAACATTGCTAGTTTGTACATTTAAGAGAACAGAATGTTGAACCACATATTTATTTTGCTCTGCTTAAATGGTATATGTACTAACTGCAAGAGTGTGCGAGTTAGTTACTCTGTTTGCTTTAATCCCGCAATAACTTAAAAAAAAAAAAAAGTTTAACAATTAAGCTCCTTCAGTCCTCAACTTTAGGTAAGGCAAACAGCAGCAATGTTACTGCTGCTACAGTTATTACTGTGTGCAGATGTGCTTTGTGACTGCTTTGTGTGTCAGCAAATACAGCTGAGCATCAAAGTGTCATTGCATTGGTGCAGAAGCTGCGTCATGATCTGTCTGAGGAGAGATCTGTAAGTGCAAACTACATGGTAATTAAATCACAGGACAAAGAGGAGTCTATTTTTTATAACAAGAAGTACAGCACTGAATCATATGGCTTTATTATGAGACTTCAGAGGGACTTAGATTTTGTGTTGACATATGAAATTTGCATTTAATTATCTTTGCAGGTCCTCATTACCTGGTCTGTATTTGCTGTGTTAGGATTTTATCTGGGGAAATAAAGAATATTGGAGTGGAGTTGTCCAGGTTTGAATAACGACAGCTGCACTCAGCTACCTGTAACTCTCACAAAATGAAGATTAATGTCTTTAACTGGATATTACTGTTATCCTCCAAGGAGAAATAATTGAAGGGGCGCTAAAAACTGACAACTGGGATTTATTATAATTGAAAAATATTAGGAATATTTACAACTTCCAGCTCCTATCTCACTGATGGGATTATTGTTATTTCTCAGGGATGTGAAAATGAAGGTAGTTTCTGCTTAAGTTTTTTATGCTGATGCTTTTGGCTACACCATTGCTACTTCAAAGATACTTACAACAGAGTTTTAAGACACTGTTCTCAGTAGTTAGTTGCATAATAGATGAAGTGTGTGAGAGATATGTATGCCAAGTCTTGTTGTGTGTTTTAATCATGCAAGCTCCGATACCAAGATGTTTTTGAAAGAAATTCAGGCTTAAGGCTTCTGTGGGAGGAAGGAGTTTTTCTTGGTGAAGTTTTTCGTGCAGCTCTGTAGCAGTAGTCATTGTACAACATTCGGCAGCCGTGAAATGTAAAATGCAAACCAAAGCCAAAGAGGGGAGCAGAATCTTGGTGATCATTAACGGCATCTGCAACTTCTCGAAGACCAGAGTCCCGTTCCATTGTGTGCGCTGTATTTTGCATAGCGGTTATTGGGTGGCATGTTGAGATTTGCTTTGTGAACTGTGTTGAGTCATCTTTTTTTAAGGTACTAAATAAAAGATGTAACACCCTAGAACTTCTCATTTATTTTACTAGGTACCAGCGGCGCGTTCAGTGGGCTAAAAGTATTTTGCAAGAGCAAGGATTTGATGACGCCTCAGTTACCAGAATTCTTGAAAATTACACGAAGCCTCTTGAGCTGCCATTGTTGAAAGAGGATGGAACCGAGCCAACCGGAAATAGTTGCAACAGAATGGGCCCAAATACAGAACTTTCCAGACAGTCTTCTACAGATACTGGAAATGGAGGAGCCCTGAGTGCTGAGAACCAGAACGCCGACTGCAAGCAAGCCCGTTTGGAAGGGGACCCAGCGTGTGGTCCTGTGGCCGTATGTGGCTCTAAAGAACAGCAGCAAGGGGACTCAAAAGAGAGAGCTGCAGTGTCCTGCCAGGAGCACGGTTTTCTCGTGTGTTGTGGCGGTGAGGCGAAGGAGAGCGCAGAGCAACGATCCTGTGAGATGATTGAGTCAAAAGAATGCGCTCCAGAATACGTCTTGGTGGAAGAGGAAGATGAAGGCAGTTTACATCCAGAAGGTGACTCTGCTCACGCGCAAGAAAATGTAAGGATGAGGAGCATCCTAATCTTTTAGTAGAGTTATATAATCAGTACTATTTTCAGAATTCAGTATTTTATCTAGGTTTAGTAATATATTAACTTTTTCTCATAGCTTGTCAAGAAGGAAAAACTAGTATGCAGAAGAAATCCATTTAGCATTTCTGAATATTTACAACTCAGCTTGGAAGAGGTATGTTTCAAGTACAGTACAAGTTGTTTTAACCTGAAAAGTAAACATTAATCTGTGTTACAATGTAATTTAATACCCGTTTCTAAAGTACAGGGTTCTCCTGTGTCTCTGAAGTATTTGGACTGTCTTAGTCATTAAACGTATTTTTAATAACCTGAGACAGTTACGTGATATGGTTAAAAGAAAATGAGTAGTCCAATCCCATTCGATTTATATGAATAATCTCACTGACAAGGACAGCACTGATAGGACTTAAGTATAGAAGTACCAGGAATATAACATTTGTATAAGACCTGCTTTGATTGTGCTGCTTCTGAATATATTCATGTGTGTTAGTTTTAACACAGCGCCTTCAGGAGTCGGCAGCAAGTGCACAGACTTCTTGTAGTGCTTTGTCTGTTGAAATGTGAAGGCCATGAAGACAAATCTCTAAGGAAACTTTCAGGCAACTTGTTGCTCTTGGTGACATTAGGATTCTTGTATAAAATGAATCTAAGCCTTCGTTCTTGAATGGAATGTAAACTACAGGTAGAGTCTAGCTATCAGTTAAACTCGTTATTTTTATTTTTCAGGCTTTTTTCTTGGTGTATGCTCTGGGATGTTTGAGTATTTATTATGGTGAGGTAAGAGATGGGATTAATTTTGGATTTCTGGGGATATCATTAGTTTGGATATGTTTTGGTCTGAAATGTTTACCAACTATGGCAGGATTTTATTCTGTTAATTCTGAAGGAGGAAATACCAAACAGACTAATTAGGAAGTTTTTGTAATAAGGAAGGATATTTCTGTTTATTAAATACTGGTCTGAAAGTGTTACGTTTACTAAGGCAAATATAGCTAAGCACAGTCCTTCTGCAGAGAAAGGTTTTATTTTAATTTAGGCAGGAAATATGGGGAAAGCAAGTATGGAAGAAATAATGTGGTGAATACTCTCTCTTTCCTGAAACAGGAGAATTCTTTGGAGTAAGCATTGATCTATATCAAGCTACTGTTAATGTAATGACAAAATAATTGAAACCTATGTGTCTAGTTCAAAATTTAACATATTTGCCTTAAAACAAGAGCATTATGGGACTGATTGTGAAATGCTAAAAAAACCCACTCCATGGAGTAACAGGTTTCTGTCTAAGGATTGCGTCTTTATTGCCCAAACTTCATGCTCTTAGCGGTGGACTGTGATTTCTGATATTTGGCTGTTATGCTCTAATATACACACTATGTATACTGTATTATATACACAGTATTTATATTGTATTATATAATTATATTAGTGCCTTTGATTGTGATTTTTAGGAGCCCCTAACTATTTTGAAGCTATGGGAAGTTTTCAGCGAAGTCAAGCCCAACTTTAAAACGACGTACATGGCGTATCACTACTTTCGCAGTAAGGGCTGGGTCCCCAAAGTGGGACTCAAGTATGGAACAGATCTCTGTGAGTAGCTTCCCTACAAAAATGGGATCATTTGCAGCCGACTTTTCTTCAGGCAATGCCAGACTCCAGTGCCAAAGCTGAGCAAAGTCCAGGCATGTCATGATTCATTTAATGGAAGCTGGGCTTCTGCTCAGCTTACTGCTAAGTCTGTTTGTATGTTGTTTTTTCTCTTAGGTCAGAGGAGGGGGAAGGGACTTGCTTATTTGCTAATGGTGGGGTTTTTAATCTTACAGAAATAATCAGTAGCATCCATAATCCCTTGCTTAGTAATTCAAGAAGTACATTCAGCTCATGTCAACATAAACAGTACAGTAATGCCTGTTGTTACAGGGAAAATGTGCATAAAGGGAGATGTTTTTTTAATGTATGCACACAAACCAGCAGATGTTTTAATACTGCTGAAGCAGTTTTATAATTTAGGGGTTCGTGTATTTGAGTGTGTCGAGGTTGTGCTGAGCTGGTCCTTTAGATCAGTGTGTAGGTTGGGCTGAATTCACCATCTCTGTTCTTATTACCCTGGGCTGCAGATGGGGTTTTGCTATTGAGCACCTGGTGTATACGTGAAATTGTTCACCGTTCATTTGTGTTCTGGCCTTTGTTGTTTAGTGTATCACTGCCTTTGGATTTGTGCCAGACAAGGGAAGTGGATTAGTTTAGGCTAGTGGGGGATTAGTTTAGGCCAGCGGGAGCTCTTACCCCTGAGCTCCGCAGGCTTCTTGTTCTTTGGCAGTACTTTCGTAGGATTGGTATTAATTGCAATTGCATCATTTGCAAATCATGGTTGTTGCTGGAATTAAATGCTGATCGTCCTTTTCCTGACAGGGTCTGTCTGGCCAGCTGTATAGGACAAGCTGCACTAGTTAAAGTCCCGTCTTACAAGCTCGTGACCAAGGGAAGAGAGGACACGTAACTGTTTAGCTCTGTTACAGCAGAGCAGCTGCCATGAGTCTTGTGTTATCTTGGCTAGAGAAGGAACTTCTAGGGGGTCTGGTGGGCAGCATTTAAGAACTTGTGCCCTTTGCCTCTCTTAAAACTTATGGAAAATGCTTGTTTGGAGCAGAATCTCGGTGGCTTATTGGGATCTTTCACGTGTACTCCAGTGGCTCAACTTCGATTGTGAATACAGCGTTAAAAGCACGAGGCTGTTGCAGAAAAATTCCATCCTAAACTTTTTGCCATGGCAATTGCAATCTGTCCTTTGACTTTGGCTTCTACCCACCACTGCCCTGAGTCACCCTGCTGCTCCCGTGGCGGGGTTTGTCTCTTCCCTCTCTCTCCACTTGCTGGGACAACTTAATTCTGAGCAGAATTCAGAGGTGTTGACGTTTTGCTGTGTTTCATTAAAACTTAGAGAACATTTGAAAATATTTGTGGACCCAGGTATTAAACTCGGATGGAAACTCTGAGATTATCTAACTAAGGTGCTTCTCTTTCATTTCAGTGCTCTATCGAAAAGGCCCCCCCTTCTATCATGCAAGGTTTGAAGCTCATGTTTCTGTCTCATTTCTTAGTTTCAAATTAGTGTATTTCTGTCACTGGTTAAGCACCTGTTCTTCACTAAAAACCCTTTGCCAAATGCATTCATACTGGCTATTCAAAAGTCCTTTTAGCAGTGGTATTAAATAAAACAATTTCATTGAATTCATATAACAGTAATAAAACATCACAGATTAAAAGTTGGAATGAGCATTTTTAGCACTCACACGATGAATACACTCAGGAAAGTAATTTGATTTAGTAATATTGATTTTTAAAAAGAAACTGTATGTGTAGTTTATGTAATTTAGGAGAAAAAGGCTGTTAGGGGATGATAATTGTCTTTATTTGCTAGCAAGTCAGGTTGAACTCCTAGATAATAAATTGATTGTGAATGTCAGATTGGCACTCCTAAGAGAATGCTACAAACATCAGTAGAAGGGTGGGGAGGGAAAGTGCCTGTATATTCACGGCTTCATCTTTTCTCCTCTTTGCTCAGGAGAAAGAGACTCAAGTTTCAAAATTTGCTCACTGCCCACTGACATATTCACACAAATTTTAGGTTCTAATTCTTAAGTTTCATGATATTCCTAAAATGGTAGTTTTCTCTCTGTGAATTGTCGCATCTGCTTTGTTTTCCAGTTACTCTGTCCTTGCTGAATTAGTTGATGATAGTTTTGAAGGTTCTCTTCGCAGACCACTCAGCTGGAAGTCCTTGTCTGGCTTGAACAGAACCACTGCTAATGCTTCTAAGGTAAGGTAAGATGGTTGGTTTAAAATGGCTCTAAAATGTACAGTTTAGTTCCAAAGAACAGGGAGTTGGAGTGAGGCTGGAAAGAGAATCCTTCTCTTTCTAATCTGCTGAAGAACACATTGAGTTGCCAGTAGGCAAACAGGGGGTTCCTTTGTCAATATCCAGATGAATTCTGGAAGAAGCTTAATAAAATTCTGTCACCATTAAGCAGAAGGAAGACCGGAGGGACACGTCTTTCCTGCTTGCCACTTCTGTTTTAAAGCCCTTTCCATCCACCAGGATTTTCCTTTGAACAGTGAAACTGAAAGCTTCTAAAATGTTTTCTCTGTGATAGAACCTCAGACCTCGTCCTTCCATACTCATAGCTGTGTTGCTCAGACCTCGTCCTTCCATACTCATAGCTGTGTTGCTCAGACCTCGTCCTTCCGTACTCATTTCTGTGTTGCTCAGACCTCGTCCTTCCATACTCATAGCTGTGTTGCTCAGGTGTTGTGTTACAATTCTACTTTATCTGATAGCAGTATTATGCTTTGATAAGAAAAATGGGATATGCATTTTATACAGCTCTCCCCTAACTTGGTTTGCAGAAGGCATCTTCTAGGAAACTTGATATCTGCATTTCTAATTAATCTAAAACTCGTATAGAAAGGAATTGGTTGGAATTAATCTATCCATGTTTTGCATTTGCCAACAGGAACTGATGTTATGCTATTTGATTAGACCATCTGACATGACTGAAGAAGAGATGTCGACACCAGAATGTATGAAAAGAATTAAGGTTCAGGTGAGTAAGCAGCTGGACCGCTCACTGTAAGAGCTCCCTGAAGTGTCATTTGCTCTTTAGCACACTTTGGTTTTTGCAGGCGTAGCTGCAGTAAAACAAACAAGATTCCTTTGTGCCCCAATGCATGAGAAGTGCATTACAGGCTCTTTAAATACTTCAGATCTTCTAAATTTTGATGTTGCTACTACAGTGAATATAAGTATTTGCATGGGGACACAGGGATACCTATGGAGACTGTCAGGTTCATGTATATTAAAAAATGGAGAAAAATGTGGTGGTGTTTTTTAACTTCCCACTTCCACAACAGTTGCTTTTTATATTTCAGGAACTGATTGTAAGTCGTTGGGTTTCTTCCCGTGAGCGCAGCGAGCAAGACGAATTTTAACTGACTGCAGAGGAAAAGCTTTTTATTTTGAAACCACATCTTATTGTTTTTTACCTGATCTTCTCATGATGAACCATTACCTCAAAACAGTTTCTATCAACATACTGAGTTGGTATGTATAAATGCTATTTAAAATGAGGTATATCCTGTTTATTGTCGTGAATGTTGTATTGAAAAACATAACTGAACTGCATAGGAAGGGAAAAAAATTAAAGCTGTATCCCAACTCAAAATACTTGTTTCCTTCAAGCTGACAAATACCTATGTTTGATATACATTGATGGCTAGACTGTGGTGATTACAGATCCAGGCATTAGTGCTGAGTAAGCACTACAGCCTGCAGAGCCACGCACGTCCCAGCCCTCAGTGTCTGCCTGAAAGCTGAAGCAATGAGGGATCAAACAGTTTTCCACGAATTCCTCACAGATTCCTGAGTCAAATTTGGGAATTGTAAGGCTAACTTCCCTTTGCAACTCAGCACAGGGCCCTACAGTTCTTCAGAAATGAGGACTTAACCTTGATAGTCCTCAAGTTTGCTGCTGTTTTTTAACTTGTTAATTATAGTGAGTCAAAGAACCTTTTGGGGTACCACTGGTACCATTCTAATTCAGCCAAAACCTGACTTTGTGACCTTGATGAAGGTGCACAAACTGCAGTATGGGAAAAGATTTTGTTGTTGCAATTTTGAGCATTGTAACACGTTGCTGTTAGTGGTCCCAACTAAAAGTGCTTATTTTCACAAGCACTGCTCAGAACTGAGGAACTTTGCCCAGATGGTGCAAGGATTTAGATGAATTCTGGGGTGTGGGCAGCTAACAGCAAAGGCGTTAGGCAGCAGGGAGTGCCGGGGCAGCTTTCCCCATTGCGGTGAGATGTCTTCCTTCCCTTGGGATTTGCAGCATAAGATTCCCCCTCGAAAGCAAGGGTCTAACTGTGCCCCCAGGATGCCCTGACCGCACGTTGATGCCCTTTACTTCTGTTGAACATGAGTTACAGCATAGAAATTTGCTGAGGTAGTGAGAGGAAATCAGTCTCTCTAGTTTGGCAACTAGAAGTTGCACTTCCATTCCTTGCTTTTTTCTCTTTTATCCAGCAGCTACAACAGTCTGCATTTTTTTCCATAGCACACTCGTAGTTCTTTGCCCTGGCATATGTTAAGAAGACTGGGAGACACCACTGCGTTTGTGTGTAGTGAGGTTCTGCCCGTGCTGCGCAGCTCTGCCGTGCCACACTAGGTGCCTGCTGCTGCTTTTTTCTAAGACTTAATCATCTAGATTGCAGGTTCCCAAATGCCATGTTTGCTACTGCTAAGCCGCGTTTGGAAAACAAGCAAACCACCCCAGCAGGTATCCAGCTGTCTTTCAAGTCAAGCCAGGAGGTTTCATTATCAACTACGCTGCATTTTAAGTACTGCTGCTTTAGGTTCAGGCATTTGCTTTCCATCGTAGTCTTTGATCAAGAGGCTTCCTTGCTTCATTGCGCTGTTATTTTTATCTCCCTGTGTCATGAGAACACATTTGCTGCAACCGTAATGATGCATTACAGCTGGTGCCAGTTACACTGTTCTGGTTCTCCTTTGTGCTGTTTCCACTCACTGTAAAAGGAGTTTTGCCTTCTGGCTGCAGGAAATTTTCCAGGGCTGGTCAAACTTCTGTCAACTTGGGCCCACCAAACACAAAACCGCAGTCTTGTTTACTTAAGCAGTTTAGCTTGTAAAACCGTGTCGTGAATGCAGTAGACTACATACAATTCCAAGTGGAAGATCTGCTCGTCTTTGCTTTCATGTAGTATGTCCCTACCGGAAAGAAGTAAACTGAAAATGTTGATTGCATAATAGCTTTTCCAAGCGGAACAGGTACGTATGCATTGACTGTACGTGGCAAGGTGTTTTATTTCTAGCTGCAGATGACTGTATTTCACGTTTCAGTACTGTTGGATCAAATAACTTACACTAGACAGTTGTACAACACCACTGACACTTGGCATTATATTTATATTTTACCAATTGAAATACAGTATTTAAATGAAGAATGGATTCACTCCAAAGTAGCATACCATGATTTATTTTTGTAAGCTAAAGAATTCCGCACTAGGATCGAGTGGACGGGTCTGTAACAGCAGCCAAATTGCGCGATTCAAGCTGGTTGTCTCTGTTGTGTTGTGCTTTTTTTAATATGCTTTTAATGGAGCTATAATTCAGAATTTAGCAGGAAGTGGAAGAACATGGGGGGGGGGGGGAAGTTTGTAAAGTGTGGTGTCTGCAGTTGGAGAGCGTTGTGGGGCAAGGCTAATGCAGTTTGTGTATAAAAATGTATAAACTAGATGTGAGCAAAACCCCAATTGCTTGAGATTACTTCTCCATCTTTGATAAAATAGGACTTACACCTTCACTGAAACCAGAAATTAGTAGAAGGGAAAAAAAGCTGGTATTATTTTCTTAAATTAAAATGTAAATCAATAAAGTGAAATTGCACAAAATTACAGACTCCAGAATTTTGACCTCAGCATACATGTCTGGTAATGCACAGTAGATAAAAGTGCTGTTGGAAGATCTTTTTAACTTAGATTTCTTTTTGTTGAGTTCTAAAGTTTTAACTCCAATGTAAATCCTGAGGAGTCTGTGGCTTATTACAGATACTAACAGATACAGACACTAAATTATTACCCTTTAATACTAAGCATCTGTCTTGCGTTGAGGAATAAATGTACAAAATGTAAGGAAGAATTGGAAAATAAATATATCTGGCAAAGAGGCAGGATTTACTTGTTATATTTATTAGTAATTAAAAGAAAGGAAAATAACTTTGCATGTCGTGAATCTGCATTAAGTCGTGGACTTTGGATTTCAGTAGCACACAAACACAAATTCCCTTTTTTTCCACTCACCAGTAAACAAATGTGACAGGAAAAAAAGCAACCACCGTTTTCGTTTGCTACATCTTTAGTTACCACAGTTCACTTGTTAAACCCTTAATGACACAGCAGTTACGATTTGTGGTATTGAGTGTCCTGGCAGAACAGACCCTATAGTGATTGTAAATGGAACTTTTTTCCATATGAATAGTTCCCAAGGAAATTTTCTGTAGTGTGTACATTGTATTTATGTTATTCATTCATGTGCACAAGTTCAGGTTCCTGATCCTTCCACGATGTGCAGGTTAATGTGTAAAGTTAATTGTGCGATTAAATACGTTAGTAGATCATGCATCTTAATCCCTGAGATTTGGAGCCTGAAGACTTTTCCTGTTGCAGGTTGTAGATGTTTTAATATAGCAACTTGTCACGTTCAGCCCTGTTCTTCCTGCTGGGGAAGGGGAACAATGTAGAACTCATTAGCTGTTAGCTCCTGGTGCAGAGTGATGTATCGGGCAGCTCTCTTTGTCTGTGGGATCACAAACTTCTCTGTAAATTCACTTTTACTCATTTCCCGTTTTCCCTGTGCGGCCAGGATGCTGTTAACGAATGCCAGCGCGTATGTGTAGCAGTTGTGCTCGTGTTCATCGTACCTAGGAAAAACGTCTTGTTAGTAAGAGTTAGCCCTAATCCCTTAATTACTGTGCATGGAGGAGTATTTTACGGAGTGAAAGAAGGAAGCGCATGCTCTCCAGGAACTATTGCCACTTTCATGCTGATGCTTAAAAATATATTCTGTTAATCTTGAGTTGTACTTTCCATGCAGCTGTGACCATCAGAAAAAACAAATGGCTGCAGACTTTCCAATAATTTATTTTTTTATACTTATTTGGCTTTCACCTTGCTAACCTTTGCTCTTCCATGTATTGTTACTCTATCTTGAACACTTCTTCCTGCAGCAGTGATGTTAATTGTGTGCCACCATGTGCACTTCCTTCAGCGTGGCATTAACTTGGACGCTTAGTTAAAATCAAATCAATTCCATCACTAATATGTTGATACAGTCGCTGTATGGTGAGCCAGTCAACTCCCGCTGGCAATAATTTCTGCCCATTGTGCAAGGACAGAAACACTAACTGAACAGGAGAAGCAGCCATTTAAAAGGTTCTTGCCTTTCTCGCCCACTAGCCTAACCTAGGAGCGTGTGGCACTTCACTGTTCTTCCCACGGTCAGAGTTTCTCGGGTTCTGCCCAATGTTTCACATTGGCCACTACCAATTTCAGTGATTTATCCACTCGCTCCCCACAGTGCTGCTTTGTCCTCTGGCCCAGTACAGCTGCACTGGACACAGACCTGCCTCTGCCTAATCCTCAAGCTTCCTCCCTAACTGCCTCATCATCCGTCATTCTCCCTGATTCTTCCTGGCCCTGTGACTCATTCCTTGCCTTGTACTCCTGGGACAATTTTCATTTTTGTTTGCAGACCAGCTCTGCATTTATAATGCAAAAGACTCTGTAATATACTTCTCACTACCATCTGTGTCTTCCCGTTAGCATCCCAATTTTGGGAAGCATGTCTTTATATCCTGACAAGCAAACCTGGTATCTTTTAGTAATTTCAGATATTGTTGGCTGTGGCTGCTGTTCTTTGCTGCTATTATAGACTATCCTTCCAGTAAATGAAAAGCAATCAAGAAAATTAGAATCAAGCTTGGCCTGAACCCAAAGGAGTTACAGGATTAATTTAGCGCAGTTCCTGTGCACTGAAAAAATAGAAGAGTTTATTTAACATCTCAAAAATTCTATTGTAGGTCAAATTCTTTCATCTTCTGGTATTAGGGAGATAATACGTTATCTCTGAAATTGTATAGTCCTGTGCATAACGCATTACTAGAACCTGCTTTTGATTTGTTGTGGGTTTTATTTTTCTTTTGTGCAAGATGATGCCTATGTTCACTCACTTAACCACAGAGCGATGCTCAGGCTGTTTGTCACACGTGTGGTCACCGAGCAGCAGTTCCAGGACGGGTGTTTCCCTGGAGAGCAGCTCAGTGATGTGGCAGCGCGTGTTTTAGCTGGGCTGTGTAACTTGTAACGCTCTCATTGGGCACTGACTTCAAGGAAGGCTACAAAGAACTGAACGTTCTCGGTGGAACACACCAGTTTAATTCAAAATATGTGGAAGTCTTTCTGTATTTAACTATCCAAAGCAATGTTATGAGCCAGCTGGAAATGAGCCTGTTTCCCATTTCTGGTCATTGACAACAACGAAGTCATCTGGATGTGAGATTCGGGCAAGAATCCCATCAGTGTGCTCAGCCTGTGCAAGCAAATACACCTAAAACTGTTGAAACTTAGAAGCAATAATTACAGAATTGCACCTGGACTTTCTTTCTCAGCACTATCCTCTTAAAGGTAACGCTTCATTGAACTGTGACACAGAAAGTTATTTTGTTGCTGGAGAAAACTTGCCTAAAATAATTTTAGAGCTTTTACATTCCAGCAGATGAGTTTGTTACTTAGAAATCTAAAATATTCTCTCTCTGCTCAGCATGGCCTGTACGTTTCAAGACAGCCTGACAGGGTTGTTCAGACTGGTTTGTTAGAAATGTGTGTTTGAAAGGTGCGAGGCTCTGAATGAACAACGGAATAGCCCCATTTCTCATCCCAGACTGAAAACTCCTCTTGCGTCCAGCTTTTAAACTCCGTACCTGTGAGGAAGCCAGGCCTGTCCTGCGGAAAACTCCTCCAGGAGCTGATCCCACTGCTGCAGCAGCCCAAACATGTGTGGCTGTACCAGCGGGACGCTGATGCACTGCTCCCAGCCCGTTCCAGCTCTCTGAACTCCCTCTGCATCGTAATTATACACCACGCCTGCAAATAAAGAGCAGCAGATTGTCAAGTGGCACTGGAAGGTCTGATCCATTGCCTTTGGTGTTGGTTTTATTCTGTTTTTGGTGATGAAAGCTACTACTGTTTTTCCATGCTGACGTTCTTTCTTGTGTTGGCTGTACCATGGGCTTCCCATCGGTGGCCTCTGTGGCTACAGAGTAGAAAATGCAGCACTTGCTTTTATCACAAACCTGTTCTTATTTTTACAGTGCAACTTCAGCTGCCTTCTGATGATGCAAGCAACTTGAGCACAACCAGGCTTCTTTTTTAAACCCACACGAGACAGCTTTTATATTAAATAAAGAGAGGTCCTTGGCTTTGATTTGGAGCTCTGTATGTGCTCACTGCTGCAAGGTGAAAGAAATTCTTTGGAGTCACCATTTTATTTTGATCTTTACGTGATATTCTTCTGTAGGGAATAGCTGAGCGCCCAGTTCTGACACCTGCAGCGTGCTGAGGAAGCGACAGCAGAGCACCAGCTCTTGGGATGCTGCAGCTGGCATCTGCAACAGGTACCAGGGGTGGCTCTGAAATACCTGTCGTGCAATTTGGATTGTCACAGGTGGTGGGGACAGACCTGAGGGGTGACTTCATTAATGGTGATCAATATGGAAAGGGGGAGTGTCAGGAGGATGGAGCCAGGCTCTTCTCGGTGACAACCAGTGACAGGACAAGGGGCAATGGGTGCAAACTGGAACACAGGAGGTTCCACTGAAATTTGAGAAGAAACTTCTTCCTGGTGAGGGTGGCAGAGCCTGGCCCAGGCTGCCCAGGGAGGTTGTGGAGTCTCCTTCTCTGCAGACATTCAAACCTGCCTGGACACCTTCCTGTGGAACCTCAGCTGGGTGTTCCTGCTCCATGGGGGATTGCACTGGATGAGCTTTCCAGGTCCCTTCCCATCCCTGACATTCTGGGATTCTGTAAACAGGGCCTACAGTCTGAATACAAGATACAGGAGATGGGCTCTAAGGAAATATGAAACATTTTTTACCGTTACTGTTGGTTATTCCAACATGAAGATCAGATTTCCCGTCGTATCCTCTGAAACAGAAAGAGGGGTGTTGGTGGTGGTGCAAGTGCTGACAGAGCCGTCCCAACGCCGGCTGTGTTGGAGCAAATGGCGCAGGACGGAGGCACCGAGCTGGTGTCTGTGCCTGTGATGGGATGAGGAGGCAAACCTACACCAAAAACACCAAAAAGGCGTTTCCCTTCCCAGAAAAGGTTCAGTCAGGACTGTCACAAGGGTCAGGCGCAGGCCCTTGGGTACCAGCCCAGCAATGGCAAAACCGGTGAGAACGTGGCACAAGTGTGATGGGAGCGGCTGAGGGACCTGGGGCTTCAGCTGGAGAACAGGAGCTGAGGGGAGACCTTCTGATCTCTGAACTGCCTGAAAGGAGCTTGGAGCCAGGGGGGTCGGGCTCTGCTCCCCAGGAACAAGCGCCAGGAGCAGAGGAAACGGCCTCAAGTTGCCCAGGGGAGGTTGAGGTTGGATTTAGGATCAGTTTCTTCCCCAAAGGGCAGTGGGGCATTGGAACAGGCTGCCCAGGGCAGTGCTGGAGTCACCATCCCTGGGGGGCTGGACAGACGGACATGAGGTTCTCAGGACATGGGGCAGTGCCAGGGGTGGGTTAACGACTGGACTCGATTTTGAGGAGCTTTTCCACCCAAAATGACTGTGCTGAAGCGGGCGCCGCTGCCCGCGCTCCCCCCGCAGCCCCTACCCGAGGAAGGTTCCGGCCGTGGGCCGCAGGAGGAAGGCGCGGGGCTGGCGGTGTCCGTGTCGGAAGGGGCTGGGCAGGCGCAGCGGGGCGTCGGGCAGGTCGGAGCCGCGCAGGGGGCGTCCGCAGCTGGGACAGCGCTCCGGGACCCGCCGGCTGAAGATGGCGGCGCCGCAGTGCCGGACACGCACGATGGCGGTCTCCGCCATGGCGGCGCTCCGCCCCGCCGCCCCGCTCTCTATGGTCGCACAAGCGGCGCTCTAGCCCGGCCCCCCGCGGCTCCGTGAACGGCGTTACTGCGGGGGCGGCGCTGGGCCCGGCGCTGGGCGGCAGGATGAGCACCCGGCAGGTCACCTGCAGGTGGGTCCCCGGGGTGTCCCTACACGGCCCCGGAGCCGCCCGGGGCCCTCTCGGGACATGGTCGCGTCGCGGAGGCCTCCCCGGGCCGGGCCTTGTGCGGCGGTGCCGGGCCGGGCCTGTGGGGCCTAGTGGGGCCTGGGCCGCGGGACCGCGCTCTCGTCAGAGCCCCGGGCCGGGGGCAGTGATCGGCGGCCGGGCTGTGGGGGCCGAGCGCGGTGCCACCTCCGCTCCCCGTGCCCAGGGCCGGGCGGGAAACGCCGCCGAGGTTCCCCCGGTCCCCAGAGGCCTCTGAGCAGCGCCGCTCTCCGCAGGTACTACATGCAAGGAGTGTGTCGGGAGGGAAACAAGTGTCTGTTCTCGCATGATTTGGCTACAAGCAAATCCTCCACCATCTGCAAATATTACCAGAAGGGACAGTGCGCCTACGGAACGCGCTGCAGGTAAAGAGCCGGCTCGCCTTGGGACGGGGTTCTAAAGAACTGGGCATAATAATCGTGTGCGGTCAGCTTTAAACCCCGGGGAGTCAAAGATCAAGATGACAAAGGGAATGAAATAATATATTAAATATGAGCTTTTTCTCCCAGTACCAAAACCAGCTTATGGATCCGGTATTATAGTTTTACTCTGTCTTGGCTTCTGCAGTTATTTCAGTCTGTAGAAATTAAACTTCACTTATGTTTTTTATCTGGTTCTTACTTTAGTAAAGCCAATTAAATGCAAAAAACCCCTTTCAGTCCCACATGAAATAGCACTTGGCTACACATTTCCTTCCAGACGTGAAGCGGCTGGAGACAGGAGTGTCCCGGTGCAGCTCACAGCCTCCTTTGTGCAGAACCTAAGGCACAATTTTGAGGATTTTCAGTTCTGTGTTAAAGTGTTTTTCTTGCACTCCCCTGGGCTTGCAGGGAAAGCTGAACAGTCCCACACCTTTTCGTGGAGTCTTCTGGTTACAACTCCTTGAGAAATGCTCTAGTAAATACTGTGCGTTACTTAATGGCATTACATTCCATCAGGGACGTGTCACGGGGCAGCCCGGGGCTCCTTGGTGGAAAAATGCAGGTCATGGATGAGAAGCTGGTGTTTGTGCCTTCGCCTGACGAGCATGGGATCTCGCAGCATTGCTGGGATTGCAGCAGCTTCGTTGTGTTTCCTTTGCCTCGTTCATGGTACCAAACTGGGATGAGGAGATGGAACATTAGTGATTTCTGCAGCTTCCGTTAGCTGCTCACATTAATTAGCGACGTGTGACGCTGCTGACGGCCGTGTTGCTCGGGGCACCATGTCACATGCAGACTGGGCTGTAGCGATGGCTGCAAAGTGTGTTGCTGTTTTGCTCCAGCTGTGTTGCAGGAGTTTGGGGCACTCTGCACAGGAGCAATTCGTGCTACAGCACATCTGTGAGCGTGTATGGGCCCTGAGCATGGGATCAGAAACAGATGTGGACAACGTTTTTGTTCCCATCACAAATATTCTACAGCGTACAGGTACATCCAGGGCTTTACTGGACCAGTCTGTTTACTGCACCGCTTGCTCCGCTGCTGGAGCGTATTTCTGTGCTTCACTGGATGTTTCGGGTCCTTTTCTATCCCGTATGCAGACCCCACATCTTGTCCTGTGGTGTGGGAGCGGAAAGTTTGAGTGTCGCTGCTTGCAGGGGGAAACCGAGGTCACAGAAATGCCATTACGTCCTGTGCAGCGTTTGGATGTTGCTTCTCTGAGAAATGCCAGCAAAACTGCTTGTGTGAGGGGATGACAAAGGTCTAATTTAATACGCACATGAATAATGCTCTTTCAGCTATGCTCGGTGTCTGTGGAGAAGAAAATAGAGATGTGCTTTCAGAGGCATCTGCTTTTTGAGACTGAGAAACCTTTTAGTCTGGCTTTGGAAGAGAATAAGCACTTCAGTCAACTTGTCAGAACAATCCTTTTAAAGAAAAAAGGAGCTAATCAGTTTTATTTTGTTCGAATATACATCAGGGCAGTGTCCTGCCACTGTGCCGAGTTTAGCCTTTGAGTTTTGCCTTTTTCCTGTGGCAGGTACGATCACATCAGGCACCCTCCGTCAGGGGGAGCGGCCCCCGCGCCACCTCCTCTGTCCTCGGCCCCGCCGCACAGCCCACGGCCCCCTCCCGAGCATGGCGCCCCCATCACCCGCAGCAAACTGCACGAGACCGGCAAGCGGGAGAAGAAAACGCTGGTGCTGAGGGACAGAAGTGAGTGGGATGGTGCCACCTGCGTCCTCCTCAGTGCTTTGTAGGAGTCGGGTGGTTTTTCTCCTTTTAATACTCGAGTTCTGTGGATGGCTGGTGAGGTGCAGTCACACTGCCCACCCCCTGGGGCCTCATTCCTGGAAGCACTCGTGCCTGTCGGTGCTTTTTCCTGCCAGTGTCCAGCCAACTGGTTTTAGGCGTTCCCTGAAGGATGGGGTTTGTTTTGGGCGATTTTTAGGGGTGTTATTTTGTTTTGATTTTTTTGGTTAAAATATCTCTGCCCCTCAGATCACAGAATCCCAGAATGTGAGGGGTTGGAAGGGACCTGGAAAGCTCATCCAGTGCAATCCCCCCATGGAGCAGGAACACCCAGCTGAGGTTCCACAGGAAGGTGTCCAGGCGGGTTTGAATGTCTGCAGAGAAGGAGACTCCACAGCCTCCCTGGGCAGCCTGGGCCAGGCTCTGACACCCTCACCAGGAACAAGTTTCTTCTCATCTTTAAGTGGAACCTCTTGTGTTCCAGTTTGTGCCCATTGCCCCTTGTCCTATCACTGGTTGTCACCGAGAAGAGCCTGGCTCCATCCTCATGACACTGCCCCTTTCCATATTGATCCCCAGGAATGAGTCCCCCCTCAGTCTCCTCTTCTCCAGCTCCAGAGCCCCAGCTCCCTCAGCCTTTCCTCACACGGGAGATGCTCCACTCCCTTCAGCATCTTGGTGGCTGCGCTGGACTCTCTCAAGATTTCTTTGTGCTTTCTGTTCTCAACGTGAGGGTGTCTGAAATGCAAAAACCTGGTGGCTTTGTGCCAGGGTGCCAGGCACATGCCAGTGGAGGTTGTGCCAGCCCTAAGGGACAGCAGGACAGAGATGTCCTCTCACGCTTGGCAGAGCAGGGGGCTCGTGCACCAAGTGGGCCAGTTGCCCTTGTGTGAAATGAGGGGACTTTTTAATCCTACTTGTAAACAGCAAACAGCTGAAGAGACCTTGAAATGGACTTTTCCGTAGGTAATTTGTAAAAATCCTTGTGATTTGTGAGCAAAAGGGGCTTAGAGATGAGATTTCATTAAGAAGAACACTTAAAAAAAATAAAACAAACCAAAACCAACCTGGTAATTATTGGAACAAAATAATAGGGAGCTTCTTGTGCAGGGTTTTGTGCAGCTTCTTGTGTGGTTCATATTATGTTTCTGTTTCCCAAGACCTGTGCGGCTCGAACGAAGAAAAGCAGAAGCCCATTGCCACGGGCGATGTGGTCTATTGCAGCGACCAAAACGAGAATCTGGAAATGAAGCCCCACTCGTATTTGGAAGCAATTTGCAGCGGGCTGGAAGAGCCGGTTGCTGGCGGCTCCGGAGCTGAGGGAGAGCAGCTGTGTCCTTACGCTGCGGCGGGTGCCTGCCACTTCGGGGATCGCTGCCTCTACCTGCATGGCGACGTCTGCGAGATCTGCGGCTTGCAAGTCCTTCACCCTTTCGACCAAGAACAGAGGAAGGCTCACGAGATGGTAATATTGACGTGAGATTGGTGGGAGGTTTGCTTTGCTTAGGGCAAGGTTTAGTTTGTTTGCCCTAAAATCCAAAGATGTGCTTTGTAGAAGAGTCTGTTGTTCAAAAGAGCTTTTGTTTAATTGTTATCTAGCTATAAAATGATTCTCAGAGTGGTCTGTCCAGACATCTGGGGCTAAATTGGTACTGATGATGCACACGGCCTTTTATAGCAACTTCTTTTTTTCCCATTTCGTCCTGATGGGAACCTTGCCTGCAGCCTTCTCCGGGAACACACTAAAGCCCTGCCAGGAGAATGTAGTTTGTAGCTTACGTGAGGTCGCAGTGGTACGTTGTGTACAGTGTGGGAGAGGAATCGTGATCTGCCGGGGCGCTCTCAGAGGTCGCCCGGCCCCTCTGCTGCCTCACTGCTTCATGTGTCTCCTTTGGTAGGGCTGATTTCAGGGTGTACGAAGATTTTGGAGCTAAACTTGCAGTAGAACAGCTGGAGGGACTGGATGGGGAATTGGCTGTGCAAAGCTGGGCTGAAGGGGCTGCTCTTCTCTCTGCCTAGCTACCAGATTTAGGTCAGGGCTGGTCAAGCGCACAAGTTCTCAAGGTTGAGGAGGAGACAGACCAGCAGTGTCAGTGGTTACTGACTCATAAGTCTCTCTAGAGTCCGAAGTAGAATCCAAGGGGTTAAAAATGAGTTGTGTGTGGTCAGCAGGTCCCTGCAGATCGCATGGCTGCTGGTGGGACCTGGTTGCCATCTGGCACCGTGTCCCGGCACCGCCGCTCTCAGGCGCTTGGCTCCGGAGGTGTGCGCTGGGACTCAAAATGCTGCCGCTAATGTGGAATTGGTTTGTGTCTGATGTTTTATTATTGTAATTCAAAGTCTTCATTTTGCTTGTCAAGTCCTGAGAACTTTGAAAAGCAAGAGGTAAAACCATGCAGGTGTAAGCACTGGCTCACCTTGTAGTGCTGTGAAATGTAAATTGGTTCTGGGTTGTCATTTCTGGGATGCTGTGATGAGAAATGCTGTAGGAAAGCCGGTAACAGGAGACTAAATCCTTAACTGGGTACAGCTTAGTGTCTGGCGAACGAGCGTGGCCTTAATGCTGAGCAGAGTAACATCTGGAGTGTGGCCCCTGAATCACCTGGTTTTTGGGGTATTTGAAACATCTCCTTCCATGACAGAGACACAGAAAGGGGTGAATGCCAAGCACTGGGGCAGCCTTGCCTCTGATTCTCCTGAAGCTGCAGAGAACACTGAAGGGTTGAAATATGTGATTGAATTTAATGTTCTTAAATGATGACAATGAAGGGTAGGAACGATGCTTCTAAGGAGTGACCCTTGCTTTTCCTGCAGTAGATCCTTTTCACAGACACTCATGTTTGACAAGGGACAGCCCGGTACGCGGACTGCGGTTACCAGCGATGTCTCTCCCCCGACAGATGTGCATGGCGACGTTTGAGCACGACATGGAGAAGGCCTTTGCCTTTCAGGCCAGTCAGGACAAGGTGTGCAGCATCTGCATGGAAGTGGTGTACGAGAAACCGTCGGCCTCCGAGAGGAGGTTTGGGATCCTTTCCAACTGCAACCACACGTACTGCCTGTCCTGCATCCGGCAGTGGAGATGCGCCAAGCAGTTCGAGAATCCCATCATCAAGTAAGTCGGTGTTATCAGAGATCTCTGTGCTCTGTCGGTGCGATGGGCTCCCCGCTGCACTTTGACTTGATATGGAAATAAAACTGCCGGTAGCTGTAAATGTTACTGTAGCCATTTGTAAGTCTGAGCTCAGAAAATCCCAGTCCAAGTGCTGGCAAATTGCAGGACGTTGGAGCGTGGCTGTGACAACGACTGTCAGGAGCAGTAGGATCCATCAGGTCCTTCAGTTCCCTGATGTGGGGAGAGCTTGGCCCCGTGTCACTTTGCCCTCTGGTTACGCTGACAATGGGACAAAGTGCACGTCGGGCTCTGGAGCAGCTGGGACTCTCCCAGTGACCTCTGTGTGACAACAGCGGCTCCTTCGTCCCTGTGTGTGTGCTTCATTACGGGATTTTTCTCTAAGTGATGGCTGACTCATGCTAAATGTCCCACTAATCACACATTTACCTGTATCTGAGTAAATGCCTTTGTCTTCTAGCTGTATAAAAAATGTATTCCAAACGTGCCCCTTCCTCAGATGAGAGAATTTAAAACATCCTATTAAGGCAATTTCCTTTTTTGAGCATCTTTCTGAAAACTCAAGTTACAAGCATGCTGAGGGAAAGGTGGGAAATATTTTGTCTTCTGCCAAAGGAGACTGTTCTGCACAACTTTCATTATAAATTTAATGGAACTGTAGCTCATTAGGATGTGACGTATATTGGACATGAGCTCCTGTTGGGCAGGTACTGAGATATTCTGCCTCCAGCAGGGACTGTGAGGGGATTAAATACTAATACAAATTCTTCAAACAGGATTTTTACGTTTTTCCATAATGATGAACATAGTGGTTGCTGCAGAGTTAATCTAAAGGAGGGACTTGGGTCAGTTCTGTCGCCTGCTGGGGGACAAGGTGTTTGAGGGGGCGTACGGGGAGGGGGTAATAAAGCCCTCCCTAGGCTTGTCGAGGGACCCGAGGTGGCACATTTGATTCTTGATCTTAGTTCCTCAGGTTCCTTAGTTCCTCGTGTAGAAATCTGTCTCGTAAACGCACTAAGTGAACAACCCATGGCTGCTGGTGGAGGTCGGATCCCGTTCCAAAAGGCTTTGAGACCTTCTGTGTCTTTCTTCAGCTGCTTTGTCTTTCTGCTGCAGCAGTCGAGTAACAGGTTTATTTCCGGGATTAGCAGGGACAGTTTGCTTCTGCGTATTGAGGAAATACCTGTTATTTTCTTCAAGTCTAGAAACAAACAAGGCAGCGCAAGGCCTGGCTGCCTTGAGTTGGGTTATTTGGTAACATCTGCATGTGTCTGACACGTCGCGGTGACAAACATCTCCTGCTCCCCCAGGAGGCGGCTGTTTCTGGTAAGTGTATGGAGGAATATCGCTCTCGGGAGGTAACAGAGCGTTGCTGTTTTGTCTCCATCCGTTCAGGTCTTGCCCGGAGTGCCGTGTGATATCCGAGTTCGTCATTCCCAGCGCGTATTGGGTGGAAGACCAGGAGAAGAAAAACGAGCTGATCGAAGCGTTTAAGCAGGGAGTTGGGTAAGTTCAGTGACCACAAACACTATTTACATCATCCTTAAGACAAACACACCAAGACTTAATCACAGTGCTTGTTAAACTTTATATAATTACAGAGCTTTCTACACAGAACCCTCAATCTCTGTCAACACTGTGATTTAGCGTTGATACTGCCACAAAAGGGTCTGTCGCATAATTACAGATCAGGAATTATTCAAACTCCCTGTGCTCTGAAGCGTTGGAGCTGTTTCAGTTCACTTGCCAAAACTGGCTTTGTGGGTTTTCTGTTGATCCCTTGGACATAACCACCTGGAAGGTCATCAGTTATGGAGAACAGCTAGGGAAGGAAAATGTAATAGTCCTTTGAAAGATAGGATAAAAATTCATGGGGCTTTTGTAATGTCTGCTGGAAATACGTGCACCAGCCTTCAAACGGGCCTTTGGAGAACAAAAGAAACCCCGGGCCTTACCTAGATCTGTGCAGAGCTGTTGCTATGAGCTTTCCAGCTGCTTCAGAAGCTGTTGGGCTCTCAGGTCTTGTTACACCATGGCAGAATTGCTGCGAGCAGCACTGTGGTGTTAGATGTTTAATCCAGCATCTCGTCTTACCTTACAGTCAGGGAAAATATTTGAATAAAATGAGGTTCTTTGGATATGGTTTGTTTTTAATGCCCTATTGCTGTCGTTGTTTTTCAGTTTAATTCCTAAGGGCTCTGAACTGGGGGGAGTAAGTTGTGCAGTTTTTAAATGGCCGCGTTCTGGGCGAGATCAGCTTGGGTGTTACAAACAGGTGTCAGCGCAAGGAGCTGTTGCGTACAGGAGAATACGAAACGGGCTTTGCTTCAGTGCTCAGCTAACAGCAGCACATTGTGTTGGAGACAGAGTTTCTGTGCCGCGGAGGTTTTTGTGAGTAGATCTCTTGGCAGTCAGGTTAACTTGAGGATTTAGCATTGCATGGAATGACAACAAGCTCATAAAGGGGAGGCTGAATTAAGAGCAGGGGGTCATGCCAGCACAAATCCATTCTGATTTATATGCCAGCGCAGGATGAAATAAGTCAGACCCAGAAATGTGGAATTTGTGTTCCCAACCAAGACAAATTCATTCTGCTTTTAGTGCGCTGCCTGGCTGGGGGTTTTGTTATTAATTTTTGAACTTTCTTCTCCATGTAGTTGCTATTTGCCAGAATGGAGATCTGGTAGATGTCTTAGAAATCAGTGCATATAAAGTTCCCAAGTTCAGCTGCGTTTTCTCTGCAGTTTCCTCTGCAGATGTTTTTCATTGTAGAACAATCCATTGACCCCTGGGTACTGGGGGTACCAGTACCCCCCCTGGGTACTGCTGCACAACCTTTGTGAGGAACATGGTTATAGAAACTTGCTGCACAGCTACAGCAGCTTGGTTCAACACCAAAGCTGATGGGAACTTAAATTAAGAAATGATTGTCATAGATCTTCCAAAAGAGACGATGAGAAGAACTGGTTTGTAATAGTGAAGTGGTAGAAAATAGAGGGGAGGAATGCCAGAAGAATAGCAAGAGATTTGGCCACTTGATGAAGATGCACATTCTTTGAACATCCTTTGCTTTTCAAGTCTTAGGATGTTTTCAAGGTTTTTTGTTACGATGCTGGATTTTTTATATCTTTGTTCATTTTTAATAATCTTTCCCATCTATTTTGATTGCTGTCGGGTGGGGAACAGCCCAAACCTCTGGGTGTGTTTGTTACCAGGAGCAAGTACTTGGCATCGCTGAGGCCGAGATGATGAGCTGACGTGTGTGTGCTGCCCGCTCGCTGCCGCAATAACGCTCTCTCCTCTCGTTACCCCAGGAAGAAACCCTGCAAGTACTTTGAGCAAGGGAAAGGAACTTGCCCGTTTGGCGGAAAGTGTCTTTACCTTCATGCGTATCCAGATGGGACGCGAGCTGAACCCGAAAAACCACGCAAACAGCTCAGCTCTGAGGGGACCGTGCGGGTAAGGGGCTGCTCCAGCCAAGCATCATTGAAACGTTTTAAATTGAAAGGTGTTTTGCACCCTGCGTGGCCTTAGAGAAGCAAATACAGCGTCCCTCAGCTTGCCTTGAGGCCAAGGTTTATTATCGGGAAGGAGAAGGCACCTTTCATTTAATTGTAAACATTTATTACCGTTTATTTTTTCAACCAATCCTTCTCGTGGCAAATCTTCAGAGGGATTTTGCCGATCAAGCTGTCACCGATGGTGTTGAAAACTGCTCTGGGCTGCTCACACACAGCTGGCAATGAGAGCGCCTAACAAAGTCAGAACCTCCCCAAAAGCTCGCAGGGCCAGGGCAGCTCCTGGACACCAATCATCATGGGAAAGAGGGGCTGTCACCGAATTTAACACCAAACGGTGCCGAGTGTTAGTAAATCCCAGCACAGACCCAGATTTTGAGTCTCAGCTTCTGACTTGATTTTTTTTGCATCAAGAAATGAGGCTGGTAAGGGACAATACTTGGATGGAACGGGGACAAGTGCTGGTTCAAGCTCAGTCAGATGTTCTTCTATTGCAGTTCTTCAATTCGGTTCGCCTGTGGGACTTCATTGAAGACAGAGAAAGCAGGACTGTGGCCAGCACAGACGATGACGTTACGGAACTTGGAGAACTGTTCATGCACCTTTCCGGGCCCGACGAGGATTCTGCCACCTCGCAATAAAGCAAACGCAAGGTGCTGCTATTTGTTTAGCGCTGCTTCTCCTTTCTGCAGCACCCTGGAATGAGCGTGCCCTGTGGTTTACTTGTGCAGTCCTGCTAAAGTTTTCGGATGGTTTTTTTGTATGGCAACAAAAATACTAAAATATATTTAAAAAGTGAAATTGATTGCATGGAAAAAAATCCCTTAATCCCAAGGGGCTTTTCTCCCTCTTGGACATAACAGCTTCTGTCTTGTGAGTTGAGTGGTGGTTTAAATACAGCTCCTCTCTTACCATTTAAAGCTTAAGCTGTTAAAAACTGTCGCTAAAAATCTATTTTGGGTGCTTTTTTCACTAAATGTGTATCTACAAAACCCACTGGAAATGATGGTCAGTGTAGCTTTTTCTTCTTTAAAAAGGAGCTTTAAGAACTAATACGTTTATACCTCAACCAAAGTAGTACCTGGAGGTCACAATCACGTTTGGGGAGCGGGTTCCTGTCCTTGCGTTAAAAATAATCTTGATTTAAAATAATTATAGTGCAGGAGGAGTCTCAGAGCACCTCCTGGAAAGCAAACACCACTACACTGATTAATAGATTCAGGCAGAGCAGCCACAGCATCCACCCAAATTAAACCCACAGTGCCAACTGGAACCTGGAAACTGTAAGAGAGTCGTTACTGTCAGCGTTCATTGCAACAGTAATAGTGAAATTTTTGTTCAATTTAATTAGTGCAAATATATTTGACTGGAAGGGAAACTTTGATTCAGTTAACTCAATGAACTAAATCATTTTCTGATCTTATGTCAGTGATCTTACAGTTCGCACACCAGCACTGGTGACACTGCCCGCGGTGTCCTGGGAAGGACAACGGCACAGGCCCAATTGCTATGAACGCAATTAATGCACATCTCTGCTGAGGTAACGGAATTACAATTAAACAACGTCAGTTGGAGAACACCCTTAAATCATTGATCCAACCATAAAATCATTACTGAATTGTACTTTTGTCAAAAATTTAGTTTGCGTTTGTTTTGCAAAAGCAATTTGTGGAAGTTGAGCCAAGAAGTTAATTCTGCTAAGTCATTTGTAGTAACTTCGCGGTTCAGTTCAGTCTGGCCACAACTGAAATGGTGACTGTGTGATACAGCATTAAAACACTTAAATACAAGTTTTCTCAAGCACATTCATGCCATTTTAAAATAAGTAGCCGGGCAATTTATCCCATGGCTGGAGGAGATGACCGTGTACCCCTGAGAGGCTGCTCAAGCACTCCAGAAAGATTCAGTGGTGAGACTGCGGGAATTATTTGTATTGTGAAGTATATTTAGAGACACTTGTGCAAAAGTCCTTCAGGCAGCACACCAGGGCGCTGCTCCGCTGGGGAAAACAGCATCTGCGTCACCGTCATAACACAAACTGCGGGAACCTTCACCTCAAACAACCTGAAACAGCACCAAGTTAGTGACATGAGGATTATCCGCTCAGGTTGGCATTTCTGGGTCAAACCTGGAGCTGAGCAATGTCCTGGATGGAAATCCTGCATGTCTGTAAGGGTGAGGGCTCCCCTCTGCTGCCCACCGGCTCCTCCAGCCCAACGTGCCCATTTTGCTCTGTTCTCACCTCGAAAATGGAACTTTTCCTCAATTATCTCCCCCCTCAAGTTAATTTTCATCAGTGCTCCTGTTAAGTCAGCTCGGCACAGCTGCTTTTTAAAACTGCCATGTGACAGCACCAGGAAAGTCTTAACCCAGTAAGTCATTAGTGTAATTCTTCAGCGCTAATTACAAAGGTGAAGGAAAATACCATAGTGCAAGGAGAGATGGAGAACTTGCTGTAAGGTGAAGGTTCACCAGCTCTTGGTATCCCCAAGCCCCTGGACAGCCCTTTGCCTCCCGCTGAAGCTTGTTTCTAGCTGCTCTTGCACTTTTTTCCCAGAGAGAAATATTTTTAGTAATAAAATATACCAAAAAAAGTCAATGGAGAGGATGGATGTTCTTCACCTTAAACAAGACATTCCTGATTTACTTTGCCCCAAGAAGTTATAAACCAGGCAACAATAGCCTGAAATAAAAAAACCCTTGTTTTTCAAAGCTGTCCAGGGACAACATAAAGAGTTTTAATTTAAGGGCAGTAAGACTTAGAAGCTTTCATCTACTTTGACATCAAATGCTGGTCAAAATAAGCCTATTTATCAACAATATTTTAATTTTTTCAAGTGACACATGGTCAGTTTTAAAAAATGAGGCACTAAGAGTTTCTTTTAGGAAATCAGAGCTAAAGCAGTTGACCATTTCTCTTTTGTTCTTCCTTTCTTCAACTGTTTCTTATTGAAATGAAGGTAAAATGAGAGATAAATGACGTACCCTGACATGTAACAACAGAATCCCAGGCTCCCGCTCCAGGAATGGAACTTTGGCTTCCATCCTTGCCCTAAGGACCATATTTAAACATTGGAGAAACTGATTCTGCGGTTAAATCTATTGATCAGTCACCTGTGTTTGTCATCCGTGGAGTTCAGCCAAGACAAAACACTCACTTCTACCTAAGGAGACAGGTTCACAGAAGATAAAACGCCGAGATGGTTCAGTTAAATACCTTGATAGTCCATCAGTAGATGCTGCTGAACAATCACTACTGTAAAATAAAAAACATACTGTAAAGAATGTGATGGGAAACCTCTGGGTTATCATATCAAGTGTGTTTTTACTTGAGCTGCTATTATCTATCCCAGTGATGTTTTAAAATCTATTCAGAATGTCATTTTCTGAGTTTTTCAAATCCAGATGTACATGTTAGAAAAATGGATGACTGCATTAAATGATGACATTGAATCTTAAACCTAAAATTTAATTTATTTTATTAAAATAAGATAATCAGAGGAACCTTGGCTTACAATAAATGCATTTTCTCAGGAGCAATAAAAACAAAATTAAAACCCAAATCAGCAAGAAAAACTGTATACACTCAGTTTCCTCTGGCTAGTGCATCTCTCGGACGACAGCTTCCGATGGGACGAAGACTCCGCTCGGTTTTCCACAAGTATCCGGATCACGTTCACTCGCCTCGGCCCCAGGAGCCCGTGGTTCCACACCTCCCGCCGCTCTGGGCCGCAAGGAACAAGTCACTAGTACCAAAATAAGCTGCTGAAGTTACTGCGGGTGCCCATAGCGAGCCTGGCGTAGCTTCCTTCTCCGAGCAGTACAGCTCCAAACAGATTCCTTTCTTTTGCAAGAGTTTTTCTTCTATGTGCAAAACTATTGCAAAACTATTTTGTGTTGAATTAGCATTTTAACTTATTTCATTGGCTTGATGAAAGCTCTTAGGCAGGAGCTGATTTCCAGAAAGTTGGTTTTTGTTTGTTTTATTCCTCTTTGCTCAGTCTTGTTTGCAGTTCCCCAACAACCATCATCTTGCCTCGATCACCGAGGCAAGTATCAAACACCAATTCATCGCCAGATTCCAATCCAGAAATGCTGCTGAAGAACCATCCATTGCTTCTGTGTATGGGGAAAAATAAGGCTCAAGTGCATCTATTAAAAAAATAGTAATAGATCTCTTGATTTACAGTCTGTTAACTACCCCAGTAAAAGAGACGGTAGAAAAAGGCAAGGTGGAGCTGTGGCCCTGCAGGAGGAGATCTGCAGGAATCCTTAGCAGCTTGTTGTTCAGCCTGGGCCGCAGCTGATCCTGTGGGCACTGATCCTGGACACGGAGGCATCACACGCACAACTTCTGTCCTGCTGCTCCTTCCCCGTCACTGGCGAGAACAAGGGAAGGGAGCGCCAGCCTAAAACACGGGCAGTCTCGTGGATGTTAACGTGCAGGAGTTGATGTCCTCTGTGTGGGCGGCGCGGTGCAGGGAGGGCTCCGAAGCACTCCGGTTGATTTTGGGTAAAGAGTGTTGCAACAGTTCGATGGATGACAGTATCTGAGGGAAATGCACAAAGGGAAAAGGTGGCTCATTAGAGCTGCTTGTCTTTTTCAGTCTTAAACCTTCATTTATTCTGACATAGGATCCCAGAATGTCAGGGGTTGAAGGGCCCTGTAAAGCTCATCCAGTGCAATCCCCCATGGAGCAGGAACACCCAGCTGAGGTTCCACAGGAAGGTGTCCAGGTGGGTTTGAATGGCTGCAGAGAAGGAGACTCCACAACCTCCCTGGGCAGCCTGGGCCAGGCTCTGACACCCTCACCAGGAACAAGTTTCTTCTCATCTTTCAGTGGAACCTCCTGTGTTCCAGTTTGCACCCATTGCCCCTTGTCCTGTCACTGGTTGTCACCCAGAAGAGCCTGGCTCCATCCTCCTGACACTGCCCCTTTCCATATTGATCCCCAGGAATGAGTCCCCCCTCAGTCTCCTCTTCTCCAGAGCCCCAGCTCCCTCAGCCTTTCCTCACACGGGAGATGCTCCACTCCCTTCAGCATCTTGGTGGCTGCACTGGGCTCTCTGCAGCAGTTCCCTGTCCTTCTGGAACTGAGGGGCCACAACTGGACACAATATTCCAGGTGTGGTCTCCCCAGGGCAGAGCAGAGGGGCAGGAGAACCTCTCTGACCTACTGACCACCCCCTTCTAACCCACCCCAGGTACCATTGGCCTTCCTGGCCACAAGGGCCCAGTGCTGGCTCATGGTCACCCTGCTGGCCCCAGGACCCCCAGGTCCCTTTCCCCTACACTGCTCTCCAACAGCTCATTCCCCAAGTTATACTGGAACCTGGGGTTGTTCCTGCCCACATTCAAGACTCTACACTTGTCCTTAAAAGCACCGAAGTACCGTTTGGAGGCTCTGAGAACAGCACTCCAGAATATGTCAGGCAGTGCCTCTCCTACAGGAGTCCGAGTTCCAGGGGATGGGGAGATACTTGTCATTAGCTCACAATTAATTAACAAACATCTACACAATTCTCCAACAGAGTAACCGGGCAAGAATTGCATCTTCTAACAGTTCATTTAGAAACCATTTTGAAAACTTTCTTAACAACAGAAGTTGTACTTGATTCTAACTGCAAGAAGTTATTTCTCTGAAAGCTGCTGATATTTAAGTCCAGCTATTTATTGAGTCCAAAAAAGCACCTTCACCATCCTCAAAGTGACAGGAAAAGGTAAAACATCCTTTGTAAAAACACCAAAAACTGCTACATTAATTTAAATCCTCCAGTGGTTTTGTTTGCTTGTTTGTAGTTGTGGGGAAGGAAAGGAGGAACAGCCTCTCACTTCCCCCAAACCTACACTCACATAAAATATCAATACAAAGATTTTATTGTGTTGGGGCTTTTTTTGCTTATCTCTAAAAACTGGTCAGCTGTTGAAAGCAAATTGCTCTAGTGTTAGTCTAGAAGTGCTTCAATCTGCGTGCATATATTTTTTCATGACCTTCACAGAACTCCGTACAGTCAGAACTGCAGAAGATGCACATGTGAATAAAGACAAGAATAGGAAGGCTCCACTTTATATAAACCAACACTTGTACCTGTGTGGAATGCTTGTGTGCTAATGGCTACTTATGAAATACTCTGAAACTTGTGTGCATAGAACACCACTTACTTGTGGAAACAGAGGTCGTTCTTCCCTGACTTTCTTCAAACAATCTGCTACGAGCCGCTTCATGGCCTTGGGACAGTTCTTGTAGAGTTTGCTGAGGTCTGGAGACGCATACCCTCGGCCCACCATGAAAATGATCTGCAAAAAACCCAAGTTGGAAAAGGTGTTTCACCAGCTGATGGCTTCAGTAGCATTAAGGCGAGCACCAAAGGCGCGGGCACCAGTATGGCCCTGGAGATTTGTCCAAATGAGTTCACGGAAACAACGGTGCTGCTTTTGGATTAAATCAGTGACGCTGGCCTGCATGGCTGAGCCCCTTCCTTCAATTGAAGGCTACAGCGACTAACAAGCCACAACTCGGGCCGTTAGAGCAGCGGCCAATTTGGCACCACAGCTCCGTCCGTCAGTAGCAATGATTTTGTGGAGGTGAGGAGAGGTTAGTTGGTGTTCTTTTGTTATTTTGTTTTCTTTAGGCCAAAGAAAACAGGACCATAATTACACACTTGAAATCAGACTGCATGCAACTGAACGCACTTTTTCACTCTGTCATGCGTTTGTGTTTCACTTGCAATGTATACTGGGTTTCAAAGGACAGACAAGGATGATTTTTATGTGTAGTTGTCATTTTGAGAACGTATTTTCTAGATGTTTGAGCTCAGATTTTGCATGTATTTAAGCATAAGCTTAATTTATGCACGAGTAGTCCCACTGAAATTAATACTGCGGAAAACTGAGCATATGGGTAAGACAGGGTGGGATTTTTAAGCTAATTAGCTGCGGCTGTACTCCCAAAAAGTAACTATGAAATGGCACACTGAGATCCCACAGTTTAAAAGCCCTTAAAGGTTAAGATAAATGAATCCATTTTGGAAGCTCATAACAGGACCTGAAAAGTCAGCTTAGGTTCTGTAACCAAGATTTTTGTCATAAAACCTAAACTAAGGAGAAATTTCTTTCCTTTGAGAAGAAACTTCTTTACTGTGAGGGTGACAGTGCTGGAGCAGGCTGCCCACATTGGCAGAACCAGTCACAGCTAATGCAGCAAAAAAGGACATGGGGTTGGTTTTGTTTCCAAACAAACAACATATTATTAGTGTCAGTAAATACATTTTCTGGTTCAGTCCAAGTCATCATTTTGGATTTTCATCAGACTTCAGTAACCTTAACAGCTGACTCTATCATGTTGGTAGGACTGTTCCCTGGGCAAATGGTGGTTGGCTTGGTTGGGTGACGGGAGTTCGGTTGTTTGAGGGTTTTACTGGGGGCAGGAGGGGCAAACAGAACTAATGGTGCTACTGGTTCAACTCGTGTTGTCTCAGAAAAAAGAACAGCTCAATATAATGTTGCTAAAATAAGGTCCTGGTGTTGTTCTCCAGGAAATATTCCATCCCTTCCTGGAAAACTTAGTTGAGAGGCAAGTGTCACGTGTCAAGTGCAACAGTGATGATTATTAAAGCTTGCATATAATTTCAATGTTCTGAACTAAACCACAGGCCAACATCCCAGTTTGTAAAGAACCTTATAAATAAGAAAAATCTGCCTTAACAGAGCTGGCCTGTCCTATTTGCAATACAGATTATATAACATAATGGATGCTAAAATCTCGTAGTTTGTCCCCATGCACTCACACTTCTCATTATAAGATCTTAATTAAAAACAATAACGAAGCCAAAAAACCCACCAAAGCACAACTAAGGATCAGCAAAACAGAGATGAAAAAGATGCAAGAGTCTGAAGTTCGTGCAAATACATAAGCCACGACTTTCATGATGTAGCTCTAACGGGGCACTTCAAATGTTTATACAAGAGATTTTTGTCTTTCCTTTTGACTGTCGCTATTTATTTAAGTAAACATACAATTCCACAGACTTACCGCTGAAACAAATCGTGTTGTAAACAACATTTCAACTCTTGTTTTGCAAATGTTTTACATTTCTGGAGGACAACTCAATGCACTATGCCCAGAAACCAAACGCAGTGTTCAAAGAATCTCTCTTACCTGATCTCGGTTGTTAATGTGGGAGTACGGCAGCTCGCCCGTCATAAGTTCATATAATACTATTCCATAGGAGTAGACATCTGACTGGAAACTAAACGGGTTACTGTCCTGCATCCGAATCACTTCTGGTGCCTGGAAGAGGAAAAAAAGAAACAAATTATAAGCAATATTAATAGAATTTAAAGACAGAAAGGACAAGAGAAGGGGAAAATATTTGGGAAGCAGAGAGAGTGAGCACAACCAAAAATGAGTGCACAAAGGACAACTCAAACCTTCCATGAGCTGTACCTGAGGCTCTGGAAAAGTTCAGGCAGTGCTACTGTACATTTCATTAAAAAAAATAAATACAATTATAAGTTAACAAAAAAGCAACATTTTAATTCAACAAACATCTTACCATTAGCAAAATAATTACTCTGATTCACGGTATTTATTGGCTTCTGTTGCATCTCACGTACAGCTCAGTCTGAGCCTCTCCCCATCGGTTCGTAAACAAGTATTGATATTAAAGGGGAAAAATACAAAATTCTAATACAGGCTTAATCTCTTGTAAAGCTGATACCAAAACACTTACATGAAATGTGGAAGCCAAATACAAACCAGCATATATTGAAGATGGGGGAAGAAATGCAAGAACATCCTTGCATCTTTGCAAAGCAAAGCAAAATTATGAAGCTGAAGAATTCCAAAGAAGCAACATTGAATGAACTAATAAAATATAAACCATCAAAATATCTTTCCTGTTGACCGAAATATTTTTTCCCTCTCAGAATTAAGGAGCAAAGTACTAGTTAGAGTACAACAACAAAAACTCAGAGAGGATATCAACCTCCACGGAAACAGAATGAACCTCCGCTTCTCCGTAATGACAACTCAGCAAAGATGGCCTAGAAACGATTACAGTGAGAAAAACTGCAAAGAGCAAAAATGCCGGGGTTTTTCTAAGGTGTGTTTCATGTTTCCACACACACCGTTAGGTAAGGTGGGTTTAAACCCGTTAGGGGAAGCTGTAAAAAGCCTTGGCTTGTAGTTTCTGGTTTGTAACTTTGTTTCAGGTGACTTGTGTATTTTATAGGTCACAAACAAACCTTGGCAAAGCATCCCGATGTTCCTAACCAACACCTTCTGGCTTTTCTCAAAATACAAATACCTCCAGTGAAGGCTGCAAGACTAGTAATAATGAATGATTTCTGACAAGGAAAACCTGTTTCCAGTAACACTTGGAGGTCATTCAGTGATATTTATCAGAAGATTCAAAATGTACTAATACATTCAGCACATCATTTTCATCTGGTTCCGCTCCCCTGAAGTACACACATCAAATGTTGTGTGTGCTGCCCCGGGAGCTGGAAAATATTGGTGCTCAGTGCCCGTGCTGAATGTAAATCAACTGCACAGCACGAGCAAAAATGGGTCGAGTGAAACTTCAACAAAGTATTTCCTTTGAGCGCCAAATAAGACATTCTTGCATCACTTTAATGATGTGGTAACAGGCACTGCTCCACTTTTTCCATTTACTTTATTGAAGCCCCACACTGCAAAGTTCCTAACTAGATTTTCTTCAGGTGATTTTTTCATGGGAATATTGTGGAGCTGCCTTGCAAGTTCTGGCAGAAGTGAACCCTCAAGCAACTGCTGGGAATGTCCTCCGGGACAAGGAGGTGGCAGGAAGAGAACGCGGGGCGGCGGTCTGAGGGCAGTGCTGTTCGCTCACCATCCATAGGATCGAGCCGGTCGGCTGCTCCACCTGCTGAGATCCGCTCCACCTCGACTTCACTGTCGCCAGCCCAAAGTCTCCTATTTTCACTGTGAGGCCTTCATGAAGAAATATATCTAAATGTTCGTTAAGGAAATTCTGTAGAAAGCTTGAGTAAACAACTCGGAAATATCTGACACAATCACAAGAGAGGTTAGGTTATCACAAATCCAAGCCAGCTATCCAAGAATAATGCTGATTTGTTTTTTTAAACCAGCTATGAGATGTGTGTTGAACAGAAGAAAAGTAATTTTATGGCATCCATATTTACAGAGTTAACATTTAAGACTAAACAGGATGTGCCCCCATCCAGAGACCTGGACAGGCTGGAGAGCTGGGCAGGGGAAAAATGTAATGAAATAGAACAAGGGCAAGTGTAGAGTCTGGAATGTGGGCAGGAACAACCCCAGGTTCCAGTATAAGTTGGGGAATGAGCTGTTGGAGAGCAGCGTAGGGGAAAGGGAGCTGGGGGTCCTGGGGACAGCAGGGTGACCATGAGCCAGCACTGGGCCCTTGTGGCCAGGAAGCCAATGGTACCTGGGGTGGGTTAGAAGGGGGTGGTCAGTAGGTCAGAGAGGTTCTCCTGCCCCTCTGCTCTGCCCTGGGGAGACCACACCTGGAATATTGTGCCCAGTTGTGGCCCCTCAGCTCCAGAAGGACAGGGAACTGCTGGAGAGAGTCCAGCGCAGCCACCAAGATGCTGAAGGGAGTGGAGCATCTCCCGTGTGAGGAAAGGCTGAGGGAGCTGGGGCTCTGGAGCTGGAGAAGAGGAGACTGAGGGGGGACTCATTCCTGGGGATCAATATGGAAAGGGGCAGTGTCAGGAGGATGGAGCCAGGCTCTTCTCAGAGACAACCAGTGACAGGACAAGGGGCAATGGGTGCAAACTGGAACACAGGAGGTTCCACTGAAATTTGAGAAGAAACTTGTTCCTGGTGAGGGTGGCAGAGCCTGGCCCAGGCTGCCCAGGGAGGTTGTGGAGTCTCCTTCTCTGCAGACATTCAAACCCGCCTGGACACCTTCCTGTGGAACCTCAGCTGGGTGTTCCTGCTCCATGGGGGGATTGCACTGGATGAGCTTTACAGGTCCCTTCCAGTCCCTGACATTCTGGGATTCTGTGATTCTGTGAAGAACAGATGTTTTATTATTATTGATGCATTTATCTTCATGGTGAGTTAGGACAGAAATCAACCATGTTAATTAACATCCATGACTGCAGGTACGTAAATAACTGGTGTCAAGAGACACGTGGGGAAACAGCGTAGAATTCCTCACAACTCAAAAAGAAAGAAAACTAAGTCAAAACAATTACAAACAGAAACAAATATCACAATAAAATCTGTTTCCATTAAGTTCTCTGGCAGATCTCCTGAGATTTAGCTAGGATTTAATTATTTCAACTGGAAACACAAACGTCTGTGCTAATTCTAATCTATCTACTTAAGTGATTCGTGTGTTCAGATTGATAGGTAACACTTTCTTTGTTGGGCATATTGTAAGATATTTTACAATTTCATTTAAGAATGTTTGAAGTTGAAAAAGATGATTCAGAAATATAAACATGACAGACTCCCTTCTCGTTTCTGTGTCAGGTGAAGAGTTCATTTATTCACAAAAGCGGTTGTAATTACGAGGAACCACAAACTCCTGACATCCTATACACTAAAACTCTTCCTTTTCTAGCTTAACTGAAAAAGGGAATCCCCTTACATTATGAACTACTGGGTTTGGTGTGGATTTTATGATGACATTTGCAAAACACTCCGTGCACATTTTATGGAAGAAGTTACAATTCACGCTTGTAGCTCTATGGATGCTCTGGGCAATTTCAAAAACAGGCATTTGCAAAGGCCAAAGACAGCAGTTCGCAACATTTTAACTCCATATGCATTAATAAATCTCTGTTTTTCCTAGAAATATAGTGGTAAAAGGTTGTCTTTTCTTGAGTTGAAAGTAAGATTTTTGGCTTCATTTCTGCCAGTCATGTGAAGGTGTTTGACATTTATTAAAAATATATAAGAAACAGTAACATAGAGCCCGTGTGTGCTCACACATCACTCAGCACGCGCACGCATGCATCTTCTGTCAAGTAAAGAGTGCGGCTTCTCACCAGGATAACAGAGAATGACAGAAGCACATTTTCAGTAAACAAAGACACTCTTGGAGCACAACTGTTGCACATCCTTTTTCATCTTTATCACAATGCACATATGTTCTCTGAAAGTCTTTGCTAAAAACTAACTTCTTACTCATAGGAACGACTCATATACACTTGAAACGGCTACTTCAACTACACAAAAACCTCCATATTAACAAATGGGTCTCACACGTAACGAAGTATGCTGAAGTTAGGAAAGGATACTATTGGATTTCATGTCTCTGTGGATGATGTTCTTTGCATGTAAATAGCTGTGAAAGTAAAAGAAGATCACTGTTATGAAGGGTGTTCATAGAAACAGAGCCTTGCAATTTACTGATAGCAGTGCAAAAAATACACCTCAAAAAGAGAAAGAGCAGCATCAGAGCTGGGGAACTGCATCATGCTCTAAAAAACTGGTGCTGTACTCATATACCTGAAGTTCATATGCTATGCTAAGGTTTACATTTTACGAACTGCTTTATTTTGCAGTCACAATGTATATTCCTTGTTTTCTGGGCGGATGACTGGAAACCTGGGTCCTGATCTACAAAGTGGGTGAGCACTGAGAGCACCAGCATCTTCTGTGCTGTCAACATTGTAACATGTTCTGAAAAGCAGTGAGGTGGTTCCTGGATCAAGTGGGACACCTGGAGAAAGGTTCCAAAGCACAACAGTTGTAGGAGAGGAATAACCATCCTCCCATTTCCCCAGAGCACCGTGAGTATGAATGAGTGTTTGCCAAACACTACAGTGTTAGGAGGAAAAAAAGTCAGAAGTTAATTCTGTGTTTAGAAGAGGATCTCACCTAGAGCATTACAGTAAGACCTCCAGCTACAAAAGAGCAGAAAATGTCCAGTGACTATTAGTTTAACATGAACTAAAGCAAGAATCCATGGAAAAAGAAACACCAAATGAAAGTAAGAATGTATACAACAGCGCTGAATTAAGGCTGCACCAACACACTTGGTGTATTTTTGACCCGTTTTTCACCCAGTAACTCCACATGAGTTTGGGGAGGAGAAGGGAAACACCTTCCCAAGAAGGAAAGCATCCACAATCGCGTCTCCTACTCACTCCATGCCCTGTGCCGTCTGCCGAGCGATGTCGATGAGCTGGAACATCTGGAACTTGGTCTCCTGCACGTGCAGGTGTTTATACAAACTGCTTCCTTCGCACCACTGCGTGACGATGGCCAGGTTGTCTTTAGTCATGTAGCCCATGAAGAGCAAAATATTAACATGCCGAGTCTTCCTAATAGAAAGCAGAAGAGAGAGAAATTAGTATCTTAACAAAAAAAAGTGTTCAAGTTCTTTTAGTCAAGGTTCAAGGAACATATTTCAACTTCTGAGTCCAAAAACACGTTTACTGCAAAATTTTTGCTAAGTGGGTGTGATTGTAAAGTTTGCCTTTAAAAATAATAATCATATGCCACAGTTGCCGATTTATTATTTGTAAATAAAATCAGCCAATTTTCTGCTTTTTAGTTACAATAGTCCCTTTTAGTTCCAAAGAAGTTTTTTAAAATCGACCCTCAAGAAAAAGGTGTCATGAAAATTCAAGTGTTTTGAAATTAGTGGCCAACACTTGCACTTGCAAGTGGTATTAGATAAAGTTATTGAATAACAGAAATTGCCCTGGAAGCTGTGAAAGAGTGACAGCTTTAGATAGAAGCCTGAATCCCAACAGGGAAATAAAGGGTCGTCATGAATTGTGAGGAATTAACAGCTGGGAGGATAGTTGTGATGTACTCAAACCACTTCCGTTACAGGATTAATATTACAGATAGTTAATTGGACGCTACAGAAGCAGTATTTGAAAGTAAAAAATATATGTAGATCAGAGCACACATTTAAAAAAACAAAGAAAAAAGGAATTATGCTGCAATTCTAAAAAGTACAGTTCAAGTGTTCTGTCCAGTGGTGAAAATTACGGCAGAATTGGTTAATCCTCACCTTTCATTGTATGTCAAACAGGACCTGAACAATTACGGTTGTTAGCAGTATTTATCTGAAGAGGTGACTTTCAGAAAGAGTGAAGAAGCACAGGGACCTATGTCTGTACGTGCTCTTCCTCTTCCATACAGAAGCACTTCCTTCCATCACTTTGCCTGCCTGTGTGTCCAGGGAGTTTGATGGACTTTGTAGTGGAGCTGTTCTGGAGGAGCTAAAACAGGCACCAATGTCCCTGGACTCTTACAGGTTGGGGTAAAACGTAAGACTTTGTAAACCAAATTGGACCTTAATGGAGATTCAGAATTTGCATACTTTTCAGTAGGTTTCTTCCATGGAAGAAATATACTTTGACTGCTGTCATCAGCAGGTATGTGGTTTCTCAGCTCCTTTACCTTTATTGGGGACTCTTCACAAAGGGAGGTGGCTCTTTCAAATCAGAGAGAGAACTTCCCTGGCAGCCAGGATGGAGGCCAGTAAGGACTAAGCACCACCGCAAGACTTTCCACAGAGAGTACAGCTTGCATCTTTACCCTGACACAAAGAGCATCATGTACAGGAAGAAAACAAAAACACCTCTTCCCTTCTAAAAAATGTGACGGAATCCCTTACAACAGATGTGAATGGACCCGCATGATAGAAGACACTCTACTGCACATACTTCTTAAAAAAAAGGTGAGGGAATGCCCTGAAGTACAACAATATTTACAAGTATCACTATATGCACTGGTTTTACTCTTTTTCTCCAGAGAGCTGCTTTTTCTGTCTATCAAACATGGGATACTGAGCAAGATGGCTTAAAGGAGGGGGAGCAGCGGTGCCCTGGAATAACAGAACTTAGCGACAAAACTCCCAACTCACCTTAATACAGCCACTTCATTTCTGAAAGCCTGGAACTGTTCCGGGGTTGGATCGACAACCTTTAGTATCTTCACTGCTACATCCCCTGAAAATACATTTACCGTAAAAGTTACTAAAAACGCAGGTTTTTTTTTTTTTTTCAAAATAGCATTAATATACAGTATACTTGGAATTCCTACTTTGTGCACAGTTTGCCTCTACTAATTCATACATGGGTCAAGATTTTTCTGCAGATGTATAACTTTTCATACCATCAAGCAATTAATTTATCTGAACTTCACTCTAACGAACCTTCTATTTTTTTAACAGATATGGCTGGCTAGAATTCCATGTACGTTTTTTCCAGGATATGAATGACTAAAATCTCCACTAGTTATTGAAAATGGAGGCATTCTAGTGCAGCTGCATTCTCAGCACGTTATTTCAAGCGCACTCACATCAAAGTCTCTCCAAACAGTATCCAATTTCATCATTTCCCTTCTTCTATCCAGCTTCAGCACGCATATTAAATACACCTTTGTATTTTTATATAATTAAGTTTATATACTAAAGTTTACACATATATGTATGCACACACAGCCTTTTTAATATAAAGCTTATTAAAAAATAAACCTTTCTAGATTTAAATACTACTTTTTCAGGAACGGGAGAGATAAATCTGTCCAGGAATAGGAGAAAAACCATTAATGATACAACTGAGTTTAATATTTCAATAACAAATTCGGGGACTATAGAAAGCAGAAGATCTTATTGCTCTTTCAGCTGACACGTTATCAAATTTGACTTAAAAGCTTCATTTGAGTTGTTTTTAGTGTCAGCACTTGCTTTAAATTTCAGTATCTGTTGAAGGGCAATACAGAGAGGAATAAATGATGATCCTGTGCTATCTGTTTAGAGACTGTTTCCAGAGAATAAAGTTGTAAAAACCTTTACAGTGTACGTCTAGAAAACAGTAGAATAGATCTGATTCTAAAAAGGTACAATAGTGGAACCGTTCTAACAAAAGGAAAAGCACCAACAGCAAGACCCACTGACTTCTCCACGAATGAAGTAAACACCATGTTCATTTGAACTAACCGATGGACAGCACTTTAGAATTCAAGAGGGGGATCAATTTGCTCTGAGACTGTCACAGGAAGGAAAAAACAGCTCACGAAAACTGAAACTTCCACCTCAGTCCACATGCAGTAAAGAGATTTGAGTGATACTATACTCAAACTTATCCCAAGGTTTAAAGGGCTGCCGCCACTTCACATCACTTAAAAAATATCCCTAGAGTGAAAGATGGCTCTGCTACCACAATCACTAATTATTTTCTTCTTAATACGGTCTCTTTTTCAAGGTATATTTGAAAAATACGTTAGCATGTCTCCAGACATGCCAACAAAGTAGGAGAAGGATTTGGATTTGCAAACTGGTACTTGAAAGCTTCAGAACACCCTGAATGAACTCCAGGATCTCCCGCTGCAGTTACCAGGTGCTTAGTTTGCCACGTGATTTGAAGTCACAAAGACACACAAATATTGAACATATTATTATATGCGTGTATATTCTTCGTTTAACTTCAGTAAACGCAACATGCTTCCTATTTCATCCTCTAGCATCTTCATAAAGAGAACCATCTCGATTTGTAGCGTGCCTGGTGTTCTAGAACTTAGAGATCTCTTTGCTTGCAGAGCAGAACAGAGGATAATTGGTAGAAAAAGGGCATTTTCACCAGACCACCAAAACCACAGGCTTTGAAGCAGCCAGTTCCCACTGCAAATCCTGCTGATGTACAACGCCAGACCAACACCTGACGTGTATCGCTATGAGCTACACCAAGACAAGGCGAGGATGCGGCAGGTCAAACGATTTCAGATCGTTTTTCAATTATGATCCTTGCTCCACGGATGAAAAGATGTTTTTAACCTTACGCTGTTCTTACTGGATCAGGTGCCATACTTTTTTTAGGCTCGATGGCATTTCCTGAGCAGTTTTCTCTACAGAAACAAATACACAACAACACTTGGGTTTTTTCAGCAGCAACCTGAAGACAAATTGGCTTCCGCCACCCCCACCCCCAACCCCCTAGAACTGATTACCAGGGTCAAAAGGAAATGTGTTTATGACAGGTAGTCTTCCAACCCATTTAAACTGCCTTGCTTCTCTTTCCGCCTTTTAAATTTAGAAGCATGCTACAGGACACTACGGATCCACATGGGGTCTGTAACAGAAGTGGTGCAAAGGCGAAAATTAGTACTTAACCATCAGAGCAAGCTGGAAAAATATGGAAGTGCTGTTCAACGAGACACACACTCCTCAGAGCAAGACTTCTTTGTTTTAACTTTGGAAGACTAATCAGGGGAGCTTGTTGGGAGCCTACTATGGTGCAGAGTCTTCCACAGGTTAGCCCCAAAGGTTCATTGCAAGCAGCTCTTCGTAGCTGAGCATGGCAGGGAACCCTCTAACCTAACCTGGGATTTCTACATAAGCTTGCAGCAACCTGCCCACTTCAATTCATTTCCTTCAGCTTCACCAAGACGTTTTTATTGCTGCATTTGCGCTATTAGAATAGGTTACTACAAAAAAAAGTCTGCAGCTTCACTCATTTGTGCATTGTGAGCTCCCAGTTCCTTAAATTCCAAAAAGAAAGGACTTGCAAGAAATAGAAATCCTTTAAAACCACACCGCGAATGATGGTGTAATTTAACTTTGAATTTCCTGAAAATCAGGACAACTATAAACAGTTATCACAAGTAAGAGATTGAATCTTATCAATATCAAGTTGGGTGACAGCCACACAGCTGAAGGTTCTTCCTAAATATGTAGCTCAATGTATTTCCTGTTTAGCGCAGGAAGAACCAAAGTTCCTGATACACAAAGAATATTTATTAACATAAAATTCAAGTATATCGACAAGGAATTCACCTTTATTACCCTTAGGGAAATCTTATTTTTTCTTTTTCCTTAGAAAAACACAACTGTAAAAATAATGTATGCGTTTTCCCTTCCCTGCCATCCTGGGTATAAGTGTGCTAATTAAACCACAGAGGTATTTAAAAAGAAAGATAAATGTAATTTAACATCAGGCTGTGAAATTTCCCAGCTGATTCTGCTAATTGCATCCTGCTAATAGAAAGTAAAACCTTTTCAGAAAACAAGCTGCTGTAGAACACGGTAACAAAGAAAACAACATTTGCTCCAATATAACAAACACGTAAGATGGGAGATTGGGATTTTGACACCTCTTCTTTGCCTTAATTCCCCCACTGCTAATATCAGGAAATTAGTATTTCTCACCTAGTGCCTTTGGTGGTAGATAAGGACACGGCACCATTACAAGGATTTTACCTTTTCCTGGCTTGCCGTCCTACAGCATCAACATTTTGAGAAGACACTAACAATGGGCAAGACCTTACCATGCCATTTGCCTTTGTAAACCGTTCCGAAGGAACCCGACCCTATTCTGGTGGAGAGCATGACTTCGCTTGCTTCGATTTCCCAGTAATAACTGGAATCTCTCTGTCCACGAGGCCTCTGGAACAAAAATGGATATGGTTTTACCCCAATTTAATCACATATATTATATATATACAAGAATGAAAGAGCTTCCTTCGTACAAATTCAGGGTGCACCGAAACCTTGAGGGTTTTGTCCTGCATTATGGACTTCTGTTTTTCTCCTCAATTTGTCAGAGGTGGTGGGTTTTGTTACCCCCCCCCCCCAAAAAAAAAAGAGTACATTAGATCTTAAGAGGAACAAATATTTTATCATCAACTGTTTAAAGACTTACTGACTTTTACAAAATTACAATACTAAAATTCAGGAATTCATTTGCATACTTAGAAGGAATAAACCAAAAAGGTGAGAGCAGAATTCTCATATGTTTAAGTGGTTAACAACCGTGACGCACGGCAATAGTGCTACCTTTCCCAAATTAGTCAGAATTATATCGTTACTACATGCACACAGTGCAGGGAAATCCAAGATTACCATCATCTTGTACTGGGTTTTGTGTATAGAAATTTATCCCAATACACCACTATCCCAGCCTAGTTTAATATATACATAAAAATACATTAAAAAAATATGACCATACTTACAATTTTGTTTTTTTCTTGTGTATTGGATCCAGGGGCTCTCTCTCTTTGGGCTGGGACCGGGGTTTTGGGCTGAGACCAGCCAGTGGGGCTCATATTGTTAGGACTTCCAGACAGAGCAGAGGGTGAAGCTTAAATATCAAAAGAAATAATAATTTAAAAAAAATTAACAACTAGAAAATAAACACAAAATAATATTATATATTATTTCATTTTTGAAAACCATACCTGATTCACTATGGCTTCGAATTGCATCCTAAAACAGAGGAGACAGATAAAGTTAATAAATATATGAAAGCGTATAAAGGAACAAGCAGGAATAGCATTGAAATAGTTCCTGACAGTTTTGGTCAAGTGTGCTACAGTATTGACCAACCCCCTCCAAAAGATGACAGCTTGGTTATTTTCTAGTTACGAGAATCCTATATGCTAAAAACCATGCAATTTGTGAATACTTACAAAACATTACAAATATTCACAGCATATTAAATGGTATTACTACCAAAAAAAAAAAAAAGATAATAAAAAGAAAAGACATGGAACAAGATGAAACACTAGAAATAGTGTCTGCATTCCCACCGCTGGAGTTTTGTACATGCCTGTGTATCAGATGTGAACACAGCTCCTGTATCTCTAGAGTACACGTTCTCAAAAAGGTTTTGGCTTACAAGCAGGAAACTTTTTAAAGCCCCTAAAATACCCCAAGTCAAAGTACATTTTTTGAAATATCTCTACTGTACTATTTCAACCCCCCAAAACAGGCTACAACTAGTGGCCTAATGCAAACACGGCTAATTTCCCCAGCATTTTTCCATGGATTAAAGTGTGATGTTCGTACACGGTTCACTAGTTGGCACAGTGCGACAACTCTCACCTCATGCCACAGGCACGTTACGACACAATTCTACAGCCATGCACAAGATCAACTAAGCTCTGACAAACAGGACTCCACGGCTTTTCTCACCTGCTACGTATTATCCCAAAGTACATACAGGAAAGGTAAAATATCCAGGTACTGTGTAAGTACAAAGCAAGAACATGCACTACAGAAATGTTAAACACTGTCAAAGTTAATAGAAGGCAATTCAAACTTTTGAACTAGTTAGTAGCATCATAAATGTAAGATTTCATAGGAGGACAGAACAGGCCTACATTCCACCAGTTTTCAAATTAACTCAGATTATCCTTAGTAGAGAGTCATTTATAAAATACACGGTTTTAGCTAGCTAGTTGTATTCTCCCAGGTTTGACTCTATACCCCGTGTTCTTGCAGAGAAACTCTACGGCTGAGTGGATTAAAATGTGCATTCACTGCCCATGAAGAACTCTTGCAAGTTACTACTTTTGTCCGTTTGGAGGACAATACAAATCTCTAAGAACCTGAATTAATAATGAGTGATGTGTTTGTACATCAGTCTGAGAATGTAACTGCTTTCAAGTAAGCTGGCAAAGGATGATTAAATCATTTAAAATTTTTCTCATACTTACGTATATATAATTCTTACTTAAGAAAAAAGTATTTTTGAACTTCAGTCCTGATGTATTTTCTTTTTTGCTTACAAATCCTCCAGCAAATGAACCAAAACTGGTGTTCTTTGGAGTTGTTCTTACAACATAAATAATACCATACACAGTGCTGTCACCTTTACTTCAATGTGAAATAAAAGCAGCACATCATGTTCTTAATCTAAGGGGTTTGTAGAGCTCTATTCCACAAAATAGTTCCAGAGCCAAAACAGCCACACAATAGGTGTGTATGAGAGGGTTTTACTTTAAAAACTGTGTGATCAAATGCATCTCTAATCCAAGACTATAGAAATTCATGCCAAATTTAACAGCAGTGTGGATTCACCCAGCTAAACTAAAAATGAAGCTCTTCTATCAATTTGCTTCTTCCAATTAGCGTCCTCAATATTTAAGTATAAACATGCTATGAAGGTTTTCATCAAATCAGCTCCAGATTAAACATTTCATGTGAATGCTGCCATGGCTTGCAAGTTACAGCAATCCTGTTAATCACAAGAAAACAAAAGGCACCAAGAAAATACCTACTCTTCCCCTCAAACAAAATCGTCTGCACCAGGAACTGGGAGAAGCATTCAGGCTGTTATTCTAGGCCAACACGGTAAGAGATAAAAGAACAGAGGAAGTATAAAAAAAATAGATATTAAATGTTAGGATAAATGAAAGAAAAAGTAACCTAATTTGTTTGCTATATGATAATTAAGTGCAGTAAAACTTTGAAGGAAGTATTGCTGTTGAAATGCAAAAGTCAGTAGCACCCATCCTTTGCTAAACACTTTATAAAGGTGATCTGCCTCACGTCATATTGGAAGGTCTCTACTACCAGATTTTGTGGTGTGAGATTTTTTTTGAACATTTTTTAAAGCTATTGCCTGTAAGATATGACAGCTCTTTTTCTTCAGTCCCCATGATATTATGAAGAGCCAGAATAGAAAGCATTTCTGTCTTTACTGCTGTGCATGAAGGATCAAGCAAGCAACGTCAATGAAAAGGCTCGTCATGCTACAAAGTTCAATAATTCATCCTCTCTTTCTTGAGCGCTTCATTATTTTTCATGCCATAAAAGAAGGTCAGACAGGCTTCTGACGCAGTAAAAAAGGCTGTAAGCCTAAGAAACTCAAAGAGAAAGGTGACGTATGTTTCCCCATAAAACCCAGCTGACACAAAGCTTCAAACCATAAAAGCTTCATGGGGCTGCTGGGCACTTCTCTTCAGTTCCACCAAAGGCCCAGAGAACTTCTCGGGCATTTTCAGAGGCTTCACGTTTCATGTAAGCTTATAAACTACCAGCTGAAGATGGAAGTAAACTCGATAGTCAAAGGGTTCTGCTTAGCCCAAAGAGTTTTTAAACCATTACAGAGAAAACAAACAAACAAAATTAAAATAAACCAAAAAAAGAAGAAAAAACCCAAACCCACCACACCATAGTGCTCTCTCTAAAGCCCGGCAGTTCTTTCTGCAAGCCTTTCCTTCACACCACTCCCTTATTTTGCTAAGGTTATCAGAAAACAAACAAAAACCCCCACTTTAGGCCTGAGTTCAAAGAGTTGTCTCTCACTACTGCCAGTCTAAGGTAGGGAAAAAAAATAAGAAGGTGCTTGAAAGGAAGTAACAGCAGAAATATTCTCGGATACAGATGGTTTTAGCTCACAAGCTCAGAATTGCTGTTCATTCTGTACAGGGGTAACACAAAACCTATTGCCAGTAAGCTTTGAGTAATCCAAAAACTACCTCCAGATTAGCAGTACCCGAAGTCTGACTTAAATAAACACCAGCCCCTCCAACAAATGTGGATTTGTAAGTTTAAAAGAACATTTTTAGACATGCCTAGTAAGTCTTTCTTCAGCAAAAATGAGCTTATATTCTTTTCAGATCTGCAAAACTTGATAGTTAAGCTCCCCCACATGTTTACAGACACCAAGAACCTATCTAGAGCTTCAGCAAAGTCGACAGGTTGCAAGAATGAGTTATAACTTTCTATGCAAATCTGTCCCCTATATTCTTCATCATTCAGCCAGCTGAGGCAAACAGCAAGTAAATGACAGAAAGCAAAGAAGAAAAACCAACCAATGACTATTAAGTAGCCAGTCCCACTTTTAATTTAACTTTACGCTATTCCCTCCCTCCCCACATTACCTCGATTATCCGGTTGTCTACAGGCATCGTAGTGCTGACCATGTGGACATTTGGTGTGGACGTAGATCGCTGTCTTTGGGAAAGGGAGCCCTCGGAGGAAGGGTTTGATGTGTTGAATGTGAAGGCATGAGGTGTGGAATACCTGTGCTGGGAACTGAGAAGGAAAGAGAGAGAAAGGGAAAGTTAGGGATTTTTTTTCCTCCTCTGGCAGTTGAAAAATATTCTGCAATGTAACTTGTTCAAAAGCAATTCAGACGTAACTCCAAAGAGAAAAAGTCGGGACTTACATGCTAACTAGACTGTTGAGTCAGCTGAATCATTACCAGTTTAACTTGGGAAATAAATTTCAAAACTTCAAGTATGATCTTACCAGTTCACACACTCATTGAGTGTGTTTAATGCAAGTCTGTTTCTGCCATTACAAAATTCACCTCAATTCTCATCAAACCACATTTAATATACCGATAAAATCCTGGCTCTGCTGGATCAATTTAGGTCTGTGAAATGTAAACAAACCGACCATTTCAAGCCTGTGATGCAGAGCTTAAAAGCTGCTTTCACTGCTAAGCCCTGAATTTGTAAAGGTTTGCAAGACTGTTCAATGGGTGGCACAGAACAGCCAGCAAGGAAGTCATGAAACCCAATACCAGTTAAAAGGAGGCCAACCCTAAAATCCAATTCAACAAGGACTTATAAATCACAGCCAAGGCCACTCAAACCCTATTTATCCCAAATCACACAAGCATCTTAACTGCAATCAGCCCACCTTAACAAAAAACTTGGAAAAACCTGTCAAGTTAATGCGTCATTGTTCAACCATACTGGAAATAAGAGGGCAAAGAGAACATAAGGTCAATTCCTGACGCAGTTCCCACTAAAATCAATCAATCAATAGATACATAGAACCATTTGCAAGTCAGCTACATGCTCTGTGCCTCACTCCTCAATAGGCCAAGATTTTTCACAGGGATGCAGAAAAACCAAAAGATGGCCTGCCCTCCTCAACCTCTTGAGTTTCAAGGAAGAGAATATAGGCATGAATGCGGCTCAGAAAACAGGCCCCTTTGAAAGTAAAGCCATTTTTATTCCAGCATTTAAAACTACAGGAGTGTTCTCTTTAGGTCACAGAATTTTCTTTAAGAAGAACATGTTTTCAGTTTCCACTGTTCTCTCTTTAAACTCTTACCTGTCATCATAACATTAGAACATTACTTTAGTTTCTGTATGCAAGTCATGCAAAACAAGTTATGAACCCTTACAAGTACACTACCTGATCAGACAAAATTCACAAAAATACCAAAGGGAGCCTTGAATTTTCTTAAGCAGGTAAATAAAGGTCTCCAGAAAACCTTTAATACCCTCCCTTCAAATCTTAAGACTAAGAATAAAAAATATAAAATCCCAAATAAAACTTTTGCTTGAATCTGAGAACAAGAAAGGACACTACATATTATAGGTGATGAGGTGGTGTTGCCTTCTTGCACATTTATCCCAACCTTTGATATGATTGTTTTATTTCTGACAAGTTGGGGTAGTTTTGTTTTTGTTTGTTGATTTTTTTTCTTTTGACTTGTTTTTTCTTTGTTTAAACAACTGTATTTCCCAAAGTAGAAATGACAGGAAATACCAGCTTACCTAACAGGTATCCGGGAGACAGACTCCCGCATCCGTCTCATTGTCAAGGGAGGTAGTGCAGGGACACCACTGTCACTGATATTTGAATTTGGGAACAATCTGAAATATCAACAAAAACAATTACAAATTCAACTGCTACACTACCTCCTGTACAATGCTCTTGAAAGCTGAAAATTGAAAGGGCTGTTTCTTTTCAGCATAATTACCTTCATGAATGCATTCCTATCTTTACATAATCATTTTCCTCTGTGTATGATACAACTAAAAACTTCAGACTCCCAAAGAAAATTCCCACGAGTTCTCTCTAAACTTAAGATACAAATCTTTTTACATCAGACTTCAGATTTTCCTCAGAGTATTTGAGACCAGATTTTTAAAGCTCTATTAAAGCCAGGTAAGCACCAAGTGGCACTAGACACCCTACACTCTAATGACTCATCGGTATAAGAAAATGTGTAACTGTACAACCCAGTTTAGTTATAAAAACATACAATCACTACATAAGACACGTAAGATCAATTATAGGTTTTAACACTTCTACATAAAAGGACTACTCCTAACATAATGATTTTCAACTTTTTCTAATCAATATTAGAAAAGCCTTAGCCTTTATCAGTATTCTCACCCTTCCATGCATTGCCAACACGGCGACGAATTTGTGGTAGTTCTAAACACTCACACATCCAACAGCTAAAACACAACTAAATCGTGACCTGTCTTCCTTCTAACAAAAGTGTTATACGAGAAGAATTACTGTGCCTTCCCACATTGAAGCAGAGGGCATTATAGCACCTGCCTGCTCATTCACGATCTCTGTTTGCTTGTCCCAGAATACTAAAATGTTCAGCAAGAACAAAATGCATTTAATGGAAGTGGCCTTCACCTGGGAACAGACAATCTTTGCTGGCTGTTTTATGAAATCAACACACACATTCCGTATATTGATGAGAGTGACAACACTTCCCAACAATACACATTTAGCTCTAATCACAAGAGATTAAAAAAAGATGTTCGTCTGTCACAAAGAATCACTGCTGCTATTGAAAAGGAACAGTCCTTACAAGAGTTGCCTGATATTGCTCCAGTCGACACACATGGTTGGAACTTTGGTGCTGCAGTGTTCGTGGAATTTATAACCGCATGTCTGACACCGAAACCCATTTAGCAGGAACTTCTGACAGATGTCACAGAAAGCAAGCTTTAGAAACGTCTTCCGAGCCTAGAAAACACATGACATTATTAATCCAAGCAACTAGCTTCTCTTTACTAGCTCAAGTGAACATCTCCAGAGCCTGACATAAAGAAATACCAGGTTAAAATTGTATCAGTGCCCCCGAAGTGCTGCTGAACTTAAAACTACACTTCGCTATTCCTGCATATATTTCCAGTCTGGCTGGAAACCTGGAAAGCCGACAAACATTTAGGACTTTGTGCACCTGATTATTAGAAAGAAAGAAAAGGAAAAATGTTTTGTCAAATTCAAAAGCACTGTTTTCTGTTCAGTAAGGTGACAACAGTTGGGTGAGCCAAGAATTGGGGTTTTTGTTTGATTTTAGTATCATCAAAACTCAAGAAGGATCAGATTGTAAGAACTACCTCATTATTTTTATTAGCAAAAATGTTTGTTGTGTGTTTGAGTAACCAACACCCCTTACGCATGAAATAAATTCCTTAGTAAACGAAATAGTTCAAGGAATTTCCACTTCATTTAAATGGTATCTAACATTTTTTTACAGCTTCTCAAATACCGAAGAAAAGATTAAAATGAACCAAAGGGTTCACTCCTCCAGAACACATTGTGGAGGAACCTCAAAGTCTGAGCTTCTTCCAGATCTGGAGAAAAACACTTGTTTTCTGCTGACCGAATGCAGATAATTTTATTTCTGTTTTTCTAAAAATGTAAAGTAGAAGCAAAGCTATCGTCATGGTTTTTTTTTATATTAATCCTAACCCTTCTGATGGATATAAATGATAATCCCTTGCTTTTGTCACTTGGTACAATATATTTCTAGGACAAAATAGAGTGAGCAGGGGTGAAGGAATCAAATTATCACTTCTAAAATCCACCTGCTCTGTTTAGCAAGCCAAAAGGTAATTAATGCCTAAATCATTTTTTGACTGAATGTGTCAAAATCCAGCTGAGGAAAAGCTTACAAAATTGTGTGTGGTGAGCGGAACGTGATCAAGAAAGTCCACTTGCAGTTCCTCTCCAATCAAGGAGGCAGCATCTGTATTCCAATCCAAACGCACTTTTTTTCTGAAAAAGAGAGAAAATGGGAACAGCAACATTACTTAGGAGGTAAGAAGTCTGGTCCAATCAATGATCTATGTTTTGTGCGTTTTCTTGAGTAAACTGAAAACATACAAGAAAGTGTGGCTAACCTCCTCATAGTGAGCTACATTTCAGTGCCTTTCACTTACGTAATTACAAGCAACTTTGAAACCACAGCGATTCACCTCTTTTTCTGTTTATTTTTTAACATGTAAGTCATTTAGATACATAGATTATTTGAAGTAAGACACCTAGAAGCTGTAATGGAGTCACAGAAACACCCTGATAAACAAACCAGGAGAAATTATGAATGGCAGACTTAGTGACATGAAAGCCGTATTACGTGCTTCAACACTAAAGTTACTGGTGACCCCAGAATGGACTCAGTTACACGGACATGTAAACCCACAAATGGCTGCCTCATGACTGAAGCTTAAAAGAGCATTAAGCCCAAGCCTTACGAGGTGTGGAGTTAAATGTATTAACTCCATGAGATACCTTCACTCCCTCAGCTTGTAAAAGAATCATTTGGTATTTAATAGTAGCATCCCCGGTCCTACAAAAAATAAGGAAAATCTGAAGTGAGATTTCAATCCAAACATTGAAAAGTTGTAGAAGAATGTAGAGCCTTAAATCTAAGTGCACAGAGGAGATGTTCGTTTAAGCTGGCTAAGAATCACTAGCGCTGAAGTTTACCAACTACAAATTGTGAAGAGAAATGCACCTCAAATATGGAGGCGTATCACATCATTTCATCTTGAGTATGACAAAAACCTCTGTAAGGTCTACACGTGCTCGATTGTACTACTTAATTTTGAGCATTTTTAATACTTAGCTTTAAAACAATAAAATTTTTAATATTCAGGAAGCAACAAGACTGGGGAAGGGACTTGAACACAAGCCCTATGGGGAGAGGCTGAGGGAGCTGGGCTTTAGTCTGGAGAAGAGGAGGCTTAGAGGTGAGCTCAGCACTCTCTGTAACTACCTGAAGGGCAGTTCTAGCCAGGTGGGGATTGGGCTCTTCTCCCAGGCAGTCAGCAATAGGACAAGGGGGCATGGGCTTCAACTCTGCCAGGGGAAATTGAGGCTGGAGATTAGAAAGAAATCCTTTGCAGAGAGAGTGGTCAGCATTGGAATGGCTGCCCAGGGAGGTGCTGGACTCACCAGCCCTGGAGGTTTTTAAACTGAGAATGGACATGGCACTTAGTGCCACGATCTGGTCAATGGACTGGAGTTGGACCAAGGGTTGGACTGGATGATCTTTGAGGTCTTTTCCAATCCAGTCGATTCTGTGATTCTGTGAAGGAGTTAACCTAGAGGAGAGTAAAGAAGGCAACGCGGAAGCCTTTGCAACCAAACTGTCCTTTTAAAAGAAACTAGGCAGAGAGAGGAAGAAAGTATTATTGCCGTTAATCTAAACCCAAGATGTTTACATTCTCTAGTTGAAAGTTTCACATAAAACATCACAGGCTCTTACCCTTTTGGTTCTGTAAGAAGTCGAAAAACCGCACAGCATTCTGGCTGCAGACCTCTTACTTTAAGTGCCTTCATAAGACAGTCATGTAAGGTCATCCCATTCCGCACATTCACCTGTGGCCAAAGGAAAAAAATTAGTCAGTAATTGCAATTTTTTCTCTCTTTTTCTTTAGAAGTTCCAGTAAAAGTAAACAGCTGTTCCCTTTTGAAGTTAATAAGTAGGTAAATAAAAATTACTTGTGTGAAGTAACAACAGGCTGCTGTGTCTTCCGATTTAACCCACTGCCCAACCAATCAGGTAGGCGTGTTTTCTGCCATATACATTAACTATTTTGTACTTATGCAAAGGAAGCTTTGAAGTCGTTTTATAACTTTTTAATTTCTTCCAATTACTAAGTTTCTGTGAAACAGGATTTCATACAGCACTCACACAAGTAGGTAACTTGTAAAATAACAGAAACGGAGACAAATGAAGTTTACTTAGGTACAGAAAAAGGCTTAATTTAGGTTTCAGGGAACTTTGCTTGAGACTATTGTTAGTAAGCTCAGCTCCAAGACATCTAATAAAAGTGATCCCTCAAGTTTCACTTCAGCTTTAACCACCATGCTTCACTGTGCATGTCCAAGTGAAGAAAATGGTGACAGAAATGACTACATGTTTTATTTCATGCAGGCATCATTGCTTAGGTGAGCCAACTAGAGTCTTTTAATGTTAAATTTGTAAGAAAAGTATCTTGCTCATGTGTATTGGAAAAATACAGCACTGAGGTAAATATGGGTTCTCAAAATACAGATGTGTTGTTTTCAAAATATGTCCTCTAGAATTACCAAACTGATGACAACACACTTAACCACAATCAGACCTTTTGTGAAGCCTGGCATTTCTCTTGGCAGATCCACGTCCCAGTGTTAGCACTGGGAACAGCGTGACATTTCTTACAGAAGCTGATCTAGACTTACCACCGTGCGCTGCTTGTTGGGCAAGAAAACACGAATAGTGTTACTAGTTTTGGAAGTATCTGATATTTTGCCGTCATCAGATGCTCGGCGTTGATAACCAAACTGCTGGACGATAGTAGGTGAGATACAGTTTGGGCCATCAAAGACAGAATCCTTGAGTCCAAAACCATTACTGATAGTCTTCCAAGCTCCCTGAATGTGCTCCATTGACACGGTCTACGAAACAAAAATTGAGAGAGTCAGGGAAAATTACAATATCTTTCCTTACAAAGCGGTATTCTCTGTTCCTGACACAACAGACCTCACAGCCTCTTTTGAGAGCCTTTGAGAACTGCCGCCTCCTCCTTTTGACGTGATCAACCTACACGAACGTAGCAGTCAATCCACCTCTGCAAAACCAGCCTGAGTCCTGAAAGCATTTGACTTTCGACACGCACAGATCATGGTTGATATATGTGTAACCCCTCTCACTGCATCTCTGGTGTCACAGAAGCGTCACCATCATGTAAATAATAGTGCCCGAGGGGCCTCCAGAGAGGTGGCGAGATGCTGGCTGCCGGCCAGAGGAACAGCCCTGCAAGCATCAGAACAGCCTGTGCTGTTGAGAAAAAGCAGCACAACAGGAATTATAATAAAAGACACTAACTGAAGAAATTCTACTTTTTACCAGTGATTTTGGGGAAGGGTTTTTTTTCTGTTGGTTGCTTTTTTTAACGAGTAACAAGTTTAGTACTGTTAGTATCCAAATAACCACATAGCATTTAATAGTATCACAATTTACGTAGTATGAAACAGAAAAAACAAACCAACCAAAAACACCCAACAACACAAACCAACCACACTATGCTGTTCCATTTCAACATAAAGCTCTCGCAGTGCAGGGACATGAACAACCCCCTGCATACTTCCAAATCAGCACACAATATTATATATATATATATATATAAAATCAAAAAGGAACAGTGAAAATAAGCACAGTAGTTTATTTCCCCCATAAAACAACATCTGTCTTTAAACATCTGAGAAACTGATGTTCAATAGTACAGGGTACGAGTGCAATTCTTTGGTCACCAGTCTGCAGTGGCTGTGCACACCACCGAGACTCCCGATCACCTCTACAAAAGGGAAAGAAAATCATCTTGAAGCTGCAACATCAAAAAGCAGCCAGGAAATGTGAAAACAAAGGGCTTCCAAGCAACTCTAATTTGGTCCCTTTACGGTACAGGAAAGACTTACATTGAAAGACCTTCATTGTTGCCCTGAAACCACTAACAACTTAATTCAGTATATAATACCAAACACTCCTTTACTGAACATCTATGAGCATCTATTAAAGTCTTATTCCATGCATGGTTCCATGCCTTCTTTGTTGCAAATATTCGAGCCCTCCGATTCATTTCTTCCTGCTCTTCTGTGCAGCACCCAGAGAGAGCGTGAGCGCTTCCCTTATCCCAAACACGCTTCTGTCAGAGAAAAGACAACGCTGTTCGCTACGGTTAAACAGCTAAACTAATAGAATTAACGAAAAAAACATCTCCACTACTGTGAAGTGTCCATTTGGGGACACCCAGAAGGATAAACTTTGAATTGCAGAGCACAACAGCAAAAAGCCTCAGCTAGATCGCTCAGTACTCACCACGGCTACAGACCCCAACCCAGATCTGGCTGCTATAGTATCTAGAAAGGAAACATGTAACAACGAACTCAAGGAAAAGGTTTGGTTTATATGAAGGACCTACTTTCACACCCAAACTCTACAAATAAAGAGCTCCAGGCCTCTTACACTCTCTGCCACAAAGGGATCTTCTCAGTCAGTTCACAGCCATTTCTTTCACTGACACCATACACAATGACAACATACACATCCTCTCCTTTCCTCATCATTCCTGCATCCAGTTGTTCAAGGGTTCAAAATATTTAAATGTCATTAAGATTTCAAACTCAACACCCAACTGAAATCTAGTAAGGTTGAGATACTTCGTATTATTTTCTTTTTTAAATCTATAGCACATAAATGACAACAGTCGTACGCTTGATGTAAAAAGGGAACAAGGAAGACACAAAGACATTCTGAAAGGAAGGAGCAGGAGCAAAGATAAAACTGAGGAACAGAATCGAGTTCAGCACGCACAAGCATCTACAAGCATGACAATCTCACAATTCATATGCACTGCCCTACTGTCAACAACCAGAAACGTGGGAAAAAAAAGTTATGTACAGATGCAACAACCTTATTATGCACATGGACAGCTAAAAGATTAACTAGCTAGATGGTAACAATCAAAACAGAGTGGAGATAAACTGTTAGATAAGAGAAATAAGATGAAACGCAGCCAGCTAGTACATTTTCCTCCTGACCCACTGCGGAGAACACTCCTTTACTTCACCTCTCTAGGTAACACACGAGATAACACAAGAGGCTCAACTGGGTTTCTCTACTGAGCAAGCTGAGATAAGGAATAGCAGGGCAATCATCAAAACCTCTTTGTTGTCACTGCTCACGTAACTGAACAACACCCTAATGTTATAGTCTTTGTATTTATTATTTTGACAGGCTGATATTTCCTGAAAAAAAAATCAAACTTGCCAAAAGCTAAGTTTCATACCAAAAAAAAGGTACTTCTCTGCTCTAGTGGTGCGCTTTTCTTCAAATCTGAAAGGCCAGCTGCATACTGCAGAAAAGCTGTCTGGAGGTGGTGGTACGCACAGCCAGAAGAACGCAAAGACAGCAACTGCTATCAGGCTTCTGTACCGTACGGATGTCAGCTGTGTCTTTGATGATGCATTTGGAACCTTCTCTTTCCCAGGATCTTCACCTCAAGTCAGTGCTGGATATTCTCAGGACCGCTTCACCAGTGCTTTTTTTATCCATCTTTATGGCTGCAGCGGATGACTGCGTGCATCCCTGGAAGCTCGGGTTCACCCACAGAGGTAAGTTGTTCTTTTTCTAGAAAATTAAAGTACTTGCTTCCTCACCTCAGCAGGCAAATTTAAATCATGCCATCTTTGGCTCTCCTTCCTGCCTAAACTGAAGGCTACGGGTCCTACTCACACACCTCAAGAAGCCACCACGGAAGGGAGATGAGAACCTGGCTCAGATCTGGCCTGGAGTGGACAAAAACCTGCGAGTGGCCCAGGGTGGAGGAGCAGGGGAGAAGAAAGAGAGGTTTAAAAGATATTTGCAGTCTCCCAGGGAGAGACAGGGAATCGATCATGAGAAGTTGCTAAACCTGCTCTTGGCTCCCGTGACACAAGGACATGCAGTTGGGAAGGTGGAGCTTGCTGAAGGAACAGCAGTAACCCATTGTTCTGCTGCTGACCTCTCCAACTCCTGAGGTGACTCTCCTGTGGGATGACAGGAGGTTTCAGGTCCTCAGAAATAGTTCCCAGCTCAGGCCAAGAACAGCCTAATCAAGAGCACTTTGATTGTGATTCCGTGTGAGCAGCTGCTGGACACATTCACTTCTCAAACCCAGTCACTACTCTCACTCCAAATTATTACCATGGAAGAATGGAGACAGTCATCAAAGCTGCTTCTTAAGAAGTCATTTTACAGATGAATTACACTTCTCTGCCCTCTAGTGTAAGGAAAGCTAGCTTAAAAAAAATGATATGAATATATACAAACACATCCAAACACCTCACTGTATTCATAGATATGAGGCAAGAGAATTAGCACAGCAACTATTTGACCAGCTTTGAACTGACAAAGAAAAAAAATATATAAACAACACACCATAATATTGCGCATACACACATGATTTCTAGCCAGTACACTGAACCCAGGACCGAGCACGGCAGCAGAAGCCGACAGACGTGCTGGTTCCCAGGACAGCGTGTCCCCCTTCTGGCCACCTTACCAGATACGACACGTGCACGGCACCGTTGACCTTCCTATTCATTTGGGGTCTTTTGCTCCAACCAGTAACTGATGGAAGCCCTTTTTACTGAAATTCATTTTCTTCAGCTCTCCCAAGATCCACATCAATCCATTCCAGTGAAAACATGTCCAATATGTTTGAAAGAGAAACTTAAAGTAAAAAATGAAAGATTTTACAATAACACCTTCATAAATATATAATTCTTAGTTTGCCTATTCCAGAAAAAATAGCTTTTCTCCTTTAAATAAGTTATGTTTCTGAAACATAACCACTACCAGATACTAGATTTATATTTATGCCATGCTCAAATAATCCATTGCCAGCTGAATGCTTTCACACATCTAAAATTCTTCTTTCTGCAAATCTTCACTTTCATGAAAATGACTTCAAACAGCCTGTCTACAACTTATAAACTGCAACAGCAGCAAGGAATATTTTAAGCTATTAAAGTGTATCAGTCCCCTTGTGGATTCAGTACTGCCAGGAAACTGATACTGATTCATTTCATACTAACCATCCAATCTGAACAGAAAAAAAACCTCACACTATTCCTCCACCTGCCACAGGTTAACTGTACACTGGGACCAAGATGGCACTTTTTCATTAGTCCTTTTTGCATAATTACAGATTTTGATAGTCATTTGGAACACGCATTCAAACCAGATGCACACAATGTCTATGCAATGTGCACATCTAATAACGAATTTCTGGAGATCACTCACTCACATTGGCTCAGATGGTACACTTGTATCACTGATTCCTATCCAAAAGACACTTTGTTGCTTTAACTTTTTCTATGACTAGCAAAAAGTGTTTAGTCTGAACTGCTAAGAATTTCAGTCTGTCTCCCTCCAGAATGCTGGAAGTGGTGATGAAGCAGCCTCGGAGTTCACAGGATACAAAGCTGAACTCCTCTTGGCATCAAGTTCAGGTGCCTTGCCTTCTTTATTTCTGAAACAGTATCGAGTTTAGGTGCCTTGCCTTCTTTATTCCTGAAACAAACACCAAAAACTTTCAAAGTAAATGTAAATACAGTTCCCCCTCCCAACATATGCATGCTGCCGTTTCTAACCACAGAAACCATCAGAAGTCACACTCACGTTTAATGAAATACATATACAAAAGCGAAACGCCACAGAACAAAACCCAGAATCCCTTTCAAAACAAACACTTGTTAGAAAATACAAGCTTTAAAAGTTGCTTATAAGAAAAGTTTTCCTTTCTGACACAAAAAAAAAGATCAAGAATACATTTAACTGCAGTTTTTTCTCAGTTCCCCTCCCATGCAATAATTCTCAATTGATTGATATTGCATGAGTGACCGTCTGTCGGGTGAAAAAAAGAAACCCACACTAAACAATATCTATTGTGATATACAGCGATGTTTTTTAAAAGCAGATTTTCATAGCAGTAGAAGATAAATATGGATGCACTCTCACATTAACAAATGAAGCTGTGATCCATGTAAGCATAAATGCAGGGCAAGAGTTAGGATCAGTCTAACAACCCGAGCAGATCTCTTACACGTCTACAGGGCCGGCATTTTTCCTTCAAATGTCCTCCATTTCAAGAGATTGACATCAAAAAGCAAGCGCCCCTCTAATAGAAGGGACCAAAAAAATATTAAAAATTAACAGGAGGAAGTATTATTATTCAGGAGAAAAACAAACAAACCCCAACCAATACTGAAAAATTACACGTCATTTCTGCCTCAGTTGTTGTGATCTTGTAAGTACCTTGTCTCATCTTTTTCTCCATTTCTCTGAAGACTGCATTTCTTAGTCACTACTTCAGCCATTGTGCTGCTAATGTAACTTTGAAATATTCAAGAAAAAAATAACATCGGTTTCCAACAACTGGTGTCTACAATAAGGTGGGCACAAGCAATGCAGCTCTCAGGTTGATGTGCTTCCAGATCCATTAATCTTTTGCAAGACTAACACCTTTCTGTATTTAAGAGTAACTTTCAGAGTAAAACTTTGGTTAGTAAACATCAACCGAGTCATACAATAATAGCTGGCTGTAGCAGCTGTACTTTGGGCTCTGGTTAGTAGGGATTTGTCACCCATACCATCTGCACCTTTGGCCGCTTTGTTGACTGCGATGGCTCCAAAACAATTTTTATGAAGGCCTGTTTGGTGTGTCCTTTCCACACAGATCATCCCCATGTCAGTCACCCATTTCTTTCCAGGTTCAATTTGTATTAAGTTCAAATGCGGGGCTCTGTTAAGTTGCCCTACAAAACCTGACTTCCTTCATTAGAGAAACAGGAGCACTGAACACACTGCTTGTATCTAAAAGAGCACCAAGGGCTATCAAATCCAAATCCTTCCCTTTTCCAAAGGAAAAAAGCCATCCCAGGTAAAAAGAAAAACGCAGCATTTGTTTCCAAGCACTCAACCAGAACTTTTTAAAAGTTTTAGTTAAGTACTGCTGCTGAGTCTATACAGATTGACAAAAAAGCTCATAAAATCGCTATTAAAACAGCTACAAAAGGAAGGCAAGTGAAGTACACAAATTTTGCATATACATTTTGTACAAGTTTTGCTAAAAAAAAGCACCAGAACTCTATGTCATGGAGTAAAACCTCCACTTTTTTTAGTATGATAATTTATCATTTTTATCTTATAATAAAAATTGCTAATTATTGAGAGGTGGTCACTCCATGTTTGAACTGTGTTAACATTATAAAGACTATGAAAGCTGAAGGGATGTTTCAGACATTCTCCTTTTTTAATTTGGTAAATTTGAATGCATTACTAGAAATCAAAGCATACAGAACACTGCTTTCTTATATCTGATTGTAGCACCATCACATTGTATTACATTCCTCTCACGCCTAGACTTCTTGTTTCTTCACCATAATGTTAAATTCTTCACAGCAGAATCCTCCAAAGAAAGATTTTGAAAGACAGAACTTTAAAGCAGACCTTGAATTGCAAGACTATGAGTTTACATGTGTGTTGGCATTACACAGACAAGTAATTTTTTCCCCCAAGTCCTTCAATCAACTGTTCATACACTCTCAGACACGTGCCTATTTGCATTCTGAACTTGCTCACACTTGAATTGTTTCAAGTAGGGATGAAAGCCCCAAACTGTGTTTACAGTTGCCTGGAACTCATCCACTTTACAGCAAGGATGAAAAAGTTACTCACATGTCAGCAATCCACCAAATGCCCTTCCCACACAAGTTCTCAAGGATTAAACAAAAGCGACTGAGAATCTCAGCACAAAGAATTCCTGGCTCGGTCCTCCCTCGGTTGCACGTAACGCTGAGGACAGACCAGTCTTCAAACCCACCTCAGTTTTGCTGAAAAGGAGCACAGCCTGACATGAGGTCATTCAAGGAGCTGCTAGTGATGCAGGTGAACTGTACAGCACAGACATACCCCAGGTACTGTTCAAATACTGCTGCAAAATACCAGACACGCGTGATTATCTGTACTAGGATGCAGTGATCCAGCTAATTCAAGAGTGAGCTGACCTCTGTATTCACTCAGGGCAGCTTTAAAGTAATAAACTGAGTTTATGAAACGCCATCTTTGTGCCAGCAGCTGTGCCACCAGGTCACTGCTGCAGCCCTAAGAGCTAGGGCGGGGGGAGTGTGTGCAGGGAACAGGGACAACAGCACCAAGGTCTGCAATGGGCTTTGAGCTATTTTTCTGTGAGAAGACAGGGCAAATATTTCTCCCTTAGATTTTATAATTAAGTGTTCCTAGGAATAGCTGAATACACCTTTCTGCAATATGAACTACATCTAACATGATACTACTTGAGTATTTCAGTTACAAACTGCCTGGAGTGCTCTCCTAACTTTATTTTATGGTCTCCTACACGCCACTATTTGCACAGAAGCCTGCATGAAATGGCAAATAAAGACTGAACGTAATTAGAAATTACAGATTGTATACAATCAAAATTACTTAGACTATGTCAGACATTTACTGGTCTGAGTGTCTCCAGAAAGAAATTATGCTCCATTTTAACTCTATCTTATGTTATTTTACTAAATATATTCATTAAATTACAGTTCTGGTTTGGGTGGGCTTTTATTTATTTAACAAAGTGCCATAACAGACTTTTTATTTCAGAGGTACAATCTCAGAAAAAAAAAATATATATAAGAGCACCAGTTGTAAGATAACTTCACAGACATGATTTACATTATGTCTGGATTATTCACTAGAGATCTGCTGTAGCTGTGTGGAAAGTCAAATGCTACCTGGAAAAGACAGGCAAATATCATGATATAAGGTTCTAAACTGAGGAAGGGCTTTCCCCCTGCAAAGTAAATATCCATGGAGACTTACTAAAGTAAGAGTTTCAGCTAAACATACAGGATAAAGCAAACACTGTATCACACTGAAAATAAAGCCCAACTCTAGCAGCAGTGAAGAAATACAAGCACAGAGCTTGGTTGTGGTAGGGTCCCCTTCCCCCAGGAAAGACCCAGGGACCTCAGAAGAACGAATGGGGCAGAGTAAAGAGAAGAGGAAAGATAACCAGAGAAAGTCATTTATACCTTTAGTTTTCCTTTAAGCAGATGAAGTCCTATGACAAAAGGATGAAGTACATCATCTGTGGAAGGTAACACAAAACCAGAAGATATTTACTATTTTAATAGACAAACTTATACATAAGCACAACATACCAAATTAATAACAAAATAATATTCTGTGAATTACATTGACAGTAGAGTTAACTTACCACCCTTTGACTGTTAAGAGTTTTTGAGCCTTCTAGCTTTTCCTTATTTTAGGCAACATTTCGGTATAATAAGACGCACTGTGTAAGGCCAGACTGCACGACGCTACCCCAGCTCAATATTATGTCATTCTAAAGTAAAAGCTAAGCAGAAGTTGGATACTTTCTTCTCAAGACATCAGTTCTTCAGTCATACACAGAAACATCTTGCTGACTCACAAATGTTATGACAAATCCTGGATCCAAAACAAACCAAAAAGTAATAAGCTAAGTCTCTGAAAGCTACCTTATCTTGCCTATAAACATCAGCTGCAAGAGGAAGAATTTCTATGGAAGCTGAAGAAGTCTTGATTAAAAGACTGGAAGCTCAGATCAGTTAAAGAAAGAAGCATAAATCAAATATACAAAAATATTCACTGGACAGTAAAGGGTAAAATGCTTTCTTAGCCAAAGTCCCCATTTTAATTAGCAATTCCTAAAACAACGCTATGCAGAGATGATTAGAGAGGACAAGAATGCAACCCAGTCATGGAGCCATTGAGGCTGGAAGGGACCTCTTGAGGTCATTTAGCTCCCACAGGGCCAGGCCCCTGGGCTTTGAGCAGTTCCACAAACACACGCTCCACAGCATGATTTGTTGCAGTGTCTGACCACCCTCAAAGTAAAAGAAGTGTTTTCTCATGTTCAGATGGAGATTCATGTGTCTTAATTTGTGCTCATTGCACCTTGGGCTGTCACTGGGCACCCGTGAGAAGAGCCTGGTGTCCTCCTCGTTCCCTCCCAGCAGTGTATTGATACACATTGATATCACTCTCCACAAAGCTTTCTCTTCTCCAGGTTGAACAGCCCTGTCCTCCTTTAGATGAAATACAAGAAAATACACATTAAAAAATCTAGAAGAGGTCTTATACTGCAAGCTCACATTTGGTTAGAAGTATCATCTCTCCTGGGCAGAGCACATACAGGGAAAAAACAACAGCTGCAATCATTGTACCCAAGACAGCAAACTTGTAAAGACTACACCAAGAAACCAGAAGAATGCTCCGTGATCTCCAGCTAACGATTGTAGATTAAAACCTATTTACAGTCTGAACTGTACATTTACCCAGCTTACTAACTTGCATGCCTCTCTACAGCAAATGTTTAGGAATGTGACGTACAGAATATTGTGAATACGGCTTCTGTCGTGGAAAAAGATAAGCAGGCGGACTGGGGAGAAGGAAGGAAGGAATTCTGTCTTTCACACACCAGAGGAAAAGGTGAGATCTTCAGTTTTACCAGAAGACAACCAGTCAGCAATATGACATATTTAGGAAATAACCCACAGTGAATCGAGGGGGAGGAGGTGTGTGTTTGTTTATTTTTAACAGATTACTGAGGAATAAGGTGTGGGAAGTGATGGAACCAGAAAGTACGTGGGGCCCAGGAGCAGAGAGAAACAGCAAAGATCAAAAACACCTTAAGAACCATAAGAATAAGCAGAGGACCAGAAAAAGACACAGGCATAGGGGGGCGAGGGGGAAGCGTTGGCTTTTTGTTTTTTAAAAATAGCTTGGTTGACAACTAGCAAACTGATCAAAACAAGGATACAGTTGTGATCCTCACATTCAGCTCAGAGGTCAAGAGATTTGCAACGACTGGTTCCTCAGGAAAACAAGAGCTAAAAACTGAGCTGAAAACAGTCCGGGACAAACTTTGAATATCACGGATAACGTTAGATGAAAAACAGAAGAGAAAACTGATAGGGAGTGGTAGAGTTTTACAGATTGAAAACCCAAAGCATTTTTATCAAAGAAAAAGGAATCTCATATACCAATCAAGAAGGGAAGGCATAAATTAAGTGTGATGGGTTAAAGAAGGAGCAGGTGCAATATTTCTACCTGCAACCAAAGTAACAGCTGTAAGGGAGTAAAGATCACATCTTCTCCTTGACAGATAGGAGGTACATGAAAAACAAAAATCAGCAAGAACGTTTGCTAACAGAACTGGCAACAAGGAGGATTTACAAAGCAAAAGAGTTGACAAAATACCAGCTGTTATTGCAGATGTGAGACTCAATTAAATCTGAGAAGTAGAATTGTTCGCCTAAGACAATGGCAAAGCCAAGGGAGAAGAAAATGACTCTGTACTGGAGGAAGTTTGCCAGTTTGCAGGATTTCCACCCGGGATACCCCACAGCGCAAGAGGAGGAGCAGGGGAAGCAGGTGTTCTGCAAGGGGAATGCTCAACTTGCACGAGTTGATTGCTGATCATACGTAACTGTCAAACCACTGCTTCTGAAAAATTCTAAATTCTGCTGCAAATATACACCTAATTGCACAAACAGCCGGAGCAAGAGTTTGAAACGAACAGTTTTAAAATCACAGGTTTGTGTTTCGGTCTTGTCAAGATGCTGATAGTTTTAGAAAATTACCTGATCTTAAACACAATATTGTCCAGGTATATCACAAACATTAGCCACTTCAGCGCTGTGATTCAGATGTCATACACCTGCACGTGCGACATCCTATACATGCTATTTCTCCAACCGCACCCCAGCGTTACCCTGTTACGGCGTTCTTGCAGTTTCCTCCACTTTTCACTACAACCAGTTTAGTAGATACAGCGCTTGGTCACTGGCAGCACTGAAAATCTATTTCCAGAAAAACATATCAATTTCATTTTCTAGTGTGTGAGAGAACCATCAACTTAAAATTTAAGTAAAATCAGACAGGCTTTTAGGAGTAATGACAAAACCTCCTACTACACTTATTCCTGGGCTACACTGTTAAATCCCTGTCTCTAAAATTCATATTGCCTATTTAAAGTCTCCACACAAGAACCTGAGAAAGACAAAACGCTCAACATACAAAGGAAATCAAAATTTTAAAAAAAGCCCTTTGCCAGACATAAAATATGCAAGCAAAAGGGAAAGAATCTCTTATAGTTACAGCAGCAGTATTATCTGTGGTGACAGAAGAAAAACTATTTTCCAGTGTAAGACAATTTTAGTCTCAATCTGCCTGACAACTTTATTATCTCTTTCTTCAGAGCATACAGCACTTCTGTAAAACAAAATAATTCCAGGTACTGTCCTGTAATTTAACATTACACGGGCAGATCTTACTGGAATAGGTAAAAATAGCACTAGTGAACATGCCAAAGGAGAGTCTTTCCACTATATGGCCAGTGCTTAGATTGCAACATCAGCTGGCTCTCTTTTTATAACCTCTTGATTGCCAGCGAACAAGTTACACAGTCAAAAGCTTTGAGAAATCCAAGAGTAAGCTCTGGAACTCACTTTCAGCTGAAATCAATCTACTATATCACTCTGACATGACCACTTTGTTTCAGTTGCCATTATTGCCTGCGTAAGCTTTATCCTTGCTTCTAAAGCATTTAACACAGATGAATGACGTAATTCAGAACACGGTTTATTTTTTTGTTAAATGTCAGCATAAAATTAGAGGCTTGCACACTTTGTTGTTTCTTTTGGCTGTAGCAGACTCTGGAAGCTGCTTCACTCACCAGGCGCTCCTGCAGCCGCGCGTGCCATCCTGCAATGAACCCGTTTGGGCTCGGTTCTGCAAAGGCAGCCCCTCAACCCCAACCACCCCTTGCACCTCAACTCCATATGGGTTTTCTGTTGTGTTTTCTCAGAATAATAACAACTGTCACCATAGGAATGTTTAAAACTGTTAGACTGGTGATCAGATGGAGACAGAAATGTTGCTCTGCTGGAAGAAATTCATGTTTCTCAGCCAGCAGCTTGGCTTAGAGATGACTGAGATTGCTCCGCTTTCTAATGAGGTACAAGGGAAACCAGGATCCTCCCACCTCCAACACCACGCAGTTTCTGCCCACTCGTGACTATGGATTGGTATTGATCGCACACAGCTTTCAGAAGCTGTCAGAGAGGGACACAGGGAGGGAAAAAGCAGACAGAAAAAAGCGGGATGCCACCTAGCTTGCACAGTTACTACTATAATTTTTTCCCTTGTTCTAGGAAACACTAAGTGATCATAAACATCTGTAAATCTCCTTAAGTTTGAAAGTGCTGCCATGATCAAAAATGTTTCATATTTGCACACAATGGCACCAGTAATATCATGGGTATATATGAAGAAATATACATGCGTTTCATGCAAATTCAAAAGCAGAGAGAGCTTAGACACATTTGCCATACTCAATGTGTGGAGTTTACAATGCAGGTTTTAAAAAAATCCCCATAAAATTGCAACAAGAGGGGCACAAAGAAAGAACTGATTCAACTAATTATTTCAGTGGGCTCATGAAACAGATTAGACCTGAAGGAATTCAAATTCTATCCCAAATTATCAAAATAAGGAAAACATTTACCTGAGAGTAATCTTGGAATCAACGATTGCTAGATAAATTCTGAAGTTCTGGAATTCTAAGAAAATGGGTATATAGAATCTGAAGCTGAAGTCACATCTTCTGTCATAAATACGATCACCTTTCAGTGAAACTTAGAACACACTTTCTAAAACAAAGTTAAAAAAAACTAAGTGTCATATATCAAAATGCACCTTTTCAACTGGAAGCTAGAGAAGTAATTATAGGATCTTTCATCTCCATATTAAGTGGAATTAAAATCCATCTCACTTTTTCTTTTACAATAAACTTATAAAAATATTCTACTATGATAATCCCTTGGGGATAACATAACTAGCATTTTTTGGGTAGCAATAAATTAGGAAGTAAAAAGAAAAGTTAAAATATTATTAACTAGTATTTCTTCTTCCCAGCAGCATTGCCACCACTGAAGCTCCAGTCTAATGGCCCTCCCTCCATTTTTATTACTTTGCAGGACTATTCCTCTATGTTCCTACATTTCTGTAACAATTCCATGCGAAGACACGGGAGTACAAGTTTCTCCACCTGTTTCACTATGCCTCCTCCAATTGCACCAAGAAACTCTGATGTAAAATATCATAGTTTCTTCTACACTGGAAAAAAAAATAGAAGCAAGCAAAAAAGATGATAATTTACTTGTTCGTCCAACAGGAGTCACAGTGGGGGAGCAGTGCCTTTTGTGGTACACCAACAGATTTAAAGACCATGCTAGGAAACACTGAAAGTATGATGAGACTTTGAGCAAACGCTGTTAAATGCTTGAGAATGGAATGAGAAAGTGGAATATGCAAAAATTAGCACAAATTACTGATAGATTTGGCAAGGATATGTACTGGAAGCAAATGACTAGCAAAATAAAAGACATTATAGAAAAATAAAAAGGAAGATTAGTTGCATATTATGGTTTCTCAATATATACCTAAATGTTAGCCCTGCAGAGGTACAAAGGCATTAAAGACACCTTTTTTTTTCTAGCCGTGCACCACCTTGCATCCTCTCTTCTCCAGCTTGGGGCTCCTCAAACTCTCATTTTCAAATCTCTAGCTTGCTCTACAGTGAAAAAAAATATCTAACAGCAGACTATAATGGGGGCTCTGAGCCATTTTTTAAAAAACCTCTGAGCCAGGTTTAATTAATATGGTTAACCCCACGACACACCCAGCTGCGAGTTAGTGAAGCAACCTCCCTCTAGCTTGTGAACTAAAAATATACACGGTGTCTCAACTGCTCTTAACCGATACTACGTATTTCAATTGGAATGCAATATTAATTAACAGCCTTTTGTCAGCTGTTTGTCAGAAATGAAATATTTTAGGGTCAAACCAATAGCAAGCATGCGACGTAAGCTGAAACCTGAAATGAAGCCATGTAATGCAGCAGTAAGAGAAAACTGGCATCGCCATCGCAATCAACATCTGCAGGGAGCCACAACACAGCAAGTGAAACGATTCCACGGAGCAACGAAACTGAGAACAACAACAACATAAAAAGGGGCTCATATCAGAAGAGCTGGAGATACAGGTCCCGTGTGCAGATCTTCAGATGAGTGCAAAGAAAACAAGGCAGAGTCGCTTACATATTCACCACGGGCAAAGATGATTTGCAAGGCAATGCGAAAAACTCTTTTGCCTGAAGTTAAAACCAATCGGCTTTGATGTAACTGTGCTCCTGCTCCGCTCCGTTTCTGCAAGCGTGCAGGATCCGTTTGGAACATGCAGGAGAAACAGCAGAACAGACACACCTGCAACTGCAAACCAATGCAGCAACCTGCAACTGCCACCCTGGCGTCCTACACAAATCCAGTTTTTCTGCACTGAAACCTTAGCTCTAAAAAGCCTGTCGTTCCCCATAAGTGAGCAAAAACCTCTGCAAAATATATAATTCAACCATACTGACTCTGTCACTAAAAACCCTGAAAAAAGGATACTCACTTATGTAAACATTCTGTTCCTTAGTGATCAGTTATAATTCTTAGTTCTGAAGTCTACCAAGAAAATGCTTTACTCGTTTACAAATGACTCAAGAATAGCACTTTGTTTATCCTCATCTACTGCATGCACTGCAGAATTTCAGTACACAAGATGACCATATTCTATCAAACTGTAAAAGGTCAGTACACACTGCTGCAATAAAATCAACTCCGTGTGAAACAGATGACATTTATTGTACAAACACAATATTCAAGTCACTAAAGGAATAAACGTGCACCAGCTGCTTTCCAAAGCAAATTTGTTTTTTTACAAAAAATAGTGTACACAATGAGAGGCAACAGAGCACCGAGAATTATTCACAGAACTTTGTCTAAAACAGACTTTCTTTTTTCTGAAAAACAAGGAACATCACTAAATATATATTTGGATTACACACACAGAATACCATACAGGGTAAGTCGTACCTGCTGGATGCTGTCTCAAAACCCATGCACTAATGCATCTGCATTGCTAAAATACCTTGTTCATTTGTCAGAAAGTATTTTTACCTGATTTTGTAGTGCTGTATCAACTCATCTTTCCATTAATTTCTAGAGCTGACAAAATGTTTCCACTTTATTCAATACATAGTGGATCTATTTCATACTAGAAAATACTGAAGGCTTTTGCATAAGCAATTATGCAAAAATCAATCAAAATCAGTACAATGCAGATGTAAACATGTCAGCTCACTTACAAATTAAACCTATGCAAAACTTACTGAAATTGTGTTTCTACTATCGTGCTTGAAACTATAGATAAATCACAAGTTTTAATCTTGCTTTGACTATTTTTGCCACTTCCTCAAATAAAGAGAATTTTGACTTATGCAATTTGATGTTTTTATGAGAAACAGAACATTCACTCCTATTTCTCTTCACAGCTACACAGGCTATCATTACTGCATCTTTAAGTTAAAAGATGGTCCAGGAACTTCTTTCTTAGAATACAATCATCCTTATCAATTATTCATCTGTTTCAATATGAATTAGCATTTTGGAAATTCAACTGCACAAATAAATAAAAGAGGTTACCCTTGTTTCTTAGGCAACTGCTCCTATGTGATCCTGCCACCCAGCTGTCCTGCTGCTGCTCCTCCAGCAACTCTCATTTCAACTAAACAGTTCAGGAGGGGCATCGAGGATACAAATTTCCCACAAGCTATAGCAATATGCAAATAGGGAGGCAGAGTAAGGAAGAATCCTTCGCTCTGCTCATCCTCCTCATTGGAACCACAGCAGAAACCTCTGGTGTGAGGCTAAAGCCCCTGTTGCCTGGCTGAGAGGCCAAGAGGTAGACAATCAACACACAAATGGAGGGAGAGGAGAAAAAGAAAACAATTGGAAGGTGTTTAAGAATGACAACATCAAAATGGGGAAGCAGGAGGTGCTAGAGGTATCGCAAAAGGGTGGCAAAGGGAATGGCTCAAGGTGAGAATGACAGTGTGTTTGCAGCAGAGATGATCGGAGATCAACACAAATCCATGTTGAACTAGACTTGGTTAGTTCATTTGCTCTTATAACTTTATTTAGAATAATTTAAACCTTCTGCATCCATAACACAAAAGTGAATTTGTCAGCACCACTCCAGCACTTCAAACTAACTGATTTTTAGACTTAGTCATACATAGCTATTTGAACTGACAGCTTTTCGTTCCCATCTCCTAAAAAAGTTTTAGAACCAACTGCTCTCAGCATCTCCATTTAATTTGCTTTCAGGGGCAAACAAAATCTGTTTTTTCCTCAACTCCTGGTTTCCCAGCAGTGAAGGAGCCAAATAAAGTGGGGGGAGGAGGGGATTACACGTCCCAGAAGAAACTAGTGCTGATTTAGCATACTAAGAAGTGCTGACCAATGATTTTTGTGGGTCATGTTTGTGGTTTATAAAATATGCGTTATTTTAATAAGCTCCAGTAACTTTAACCCCTGATACAGCAGTAACTTCATATGTAATTTGAATAGACTTTGTTGTTGTTAAAGAAAAAAAAAAGGAAAATGTTATGTACACACCAAAGGCATTCAACTGAAAAAATAAGGTTTATATCTTCTTTGGAAAAAATATCCAGATTTTCATTCAAAGCAGGTTAGTCAGCAGTGTTGCACAATAAGTTGTCCAGTCCTGAAGATATTAAGTATGGCAACAAACCATATGAAAAACACATTCCAGATTTCTGAAAGCACCACTGCTCCAACCCAAATAAGCTAGTTCACATCTGATTTAATAATCTGAGATTAAATTGCTTACCATATTAATCAGTCATCCATTGCATGAATATACATACAGCTCCATACCATTTTTATGATTAATTGTAGCCTTAGGGTTTAGCTACAGAAAATATTCATGAAGACAAACTAAATTAAAGCCACTTCCATACTGAATAAGTGTCCACAGAACAGATTTAACTGAACTGTCTGAAACTGACTCTCACATTCACCAATTCAGTCTTTTCTTCTGCACCAACATTGTAGACATGTCCTAAAGGATAAGCACATGTGTTCAAATTATATCCTAGTTTTACCTAATGCAGTGATCCTTTAGGCAATATTCGGAGCTAAGTTTTTCAGAAGCATTAAAATAAAAGACATTTTAAAAGTCTTTCGTACAAAACTATTTTCAGATACGTTAAGCTGGCTTCAGTGTTTGAAGAATATTAGTTTTACTCCATTACAGACCCTTCTCATCTTGCATACCTATGACAACCTGCAATTGCATCTGGAATGCACACTGTGCTGCAGCAATTCCACTACAACTGGTTTTGAGGCCTCATTGTCCCAGGTAAGGTCCCTGTATTTATGGATGTCACTTAAAGGCTAAGAAGGAAAAAAAATTCTATACCGATAATTTAGCCAGACGCAGGCCAGATGAACAATGGGCAAGAGCCGTGCTGCTGTAAGCATGGGCAGGTTATTTGTGTGTACATTTAGAATGTACGTAAAAAGAGCCCAGAAACAGCAATCTTCAAGCCCTGGCTCTGGAGTAACACCATTCATACATGTAAAAGCTGAAACAAGTTAGAACAACTTGGGAAATGAAACCATCTTATTCCAGTTTTCAAATGTCTTTTTTTTCAAATTGAATCTAAGCCAAAAAAAAAAAAAGTCAGCAGCTCAAACTGAGGAATGCCCAAGCAGAGCGCATTCAGTTATGCTAATACAACTTAAACGCGTTTTCCGTTCTGGGTTCGGCCAGCAAGGCTTTCAGAAAGGTGCGGGAGTCCCCACTGGAAGTGCTGGAAGGAGACACGGAGCCGCCAGCCCCGAGTAGGCCGGGCCAGCGGAGCCACGGCCGGGCACCCCCCTCCCGGCCGGGGCCCCGCGCCAGGGGCTGCTCCGGGGCGGCCGCGGCCCCGGGGGTGCGGAGCCCCAGCCCGGACACCCCCGCATCCCCGGGCTCCGCGCTGGCACTGACAGGCGGCCACACACACCTGCCCTCGCCTCCCCTGAGTCGCCGCGGCCGCCACGGGCCCCAGCCCCCCTCACAACCCCCGCGCCGGGGCTCCGGCACCTTCCCCGGGCCCGGCGCACAGGGCGGCCCCGCGGCTGGGACGCCGGCCCAGCGCTACACACCATCCGACCGCAAAGGGCTCGGCGAGAAGCCGCGACCCGCAGGGACGGAGGCGACCGATTTCACCTCCCGCCTGCCCCGGGTCTGCCAGGGGCGAGCGGCCGCCCCCCCGCGCTGCCTCCCCTCAGGGCCGAGGCGGCGGCCGGTCAGCGCGCCCGGGGCTGAGCCCCGCGGGGAGCAGCCGGCACCGCTCCAGGCGCCAGCAACGAGGAAGGGAGCGCCGAGCGGGAGCCCTTGTCTCCCCCGTTCCCTGCCTTGTCCTCTGCCGCTCCTCAGCCCACCACCGCTCCTACCGATGTCACTCCCTCCCGGCGGCTCCCCCCAGGCTCTTGTGCCACTCGGCGCCGTTCCTTTCGTTCCTCATCTAAAATGGCGGCCTCACACTCAGCGAGACATTTATCCTCCGCCCATCGACCTGTCGGCACTCGGCTCCTTCTCTTTTCGCCTGCCTCGCCTTCTCTTCCCGTCCCGCTCCGCCCCGCCTCTCGGCCTGAGCGTGGAGCGCCGAGCTGCCGATGGACCCCGCTCCTCCCCGCCATTTGGGAGCGGCGGCAGCGGCTGAGGTGCTGCGGGGGGGCCGGAGCCTCTCTCCTCTCCCAGCCCCCGGGAACCGAGCTGGGTGTGGGGGATGAGCTCTGCCGCTGCGCCGGGGCAGCTGGAGCGGGCCCTGACGGGGCGATCCCCCCGCCACCCCTCCTCCCCTCAGAGGCGCCCTCAGCCCGGCGGTCCCGCCGCCCCCGTTCAGCCCGGCCTGGGCTGAACCTCCCGGTTGTTGGGCAGTTAAGCTGTGTAACTGTGCATATAGAATATTCAGCTGCTGTCAAGTACCTTGTTATTTTCTGGGGCTTGAACTATCTGGCCTGTTTGACTCTGTGGAATCTGAGTCAGGAGCAGTCTCTTGAGCCCTCAAACATTTAGAACATCTAGTCAGGTAAGAAAGGATCACTGCTGAGGTCTGTCTGCAGCATACTACTACAGCATGCTACCAGCATTCTTCTGTAGAGGATTAACATTTTGAAATTAATTAAATCTCTTACTTCTTGGAAAAAAAAAAACACATATGCTTTAAATCGTATAATATCTGTGATACACAGAGCAGAGAATGTGCTGAAGCACATGATGCTGAGAAACTTGAAACAACTTTCAGCATCTGCTAAATAATTCAAGTTACTTGGATTAATACATTTTTGGTTTTGAAACTGATCATCTTATTAATTCTACCTCACCTACTGTCTTTAAACATGAATTAAATTTTAAAATTTAGGCTCATCGGCTCCAGGCATGTTGAATTTGGAGGGTCTGTTTCGCACTGCATGCTCAACTTTAGCATTATTCTGCCTGCTAGCAATTGCTTCAGATCAACATAAACTGGTTTTCTACATCTGAAGTAATTTTTGAAACAGTTTTTGAAGCGGAACGCACCAGTGGGTGGTTCCTGGTACTTCCGTGGCAGAATAGAATAGGTGATGGGCTGTTGTGTATAGAGAACTAGGGAAGAGTAGAGGGATATTCTGAGATCGTTCAAATTACATGATGATATCTGTTCCAAAGGGTCTTTTAAAAGAAAAGCTTTTATAACTACACTCAGTTACACAGACAGAGGGTCTATGAGAAGGTGAAAAAAAAGTCCTTTAAAGTGCTTTCACTTGCTTCATCGTAACATTAACTATTTTGACTTTGTTATTGAATGAACCCAAGGTTTTTTTTCTATAATGCCTTTTGTTACCACTTTGTTATTGAATACTTCTGCATATGAAATCGATGTTATGCAAGACACTTCAGCAGAATGGGTATTTTAGGCTGGGATTTAACTTTTAGGAAATGGTGATATCTATGATTAAAAAACTTATGTCTGCGAGTCTGTCCCCCCCTGGCCCCACTGCAGGACTGGCCATGAGTCCCACCTGCTCCACAGCAACCCCGGGCTGGGCATCGGGCAGGAATCCCTACGGGACGGTACATGCTGAGGGGGGTGGGGTATGAACTGAGAGGTATTTGGGGAGAAAGTATTCAAAAAGAAAAATTTTATATATATATATATATAGCGTGTAACCTCTTTTGCTGGAGAAGAAAGAGAGCAGCTGTTGGCCAGCAGCCCTTGTGTGAACTCAGCCTCCCACAGACACTGAGGGACTCAAAGCACCGCAAACTAGCTGGGTTTAGGTCAGGCTTCAAAAACGTGCAGCACTGTGCATTCGATGGTAAACTATTCGTTGATCACCCCAAACCAAAACTTCTGAGGATAGCTGTTGCAAAGTAGAACGCTTCTCCTGGCTTAAAGAGCATACACGTTTACATTTGCAGTCATGTTACATTAATTGTTAATTAAAGAAGCACTCCTCTAAAAAGAGCCTCCAGCAAAATTATCTCAGCCTTATGTGGGATTTCTCTACAGAAGGTTTATTCTGATATAAACCAAGGCTTGAGTTCAGCTGAAGTCGCATTAACCTCAGAGCAAGGGCAAGAAAGAGCAGCACTGTTGGGGTTGGCCCTCCTAAGGCCCACATAAGGCAAAGTAAAAAGGACCAAAAAGCCACCGTACAAAGTCTTTAGCTGCTGGTGCCTCTAGGAAGAAGTGTGGTTGCCAAGTAATGGGAGATTGAAATGGGGATGGCAACCAGAGCTCTAGAAGGCTGCAGTAGAAATGTCCATGCCTAGAACACTGTGATTCAGTACTTTATTGCCATGTTTCTAGAAGTTACCTGCATGCCAGTGTAGTAATGCCTTCAATTTAGAGGACATTGCTAAAACAAAGATTTAACTAAACTTTTGCAGCAGCAGACAAACCACATGGATATGTCAGCCTTCTGTTAGGAAAAGTGCTTATTCTCTTCCCCATTACCATTGGCTCAGACATACCCAAAAAACCTAGAAAAACAAATCCAGACCAACAAGGTATCTGCTAAAGACAAAATTTATGAATCTGAATTGTTCTTTTCAAATTCTTATACAGGAACTTTTCTCTTAAGTGTCACATTTAAACTGCAGGAGTCCTCTGGTGCACATACGCAGTGTGCCTGACTTTAACAAGAGTCATATCCATGTATCTGACTGCAGGAGTTGGCCCAGAAGAAACAAATAAACTCAAAGCAGTGCGTAAAATAAATATTCACGTGGCTTATGACTAAGCATATCCATGTAAATGGTAGACAGTAGTACAGATTTTGGCAAAACATGCAAAAGGAGCTTGAAATATTGTAATACAAAATATTATTAAGAATATGCCGTGAGAAGCTTAAAAAAAAAAAAGGAAAGAAAAGAGGGGTAACCACAAGAACTGGTGGTTTTTAGAGAAGACCATTCATAAAGTCTCAAACTTCTTTTAAAAGAGTAGGAGGATCAAGGATTGCAGTCATGGAACAAATGAACACAGATATGGAGGAAGCCAAGCCAGATTTCAGATAGTTAAACAATGTAGCACATGCAAAGAAATGCAATAATTACAAGAAAGAACAACAAAAGCAAACAAGGAAACCCAGCAAAGAAACTCAAACATTACAGCATTAAAGTAGAAGGGAAACAAAAATTGAACGAACTTTCCAAAATAAACTGAAAGTTATTAGCATTCTTACTGAGGCTGATCTGGTTTGTGTTTGTGTTTAGTGGTTGGGTTTGCAATATGTTTAACATGTGAGTGTCCAGGGATTAAACTTTTCGTTTGTCCAGGCATAGAATCAGATCTTACGTTGTCACCATCTGAAGTACTTTCTACCTCGCTAGAAAGCAGCCTGAGAAGTGATGAGGAAGGGGATGAGAACCAGTGCTGCTGGGTTGGGAGCGAGCTGGTGCCCGTAACTTGACTCCGATTACCTGTGGAGTCCCAAAAAGTATTCAATGTTTTAAGTGGCATTTTATAACTTTAATTGTATCTTTAGTACATAAAACAGAGGCTTGGAAGAATGAGTAGCAATAATTAAGAGTGTAATGCTGGCCAGGAAAAAGAAGAAATGTATATATAAAACTTTATTACGGAATTTTGGGTCTCAAACTTTACCCCCTTACTCCTCAAGCCAAGGATTGCTATAGACAGACTGCCATTTTATCCAGGGTTATTCAGCCTGAGCCACACTCAAAGCATCATGCTTCTGCATGTTCTTTTGATATATGCTATAAATAATCCTCTTATTTCCCCATAAGGTTTTTTCTGAGTTAGAGAAAAGTTCGAGTCAAGTTAGATACAAAAGAAGTCCAACATACAGAGGGCATGAAAGTGGCCTTGAACAAATGAAGCAATAGCATCCCAAAGGAGTGGTACTCCAAATAAGGAATATATTATTTGTATGATGGTGCATAAACCATTTGTATTTTATAGTTTAGCTGAAAGACTTTATTTCCCCATGTTACTGAACTGATCAAAGGAGAGGGGTGGGAACATAATTCATAGTTTGTTTGGGTTTTTTCATGCCTTGTAGAATTTAAATTGCAGACATTACAACAATAGGACATCTTATACATGAAGCTGTTAACTAGACAGTAAACTTGTTTTGCTGGAATGGAAACTGTAGTACAGTCTGTTCACATTATTTGTGTTGTTTTATCCTGAACAAACTCTCCTTATTTTATCCATGTCCAGCTAACTGTGGTTGGTATTGGGCTGGCTACCGTGTGTACCTTTCTCCACTCTGCTCAGCATCTCTTCAGCCAAATAGTGAGGCTGAATCACAGGAGTTTTTCTTTTCCTTCTGAAAAGTAACACCTGATTTTCCATGGGCGCAGCGCAAAAAGACATCTTCTGAAAGCTTCAGTCTTTAGCATCATAGATAAAGTAGGGACTTCACTGCTTCCCTGGAAAGGCTGGATTGTGGGAGCAGATCCATTTGCCTGTGCTCGGAGAACTCGGGGGAGTCACTTGAGCTATGGAATGGACTCACGGAGGCTTGTGGCTCTGCAGGGTTTAACCCCCGAGGATTTCCTGCAGTAAATCTTCATCTCACTGCCAAGTCATGTACCTTAGGATACAGAATGGACTGTCTGATACAAGCCTCCTCTACACTTCGCGCTTCAGTAGCTTATTTTTAACTTCGCTTTGGTTTATTCGCTTGCAGGGTCAATTTAAGTGCTTAGGACAGTTACAAAGAGCTGTCATGCAAAGTTTCTTTTGTTGTGTGACACACACGGGGACACACACGTGCACACCCCGTGAGACACTGCCTGGGGGAAATACATTGTGCCATAGTTGCCTCTGCAGTACTGCAAACAAATTTTGCCTTATCTGTTGACCACATAGTTCTGTATATAAATTTAAGTTATTCTTTATTTTTTCCTTCCTTTTTGTTTTTTTACTGCTTTAACACTTCCATTTAAGAAACATGTTTATCTAAAAAACATGCTATTGCTTGTAATGTCAATGACTGTGATCCTCTACAGATTTGTATATTCTTCCAGAATCCATCCTGTCTCAAACACTAGAATTCACCTATTAGGTAGTCATCTTTATATGGTTCTTGGGTTGCCCTTATATAAATTTAACAATAAAAATATTTGATGAAAATGTCAGTTGCAATAGCTTTTCAGTACAAGTTTGTGTGGGAATGCTTCAGAGTAAAATTGAAACAGATTTGCATTAAGCCTTACAGTAATAAATAAGTTATTCTGAGAGCAGCTCTATAAACAGCAAGCTGTATTCTCTTACTGAAGAAAAAAGTTATATTACCCTTTCTTCACTGATACTCTTACATGAAGCATTCTTAAAATTTTCAGCAAACTCTCTACCAGCTTTCAGTCCTCCATATGCTCCTACTGTAATTTATGGTATTATAGATATCCAGTGTCTCTGGGCTTGTTCTCTGCAGTGCAGCGGGGAATTTCTGCTTCTCCAATTTCAGTGCAATGCTATTTGCTTCTAGGAAAAATCAAAGGCGCTGCACCACCCCAGCCAGTTCCCTCACACCTTCTCCACACAGGAGCAGCTCAGTTGCTCTCCTGAATTTCAGATACTCTTTTGCAGTACTTACTATAAAGATTTCATTTTCTTCTAGCATGAACAGAAGTTGTGACACAAAAGAACGCTGGTCACAGCTTTGAAACCTGAGCTGTGCATCGTGAGCCCTGCTTACAGACAATTGTCCCCACTGCACAGTGTTGACTGATTTGCTGTTGTGGACCTTGGCTGCCCATTTGTTTGCAAATGCAGTACAATCTGGCTGGGAAAAAAAAAAAAAAAAAAACAACCTAAAGCTACATTGCTTCAAAATGAACTCTTAAACTGTGTCTGCTGGGTATATCTATTTTATCAGGGGTGGTTTTGCCCCCCGTCGCTGGGCGTGCGGTGCAGGGACAGCAGTCAGGCTCCCAGCAGCAGGATGGACAATCTGGGTAATGTGCCTTTTGTCACAGACAGAGCCTAGGAAGCTCCAAAGAGGAGCGTAAGACGAACATGGCAAGTGGATTGGTATATCACCTCTACTATCAAAGCGTGAAAATAATGTCATAAAATATTATTCTAAAATTAATGTGCTGAACTGATGGGTGACACCTGCACAGTGAATAAATACTCAGTCTGAATAAACATTATTGGATCTCTAAGAGCGGAAAAAATAATCTAGGCTTTAATTTGTTGCTATTTGGACAGTCATTCCTACTTCAGAGACAATAAATAGAGCACTTTGATTTATACATGCGTTCTATTTTTGAAACCTTACCAGACTGGTTTATTTGGTTTATTTTGAATTTCTGAAGAAGTCTAACCACAATAAAATCTATTCAGAGCTAGGTACTGCATTAAAAAAACCCAAAGCATAAATAGCTCTTTCCTGACAACCATCCTTAAAACCTAGCCGGAATATATAATTGCTCAGCTGCAGAGTATTTTGTATTATACCTGATACAGAGCTACATAAAGAGACTGATCATCTGGTTTGGCATGACCTCAAGCTATGCATTATTTTTTCTGTGCATGGACAATTTCTAGCGTGTGGTCATTGAACTATATTCAATACTTAGTTTCTCTAGAAGTTAGTCATTGTAATATTGTACATTAGGATGACAGGAACATTTCAGGGGTTGATGAAGAATGACAAGTATTGAATCAGAAGTGATATGGTAAAATAGGAGGATATGTATACATGCATATATGTTTAACTATATCTGTATGTTTACATATGTTCAAAACGTGGAGAAATGCTAGGCAACAAAAAGAAAAACATTAAACTTCCCTTTATCTTTTAATAAATCCTAATTATTGTGATTCTTCATTTTAAAAAGGCAAACTTTTTTCTTAATAGTTTTGACGAGGAACCTCTTCTTGGTGTGGTGTTTGTGTTGTGCACAGAAACACTCACTTCTGTTCTTTTTGATGTCACACGCTGCTTTTATCAAAGGGAGATTCTAAGAGACAAGGAACTCCGAAGCAGCCGAGCCAGCGCTTCTATCCAAGCTGCTCTCCTGCTGCTATTCCAGAGAAAGCCAGACTCATTAGAATATAGCTACACAGTTATAAATGCTGAAGTTTGATATATGTAGCAAGAACACACATTAAAAGTCCATTTTAGCCATGTGCATACGTTCATATACTAGAAGAAACTGAACTCTCATTTACGAGATTCTGTTGTAAAGAGCCATGAAAAGTAATGAAAAATAAAGTATTTGGCTTTCAGTACAAGCCTATTTATCCGTTGTCTTTCAAGTTCATCTCCAAGATTCAGATAACCAAAGATAGCTGATCAAAGGCATACATTCCCTCCGGCAGCCGTACCCATGCTTTAGCTGGCCTTTGATAATTTGTGCCTCAATGTTGTGTACAGCAAATTGTGCTTAGAAGGGTATGACAATTAAAAATTACATTGTAAGCACATAACTTGAGAAGCAGTATACTAGTGAAAATATGACAGTGGTGAAAGATCTTTATGATGAAGCTGTTTAAGCTTGGTAGCTGTGCAAGACTAAGTTCGTAAGGGATCTGTGTGAAGCGTGTTGGTGTGTGGCATTGCACACTAAGGTGTGTTGGTGAAAATGTTGCTGTATGCTCACGGCCCATGTCTCTGTTACAGGTGCCACCGTTGTCCTTGTCAGCAGCAGAACATGGCACTTTTCCCCACGTGAAGCTCCAGAAGGATGATACACTAGTGTGGGTATGCTATTTTCTTTAAAAAAATTGCATATGTATATGGCTAATTTAGTCTCTGATTATAAAGATGGGGGATGTTTTTGTCAGATAGTTCATGTCATTTGTTAAGGCTTTTTTTTGTTGTTAAAAATTCATGTATCTTAGCTTGGAGGAGACTGAGGGGTGACCTCATTAATGTTTACAGATATAGAAAGGGGGAGTGTCAGGAGGATGGAGCCAGGCTCTTCTCGGTGACAACCAGTGACAGGACAAGGGGTAATGGGTGCAAACTGGAACACAGGAGGTTCCACTTCAATATGAGAAGAAACTTGTTCCTGGTGAGGGTGGCAGAGCCTGGCCCAGGCTGCCCAGGGAGGTTGTGGAGTCTCCTTCTCTGCAGACATTCAAACCCGCCTGGACACCTTCCTGTGGAACCTCAGCTGGGTGTTCCTGCTCCATGGGGGGATTGCACTGGATGAGCTTTACAGGTCCCTTCCAGTCCCTAACGTTCTGTGATTCTAATACAAGATAATGTTCATTTTGGGCTTATTTTTGTAAGAGCTTTTTTTCTTTTTGCAAGATTAAAAAAAAACCAAAACAACCCAAAACAATGCTGTGAGCAAAACAACTAAATTACCCAAATGCTAATTAGCAAAGACATCAGGTCAAAGGAATGCAAACATACAAGTCTATTGCTATGCCACACTGCACAGCTCTGGTGTGCTGCGTTAGTAGATTTGTTAAATCTTTCAGCAACTGCAGAGAAATGAGTATCGACATGTCTGGTTTTACCTGAGTATTTTTAATACTTTTGAGATGTATATCTAATACTCAAATGTATTCAGATTAATTGATTCAGACATTCCTTAACCTCAAACTTATTTCTGGTGGAGACAGAAGCTTTGCATTAGCAACAAATTATGTAAGCCTCTCTTCTGCATTGCACCTGAGCAGAGCAGTGACATAAGAACTTAAGTAACTACTAAAACATTCTTGCTGAGACATCAGTTTATTTGATACTAAAGCCAAATGATAAAAGGCAAAATCTTTTCTGGAGACTGAAGACCTATTTTCCATAAAGTAAGTGTTGCTGACATCCTTGTGAGTTGGAGTAACCTGTTTCTATATTCACATGCTATCTTTCAGATATGAAATGAAAAAAAGTATTGTTTTTTTCCTCTAGTATATGTAAAGTTGACAGAGAGAAAGGAACAGCACATTCTTGTTGCTAGTATATAATGTATATTTTCTTATAATTCCAGCTTGGGGTTTGATTTCAACACACCACTGTTTTAATTCTTCTGTATATGCCATGCTATTATCTTCATCCTAAGCAGAGGATTACTTGCAGTATTATAGGGTCAGTGGTGCTTTATGATGGTTCTGTAATTGAAGCGAAGTGAAATCTTTCCTGAGGCAACAGGACGAAACTCAAAAGCATTATTTCTATCTGAGGAGAATTGATTGCTGAGACATCTCCCCAGGACATATTTGACAGACACACTTCTCTTACGACTGTCTTTGGAAAATAAACTCAGGTGAATTTTTTCCTCCTCTTGGGAAGGCCATGCAGTGAATAAGAAAGAGCATGACCTAAGATACCTTCTGTTGGTGCATTCAGTCTTCAGATACTTTCACCCAGCATTCTGGGTAAATTATCTGACTTTTTGTAGCTTTCAGAATCACAGGCTTCAAAATCAGCAGTTCTAACTAAAGATTTGGGGAAAACATTCAGTACAAAGCAACTAAGTTATTTCCCCAAGTAATGGATTTTGATTTATCAAGTTTTCAAGCTGGGTCATGCTCTTAGCTGACAAGAATGCAAGCAAGATTATTTGCCTTGCCTCCCGGCCCCGGCTTTGTTTAGCAGTTGGTAACACACAGTCAACTACACTTATTCTTAAATATGTATGGGTTTGGTTTTTTGTTCAAAATAAATATTGCATATTTTTATAAGCACGTTCCCAGAATATTTGAAATACAGGATACCTTATATATATACTACTATAAATTAAATATATTCTAAATTAATATTTCACACCTCCTTTGTTTATATCTAGGATAGTTCAGGATATTTCCATTGGAACCAATGTTCTAACCTCAGATTTTCAGTGCTATCAGAGTAGAGCTTATTACAGAGATTGTTTGCTTTTGTAACCTTGTGTATAATCACTGTACTTCACTCTCTAACTTCTACTGTAGTGCTTCCCTACCCATCTTCACATAGTTCAGCGAGATATAGGAAGGCGAGATTTAACACAGAATTTTGAGATGGAGGATAAAAAAATAAATAACCAAACCACACAACAAAACACCAAATGCAAACCAAACACAACCTTAAAAGACATAAGGATTAAAAAAAGAAAAAGTCATTACTTGTCGGTATCAGAGGACAGGATTTACTAAATTTAGTAAATTCACTTTTAGTGTTAAATATAGAGTATAATAAAGAAAAATCTCTTCCAGATGTACCTGGCATTCCGCTTTGCTTCCAGATTCTCTCCAAGGTGGGCCATTACTTTTAAACGCACAAACACGTAACAGTGTGTGACAAGCGTTAGTGCATTACATGTTCATTTGAACACACCTTGGAGCAGTTCAGAGTATTTAAACATCACCAAGGCGAAGCTTCAGCATCACGCGCTACTCTAAATGTAACAGTTTGTCCTCCCAGTATTCAAAGCGGTGAAATCTGGTATTACAATAGATCCCAATTCTTCTGGAGTCTGGAGGAGAGTGGTGAGCGTTACCACAGCAAACTAAGTTAAAGACATCGCACACATGTGTTACCCAGTGTTTTATATTTAAAACACTGGGTTTAAGAAGCTTCCATTTATCAAAAGGAGTGAGAGATGGCAGCTAGTTCAGAGTTTGAAAAACACAATGAAATCTCACGTCTAAGTGGTGAAAAGATCAAATGGGTCTATTCAAGAAGAATTTCTGTTTCTGTAGCAGTCCTAGGACATCTTTGGGTATGGGCAAGAAATAGCATCTGTTCTCATATTTAACACAATATAGTTCATAAAAAATAATAGATTATAGATTTATCTCATTTACTACAGGCCATGTAATTCACTTGAGTATTTAACTTAACCATGTGGAAAATCCTAGTTTCTCTTAGAGATAGGAAAGAGACTCAAGTGATTAAAAATCTCCTGGTTACTTTTCCTGGTAGCTTTTTGTCACTTGTTTTTGTAGGAAGTTAAGAATTCTCCGAGGAAAGCTCCAAGAGCTTTGTGTGGCTTTGTGGGTAATGGAAAGAATTTACAACAAAATATGCTACTGCTGCATGGTGATATGGAACAATAAATAATAAAATAGACGCAAAGTAAGGATCACTAAGACTCCCTTTCTATAAAATAGCTTTTCCTAGAGGAAAGTGAAACTGCTGTAGAAAAACTTATGTGAAACATTGGAGCTGATGCTTGCCAAGAAAGCCTATTGTGGAATGTGGCAAAAAGCCAATATGTTCTAATTACCTTTACTTTGCAGTTGAAGTTCTTGGTAAGAAAGCACTACTTGGATGTAGCTAGTACTGTAGATTTTTATAATCCTGAGTCAGTTAAATTGTTCTGCTCGGCCAGAAACCTAAGCGGTCTTTCAAAACAACCAAGAATGTACTGAAAATAATGTTTTATAAAAGATGACAGGGATTTGCAATGCTAGGTAACCAGAGCTGAGCAGTATTATTTTTAATAACCTACATAGATGATTATTTATAACAGTCATTTTCTTATGAAAATAGATAGTTTTCACCTTGAATACTGCATTCCTCATAAAGAAAAAGAAAGAAGTTTCAGGATAACTTATTACAGAAGGAGAGAATATAGAATTATCCTTTCATGATGACTTAATACAGTAGAAAACTTTCAAAGCAATAAGCCATATAAATACTGTTCTTACCTCAGCTATTTACTACACGGCATAACACCCTTGGTTGTCATTAGCATGTCAGAATAAATGAATGTCATTATGTCATCCTGAGGCAGCTGTTGATTCGCTATACAGTTGCTTTCAGTTAATTAGCATCTGTCTTCAAGCTATCTAAACTGTTTTATTTTTAAGCTTAGCCTGAACTTATTATTCTGATTTCCCGGTGATATTACAAGAGCCTTTATCACTCTGCCTTCACGGGTTTCTCTCTCCCCCGCTGTGCCATTGCCCTCGGTTCCAAAGCTTCTGCACCGCCTGCGCTGCGTTAGATGTGTGCCACCCAGCGTGCTTTCCCACCTGGATGCCAACTGCATAGATCTATTTATACTTAAAGAGATTGCTTTTTGATTCACAGAAGTTAGGCTACAAAAGTTTTGCAAGTTACTCTTACTAGAATTAGATTCTGTCAGATTTAACTAAGTCAGGCTTTCTGTTTCATTAGAGAACTTTTTTGGCTTAATTTCCTGACACCAGCTTTCACATGCAGCATAACCAGTATGAGTGGTAACCTGAGGAACAATCACAGATGGACTCAAAGCAAGTGACGGGTCTGATCGTGTGGACAGCAGTTCCATGGGTTCTGTCTAGGGTTAACGCATTATACCGCGTCAGAGCGTTTGGGCTACGTTCCTGCTGCCGCATGGAGCGAAACCGTGGGTTTGGTTCAGTTCTCTGTACCTCAGGTTTCTCCTCTAAAGCAAAAGTGGGAACACTGCTGTGCTTTAAGGCTTGGGTGCGATGTCCCAATCCATGTCCTGACTACGCACTGCTGCCCAAGGAACGGTCCTTTTTCCCCTCTCGGCCCCAGCCGAACACTTATGCCCCTTCTCTCACCTTACACCTAGCAGTCATGACACTGCCTAGCGAGTCAGATTTTGTATGTTTTCATGACTAATCTCACAATCCCAGCACTTCCTGATCAAAGCACGGGAAGGAATGAAGGCCCAGCTGGTGGGTGAGGGGTGCAGAGACTGGAGTTGCCCCATTTGGCAACAGCCCACGGATCCAATTATTTGGTTTGTGAAACCGCAGCCTAAGTAGTCAGAAACTCTGTGATCCCAGAAAAAGTAGCTTTGTGCATATGCAAAGTGTATCTCAAAGGCCCTACCTTCTTACTCATCTGTTTATCACACTGACATAAGCAGCGATATTATTATATACACTCAGAGCTGAAGTTGCTAAGATAGTCTATTGTTCAGAAGATCCACATGTTATTATTAATTTACTTCTTACGCTATAGGTATTGTCTGGTTTGAAAAAAGCCCATATGACTTCTTCAAAAGGTTATTTAGAAAAAAAAAAAAGAACAATAGGAATAACTAGAAAGGCAAGAAAGTTTGCTGATAAAGATATTTTTTCAATGTAGTTGAGACTAAAACACATACATTGAAAGAGCACAGTATTAGATTATGAAATAGTAGATTAAATCTTATGCAAGTAAATGCAAAGCAACAGTCTAGGAAAAGGCAGCCTGCATTGTATGTGAACCACGAGGGGTTCTGGTTTAGCTCTTGTCAACCAGATAAAGAGATGTGGGATTTACTGTGAATAGCTCCCTAAAAACACCAGCTCCGCACTCAGCAATGGTCAAAATGAGAAACAATGCGAGGAATCTGGGATGAGAAGAGAAGATTCATCGCACTGTATAACTCAAAGATGTACCCACATGTTGAATACAGCATGCAGATGTGTTCCTGTGCCACAATAGATGTTTAACTAAATTAAATGAAGAGCAAAAAAAGGCAGCAGCAATTTTTAGAAATGCAAATCAGCTTCTATGTGATAAGCAACTAACTAGATTAGGACTCTTCAGCTGGGAAAATAGAAGGATGACAGAGAAAAAGTAAAGTTATTTTTATAAGACAAGTACCTCTCACATGCCTATGTAGTCATCTCATAGGGTCTAAAGAGATTCGAATCAGACTTAGGCTAACTCAGAAAGCAGGTACCCCGGTGTGTGTTTGTAGACATTTCCTACCCAGGTTTTCACAGCACTTCACAAACCACAGTGAATCCAGTGACAGATGATTGGGAACAGTGCTGGAAACAAACTGAAAGATTTTCCTCTACTGTGTCCTCCCGTGTTCTAGCAATCCATATCAGAAAATCCGCCTCTAATTCAGGAAAGTCTTTGATAGTTCTATACTTCCTGCAAGTTGCCTTTTGGGTTTTGTGTTCACCTTACTATGATTTTATATTTAAGTTACCAGAGCCAAGGGCTTTTAAATTCTCATTTAGAAACAACTTATGCTTTTGGACGAATGACTTCTTGGAGCTCATAGTGCTCTCTTGTTGTGCGATTTAGCCTTCTCGGGTTAGGAGGGAAAGATCCTTTCAATCCTTTCAGCCTTTTTTTTTGGTAAATAATTAAAGTCAGTAGATTATGTTGAGTCTCTAAAGTAGCATCTTTAAACTCTGAACCACCTGCAGGTGTTTTATTCTTTTAGCTGTTGCTTCAAAATGAAAACAAGGATTGATTTGCCTAAGGGCACGTGGTAATGAAGGAGATGGGGAACAAAACTGAGGAGCAAAGACTGGCAATCTGTTGTTTGAATATCCAACCATACAACTTTCCCCCCAAATTCTTATTGTATAACAAAAATGTTCACTCCTTAGCAACAGTTATCCTGCTGTTTCACTAACCTGCCAAACACAGCTACACGAGATACATGAGACTGCTAGAGCTGAATGATATTGAAATATTCTTACACACTGAGATTTTGGGGTTGTTTTCTCTCAGGACAGACCACAATTACAGCAGAACATGTATTGACATGGTACAATTGGGCAGTTCTAAAACCAGTTCTGCATTTCCAGATTTCTCCTTACATGTATCTCTGAAATCACGATACACAGATCTTCACGTTTGCCTACATGTAGCAAGTGCATGAAGTGTGATAGAATTGCGCAATTTCCCAACGAAAGGTGTGCATACAGTTGTTTTGAAATTAATTTCTACTCTTGCAAAATGCAGCCAATATTACAAAATTATCACAGCTTGTCACCTTTAAGTGACAGCACCTCAGTTAAGTAATTGGCAGACATTTCCATCCCTTTCCTATTTGTGACCTGTGCTGATGTGATTTTGCTGGATTTCCATCCTGAATGGCTAGTCGATTACTTTTGTCATAGTCCAGTTGCTGAAATACCAAATAGGCAGATTTTCCTTGTCTCCAAAATGTGCCTAACGCACGGGGCTCTGCTTAATCCCAGTTTGACCCACGGGAATAAGCGATCTATCAATATTTACTATAGTTTAGATCATGAATATATCCTAATTCAAAAAGACTTTAGGCCATGAGATTTAGATCTAGATCTATTCACCAAGCACTCTGTAGTTGTCAAAATCTGGATCTACTCATCCAGGACTGCTTAAGCTTTTTAGAAAAACTACGGCTCAGACTTATTGATGCTTTTGTTCCTCCACAAGACCCTCACAAAATTCTAGAGAGTTCATGTTTTGCCTCGCTTGACCTTTGTTCAATTAAATAGAATAAACACACTGTTGTTTCCCCAACACCCAGAAGCTGCAAAAAGAATAGCAACATGACAAAAATACTTAGAAAAGTTTTTACAGTTAAGCAGAAATATAATCTAGTTTAATTTTAAGGGTTAAAAAACCATTTGCTGTTCACAAAAATTTTGCCAATAACCTGAAAATCCTTGACAGGTGTATCCTAAGGAAACATATGGGGTGTTTTAGCCTCTGGAATAAAGACACACAGAGCATATGAAAAGATGGTGCGCTCAGAACTTTTGTTTGTACGTAGCGCTTTTCATGGCAACACAAAGCAGTATTAAAGCGTGCAGCGTGGTTTTGACAAGTAAGTAAGAAGCACACAGGATTGTCATCCCAGCCGGCTCGCAAAAAGAGACAAAAAAGACAAAAAGGGGTGGGAAGAAGAAAGAAAACATGCAGGTATTCTGGAAAATATAGCAGACTCCACCCAACATAGTAAACGGACACTTTACAGAAAAGCCGGGCTAAAAGGAGAAGTAAAATGAGGAACCCTGCAGTCAGAAAATGCAGAAGTTCGCTAACTAAATAGACGTTCGGTGTTAAAATTTATCATCCAGATTCTAGGAACTAAGTGATATGAACACAGGCTACAAAAATAGCCACAGGAGGAGTCACATGGAGTGATGTAATGTGAACATGGAACAAATCCCTGCTTTTTTTAAACTGAAAGATTTAGATTCAGCGAAACTCTAGGAAAAACACAAACCAACAGAAAGGTTATTCCTAGTGCACTGAATCAGGTCAAGGGCAGCATGCATCTGTACGCATTTGATGCTTACATCAGTGTCCCATGGCAGAAAAACCTTCTAGTAAAATTGGTGTAACAGTGCCGAGCACTGCACAGAAGTAATGGATGAGACCTTCATTTCTGGAAGAGTTGCTCTGCATTTAAATGCAATATCATATAGCACTTCACTTCTGCTGTCCAAGGACAGAAATAGATACGGGAGTGTTGAGGAGCCCCATTGTGAGGATCTGTCCTCATGAAGGAGGGTCATGAATTGTCAAACATGAAGGATTTTTGGTGTGTTGCTTTTCTCACATGTTCTTTTATATAAAGGTACCCAGGAAATCTGAGACGTAGCAGAAATTGCATTTCAGTTTTACCAGCCTGCACTCCTACTCCTGTAGGAATATGCTCCAGGATAAGAATTTCCAGAGTCTGAAGTATTTTGAAGAGACCTTCTTAAAAATGTAATCCTAAAACATTTCTAAGGAAGCCAGAAAAAGAAAATAAAACAGCTTCCAAGATTTCCATGAGAGTATATTGGAAAACACACACCACAGTGCTGAGCTGTGAACGGTTAAAGACGCAGCGTGCTAATACAGTAATGCAAGCAAAGAGCATCATTCTGTATGCCCTGGTGCATGAGATCATTGGCCAAGTGGCTGGGTATTTCAAACCACATGAGAGGAGCAATGCTTCTTCCAGCATGGAATATGGCCAGGAATGAAAAGCTTTAGAATCTCCTTTAAGAAAAAAAACAAACCAAAACCATGGTCCTGTTATGGAGCTGCACATGACTTGCAAGGTCTGTCTTTTAGAACTGCTCCTGAACTCAGTTTAGCTCATAAATACACTCTGTGTTATCTTCTCTTTCTACCACATTGTGACACCATTGAGGAGTTTCACAACATGCTCCTTTGGCTTTGGAGCCCGTCACAGCTCCTGGTTATTGAAGTTACTCTTATTATCCAGCTCCATTAATTCCAGTTTTCTTCTAGAGTACTTGAATATTCAAGAATGATGCTTTATGCCATTTAATTCTCTTCATAGAAGTAGGTGTTAATGAGGAAATAATGCGGGTTTAAGATAAAATACACGATGAAAATGTATAAAACAATATTACAGCAAATTTTGGATTATAATGAGCAACAACTACAAAGGCATTGGATTTCAAGCAGTGAAACGCTCAAATTATGGCTTTCTGAGAAACTACTTAGCCAAGTCACTTAGGTGAGTAATTGAAATGCGCTTAAGCAGATGTTAAATGCTTTACTGGCTCCGAGACCAAGTTAAATGCAAGAGAGAGATTTTCAAGAATGCCTAAATTACTTTCTTCGTGCAAGTGCATCAGTTGGGAAAATTTGTACAGTAGCAAGGCAGTAACAGGGAATATCCATCAATAGCCACACCTGTAGCTTCAAAGTAATTGAATCAAAACTGAGATTACACACACACACACATCCCGTTTAAGGATTGGATCTGACCCTTGGGGAGGGTGGTTTGTTTCTATTCCCTCAGCTGTCCCCATAAGATAAGGGAATAGCACATGTGATATTATTGCCATCATTCTCAGATTTACTTGACCTCGAATTGAAAAGCTCTTTCACACCCCCACAAGTGGGTTAGTTCTGCTTCCTCTCCCAGCCTGACTGTTGCCGCTGCTTCTAGCAGTACTGAAAGAAGGAAAGCAGCTTTTCAGAAGATCTGTGTCTTGTGGGGCACTGAAATCCACAGTGGGGCTGGAACGTCTCACATCCTCACAAGACTGACACCAGTCCTCCCCAGAGTCGCATGATTCAAGGGAGTCACAGGACTTGACAACACTCCAGTAGAAAGGCTGAGGTGAAACATCAGCCCTGCTGCGAGTTTTGCACATGTCCGTGTACTTGGGCTTTGTCTAAAGGGCTCTAAAAGAGGCATCTCCAGAGCAGCTCTAAGCACAACACACCTGAGCACCTGTACCTACTGCACGTTGACCAGAATCTGCTCCAGCTATGCCCAAAGCTGTTCCACAAGGTTTGGATGGGTCGCACTGCAAAGTCAAGCTCAGAGCTTGGCTCTGGGAGTCATTAGAGACAGTTTTAGTCTCCAATTTTCAGTCTTGCTCTTTGTTCATACTTTACATGTCCATACCAGAGCAAGGAAGGATGAAGCAAAGGGAAGCTAAACATCACAAGACTCCTGGGTTTTGCCGTAGCAAGGACTCGGTTCTAATGTTACAGAATGTATTTGGAAAATGTTTTGTAAGTAAGGGTCCATTGCCTCCTGATGCCTCAATTTTTTAATCCTTGAAATGGAAACAGGAATACTTCCCTTGTTCTTTCAACTGTTTCTGAGACATCAACATAGGTTATATGAGGGGCACACTCGTTCTTAAGCCAGAATTCCTGCTAGCGTTAGACATAATTGGAATATCAACAAGAAAAATATCTCCAGTGCCTGCTAACACTGGAAAGGCACAAAAACCAAACCAAAGCAAACTGTATTAATGAAGAGTGAGGCACGGGGAAACAACAACAAAACCTTTAACACTTTGAAGAGGAAAGATTAAAGAGCATACTAGACTAGAAACCAGAACTGTTTACTACATAAAGCTCCCACTTCAGCCATGAATCAGCTATCTAAGTGTTATTTCATTTCGTACCATGGAAGTCAGGCAGGAGTAAACCTCACCGACCTTCCTGGGCCAAGCACATGTAGGTGTCCATGCCTGGTAAACTTCACACCTCTGAGAGAAAGTCCCACCTGCAAATACCATCCTCATCTTCCTTCATGAGGCATCTGCCTCCCTTCTTCGCCATGGGGAACACAGAGAGAAAAGGGCTCTCAGTAACCAGCAGAAAAGCTCATAGAAGTGCATGCTCTCCAAAAGCAGATCCTTTCCCACTTGGAAAAACTGGTTCTGATTTAATTTTTGTTTCATTCTCACCACTTACAGCATTTGTATATTTGTTCTAGACATCTGCAAAGTCTCATATGTCTACCTAGGAAAAGTTCTGCCAGCATCCTTGCAGCAAAACCAGTCTGCTTTTGCTGTCCAAAACATAAACAGAATCAAAAGTAAGAGTTACTCACTTCTCAGCATACTGGGATTACATTATAATATTATAAACATTGCACTTTTCTGGCTAGCAACCCTGTTTGCCCTACCTCCTGTGAAAGAAGGAAGAAAATTAACACTCAGCTCGTGTTGTGGTAGTTGCAGAGATCCTCAGTTGCTCCTCTGATGTTATTTTATAGATGGTATTGTGTCCAAAATTGTGTCTGAGAAGTATCAAATGCAAACGCTGTCATAAATCAGCAAGTTTCTTAAAGAATAAAGCTGATTACCACTTTGTTTCCAAGCCGGTTTGTGAGATGCGGTTCTCTTACTTTGACTCATCTTTAATGGGGAGGACAATTAAACACTCTTGAGATACGAGATCCCAGGAGTTCTGGGGAATAGCAAGTAGTGTTGCTTACAAACCTCTTTTGAAATGTATGCAGACTCCCAGTGCGAAGTTTAAAATAAAAAGTTACGTGGCAACAACTTATCTGGAATTCTCTGGCCACATACAAGTTTTTGTTTGCATTAAGCTCTAATCTGCTGAAGCCGGTCGTGTAACAACAACTCAGTGTTTAATCCTGCAAAGGGAAATTCTTCCACGTATCATTAGTAGTATGGCTCATCTGTGATATAATCATAGGAACAGACCAGAGTCCCTGACCAGTTCCTTTGAACTTGGACAGTACAGCGTTATTAATTCTCATGTTTCTTCCAAGAGCAGAAAGATTCTGTCCTGTGAGGCAGCCAGGCTGCTGGAAACCCAGCAGCTCCAGCGCCCACCGCATTTCCAGCCCTGTCCGTGGAAATCTCCTTTGCCTGTCTGCTACTCCCACCTCCTGGGGTCCAGCATCCAGGTCATTCTCTCACAGGACAGCCGGACCTTTCTTTTTCTCCTTCAGTACCCAATGTGACTTTTGCAGCTGAGGTTAAATGAGAAGCAGAATCATTAATGCAGCCCTCATAGGAAGAAGCAGAAAGTGTCCAGAGGTCCAAGCCAGCCCTCATTCCTTCTCCTGCCATTCCTGCAAGCAAAGCTGGGCTTTTCTGTCCCTCTCATTGTGGAGGTGGCCTGAACAACACCAGCCTTTCCTCGGTTTGACTCGAACACCCCAGTCTAGAAGCTGTCTCAAGCCTGTGGTCAAAGCAAGAGCACACCGCAAGCCACAAGGAACAGAAATGTCATTAAGGGCATCATCTAAGCAAGGGCAACAAAACTGATTAAATACGAGCTGGCTGCCATAAGTATTGATGAGGGATGTTGTTGTCAGGGAGATCACCAACTGATGTCAGCAGAGAGGATGGTGGAACAGAACGTGGGGCATTACTGGCAGCCTTTATCAGGCAGTTTAAAACATTCCTGGATCCTAAAGGCAAATCGCATTCTATATATTTAGGAGAATTGGCAACATTACAGACTCAAGTTCAGAGTGCTTGGGATAATCAGATAAATAACTATACACACACTCTCTCTATATGCTTTTCTTGGTCTATATGCTTTTTTCTTGTTGCTGTTGCAGGAGTTTTCTTCCTTGGGATACTTCGGCATCCAGCCTGTGCTTTTTGAGGTTAATTCTGCAATACCAGCACTAAATGTATAGCTGAAGATATATATTCTCCAACCATTCGACACCAAGAGCCTCTGCACAGCTAGAGTGCTAGCTGAAGGTTACATAATTGAAATACAGAAAGTGGCATGAAGTCATAGACATAGAACTTGGTCATTAAGATATAACAAAAGAATTCAGGAAACTATATACATGTTTGGTTTGGTTTTTCTTCTTTCCCTGCGTCCCCAAAAAAGAAAGGTTCAATCTCTCCTTTATAGTGATGTTTCCAAGACTAGACCATGAGAGGAAAAGAGAAAATTAGTTACGATCCATTTGTTTTCCCATCACAAAGCATAGCAGAGAGGGGGGAATCTGGTCTTTTAGATTCTACTCGGTGTGAATGGGGATGGTGCTGGGAACAAAGAGTTAATTAGAAACCCTTGAAAAATGAGAATTGCTGTGATACTCTGTACAAAAGGCACAACTAGGATGCGTCTGCTTTAAAGAAAGTTCTCGTCTACTTACTGAATAAATCAACTACATAAACCTATTTAAATAGTGAGCTGCAAGTTCCACAGATATGTATATTAACTTTCTTCAGATTTCACTTCTTAAAATACTTCTATCTGAAGGGAGGAATCCAGGTGTATTTAAGCTGTAATGATTGCAGATCTATTTTCTAGCTTGTGTCCCATAACAACTGTATTTGGAACTGCAGAACAATTCTCCCTGGATTAGGAGTTACTTAACCACGGGGTGGAAGTGTTCCGGGAAGAGCCCCCTAAGAAGTTTTAGGGGCTAAAGCCAAGACTATTTTTGAAGCTTGTCAATAGAACAAACCAAACATTAAGGGGGAAGTCTCTTGTCTACACGCCGGGTCATCAGATTCTGCCATAACCAAGTCGGATACCCAAACTCAGCACTGGCGGCCGGTTTTGAGTAAGTCTTCCAGTCCCTCCTGATGGAACTGGTTTATTTTGTATAGGTACACATGAAGAGGAGCAAAATCCTGGAATTACTTTGTCCCAAGCAATTGGCCTACATGATTTGATAATTTGGAATGATGTCTCTCATCTAAACCAGAAACTTTGTCTTGGAACAGCAAAACCTCTCCTAACAAAAGCTTCACCGAAATAAATACATTTCCATGCAAAGCTTTTGGGTTTTGAATCTCATTTTTCAGTGAAAAAGCATTTTGTTGAAAGACTCTTGATGACTGAACAGAAGTGTTTTGAGTAATCAGTGTGTAAGACAAGGAAATGTTTGAAAATCATGAGCTTCATCAGTGTCATCCAACAGATGGATTTTTGCATAAGTAATTAACTTGAAAGATACGTACATAAGCATTCTGTACCGGTTTGCAGTTATTTTCAGGGTATAGCGAGTAAGCTAACACTGCATCTGACAGCAGCTGCAATTTATAGATGAGTAATCTTTGCATATGCATAGATTTTGATCTGTGTATGACTAATTTCTGCTGCTTCTGAAACAGATTAAACATGAACATGTTTTGCTTCCTGCTAGAAAGAAATTACAATTCATGTGGACAATTGCCCTTTTTTTTTTTCTTTAAAGAAATATTGCTTTTGTCAGTATTGAGCACTACAGTTAAGATTGGAAGCTGTATTTCATTCTTAACTTGTTCAGATGCTTTTGATATCACCCAGCAAATTCCACTGGAGCAGAATCTGAAGGCCCATCAAGTGATAATTTATGGGACTCTAAGCAGTTACATTATATGAATGCAAGAGAATCTGAATGTTTTAAATTATCTTTGTACTTCAAACCAGATACATAATAAGTCTTTTTTTCAGTCAAGTACTTACAATACATGCTACATTGCAAGAGCAGCTCACAATGTATCCATGCCCATTTTAGTATATGTAGAACAAGCGAAAATAACAGTGAAGATAAGTTATTATGGATGTCAACCTAGAAAGCAACTTTAATATATACATATTCCCTGGGGGCTACTGTGAGTATTTATGCTTAAGATGACTCCAGTCAGTTTTATTGACCTTTAGACATGTAACAATCTGAAAGAAAGAAATGCCTACAAGTGTGGATACACCCTTTGTAGGGAACTCAAGTGCAACATCTGTAGAGCTTTGATGATAAAGAAACTGTTCAAGAAGTTACTGCTAAGAGCATTTATTGGATATTTCAATAACTGAGCACAGCTACTGGCACTAAATTTTCTGAAATATGTTTTTCCTGGATACAAAAGTTCCTGTAAACAAGACAAGCATCACTAAATACCCAGTTTCTCAATACATTTTCCCTCTCCTAGTGGAAGACTGACTTGAATATTTTACGTCTGATTACTACAGCATAGAAGAGGAACCTCCAGAGCTCTGCTAACGTGGCCAGTATGTTTTTGTTTCCTGTCTGGCCTTTTTTAAAAACAGCACAACATCACTATAAAAGCTACCGATATTGTATGAAGATTTCTGCAGCTGTGTTGAAAAGAGCTGTGAAATCCTGCATTTTGCTTGTTGAGCAAGAAGAAGAATTTTGATCTGCTCGTAGTTGGAGACACAAGCAATGAGATCATGTCTTTTTAGAATCTGAGGATTTAGTGTGTAATTGAAACCAGGAGAATAAAAACCTGTCTTTTGAAGGCAAAATGTTTCTATTGAGTATACAGCAACTCACATTTGGAGGTACAGGATATAGAAAGGTGGGACTTGGTGCAGTTTGTCACTATAAAAGGGGCACAGTGCAATATCATGCGACATTTTCCGTATAAATCGATAGTTAATAATATAAAGGTGTGGCGGGTGTGGAAAATAGGAAGAGAGACAAGCACTGAATAAGTAGTATTAGCGTGAAGGCTACACGGGTGGCACAAAGCGTTCCCCAAACTCTGTATCAAAGAATGACGGTCCTCCCGACTCCATGGTTCATCTCTAGTATCTTTGTCCATAAGCAGACAAATCCCTTTCATTTACAATGATCCTGATCAGAATATGCATGCTTATGATGTCTCATGACATCTATTTAGACTTCAAAGTGGTATAACAACCAAATTTGAATCTGGACAGTTACATCAACAAATTGCACAAGTTTCTGGGTAAGACCTAAATGTGTGAAACTTGACTCTGGTTTTTGTAACAGTTCTTCCTCATTGACCCTCACTCAACAGTTTGAGTAATTCTTTCATGAAGTAATAAATTTCCCACAAGCCCTGGTTAGCAAATGAACTTTGACTACAAGTAGCATATGCTCATGTAAGTTAGAAATCCACAGATTCATCAGCTCTTTAAGCAATATTAATTGCTTGCATGCTGCTGAAGGAAATGAGGTTGTCACAGCATTCTTTTAGCTTTGTGTCTGTAGGGAGAATTGCATCCAAGAAAGAATCAGAAAAAGGTAAGCAAAGCATTTCCCTTGGGATTTGAGACTTTGAGGAAAGCACTGCTAGCTTTTGGAAAAATCTGAAGGAATCCGAATGCAATGCCTGGGAGAGAAACCAGATTCAGAAAGGTGCTGGAGAACTCTTTGTGGGAGGCACTCGCTCGCGGGATCCAGACAGCAATGAAATCCAGGACCTGGCAGGGAGGAATTGAATCAGCTTTGGGTTGTTTTTCACAGCACCACACTGAGCTCATTCTGGCCAGCAGATATGTCATTAATCAGCAAGACAGGGTGCTATAAACTTGATTTTGAAACAAAGGGCTGCCTATCTGCGAAGAGGTGGCGACTATCATCCCTCACTGCTGCAGCCGGAGGGAACGGCTCCTTCGTGTTGCAGCCACGTTCTACAACAGGTGCTCAAGTCACATCTCAGTTGCGCTTGTACACCCCTTGGCTACTCTTCTGTAACAGGGAAAGTAGCAGCAGTGTGGAAAACAGCATAGGGGCAGGATACTTTTAATGAACCTAATGCGATCTCAGGGGTTTGCGGATTAGAACATGCTCAGAGAAAGATTTATATTGATAGAATAGAGAAGCGATAGGGAAGTGATTTGCCTTGTATTCACTCACATACACAAAGCAACACTAATCTGGGTTCTAGACAGATTTGAACTCCTCTTAAATAATCTAATCTCATGTAAATCTAAAAATAATAATAATAAAGTAGCATATAATTAATCTGAGCGTTCTTACTAGTTTTTCAGATACAGGTTCCTTCAATTACATCAGGAGAAAGGCATGGTTATCAAATCTCTATTCTTTTTCATCTCAGTCCATAGCATCATTTAGTTCTGTATGAAAATCTAGTAGTTTTTTCTCAGGAATACAATTCCTACAAGAATCCCCTCCTCTACACGCCCACACACCCCGAAGCATCACCTCCCATTCACAGCACAGGGCTGGAAACTTCCACAGGAGCAGAGGAAGATAAAATACCCAGTTAGGCTGCACATCCACTATTTTGTAAAGTAACTGCAGGGATTGTGTAAATTCCTGAGTTCTGGTTGCCACATAGGCTTCAAGATCTTCATAACCGTAAAGTATTTCTAAATGGTATTTATTTGATGTATAAGCTGAATATATTCAAATGGGACACAAAGCTGTCACAAGGGACCTTCTGGAAACAAAGAATTAAAGCTGTCTCCAGTCCACGTATAAAATTAGTTACACTATTTAAATGCTTTTCACAACTAACATAGTACCAATTTTTCACACATTAAATGCATAGCTTTCTCAGGATAGTAAACATGTATTTTTGTACTTCGTGAGCAATATATGATATACTTTTCAAAGTAAAACAGTATCCACAATTTGAAACCCTTGCTCATAACAACACAAGATTTAGATACGTATAGCCAACTTTAATATACAATTTGAAGACCAGAGCTGCCTCTGCACCTTCGAAACATTATCTTTGATTAAATAGTGATTGCAATCTTCCCTCAGATGAAAAAAATAATATATATGTGTATATATATTTATGTATATAATTTCAAAATCAAAGCCTTGTACTTACTGCATCTTCTTCTGCATGTCATCTGATGGCACTGGGAACAGATCCCAGCATCCCAGAATGCAGCTTGGCAGGTATTTAGTCTCCTGCTTATAATTGGCTCTCTAATTGCAATGCATTTTTTTCCCTTTTGAACTAGCTAACTAACCTGTAATTTTTCTTGGTATCTGCCCAAAGGTAAATGAAGTATCTGATACACCCAAGGAATTCCTCATCTGCTACAGGTGACTTCAGATGGGGAGCTGCCATCACCAAATAAGAATGAATCTACATGTAACCAGGTTTCAGTAATATCCCCAGGCAAGACAGATCGCTCATGCTTCCATTTTTATACTGTTTATTAGTTCTTATAAGAAGAAGCCCACATGCAAGTCTCCTCCCCTGAGCTCCTGCACAAGATTGGAGCTGAGAGAGATTCTGATCATTGAGCAAGTATTGACTTGATTTAATAAGGCAAGAAGAACCTCAACGAGCAATTACAATTGCTGCTGCTACCCAGTAGCTTCAGGTGCTTAGCAATTCAGCAGATCAGCAATGAGTATGCTTAAGTTTGACCCACTTTTTCTTCTTCATTTTGCAAAATCAGGGTTATTCTTGTTATTTTGTCTGTGGCACTTTGCACTTAGGCAAAAGCGTCACAGTAAAGTACCTTGCACTGTCACAATTTGAAAAGATTCTGCTGTTAATATGTCGAGCTGTCTAAAGTCGATGCATATGTAAAAGTGGGGAGGAGGCTGCAGAATTAAATGCAAATTAGCATGCAATGATAATGGGCCTGCAGCAAGAAAAAACATAAAGGAGCAGGTGCTTTAACTAAAATACTAAGTCTTCCCTTTTCTTCATTTTGAGAAACACTGAATTTGTCCTGCTTTCTGTTCCTTCACTCTGCCTGTAGCCTCTTCTTCCTGCTGGTGTCCCGAGCAGCAGCCAAGGGACATTCTGTCCTTAGCAGTCGTCTCTGTTCTCCAGGTGAAGCTGGTGGGTGCTGGTGCCCTGCTTGTCTGTCAGGGGCCAAAGTCTGTCCTCTCCCTCAGAGCGCAGACAAGGAGTGCAGCTGCTCTCAGCAGGAGCGTGCTTGTTCTCCGGCTCTTTCATCTCTTGCAGATCTGTGTTCTGCAGTGCAGCAACTTGCTGGACTTCTCCTTTCTGCAAGAATATATTATTCTCATGCCCATTCTTTCCTTGTGGCCTCTGCCTCGTTGCATGTGAAGGAAAGTAGATGAGAATCCAGAAAATAGTATAGGACAAAGACTACTAGGCCTTTCACTCAACATACATGAGCTTTGGGTAAAAAGAAAGTCAATTCTCTTTTGGGAAGATGAAATGTTTTCCTAAAATATTGCCTTTCTGGTCTACTGGACAAGAGACAACTGCACTAGAAATACACAGCCTTCCCCAGTAAAGCGTTTCCTTCTGTTTGTAGTCAGTCACTGCCAGAATAGCCATGGACAATCCTTTTGTTGTGCTCCTAGCCAGTCTCCGTTTCCCACTGCAGGTGTATATCCATGCACATTCAAATTACAAATAACACATTGCACGGCAACCAGATGCAAAACCCCATAGTGAAGAAAGTAGACTCAGGAATCAGGCACACAGTCTATATGATGCAGAAGGAATGTTGTAAATCATGCGAAGACAACCGCTGCAAATAACACTCACTGCCTTTCTCCAACGCACAAAGCAATTTCAGTGCACAGGGAAACGTAATAGTTCTGGCCAGGTGGGGATTGGGCTCTTCTCCCAGGCACTCAGCAATAGGACAAGGGGGCATGGGCTTCAACTCTGCCAGGGGAAATTGAGGTTGGAGATTAGAAAGCAATTCTGTGCAGAGAGAGTGGTCAGCATTGGAATGGCTGCCCAGGGAGGTGCTGGACTCACCGGCCCTGGAGGTTTGTAAACTGAGATTGGCCATGGCACTTAGTGCCATGATCTGGTCAATGGACTGGAGTTGGACCAAGGGTTGGACTGGATGATCTCTGAGGTCTTTTCCAACCCAGTCCATTCTGTGATTCTGTAATGAAATTTTTATTTTATATTTCTAGTAAAACATTCACCTTCCTAACTACAATTCTCATCGAGAAATCAACTACTTTTACTGATATCTTTAAGTATAGTAAAAAAAATAGAATTCTGAGATAGAGACCAGCAAAATAATCAATCCCAAGTACTTGAAGTTTGGCTTTTGAAGGCACAGAGAGTACAGGATTTAGAACAGAAAGCCTGGGATAGCGTTTACTCCAGGTAGCAGCGCTGCTTTTTCCACCTGGAAGTTCAAGCTTCTGTGTCCAAAACTGTCATTTAGTTTTCATGACTACAAGGTTTGTTTCAAATCCACCACAGATTTCCTAACAAAAAAAGGTTGGATAATTTTGTGTATGAAAGTTAGAGAAAGATACTCAGCTTTAGGCAGCTTTTTTAAGTGGCACTGAATTGGTAGACAAACAGATTAAATTCTGGTGTCCTAGGAAAAACAGTTAAATTTTTCCCATGTATGTGATGATGAGAAGTGAAGTAACCCAAGTAAAAGTAAGAAAAAATAAGCTACTGGTTGGAAGACTTAATTTTGAAATAAAATATTGTCCTGGTATCCATAAATTCATGCTTTTAGTTCAAGCAATTTTTCTCCATTTCCGTTCCCACTGATTATAAATGATAAACCACGCGCGAGCGGCGGGAAGCAGATGTGCTCAGTGAGTCTCTGAATAACAGCCTGGGCTCAGAAGAGCTTCCAGCGCTCATTGACACGTTTGGGACTCTGCTTAGGAACAGCTTAAGTCCAGCATTGTCCACTTGCAGGTTCCCTGTTTTTCAAAAGAGGAAGGTACGTTGGAAATCTTGTGGATGTTGTGAAGCAGAATCTCGTGTTGCAGCTAGCTGGTTGGCAAGGATCTCTGTGAGATGACTCTTTATGTGTCTGCCGCTGCTCTGATCGGTGTGTAGACGCAGTGGGCAAGTTTAAAAGGTTGGTAGGTATGTGTGTAGATATTTTACAAAAGCAAAACCTGTCTACAGGTGTAGCTGAAAACACCTCTGTATAAAATTCAGCCAGCTAGTTCAAAATGCTGGTAAAATCCCAGTGTCAGAGGGTGTGAATGTCATCATTTAGCAAAATGATTTGTCCTATTTTTTCCTTGAATGCAATTACTTTAAACTGATCGCTATTTCAGTAATGTCATACTGTACAAGATGGAGATTTGGGGCTCAGCTTCTATAGTGTGGTTCAACTTTTAGATTCTTTTTCTCCAGACTTCTGTGTACACAATTTTATTTGTATCCAAACAATATTTGTGCAGGTGTCTACCTGGTGTTTGGGGCATGCAAAAGCAGGGCTTGCCAAAACAATTACCCAAAACAATTACCCAAACAATAATCACATACCAGAGTGTCTGGGCACCAGAGAGATGTGTTCTTCCATTTCAATGAAAGTCCACATTCGTTATGGAATTACTTATGCTTTCTTCTTGTACAATGCAAATGAATAAGGGTACAAGACAGAGTAGAATAAAACCTTGTGACAGAATTCTGGAGTCTTTCTCTGCTGCTTCCAAAGGAAGAAGGTTTCTGATTTAACCCACCGACACTGCTACCTGACACATTCCAAGGTGATAAAAGCTGATTCTCACCAAATTTGAGGCAGCAGAAGAGTGATCCCTGGTTGGAAATATTCTAAGGAGGGAACAAGCTAAAGATGCTCAGATGTGAGGTTCTTCAAGCACTTCTGCACACCTTGTGGAGTCAGAATGAGCAAGTATTAAATTTGAGCATCAAAGTGAATCTTCTTGTATTCGATTGATTGCAAAAGTTAATGTAATTCTGAGTATCAAAATGAGCAGATATTCAATTAAAGTTGTAGTGTGGTATGATTAAAAATGAAATAAAGCCGAACGCATCTTTTGTGGGAGAACTGCATAAATATAATAGGGTTTTGTGCAAGGATCAGTAGAGTGGCGAGGGGAACACAGTTCATTTTCTTGTACATGCTGGTCCATCCTCTGGCTTTGCATGCGGCCGCTGCTCCTGTTCATAGGTACGGCACCACTACCTGCGTTTGGCTTTCCCAGTAGAAGTGATATGGTATCTTTGCGCTTAGGAGGGAAAATACGGTCAATATTCTCATGTTCCCCCACCTAGACAGAGGTACTGGAAGGAGCACAGGGCACGCCGGCAAATGGCTCCATCCATACTATAGGAATATGCAAAAAAACAGAAAAAAAGATAGCACTTGGGCTAACCACATCAACTGTGACAGCAGAATCCAGACTCGCTGCTGATGAGGGAGGGCTGATGCAGAGTAGGAAGCCAACTATTTGTCTAACATACTATGAATGCCCAGAATACTCATCCCAATCTTTTTGCTTCAGATTTTGAAGAAGTATGGCATATCTGCCAATGAAAAGACGTACAGTATAGCTTTGGAGCTTAGAGGTTAAAAGTCCGGTGACCTAACACTCTGGAAAAAAATCTGACTACATTTCCGTTTTGTTATTCTCCTCTAGCCTGATTAATGGTAATTATCAACTATTTGGATTCAACTGAATTGAAGCTGGGAGTATAACTAGACATCACTATTAACTTGTAAACTCCTTCTTCAAAGCAGCTGACAAACAATCTGTATTTCATTGTCAAACCCAAGCATGCGTCACTGCCAAGAGCAAGGAGGCTGCGCACAGGGCTTTGAATGGCTCACCATCTGACCGGCCACCCTTTACCTACAGCTGAATGAGCCACACTATGGTGTAACACTGAAATGAGAAACACGGTTACGACATCCTTTTTATTATAGTGGGGAGCAAAGGTGATTGAGGGATGAGACCTTATAAACCTGTAGTGAAACTGGTTTAGTTTTGCTGCTCGTAGAGCAATGTTGTTGCTTTTTATTCTTGAAATGCACTCAAACATTCAAAACCCAATAAGCGTGGTCTTCTCGTTCCGAGAGCTGCATGGTCTCATACTCAGCAAACTGTGCCCTAGCTGAGGCACCAAATCGTTAAAATACTGAGTGGAAGTATACGCAGCATTTTTGTCCTTGGCTAGACGGCCATGGGTTATTTCACCCATGAATGGGAAAGGGTAGGTAATAACTGCTGATCTGTCCCTCTAAGATCATTTGGATTTACCCAGCTTGCCAGAGAATGAGAATCTGAATGGTGGCAGCATGTTGACTCAGATTTTTCAAAGGAATAAAAGCAATGCGATCATATAGCTGTGCAGGAAACTTTGCCCAAAATCATAAAATGCTTAGCTCTTTTTCCTTATAGCACAGCCCTATCTGTGTCATTCCTTTTTCATTTGTTGTTCTCAGCCTGAATTCCTTAGATAATAGAGCCTTGACTTTTATTGTAGATATGGAAAACGGCCCAGACGTTTTGCTCCTTGGTTGTTCTGGCTGCTTTCCTGCCTCAGTAATACCCACAGCACATTCAACTTGCTCCTGCAATCGTTCTTCAAAATAAGGCAAAATGTAAAGGACACCATTAAAAATTAACTCACTGCTACCTTAGTTAATGACTTCAGAAACCAGCAAAAGTGAGTTGTAAGCTGGATTTTTGGAGAGCTAGTCCTGACTCTGCTACACTGGTTACGTGCGCCTAAAATATAGCAAGAGGTAGAGGTGGCAGGGTTAGTGTAGAGGTCAATAAACACTATTCAGCGCTGCAGGTCTTGAATTACTAATGTTTCTATGACCGCACACCAACCAAGGAATTTTGGGAGCACATTGCAGCCTGCGCACACGTTTCAATTGTTCTCAGTGCCAGTCCAGCTTGCACCTGCCGCTGACAATAGGGAACATGCACGCGGAGACACCTGCCTTGTATTACAAACCCTGTCAACACAAACTTCGCTGACTTCTGCGAAACTTTTCTGGCTACGGACAACCAGAAGGAAAAGTATGGAATAACAGATGGAGTTACATGAAGCATATAAAGACAGTAAACTAGATTTTAAAGCTGAGAACATGACACATAATATACACCATACATCCAAGTGGTATAGATAACCATGCCCACTTGACATTTCCAAACATAAAATCCTGGTTTCTGTTGCTTAGTAGATTGCCAGCATACTATTTGGACTGTAAATTTTCATGCTGGGTCTCTGCCCAAAGGTCATATTTTGTGTGTGTCCGTATGGATAAAATAGCAACAATCAATTCCTCAAGAAGAAAAAATAGTAAGCTTTGTTCTGTTAAGCATTTTGCAACTATTTCTTCGAATCTGTAGTGTGCTCAGGCTTTGGCGAGTGAATTGCTTTGGTTAAGGATGTGTCTGTTGGCATCCTGTAGACTGAAAGAGTTTGTATTTCCCCCCAGCGAGCCCCGTGATCCCTCTCTGTGCTTTCAGAGATGTGCAATAAAGGCAGAACATGACACACAGACTTTGCGTGAGACTTCTAACACATTTACCCTTCACTTGGAAGGTACTTCATGTGTTTGATGTCCCCTACCTTTTGTGTTGCCCCCTGTTTCAGTTATAAGACAAGGCAGGGTCTCATACAACACACATAATAACTTATTTGCATTGAGTGGCGAGAGAAGGGATTTCACAAGAATGTGGACACACAGAGGAGAGAATCGGAGAACCTGGATATCCACAAGACTGAGGGAATTAAGACAAGTTACGTTTCTGAGGCAGCTGAAGAATTTAAGAGTCGGGCAGAAACTCCAGAGCTTCCTGTGTGCTGGACGGCCTGGCTGACACAGGCTTTGATAAAGGAGGATATTATTGCTTTTCTTGCAACTGCTGACCTGCTGCCAGATATTGTTCAGCTGAGGACAGCCATCAAAAAGCTTGTGATTTTTTTTCCTACCAGAGGATATGAATGACTGCTATTTCCTTCAAATGAATTCCAAATAAATAGCTGAAATGTATTAAACCTCAGACCATCTAGGAAAAAATTTAAAACTTGAATCTTAAGGGGTGAGATCGACAGTTCTAATGAGGAATTCAGCCTGTTCACTCATCTTTATTAAATCAAGGCTTCAAAGGCTGTGTTCTCTGGGTGAAGCTACAATCAGACGAGGTGTCAGGAGAGAAGACAAGATCCCAGAATCCCAGAATCCCAGAATGTCAGGGGTTGGAATGGACCTGGGAAGCTCATCCAGTGCAATCCCCCTGCTGGAGCAGGAACACCCAGATGAGGTTACAAAGATGAACCTCTGCTGTACGGGTGTCCTGGCACAGCGGGACCAGGTCCTGCAGGGCTGGGAGTCCCCATGCCAACTCTGCCTGGAGCTGCGCTAAATCCGATCCAGCGACCTGGTGAGTTGTGTAGGACAACAGAGCAACGTGTTCAGTTCCTTCGTACTCCTAGAACCTCTCCCTGTGACCTGCACTTAATCAGCTGTGAAGTTGCACACCTGATGTGCTGCAAAACTATAAAGGCATCTGCCACATTAATATACATAAGTAATGGACATTTTGCATATATATTTTTAGGTGGTTTTTTGTTTGGAACACACACACACCTGAGACATGGTGAAACAGCTTCGAATGCTTGCCTGATGGTTCCATTAGCTTCTTCCCTGCTGTAAATTAAAATACACGGGTCCAAATTTATTCTACAGAGTTAATGAGGGAAATGAATAGATGTAAATTAGCAGTATAGTTTTTAAAATATTTAGATTATGTCTCTTAAATTGTTATATCTTATTGTAACATTTCGTTTTACCTGTACTATGAAAAAACAATTAGCTTGCATAAAATGCTGCACGTGAAGTACTTTCAAGGTCACACCGTTGGGACAACAGAGGTTTGGTCTTAGAGTATTAGAAGGAACCCCAACAGCAATACCCACGCAGTTTTAAACACCCACGGAATGCTGGCGGGAGCTCCATTCTAGGTTTCTTTGGAAAGCACCGTGCAAACCACTGTACTGAAGATCAAGAACCAAAGCAAATCTCAGAATTGCATAACACAGACGGCCCGGGAGGTATCGAGCCCTATTGCCTCATCCGCTGCAACAGACCCCGTTGCGGCAACGCATTAAGAAACTGAAGTCAGGGGTAAGATGAGACGTCGCAATATCTCAGCACCGTGACACAGGGCTGGGACAGGTCCACGGACCCGGACTGGCCGTGGAGAGAGGAGCAGAACTTCACAGCTCTCACGAATGCTCACGAGTCCCGTGCCTAACCTATAGCGCACTTGGAAAATGCAATCCAGAATACACATCATCGCAATCATCGTTTGGAAACTTCCAACCTACATGCAGACCTGCAAGGAGCTACCCCTGCAGATACACTATCGCTGCAATTATAGGTAGCCATGGAGCTCCGGGATGGTGTGTATATAATACATTGTTATGCAAACACACGTCGACTTTTAACCTCAGTTTCACAGTCATCGTGGTTTTCATTTCAAAGGAGGAAAAAGGAGGCAGAAATGAAGTCTCCTGCAAATAGGCCTCGATTAAATCTGGAAAGAATTCTTGCAAACAACTCAAACGCAGGCAGGCTGAAACCCTAAAATGGCACCGTGCTGGCCAGAAAAGGACAGTTACAACAAACATTGCACTTGAAAATTCAACTTTGTACTTGGTAAAATTTCGTTCTTGTCCTGGTTTAATATTTAAATAGGGAAAGACACTTTCAAAGATTATTAGAGTTTCCCTCAGAAAATGAGGACATTCCCACCAAATTCTTTATATGAGATCCATAAAATGCCCCTTAGAAATAGCACTGGGGCTTTTCTGTCTGATCTCAGACTAATAAATTTAACCTTGAGAAGCAGTCCCAAGGAAGTACTTAATCCTGACCGTTTAGCCTGGATTCCCAGATTCACTGACCATTAAAAGTGCCGCAAAAGCTGTGAAAATCATATTCCCCCCCACTTGCCCCCCCAAGACTCACCAGAGCCCGGGGGTGCTCCCTGCGCCCGGCCAGCCCGCGGGCACCATGGGGAGCGCGCTGGATCCGAAGGAGAAATCCAAATGCTGATCCAGAGGAGAAATCCAGCGGCTGGGATGGGGTCTGGCTGGGAAGATGCAGCAGATATCCCGGGGTTAACGGCTCTCAGGGAGAGCAAAGGCAAGAAGCTGAGCCAGTCCGGATGATTCGCCTTTCCACGGGGCTCTGGGGTGCCTTTGCGTTTGCAGAAATACCTGGACCACAGGCTGAGCTCTGCAGCGTCACATGGGTGACAGAGCTAAAAAAGGTGAACCCACAGGCTTGATTTAAACCCACCCAATAAATTAGTGTTTTCCCCCGAGACTGCTTATGTGCCCCTTCCAAACTTCTCTCCAGTTCTCCTGGAATTTTAATATCCTGCTCTCTTTGGTTTCGTACTTTTTTGCTCTTTTATTTTTAGATTCAGTATCTCACAGTGGTCTGCAGAGTCTGCTTGACGCCAGCAAATGTAACTGGATCCCGGGTCCCCACGAGCCAGGAATTGCAGCCATGATCAGCATGCTGCCGAGAGCGCAGACCTTGGCACTGCTCAAAACCAAAGAGTCTGAATCCTCTATTTATCTTATGGCAGGGCTTGGGAAAGGAGGCTCAAAGAGTTCATCAGAATGTAAAGGATAGCTGGGAAAGGTTAGGGGTAAGTAAACAGGAATCAAAGATGCAAATAGGTCTGTTCTACAACAGATCTCTGCGACCAGATTTCCAAAAGCAAGAGCAGGGATTTGCTAAAAACCAGCGATATTTCATTCTCTAGTAACCAAGTAACGCAACAGGCATGCACAGAGCAGATTGCCTTTTAAAAAGGCTTGTGTCAGCAAGGTTGACTTCAGTGGAATAAATAAGAATAGGCTGCTTGGCAGCAGGTCAGTGCTGACAATAATCTCACAGGTCAGATTTTCCGAGTTACGATGGCTCGTTTAGCACACACATAACTGCAACTACCAGTTCTGTTTAGGATTAATTGGGCTGCCATCTTCCACCCATTCTTTGGTGCGCAGGTCTCAGGTTTTCACCTGGTCTCTGATACTAAGGAGCTGAATCACCTCGCTTGAACTTACTTTTCAGCTTTCTATCACTTCTGGCCTTTTCTTCTTGTAGCAGAGAACAAAATGATGGATTGCCAGTTTGTCTGATTGAGAAATTGTTCATCCTAACTGTTCTAGGATCTGTAACTATGGTAACTAGTGTCTACAACGGAGTGTGGCCACTTCACGGAAGGAAAACCAAGTGTATCGCAGCAGTTATTTCCCAAAGGTGACGTGGTGAGTCAGCAGAGCACGGATTAGAATTCGGCGTTCAGCCTGCCCGTCCCAACCTCCGCTCCTCCTCCAGCCTCCAGGGAACAAAGTTCATTTAGGTGGTAAATGCTCAACTCCTGCCCTCACACTTCACCTTGTTATTTATCGAAGTTTTGGCAGCCTGGATTGTTTGTTGCCAAGAAGGAGGACAAATCAAGAAAAACAGAGAAAGCTTTGGTCTTACCATGGGGCAAAGGGCACCGTGACAGCAGAACTGCACTTGGAGGGAACAGGAGCACTCGTCTGCCAATACACTGAACATATAGATTGTGCGTAACACTGAAATTGCTTGAAAAGGAATGTTTCGCAAGGCAGCTTCTCTGTCTCTTCGTAAGTAACAAACGCAGAGTAAAAGAACTGTAGAGCAGAGATCTTGAGCAGAGCAGCTAATGTTATCGGTCAGTTTTCTATGTGTTTTTAAATTTATTTTTATTCCTGGCATATTTAAAACTGGTTTAGGCAAATTCTGTAACATGAGCATGTTTCCTTGGCATAGATGGTATTTGGTATTCGTATTTGCTCAACCATATTTGCTGGTGCTATTTACCCATGACACTGAATGTCACAGTTTAGGAACTGCCATTGCCACTGTGATGCTTCAGTGTATGCTCATGTCAAGCACAGCTGAAGTGGAAAACCTTCTAGTCCCATATTGATGCAACTTTTCTGTAGAGTTGTTCTTCTCATGGAGATTTTTCCTTAAATGACCCAAAGCCTCAGCTTTCTCGTCCTGGTGCTGGCAGCCTGAGACACTGACGTGAAAGTGCTTCAGATCATGGATTCGTGAGGTGTCAAAGATTGAGATGAGTCAAAGACTCATCTGTTGCAATTTGCCCACTGGCAATTTGCCTGTTGACTTTTTTTTTCTCTTATATTGGTAAAACAGTGATGTTGATTTGTTAAGGGAGTTCCTGATCTGCTATTTATTTTTGTTCTGTTTTCTAACATTCAGGATGTAGACAGCTGATGTCAGACAGTGTGAGGTGACACAACAGTTGTCAGGAGCTCAGAATTCAGACTGTATCTCTCTGCTTGGTCTGCAGGGCTTGGAGAAGGTGCCTGAAGCAGAAATCACGGAATCCCAGAATCCCGGAATGTCGGGGATCAGAGGGGACCTGTAAAGCTCATCCAGTGCAATCCCCCCATGGAGCAGGAACACCCAGCTGAGGTTCCACAGGAAGGTGTCCAGGCGGGTTTGAATGTCTGCAGAGAAGGAGACTCCACAACCTCCCTGGGCAGCCTGGGCCAGGCTCTGCCACCCTCACCAGGAACAAGTTTCTTCTCATATTTAAGTGGAACCTCTTGTGTTCCAGTTTGAACCCATTACCTCTTGTCCTATCACTGGTTGTCACCGAGAAGAGCCTGGCTCCATCCTCCTGACACTGCCCCTTTCCATATTGATCCCCAGGAATGAGTCCCCCCTCAGTCTCCTCTTCTCCAGCTCCAGAGCCCCAGCTCCCTCAGCCTTTCCTCACACGGGAGATGCTCCACTCCCTTCAGCATCTTGGTGGCTGCGCTGGACTCTCTCCAGCAGTTCCCTGTCCTTCTGGAACTGAGGGGCCACAACTGGACACAATATTCCAGGTGTGGTCTCCCCAGGGCAGAGCAGAGGGGCAGGAGAACCTCTCTGACCTACTGACCACCCCCTTCTAACCCACCCCAGGTACCATTGGCCTTCCTGGCCACAAGGGCCCAGTGCTGGCTCATGGTCACCCTGCTGTCCTCAGGACCCCCAGGTCCCTTTCCCCTACACTGCTCTCCAACAGCTTGTTCTCCAACAGCTTGTTCCCCAATTTATACTGGAACCTGGGGTTGTTCCTACCCAGATTCCAGACTCTACATTTGCCCTTGTTCTATTTCATTACATTTTTCCCCACCCAGCTCTCCAGCCTGTCCAGGTCTCTGATGGCAGCACAGCTTCCAGTGTCAGCCACTCCTCCCAGCTTGGTGTCATCAGCAAACCTGCTGACAGTCACTCTGTTCCCGAGCTGGTCTCTGGGGAACTGGAAGCAGACATGGACTGTCTGCCACCGAGGAGCCACAACCCACGAGGTAATTAGCGTTAAAAAGCAGGTGTGGCCACCAGGATAGAAAATGTGACACCACACTGGGCTCTGCCCTACTGGGGAAGCATCCTCCATGAGAAAGCATGGATGGCCACAGTACAAGCCCTTACAATGTTGAGACCCAAAGCATAATTTCGGAGCGTATATTACATCCTATTTAATAAGTTACCTCAGTAAAAGTGATTTTAAGTGTGGTATGTGTTTGTATACAGCTTTGAATTTACGTGGCAGTGCTTTTCCTATGATGGGTGGTGCAGAAATGTTTGTGCTGGGCAGAAAATGCAGCCAGATATCCTAGGGAGCCCACAGGGCAGCCTAAGGCTATAGAAAGTTATAAAAAGAAAATGGGGTACTGCTTGGATGAGTTAAACAGCAGGGACTGAGTTACCACTGCGGGTCATGATTCATCGACTTTTTGCATTTCTGTCACCAAGAAATATAGAGGAGCGAGTTCATGAGAGCAGGACACACAAGAAGCCCTAAGCTCTTAGCGTGTAAATATTTGTAAAGCAGAGTGAGTCCTGTCCGTGAGAGTAAACATCAATTCTTCTGTTTTATTCTCAAACGCAAGTGTATTTTATTCAAACCTTAATCTGTGTGCAGTGTAGCTGCCACTAATAAACAGTTTCTCCAAATAATCTCTAGAGAAAGATGGTGTTCAACCTACCCTGATGTGTTTCTTGCAGGTGTGTTGCTCTTTCCTTCATTGACTTATTCTTTCTTTTTTTTGGACATGGTAAAATGTTAGTCTAGGCATCTGTATTGTGGAGAAGACAGATTTTAAAACCAATTATATGAAGGTAACTGTGGAAGGCATGGAAAATTTGACATCAAATCCCAAGGCTTTTCTTCAGTCCTGGAACTTTAAGGAGAGCAACCTGAATTTTGTTTTTGAGAAGGGATGGGAGCATCCACACGGTCTAACACACAGTGTCGAACTTCGGGGTCTCTGAGGAGAGAAACGGCCTCTCATTTTCATTTGAGTTACTTTCTGGAAGATCCTGCCTCTCTTTTTTGAGTACGGAGTGTGCCAGGATGAGCAGAGCCAAACCATTTTACATTAATTCCTTCAATGTGAGGCTTTGGCTTTAGTTTGAGAACGATGTGATTTTCTCTCTCTCTTGTTTCACTTGGAATTAAATATTACGCATATGTCAAATGTTAAACAGATTCAGATCCTTGAGCTAGACTCATATTTTGCTCAATATATGGTTCTCATTGACACATTTTTTAAATGCAGTTCCAAAACGTAGCTGACAATGTGCCTGGCGTTTGTGCCATCAGCCAAAAAGCTTAAATATCTACTTTCGTAAGTACTTCCCTCATATAGGGAAAAAAGTATATTCCTTGTAAGTATATACCTCATTTCTTCTGTATCATGATCTGAACATATCAATAGACTGCACATTCACTTATACTTTGTACTTCCTTTGAACTAATCGTTCACGTGCAGGGAAATTATCTGAATTAGCTCTAGCAGGTTTGGTGATAAAAACCATCATTGATGCAAAGAATATTTTCAAGGAGCTCAGTTTCCTAGCAATACCATTCTGTTATTGGCTTGGACTTGCTTCTTGAGTCTTGTTACAGTATTTTTGCTTGGTTTCTTTCTCATTATTTTTGGGTATGATTTACGGTTGCTTATCCAGGTTAGAAACCCAAGCCTGCTTTCAAAACCAGGGCTAAACAGACTTGGGCAAAGCGGGCGGGCAGATGCCTGGATTTCTGTAGCAAATAAGAATCCTGGTTACAATTAGACATGTCACTACTAAAAGGAGCAAATATGCTATTCCAAACAAAATCATTTTTTAGACGATACAATTTATTACAGCGCTTAAAGAATTCCCCCTATCGACCAAAATATGCCTTATGCCCTCACTCTTGTGGGTTAATCCTCAAATTAAAACCAAAATAACATTAACAAAATCCTGGGTTTCTTAGAGAAATTTCTCTACCTGTCCACTTCGATATTCACAGGTCATGTTAACAATAGTTAACATTTTGTTTGCCCCTCTTATACAGGCTCTCAACACCCTTGAAATGTCCATATAATATATACTGCTTTATAGACGGAGACACTGAAAACCGGGATTCAAATCTGAGCAGTGGAGTGAATTCCCATATGACTGTTACACCATTTAGAAGTATCACCAGCCTCTCTCTTTCTTAGAACAGTCACACCTTGTTACTAAATAGCAAACTAGATTTTTTGGTATGTCTGGGACAAGGCTGAGTCTAACAATGCTAGCCCTAAACAATGCAGAAGCAATATCATTTGGAGAGAAAGAACTCTTTTTACCTCGTAAAGCTGATGACCAGAATAATTCTGATGATTCTGATAATTCTGAGTGAGCTGGGGTGTCCTGGGTTCACTTGTGAGGGCAGCAAGAAGCGATAAATTGTTGGGCCACATAAACTGCCCTAATAGCACATCAGCATCTCCACAGAGGCAAAACTGGGCAGAGAATGCCCGAGTCATCAGTTCCAATGCAGTTGTTATAAAGACTTGGGGGACAGAATTCTGGGTTTCAGTGTCAGACCTGCCACCATCATGTAACCGTGGACAGATTTAGCGTGTTGCCATTAATAACATAACCAAATAATATAGTATTGGAAGTTGTACGATCAACATGGTCATCGTACCATCCAAACTGCTCAAAAAAGCAGTAAAGATACATAATTAGGATTTTTAAAAATGTGTACTTGCTGTGTATGTATGGTAGGTATAAAATATTACCATTATAGGTGCTTTTAAATAAGTAGAAGCTCCAGTAAACACAATGTTGCATGGAGAGTGGTATACATTCTTAGATCTTAGATCTCATTCATTGACCTCATTGATGTTTACAGATATATAAAGGGTGAGCGTCAGGAGGATGGAGCCAGGCTCTTCTGGGTGACAACCAGTGACAGGACAAGGGGCAATGGGTGCAAACTGGAACACAGAAGGTTCCACTTAAATCTGAGAAGAAACTTGTTCCTGGTGAGGGTGTCAGAGCCTGGCCCAGGCTGCCCAGGGAGGTTGTGGAGTCTCCTTCTCTGCAGACATTCAAACCCGCCTGGACACCTTCCTGTGGAACCTCAGCTGGGTGTTCCTGCTCCATGGGGGGATTGCACTGGATGAGCTTTCCAGGTCCCTTCCGACCCCTGACATTCTGGGATTCTGGGATTCTGTGATCAGGCCAGGATTTCAACAGCGATTTTTGGAACAAGGTCTTTACACTTTCTCAGCTGTTTGTTCTTGCTTATCCCATGCAATAAGACATACACTGGAAAAGCAAGTGTAAAGCATGTTTATTCATGATACAGGTCAAGAGCGGGGATAAGAACAAAGACACTCCTTGGTCCTGATAGCGACGGCTTTGTGGTTGAAACCGGATCCTTGATGTTCAGAGCCGCGTTTCATGTGGTGGGGCGGGAGAAGCCCCTGCACTCCTGTTCTCCTGTTATCAGCTGGGAGCCGGCGCGGGAGTTTCTCTCCAAGTGCAGCCTGGCTCTAATTTGTACAGGGGGCTAAAAAAGCTTCTGGAGCAAGTTTGCTTTGTGAAGGAGTTTGGATTCAGTGTCCTAATTTTAAGAAGAAGGAGAAAGAACTACAAAAATCAAGCCAATGAAAACAGCTTTTTGTTATATACATACATACGTGTCCTATATTATTTGCAAAACAAACAGAACTGTGCAAAGTTATTAGTGAGTGAAACTCAGTAGACCCAAGTTCTGTTAATCGATCTAGAAAGTGAGATTACAGAAATTCTAGTCCAAAGGAAAATAGCAGTTAAATTTCAGATCTAATCATTCAACTACTCAGTAACAATAAGAACTTTATTTTTTGGAATCCTATATTTAACTACACAACCACAAACAGACTTTCATTTGCATAGGGAGACAATCAGGGCCACACCAGCACTGCAGCACGGTGCTTCTTGCACAGATTCACAGCCAGAGAATTTGACACAAAGCCATAGAGCCTTCATTTTTTCAGTATGACTTTAACAAAGGTCTGTGTCTTGCCCAGTACTTTCCTTAAAGACACCCGAAGGTGGGAAGTAAAGCCTTTCAAGGATGAAAAATTGTGGGATGGGTGGGTTTTGCAGCCACTGCCAGAGCAGTATACAGATGAGAAAATGAATATTTTGCAGCTTTCGAGTTCAGATGAGCATCAGCCTGAAATTTTTTTGGTCATTCCTTGTGATTTACCATACAAAAAATAGAAGATCCTGGAAAATAATAGAAGAAATACTAATCAGAGTGAGTTTTCTCTAAGCTCAAAGAAGAACAGAGCAGAAAAACAATTTGTGATAGAAAAGCCTCTGATCATTTTTAATGTTTAGGTTATGTCATGCGTGGTATTTCTAACGTTGACTGTAACTGTTAAACGTGGCTTCTGCTCTAATTGTGACACTTGGAATCTCGCTTGGTTTCACTTAAGTCACCTCAAACCGTTCCTAAGTTCTCCAGACAGACGGTGGGTACGTGGGAAACAGCTGCCTGTGTGTTCAGCCATGCCGGGGGCTTTCTAGTAAGAAAAGCACCGCTGAGCAAATAGTTTCCATCGCGGGGAGGGTTAAATGAGTTTCACTTGCACATCCTCAGTTGCTGTCTATGAAACATGAGTCAGGAAAACCCTGCTTGACTTCAGCATCTCGGGGGAACAGGCAGACTTGGCAGTTCAAGGAAAAACTTGTTTATAAAACGAACAAACGGCCGACTGATTGAAGGAGTCCTCCACAATGTCACTGTTGGAGTCACTTTGAAGATCAGAAACGCGTGTAGGCTGAGCCTGTCACCTGCTCTTGCGCCTGTTGACTGTACACATCCCCAAGTGCTGTCACTCCTGCTTGCTCTTTTTCTCGGATCTGCGTGTACCTTTTCAAAAGACCTTACGGCAAATGCCTATTGTAAACCTAGCTCGCTCCTTGGACAGTCCGTCAGCTTTCCGCGCATTGTTCCGCAGAGCAGGGGTTATCTGACACTGCGTGCCGGGGAGGTTAAGCGAATGTCAGCGCCTTGAGAGGCGCCCGTACCTGGAGCAGCGAGGACCGAGCCTGCCCTTCGCCTGTGGTTACACGAGGGCTTTTCAAAGTGACTCATTATATTGCCTAAACAGTTGGGGCTATTTCAGACTGGGTCTAGATTCCAAATGACACCAGCCCCTAAGGCTTTTTATATAAGGGTAGCTGGGCTCTTGCATATATGGTAAAACATGCTGATCTGCTTTGCATATTTTTCTGCTCCGCAGCCAGTCTGTCTCCCAAGGCAAAAGGCACGCTGCTGACTCAGGCCCAGCGCCGCGGACACTTTGGAGGAGTTCTGTGTCTTCAGCCAAGTATCCAGAGGAGACACAGAGTAATCCATTGGGGAAAGAGGCACTGTGAAGCGCTGAGCGCAACTGCTAAGCCAGAAGTGAAATTTTAGCTCTAGTTCAGGATTAAATCAGAAAAGTCTTTAACTTAGAGGTTGTTCCTGCAGCTCTGAATCTTCCACATTGCGTGTCCTGGATACTTTATGGTATATGCAAAGAGTAAAGAACAGTAGTAGTTGAGGTTTACCTGGCAAAGGGAAATCCATAGACAGAGCCAAGTTAGCATGAGAGCAACATGACCTTTAAAATTCACCAATTTTTGCATGCTCGGTCTGTTTGGTTTAGGGGGCATTCATATTTCTCCCATATCTTCTTCACACAACTATGGAGATGCTCAGATGGGAGAGCTTTTGCACCATCTTGAGGAAGGAGCTATTTGGTTTCTATCCCCAGATTCTCTTTTGTGCAGATAAGCTCACTGCAGGAGTGCTGACTGTGCAAAACCTGATCCCTGGCTCCGCGTGGCACATCGCGCAGACCCCGGTGACGCTGGGAGAACCTCCGAGGAGAACGGCTCCCAGAGCAACCTTACCCAGTCACGGCGAACCGAGAGTCACTGCAGTTCTCCTCAGCCCAGACAGACGTTGGAAAAGATGCCTTAAGTTGATTAGAAGTTTTCAGTAACCAGAGGGCAATATTTTTTATCACAACATTAAAGTCTCTTTCCTTTCTGCTCCCACTTATTGAATAATTCGCAGCTGAAAACCCATTTCATTTGGTCTTTCACACATGAAAGTTGGCCTTTGATCTAGAACGGAGCATGGGGAGCTTTGACCCAAAAGGAATGTATTTATTAAAGCCAGAAACAATAGAAGCAAGGGTGTTAAACTGACTACCAACACTGCGCTTTTAAAGGCTGCTGCCTGAGTTTGCTAAGGTTGTCTCTAAAGCTTCAACTTATGGATAAAGTATAAAATATTGTATTGATCGGAGCTGTCTCTTCTGCAGAGTTCTTCCCAAAATAGAGTTAGGCATTCTAATAGTTTAAATTTATTGACAGTTTTTGAGCTCCTTTGCTCCCCTTGCCCATGGGAGATCTGTGGCTGGCTAAGAAGTGTCCCAGGACATGGGCAGCCAAGGGCTGACACTGCGGGAGCTTCCAGCCCTGCATTGTGTTAGTTGCCTTTGAACTCCTTCCCAGAACACAGGGGATCCTGTACAGAGGGAGATGCTGAAAAGCTTCAAGAGAACAGTTTGAGATACAAATACGCAGATCATCCTTCCTACATCATTAAACTCCACTGAAGATTCAGTGGTTTGAATGTACAGGCTCAATGTGGCTTAACTGCTGTTTCATCCTAGGGCCTCAGTCAGGTTAGTTCACTTCTGGCTTTCCTTATAGAATGGAAAGGAAACCAGGGGACATTTTCAGCCTTGAGAGGTGGATGTGAACTGTACCGCATTTGTTCTGATTCTGCTCTAGTAATTCTTACACCTTCAAATGCCTAAAGGCAGGAGATCCATACCTCGCAGCCGTGGTAGGCTGCAACAGGCACTATGATTTCTTGCATTTCCAGCTGAGGGAAAAAAGAAACAACAATCACAATAATCTCAGGACAACCACACAGGGCCCAGGGCTATGCAATGCAGACTCGAGCCAGTCTGGACCATCTGGTCAGGGAACCTGGGTTATTTTCCAGGTATGGTACAAAAGGCAGCATCTCTACCCGCTGGGAGCAGCCTGGCACGATGAGCCCAATTTTCTGTGTGACCATCACAGCCGTTCCCATCTTCCTGCCGAGAATGCGGAGCAGCACAGCACACACACAGAACCCTGGATTTGGGACAACAGTTCTGTACTCAGCAGGAACTTGCTTTAGAGAGTTGCTCAGTTTTACAGTCCCATGTGAAACTGATGCCTTGGTATTAGTCCTTTTTTATCAATTGGCTGCTCTTAATGGGATTTGTGTCCATCACTGATGCTGTCTGGACACACATGGAGTCAGAAACTCAGTAGCAGTCCCCCTGAAGCTGTAGCCTCCATTCTGCAGAGTCTGCTGTCCCGCGATTCCTAATGTTACGTGGAATATCATAAACAGTCACCAAGTGTAGGACAGTGCTGCACAGAATGAGATAAAATTAAACTGTCTGACTTGTAAAGCTGTACTAGTTTAGCCTTAGAGTTTCAGTGGAAGTATTTTCTGGCTAAGGAGTTAATATCTGGTCTTGAAAGAGCTTCCAGTTCCCTGACTGTGAAGCCTGACCTGTGGCCAAACTCAGAGCCTCAGATATCCAGCTTCTTGAGATTTAAGTCAAAAAATCCTGTAGGACTCTGATGAAGCACTGGAAATGCTGTTTTTCTGAAGTGTTGCAAGGAAGATTACAAAGGAGACGGCCTGTGGCAAGGCCAGAACGCTCAGGAGCCAAGGCTGCTGAGCCAGTGGGGCGTACCTGCATCTCCCCACCACCGCCAAGCGCCCCCAGCATGCGATGGCAGCTCTGCTGAACGCTTTCCCCAATGAAACAGGATGAGTGACATACAAATACGGCGTGTGGGGCGTGGGAATCCTGCCCAGCCACAGGTGGCTCATGGGGTGTCCCCAGGAAACAGAGGAGCCGCTCTGAGATCGGCTGGCGGCCGAGACTCAGCGACAATAATACGGGAATTCACTTTCAGCTTCCTTCTTACTTTGCCCATTGGGTGTAACAAAACAATCAAATATCTCTAGCAGATAAATTATGCATTGGGGGACATGGGCCTACTTGCATTTACATAGGGGGGTGACAGCTTTTTATTATTCTTTGTTGTTTCATAAAGGTTTGAAGCCTGTGTATGGTCAAGTGCTTAGCAGTGAATGGGTACTTTTAATACTCAGAATGAAAATTAGAAATCAGAAATGGTAACTGAAAAAGACCTTCTAATGACAAGGTTCCAATATGGATAAACTTGAGATTTTTTTAGAGATAGAGAAACACACATCTGTGTAAGCACAGATGACTTTAATGAGGCTGCACAGCTAATAATAGATTGCCTTCTACTAATTGCAAAGCTATAATAAAGCTAAAATACAAATGTTCCTATTTTCTTGTCCAACAAAAGATACAAGATGCTGTACTGATATGTCAGTACCACCCAGTACACTCAGATTTCTTCCAAGATTATTTTTATAGATGTTTCTCTGACTCCCTGGTGAACAGACCCTGAAAGTTTTTCTCCCTTGGGAAATCCGAACAAGGCTTTAATTTCTGCTGAAGACAGAACAAGTCTGGCTGGAATCTTGCATCATATTCTCATTGTTGCCGTATTTCCTTTCTTATTCACATCAGCAACAATCTGAAAACATTAGTTAAAGTGTCCAGAGCTTGAACAGGGAAAGCTGCGTTGCACGTACAGCCTCACGGGACAGGACGTGGATCCCTTGAGACTCTGGTAGCTGCGATCTGATGGACCTGGTCCCAGCACAGCGGATCTGGGAGGCAGCAGAGGCCAGTGACCACATGGATGGGGACAATGCACTCTCCTGAGCATATGCTGCATCATTTGGGGGAATTGTATTTATTGCTCGATTTAAAACACTCTGCATGGACTTACCTTTTTTCCAGCGGCATAGTTTCAGGCTTGATCTCAACAAGAGGACCAGCGAAGGTAAATCCTGCCCTCTCTCTTCATGACTCAAAGCAAGTGACAATGTCCCATGGAACGTTCTGAATGCCAAGAGCCTTGACTGATGCTCTAGGCCAACAATGGGATTTGGATTGTCTGGAGCTCCTAAACAAAACAATGACTTTCTTTTTTCTGGCTGTTTTTAGATTACAGGCTGCCCTGGAGAGAGTTAACAATAATTTTCCTGTAGCAAGGCTGTTCTCCTGCAAAATACTTGCAGGCGGGTAGAAACGAATACCTACCTGGATACAGGAGCATGAGGGCTTCCAAAAACCTCTCCTGCCGCTGGCGGGCAAGCAGCAACAGAGGTCTCTTCTGATGGCAAATGTCAAGTTAATAATGGTTGTGGTGGTGTTGGGTGGACTAAAAGGGTTAAGGGGTTGAAAACCTGAAGCCCCTGTTTCACAGGATTTCACAGGCTGGTTGGGTTTTGGGACCTCTGTAGATCCCCCAGTGCAACCCCTGCTCACGCAGGGTCACAGAGCAGATCACACAGGTGGGTCCAGGGGGTTTGAATGTCTCAGAGAAGGAGACTCCACACCCGCTCTGGGCAGCCTGGGCCAGGCTCTGGCACCTCCCAGCAAACAAGTTTCTCCTCATGTTCAGATGGAGCCTCCTGTGTTTCAGTCTGTGCCCATTGCCCCTCACCCTGGCGTTGGGCACCACTGAACAGAGTCTGCTCCATCCTCTGACACCCACCCTGAGATACTGATCCATTGATCAGATCCCTCTCAGCTTCTCTTCTCCAGCTCAACAGCCCCAGCTCTCTCAGTCTCTCCTCATCACAAAGATGCTCCAGACCCCTCAGCATCTTTGGAGACTCTCTAGTAATTCCTTGTCCTTCTTTAACTGTGGAGCCCAGATCACTTTATTCTAATCCCATGTCACAAAGATTCATTAACGCTTAAGTCATTCTCAGATCATTTTAAAAAGAAGTGAACTAATACTAGAGTTTGGGTGCTGTGCTCACTGGTGGGACGGGAGCGCTGGAGCTGGCATGTCATGGCTCTGGACTGAAAAATTCCAGCAACAGGGATATGAAGAACATGTGGAAGCCTCTGCAGCCAAGTGCTTGCAAGCCATAAACCATGGGCTGTATCTGGGCTTGTGCAGATGCGGAGCACTGCGATTCATTAGCGAGCACAGCCGCACACGTAGACAACAGGACTCTCAATGTGAAGATGGTTTTGGAGCCTGTGTCACTGTATCATGGGACTTTGCTGTGGTACAACTGGCTGAGCTGTTCCGAGGGACATCGATGCTGTTCAGCATTGTCATAGTTGTGGTTATTGAGCACAAAGTCTGTGTATTTGTAACGAACAGCGAGACGAGGTCTGAGAAACAAGCACAAAGATTTACGCCTTATACCTATTCCTCAGCCAGCATAAAGAAGTAGAAAAATAAGTCCCTATGAAAAATCAAGCTGCATTTCATATTTTGCTTCTCAGCTGTAGGGAGTCAAGCCTGACAGAGCAGCCAGACAGGTGGACAAAATAAATACCCAGTCAAAACAAAAGTACTACCAGTAAGTGGTTAACGTCCAACTCTAAATTAGAGCTTCAGTTCTTGGAAGTCATGTGTGAAGTGTCCCCTGGGCAGAAGGTTAGGGTGTGCCTGCCCGTGGGGTCGTTGTGCTGGCACCAACAACTCCGCTCGGATTATTCCATTCACAATAACCGAGTTACTGAGTTAATCTATACTGGTGTCCAAATTAGAGCATAGAATTAGTAAGCAATTCCTTGAACCTCAGGTCCAGTCCTCCTCTATCCATTGGGTGATGACCTGCCATCTCGAGATTCATTCTTTTCCAAATCCTGCCTGACTTGGTGGGGAAGCCTGAAGGATAACCTAGGACTAGTTGTATGAACAGAACTATCATGGTTTTCCTTGTGTCAGCTGATAAAAGATTTGTTTGTTCATGAATATCACCCAGTTGAAAACATAAAATTTGACTCTTTTTTTTTTTTTTTTTGCTTTTTAGGGTCTCCAATATTCAGATGGAAATGTGTTCATTCAGCTGGCGATGTGTAAAACAGAAGATAGTGAATCTGCAGAGAACAACCAACTTGTAGTGAATTGCACAAGTAGTGGTAAGTATTTCAAACCAAAATGTTAATGTATTTTTGTAATGGGAGCTACCATGAAGTATATGCTGAATGAAATAATTCTAGTACCTAAATCTCTAAGTTCTGGCCATTTACATTTTCTGTCATTCGGTCTGTTCCAGTGAGACACACAGTATAATCATAATATCAAACGCAGAAAGCCGGCAATCATGAGAACTTGGTATTTATAGAATGGAGAAGTGATAACTAGTACTTCCAATGTAACGATTTAAGCTTGCTGAAACTTTTCCCACCAGGACAGTTTTCCATCAGAAAATGTTGATTCAGTGGAAACTTATGGGGCTGTTTCTGGTCAATTCTTAATCTTAGCATCTCTCATTATACTGATGTTGAAATGTATCCTGCTTAATTGATGTGAATGACTCCTTCTTGCTCATTTTCTCCTTCAACTCAGACTCATAAAACTGTAGCTTCATCTCTGGCACTCCAGTGCTATGCTGCTAAACATGTAGGTACCACTGTTTTTCATTTAACTGTAGTTTTAAGTATTGAAGTTCTTTTTTTCACTCAAAAGAAACTTACAGATACGAACATGTGGTTGTCACTGCCACATCCCTTCTCCTTCTGGGTTATTTTCCTCCATTTGCTGTCAGCTGACATGACCCATGGTGTAGAAATTTGATTATTGCCACTTATATCACTGGAGCCTCCCACTGTCAAGTGACCCCTGTGCATCTGAGGAATATCATTATCCATCCTACTGCTGCCAGGGCAACCGCTCTCCGGATTTCGTGTATTTAAGGGGAACTCCTCACCACGTGGAATGCTGCTGCCTGGCTTCTTCTGAATCTGAGCAAGGTCGTGTCACCCTTGTCTTCAGACTTTGCCAGCTTCTCTGTCTGTGTAATGTTGTAGTCGAAACTTCCCTTCTTGCTTTTAAAATTATCCAATTTCTTCAGATTGTCTCAGACTTTGCCCTCGTACTTCTGCAGCGCTAGTTGCTTTTGTCTCTCTCTATATATATATATGTATATATATATATAAAATACATAGCTACATATAATTCTATATCTATCCAATAACGTGTTGGATGCAATTGCTGCCTCCTGTGCAGCTTCCCTGGGCCTCATTAACTCATGCTGAAGTTTCATATTTCAGATGCCAGTTTAAGGCTTTGGTCATAATCTTCAAAGTAGTTAATAGATCAAGCCTCAGCTACATTAAAGGCTGAATTTTGATCTGTGAACCATCATGACAGCTGCGTTTCCTTGGGGCAATGTAGATTAGGAAGCCCAGAGGAAGTGTATGAAAGGGAGGAACAAGGCAATCTTAACTGAGAGATGCAAGTGATGGAAAAATATCCAGAAGATATTCTGTGGATTCAGACCTTTCAAAATTGAATCACTCCAAATATTGATTTCCCCCTCTGTCCTAACAAACAAGAAACGAAACCAAACCAACCAAACAAAACCCCAAACAGCAACAGCTCAGCACCATCATTAATACAAATTCTGAGTATTTTTTTCTAGAGAGCTACCAGAAAGTCAGCTACAAATTGTGATTTAAATGCAAAGTTCTCAAATACCCAAGCGCTGGAACATCTTTTCTCCCTCATCGTCAGTTGTGTCGCTGCATTCACAGAATGTCCCAGTGCTGAGATTGTGCATATGAAGAACAATCATCAACAAAAACTAATGCAACATATTAAAATAAAAACAATCAAATACAGATGAGTAGCCTCTTCTTCAGGAGGGACTTTTTGGGAAGCTGGTGATGAATATAGTGCACAGTTTACTTCTGAAGTTAAACCAGACTTTTTCACTCCTATTCTAAGCTAAGGCAATGTATTTCAGGCTTAGGGCTTATCCAAACACAAAAGTCCTGCTGGTTAATCTTCCATGGAGGTTTCAACCAATTCAGTTACACTGGTATAAACAGCTCCGTAAAGACTCTTAGCTTAGTTTATGTCAATTTGGAATCTGTTTATGGCAACCCAAAACAAGCTATTCTTGTGCTTGACTACAAATGTCAGCCAGCTTCTTGCACCGAATTTGACTGAACTGATTTAAAATAGAATCCTAACGTAAACTAGCGTGACTTTGCTGTAAACTGGAAACTTCTCGGGTAAGCGGGGATCTTCAGTACCGCATGTCATGTCCTCCCTCTGGTGGCTGAAGATCCGCAGTGTTGGGGAATGCGCATCGAAGCCCTAAAATGGGTTAGGCTGTCCTTAGCCATGGCCTGGGGACAGGGACAGCAAACCGGCAGTTGTTTTGGTATGCAAGGAGACATAAACGCAGCTTTATAAAAGGAGAATAACAAAATACTTGAAGTTGTTAATCTGAAAAACAGAATTTGTCGTTATTTTGGAGCAAACTCCTAAATTATCAGTAAGCATTTCTGTTAAAATGACTATATGAGTAGTGATGTCCTACACTATCGGTGTAGTTTACCAATATATTATATTATTGTTAGTAACCTACCAATGCTCGTATAGCTTGTGCTCTGAGAGGGCACTAGAAAAGGAAAGTTGTGCAGGATGGATAACCAGGAACCGGGGGGGCTTGTTTGAGGTTGGGACAAAGGGAGATGCTCCAGAGGAAAAGTTTTGCAAATTCAAGAGGTGGACTGGAAACTGCATTTCTGAGCTGAGGTCCCTTGGGCTCCTCTGGTGACAGACAGGTGGGTGACAAGCGGGATGACAGGAGACATGAGCACCGTGGGGCTGCGGGTCCGCCGTAGGGCCTCCCGACCAGCTCTGCCCCCCCGGGGCCTGGAGCTGGGGACACAAACCAGTGTGACCGGTGGGTGCGATGAGCTCTGCTGCTCACAAATCAGTAACAGCTGCCTCAGGCTTCAGTACAAGAAATGCTAAATTATATAAAATAGATTCCTGCATTCATTTAGTCCTTGCCTGATTGATTGCCTGACAGAGCTGAGCAACCATTAGGTGATTTTCAACATGCTTAAGGGAGACTCGAAGTTGCCCTAAGGATCTCAGTCCTACATTCCCAGATTAATGTAATGGTTGTGATTACTTTACTGACACTATTACGAGGTTTTCTCATGTGAAATTTTGCCTGAAAAGGCTTGGTGCCAGACGAGTCCTCTGTTTTCTTGCTCCACCCTGCCAGGGTAAAGCTGATCTTCCAGCAGCTGACAGAATTCGCTGCACCGGGCAAGCTGGGCATTGCGTAGGTTAATGCAAAATAATCAGCACCAGATAAATTGTTTCTGGTTTGCAGCAGGATTGTTGGGATAAGCAGAGTTCTGCAATCATTATTACTCGAGATTTTTTTTCCAAGTCTATCTTCAGTTACGTTGTCACCAAATTTTGTGTTTTCTGAACTGTGGGGGATCCATAAACAACTTAAGCCTGACAAGACTGTGCCCATTGCCAGCGCCAGCTACTCCCCAAGGGACGGGGGGCCAGAAGACAGTGACACAGCCAAGGACCAGCCCTGTGGTCACCAGCCCCATGGTCACCAGCCCTGGCGAGCAGGCCAGACCCACAGGTAGCAGTGAGGTTCAGCCACGAGCCCAGATTATTCCACAAATTCACCAACAATTCAGGACCGGGATCAGGTCCAGTGATTGCTGGGCAGGTCCACAGCTGAGACAGGTCCAAGGTCAAGCTGGGAGCTTAGTCCAGCGGTTGGGATCAGTAGAGAAGAATAAAGAATCCAGGTGGGGAAGATAACTGGGTGGGATCCCAAGGAGTCTGGAAAGATAAAGTGTGTATTGGCAAAACTTTTTGTGGCCCATTTTGAACAGGCACGGTCAGGACAGAAAGAGATTCTGCTTGTTAAATACGTAAGGAGCCAGTCTGGCTGCAATCAGCTCAGGTTTATGAAAACATTGGGCTTCTATTCCCCAGAACCAGTATAAGCCTGGTCACCCGGTGTGACTCATTGTAGGACTCAGCCCTGAGAAGAGTAGAGAGGGACACTGAATTCAAAGCGATCCTGAGTTCCCTTTGTCACAGTTACTCCCATTGCTTATGAAATTGAAATGTAGGGTGGGAAAGGACTTCAAGAGAACAGCCAAGCAAAGGATGAAGCATCTCTTCCAGACTGAAGGCCAAATAGGTCTTTGATGACCCATAGTAACCAATTCTTACTGTCATGGAGTAACAAGATGGGAAAAAAAAAATAATAATATGGCTATTTAGCTTTATACTGGAGTTTGTATGTCTGGCTTCATAGTTTGGGCTCCTGCTCTCTGATCTTGGTTATTCCTCTGTGTTCAGGAGCAGTAAAGTGACAAGTGCCAGGCCAGGGAAGGTAACAGTGCAGAAGTTATCCATGCTGAACAGCAAGGGCATAGGGTATTAATTGACTGGACATAATGAAAACTGGACAAAACTGTTGCAAAGTTCATCTTTTTTACGTGTATTAATGCAACCCACTGACACAGACATTTTTAACATCCTGCTCACATGGTTTGCATTAAAGCATTATGAAATCCCAAATTCTGGTGCCAGATGGTTTTGGATTACTTTGCTTGTATAAAGGGTTTAATTTGGGCGCATGGAAAAAGTAAACTATTCTGGTAATAGCTTTAGCAGGACTACATAGTCTGCGTTTGCTTTATTCGTCAGCTGTGCTATCTGCCTTCTGCACATCAGATTCCGAGTCACAATAAAACTTCAAAACATGAATTCAAATTTACTGCCTTCCCAGAACAGACTATGCTCTGTAAAACACTTCAAGGCTTTGACGTGAAAGGAAATATTCCTAAAGACCTGCTATGCTGAGAAACCACACAGTGAATAAAAATAGCCCTCTTTTTCCAAATACATGGCTCCGAAGAACGCACTGAGCCTGGCCTGAATGTGAAGCGAGAAAAGCGAGAATGGGTAAAGGTCAAGCACACAGCTGTTGTTCCTGCCAGTGAGCATTTTCCGTGCTTTACTTGGTGAGCCGAATGAGCTTTTTAGCTACTGTTAACAGGGATCACATTTTTCAGATGATCTTTTCTTGGTGCAACAGATGAGCACCAGGAGTATAAATATGGAGTTAACTTGAAAGGGGATCTGTTGGAATTCACCCATCCTGTTCTATGTGGCATGAAACGGCCCCCGAGCTCTCTGGGTTTCGTCCTGCACGGACCAACATCACGTCACGTACTGTGTGGCTTCTGCCTTGTCATTATTCAAATATAGAATCACTTCCCTGAGCCAGTCACACTCCCAAGTGCAAGTGGACGTGGTGACCTAGTTAAACCAGTAGCTTTCTAGGATATAGTAATAAAAAGAAGCTGGGTTGCATTTTAGGAGAACACTTTAAAGTTACTTCTTTAACTGGATGTCATTTTAGTATGTTAGTTTAAACTCTAGATGGGGAAGCCATTGACTAGTTAGCGACAGTCTCTCTCTGAATCCTCTTTTCTAGTTTTCAGAAATAAATCCCTTATTTTCAGGGGCAGCACAAAAGTAAGGGATGACATACGAACAGTGATGGTGTTCTCACAGACACAAAGGGAATTAGGCTGGTTGTACAGAGGGATTCCCCTGGCTCTGCTCAACCACTTCTAGCAGTTTGCACTCCCTCATTTTCCATAGGTGTTGTTTTCCCAAGTTTCAGTGTAAAGCCGGGAACGAGAGGTGTCATATAGAAAAACAAACCAGGAGTTTCAGATTTGATTTTGACTGGTTTAGTTTTGCCAGAGTCTGTGTTTGCCAAAAAACGGACAGAAAATCATTGACTTGCATTACATTTGATCAGTCTCCAAGTATTCTATCATAATTACTTGGGACTATTTTTTCTGTCAGGTTATTCTCTTAAAAGAAAGTGAAACAAAGCAAAACTTAGGAGTCTTGTGAGATGCACCCCAAACCTGTGAGCCCCACATGAGATCTACATGGAGCAGTGGACAATTACAGGCTTATCGAGGAATCGTGACTCTGTGAACACTCAGCGCTATCACATATTCTCAGCTGAGTTTCCTCAGCCGATGCAACTGAAAGGACCTGCTGATGTCAGCTAAGACTCTGCTCAGACCTAGAATTGGTGCTAGAGGTGGAGGTGGGGAGGAGCAGGAATAACATCAGCAGGGACCTCAGGTGGTGATGAGGTGCGGGATGTCACAGCCCAGGTCACACTGGCTGCGGGGAATTCGCTCAGAACCCGGATGTGCCGCCAGGTTTGCACAGCTCCTCTCTGGGCTGTGGGTTGGGGACATTTCATAGAATCCCAGAATCCCAGAGTGTCAGGGGTTGAAGGGACCTGGAAAGCTCATCCAGTGCAATCCCCCCATGGAGCAGGAACACCCAGCTGAGGTTCCACAGGAAGGTGTCCAGACGGGTTTGAATGTCTGCAGAGAAGGAGACTCCACAGCCTCCCTGGGCAGCCTGGGCCAGGCTCTGCCACCCTCAACAGGAACAAGTTTCTTCTCAGATTTCAGTGGAACCTCCTGTGTTCCAGTTTGCAACCATTGCCCCTTGTCCTGTCACTGGTTGTCACTGAGAGGAGCCTGGCTTCATCCTCCTTACACTCCCCCTTTATATATCTGTAAACATGAATGAGTCCCCCCTCAGTCTCCTCTTCTCCAGCCCCAGCTCCCTCAGCCTTTCCTCACACGGGAGATGCTCCACTCCCTTCAGCATCTTGGTGGCTGCGCTGGACTCTCTCCAGCAGTTCCCTGTCCTTCTGGAACTGAACATTTCAGAAAGGGCTTTTCAGAATTAAAGAGGCAATAGACTTGGATATAACGGGAGGAAGCAGATACAAAGCTTAACGTTGCCTTTAGCTGCAGGCAGTGCCTCTACACATTTATTAGGATCTGCGTTAGAAAGCGTGCGTGAGCAACTTCTGTTTCAAATGAATGACTAGCGCGGAGACACTTGTGTGAGTGGTTTTGTACGCTCTTTAAAACCTTGTTGTTTAGCCTGTGTTGTATCAACGATACACTTTTTATAACTGGAAAGACAGAAATTCCCCTGTCTTCCTCACTTTGTCACCTCTCCCACTGGCTCCCCTGTCTATCTAGAGATAGTCTGAAGAGGGATAGAGTACCATGGATTATTTACCATTGTTTTCCTCTGAAAGACTCTGTGGTGGGTTCCTTGTGACTCTACCAAATCTTGATCATTTTCATACAATTTTCGGCATGGATGTCTTCCCTCACCTGGTCAGACACACACTTCAGTTTAACTCACAGCAGCTTAATAAAACTAATTCAACAATTTCCAGGGATGACCCTTGGCTTAGAAGAAGTTCCTGTGACCTACTTTCTGGTAACTCCAGTGCTCCCATCCTTCGGCGTTAGGACCTGCCTACAGCAGTGGTCATTCCTGACTTCTGAGTGCCGCAAATACACAGCCTTTGAAAATTATACATACACATTTAGCCACCACCTCTGACAAGTTCAGTTTGTGTGACCTGTCTGGTATCACACAGGTGACCTGTGACACAAACATGGACAGAACTCGGTTACCCAGGACAAGTGCTCGGAGCCGTGAAATTGTCCTTTCTCTTTCCTGTGGTCTCCTGTCTCGTCGTGCGTCATTCCATCAGCGTGCAACCCAAATTGCTCAAGGAGGCTGGGAAAAAATAGCATGAATTATTTCACTGAAAGCTATTGGAATTCTGTCCACAAGATTCCTAAATTAAGGTTGTATAAGCAAACTTATAATAACTCTAGCATGTCTCCATCTTGGAGTGCCTGGTCTACAACCATTTGCATGTATTTTAATAACTGGGTTTCTTTTCTGGAGGAGTTTTGTCTAGAAATTCACATGCGTCATCAACACAGTTACTGTTTCTAGCGGCCTCAGTGCTCAGGTATGTGGGCCTGAAGATTTAACAATTATATTCACCAGTACTAATGCCCTGGCCAAAAGGCGCTTTCCTGTCTCAGTAGATGGAGGTTTTATTTCACTGAATGAAATTGTAATGGAAGAGCGCAGCCAGACCTTCCCTTTATATGTGTACAAGGGGAAGAGATTTCTGTGTCCACCAGACGAGGAACGAGGAGCTGTTTGATTCACTCGCCTCTCTGTTCTCCCTTCAAATGGAAAGCCTGTCCAGACCTGCAGGAATCACCCGTTGCCTTGGGGCAGCACAGACTCCCAGCTCCACGCAGAAACAGTCGGGCTGTGAGTCGTGGTGTCGCAAAGAGATTTCAGCCATCAGGACCGTCCACAACACGACTTGCAGATCTACACGGAGTCAGTTACGGTCGGCAATAGTCAGTCCAGTCAGAGGTCCTGCATTTCGGTCTCTGCTGCAAACCAAATGCACGGAGCTGTTAATTCCTCACAGAGGCTGGCAGGAGTTTCACGGCCACAAACCTGTTCATCAGGTTGCCTAATTAACGTATTTGTTTCTGAATGTTCTGGTGTCACTGTTAGTCACTGTATGAACGTTCATAACAACAGAAGGATCAGGCAACACCCAAGGTCATTCCCAACTCAAAATATGAAAGAACATTCTTGATGTACTTTGCTTTTGCTATCATTTTTGCCACTTTTCCCACTTTGGAGCTGACTCAGAGCTGCTCCAGGGAAAATGACCGTGACCCTGGCAGATAACGCGTTCCATCCTGGTACACACAAGTGACAAAAACATGTAATGATTTTTGAAAAAGAATGTCTTCTTTTTTCAAAGGCGGAATTCTATTTATTCTTCAGTTTTCAGGGGTATCTGATTTTTCTCTTAATTTCACATACATCCTTTTCCTATCTTTCGCTAAATGTTGTATTGTGCCATTTTCAGGCCCACATGGGTAAAACTTCCTTTGAGATGACTCATTTTATTAGTATGACCAGCCTTGGAGATGGATGTTTATGATATAATCACACGTAGACTTTCAGTTGCCTGGATCTTAAAAGAAGATTTTTTTTAAAGATGACTTATAGAATAATGAATGCTGTAAACAAATACAATTTCTGCATCATTTTCTTCAGTGACTGTATTTTTATAGGGTTTCTATAAATTATGAATCATTCATCATATATAGTATATGTTGTATCATAAACTTGAAATTAGAGAGGACTTGGAAACCAAGCGCCTGCAGCTCTGAAGTCCATGTGCACAATTTGATGTAATCTGCCAAACAGGCACCTGATGCTTAAATCACTCAGGTAGTTGATTGGGAACCCCCTTTTGGAATAGAAATAAACACTTTATCCCACCCACCTGTGTCTGACACTGAAAAAGAAACTGGAGCCAGGAAGAAAATGATGTTCTAGGTGATGTACTCCCGCATGTTACTGTTCTTGTAAACTCTTTCTAAAAGAACTAGAATGAAAATACTCCCCAAATTGAATGAAGAGAGTTTTAAAGCAGATCCTGTTTAACTTCAGCAGGGATCCAGTTTATCTTCTTCCATTCCCAAGACGCTCTGAAGTTGGGCTGATGGTTGTGAACCACTGGGGAAAAAAAGCCTTGAAAGTGTGAAGTCTCATTGCTCACGCACTGGGGTAAGAAACTGAAGCAACATTTCCACATGTTCTGTAAGACTGGGATTTATTCTGACTCCTCCATCAAAATAAGATCTTAAAAAAATCACTTATTATTTTGCATTAAAATGCCATCTAGTATTTAAGCCATACTTCAGGCGGACTTGTTCCAGCTCTCTTCCAAACAGGTATCCCTTTTTAATTGTTTGTTTTGGAAATAACAGTATTTTTCTATTATGAGCCATGTAAGACACTTTTCTGAAGGAAAAGACTAGGGATACATTGTCCTGTTATGGCATTTGACAACACAAGACAGGAGTGTAGTTACAGTTCACAGCCCACGTGCAATACTTGGGGCAAGAATCTTCTGCACTTTCCAGCCACTCCAGAGAGACCACAGGAGAAGAGAAAACATCAGGGAACACCAAATGTCACTGCATACAACATTACAAAATAGAAATAACCAGCTTCTCCATAGGCCTGATGCGTGGAAACCTTCCTCGGTTCCCACGGATACAGGTTTAAGGAATTCCAGTGTTAGCTGGGCATATAATGGAGGCTGTTGAGCTAAACCTGTGAAAATCCAGGACCGTCCTTCTCCATGTGCTGTGTTGGCACAGCCCCTGGTGTAGAAAACACCCTGTGGGCTGCACTATGAGGCTCTTAGTGCCACACGTGTGGAAACCCAGTTCAGAGATGTCCCAACACCCAAAGTGACGGCAGTGTGTGTATCACAAGAACAGAGGTTCTGAACCTTCTCACCAAGTTTCATTTCACCCCACAGACCTGGACAGGCTGGAGAGTTGGGTGGGGAAAAATTTAATGAAATATAACAAGGGAAAGTGTAGAGTCTTGAATGTGGACAGGAAAGGGACCTGGGGGTCCTGGGGACAGCAGGGTGACCATGAGCCAGCACTGGGCCCTTGTGGCCAGGAATGCCAATGGTACCTGGGGTGGGTTAGAAGGGGGTGGTCAGTAGGTCAGAGAGGTTCTCCTACCCCTCTACTCTGCCCTGGGGAGACCACACCTGGAATATTGTGTCCAGTTGTGGCCCCTCAGTGCCAGAAGGACAGGGAACTGCTGGAGAGAGTCCAGCGCAGCCACCAAGATGCTGAAGGGAGTGGAGCATCTCCCGTGTGAGGAAAGGCTGAGGGAGCTGGGGCTCTGGAGCTGGAGAAGAGGAGACTGAGGGGGGACTCATTCCTGGGGATCAATATGGAAAGGGGCAGTGTCAGGAGGATGGAGCCAGGCTCTTCTGGGTGACAACCAGTGACAGGACAAGGGGCAATGGGTGCAAACTGGGACTCAGGAGGTTCCACTGAAATTTGAGAAGCAGCTTCTTCCTGGTGAGGGTGGCAGAGCCTGGCCCAGGCTGCCCAGGGAGGCTGTGGAGTCTCCTTCTCTGCAGACATTCAAACCCGCCTGGACACCTTCCTGTGGAACCTCAGCTGGGTGTTCCTGCTCCATGGGGGATTGCACTGGATGAGCTTTCCAGGGCCCTTCCCATCCCTGACATTCTGGGATTCTGTGAACTCCACACAACATAAGGTCAATGTGTGTTGTGCAACTTATGGCTCTGTCAGGACTGTGTGTGCTGTACGTGAGTACACCTGCAGCAGCCCTTCCGCACCATGTCCCCACACACACACAGTGCCCGGCTGGCACTCCAAGCAATTTTCACATTGAGTAGCAGAGCTGAATCTATTCAGTGTGAGAAGGAAGATCTTGTAAGAAGAAAGTGCACTGGCAAACATATTTTGAAAGGTCAAATGTTAAATGGAAGCCCTTTCTGAGTTCATTACCAGGGATGAGTTTATGTAAAAGTATTGAGGTAAACTGTGTGTTCCAGAGAGAGCCATTCTTAGACTCCATAAGACTAATTCACCACAAGGTTTTATGGATAATCAATTCAAAAAGGTGGAAAATAGAAGAAAGTTATTTATTTATACAGAGCAGATCACACCTATTGTGAATTATGGACTACAAGTTTATATAGCAGAACATATGTGCCTAAGTCCTTTTCTGAAACTCAAGACCTGGGTAGCTGTCCACCGAGTTAAATTTTACACGTTAATGAGGAGAAGCCTAAGAAATGAAGGTAGTTCCTTGCTAAGTAGAACTCTTGCTTAATTTTTTCCCATAAATCCTCACCTTTCCAATTCCAAACACCAACTGTTTGCACTGCTGGTGAAGCCCACAGTATCTGGGCTTCCACTGACCTTTAACATCACCTCACCTGTGCTACTGCTCTAACTTGTAGCCTATGATGTAATTAAAGCAACTCTATTAACTCAGCCCTGCAGAATATCTAACATCCACATCTTTAGCATAACTTTTAATTCTGATATGTCTGCTCTGATGCTTTTTTTTCTACCTTCAAGCCAAGCACCTTTTGATGACCTTTTACTCATCCTCAGCTTGCAGTTTCTCATGCAATTCAAGTGAGACATGCCTATTTTTAGCACGTGAAAACATTCTAGGCACTACAGAACTGTTTGTCATCTCTGCTGGTAGAGCCTGATGGTTTTCATTTGTTAGGTGGTTGAAATTACCGTGGAATTCAGCTATCTTCTTGTTGTTGATAATGTTTACATGTTCTAGATAATTTCTGCCTAGTAATTCCTGCTGCTCCTTCCAGCCAGCCATGCCCATTAGCCTGGCTCCGCACAGCGCTAACTGAACATCTTTTAACCATCTTTTGGTTAGCAAGTGTATTTGTGATAATTATGTTTGTACTTCTGTAGCTGAAATTGTGCTGTCATTTTTTTATTCGCATTTCAATGAGAGGTGGGATTACTTCACTTAGCTCGCTCTTATATATGCTGTCCGCTATTTCAGGTAAAACACCACACTGGAAAATAACAGACAATCTAGCAGACAAATCTCTGTAATATGCACACAAACTTTTTCCCATTAGATGTCTATCTTTCTACATAGAATTTATGTGTGAAAGGAATGTGGCTATAATATTTTCCATGAAATTATCATGCTGCTAAATCTTCCTTGGCAAAGCCTGTGATAAGGTGGAACAACTCAATTGCTTGACAGATTATTCCAGTAATAATATAGCGGCGAAAAAAAAGTTCCACTCATTATTTCAGTAATGAGATGGTGTGTGGAGGGGGACGTTTTAATCCCTTTTGCCTTGGCAGGCTGCAAACAGGACACCAAATGGAATATATTTAACAAATAAACACTGCAAGGGCTCTGATCCACCTGTGGCCAAGTCCTTACTCAGCCTGCTCTTACTGAAATGGTTTGGAGTCCAGTCAAGTGCAGATCAAGAGCTCATTTCGGTTTTGGATCCAAGCTGAGCGTTGCTGCATGCAGACGAGCTTGGGAACCCGATCCTGGGGAGCGCTGGAGTGCAGGAGGACAAAGGAGCTTTGCTTTTGTATTCCTGTGCTGGGCTGTCCTGTGGTCCGGCCCACTTGGAACAGTCTATTTTCTCTCCTTATGTTGCCTTTTGAAAACTTAAAGATGCTGTTCTAGCATCCGACTATCTCTGGGCTGCTGCCGCGCTCTGCCATATTGTTTGTTTCCTGAGAATCTCTTTCTTCCCCACAGTTCACTGAAACAGCCATGTGGGGATGCCCTCCAAGCAAGGTACCGTCTCTGGTGCCCGGTTACGGCTGCTTGACAGCAAACATGTGCTGGTACAAGATGGGCTGGTTACGAATCTGAAATGTAGACCTCGTAATCTATTCTACACAATTCAGTGCAGTTGCCCAGAAAAGAGAAGTTTAAGCTCTTGGATCTGATCCTGCTCTGGAGTCCTGGCTGGGGAGGCCCCTGGTGAAGTGAACAGAATTGCACCAGCAGTCAACCGACACGTACATCATGGAAGGCTCGGGCCCAATCCTCTTAAATTCATAATTAATCTTTTTAGTTGTATCTGGAATAAAACGCTACATAGAGATCTTCCCTCACTGGTTCCTAGTCAGCAATGCTTAAATTTTGGAATCACTTGTGTAAATCACAGGGAGAAGTGAGAAAAGCATTTGCAAGCCAGCAAGTAGACACCCGGGGCTGCAGATTGATGGCAGCAGATGCTGGGGGACAGGACAGCTGATAACACACGGTCCTGCGCTTCCCCGCGTCCCCTCTGCCACCACCGGCACCTCCCGACCTCGGCTTTACGCTGGCATGTTTGAACCTTGGGGCGCTGCGCAAAAATAGAAGTGGCAGCACCACAAAAGCTGAGCCTCCGGTCGAATATCCCATTGTAGAGGGAGAGCAGAGCTCCATCCAGACTGTGTCCACATAAACACCCACTATTATTGTCATGGTATAGCATCTAAGCTGGTTTAACTTCAGGTTATACAGGTTATTCTTCGGTATTCTTTATGTGTGTGGATGGCTCCATCCTGTGCTGTACAGTTCTTTGAAGCGTCATACAGACCATAAAATATTTGTGTAATTTTTAACGCTCTAGTCAGCTCAACAGACATCAGAATTGTCTCAATGGTAGGATTGCCAGTGTGATAAAAGGAAGTGATAGCTTGAAGATGGACATAGTGCAAAATATTAATGTATACTGAGCAGCTGGGACACAACGAGTTCTTCCATAGCTTCTTTTAAAAATAAGAGGAGAACAGCAAAAAGAGGGTTGGGTGTTTTTTTCACGTCTAAGAACATGCTTTAAAGAATCCTTTATTAAAATAGATATTTCTCACTGTATCTCAGTCTGGTACACTTTGGTCATGTTGAGTGTGAGCTCATGGTGCCTTCACATGCAGGTTGTGTCTTCCCATCCTCATGTGACACCCGTCTGCTGCTTCAGGCATTTGCTGTACCTGGGTCCTGAAGACTTCTGCTCTCCTTCGTAGCACGCAGGCTCTAGCTTTTTATTCCACAGGACATTCTGAATAACCGATTTCAGGTAATTTATAAACTGCATTGCACACCTAGAAACCCTGTCTGGCTAATGAAGTAATCTGTATCATCAGCAAAAAATCAATGTAGTAGGTTACTTAAAATATATTAAATCTTAAAGACACAGCAGAGTCGCTAAGCACATTTAATAATGTCAGGGCCATGAGTGTACTAATAGACTTTAATTGCTTTGACCAGCTTTTCCTGGTGCTTCCACCCACCCAGCCCAGACCTGGGCCCAGGCCTAAGCCACGCTGTGGGTGTGGGTCTGAGCCCCATATCCAGCTGTGGCACAGCTGGGTCTGTGCCTGGCCATGGGCCTCCCTGAGCTGAACCTGGCCTTGAGCTAAGCCCAGCCTTCCAGCCTTGAGCTGAGCCCGGTCTTCCTGGCTTAACCTGAGCCAGGTCTTCCAGCCTCAATCTGAGCCCAACCTTCCTGGCTTGATCTGAACCTCATCTTCCTGGCTTGATCTGAACCCAGCCTTCCTGGGTTGATCTGAGCCCAACCTTCCTGGCTTGATCTGAGCCCAACCTTCCTGGCTTGATCTGAGCCCAGCCTTCCTGGCTTGATCTGAGCCTCGTCTTCCTGGCTTGATCTGAGCTCGGCCTTCCTGGCTTGATCTGAGCCCGGCCTTCCTGGCTTGATCTGAGCTCAGTCTTGCAGGCTTGATCTGAGCCCGGCCTTCCTGGCTTGATCTGAGCCTCGTCTTCCTGGCTTGATCTGAGCTCAGTCTTCCTGGCTTGATCTGAGCCCGGCCTTCCTGGCTTGATCTGAACCTCATCTTCCTGGCTTGATCTGAGCTCAGTCTTGCAGGCTTGATCTGAGCCCAGCCTTCCTGGCTTGATCTGAACCTCATCTTCCTGGCTTGATTTGAGCCCAGCCTTCCTGACTTGATCTGAACCTCATCTTCTTGGCTTGATCTGAGCTCAGTCTTGCAGGCTTGATCTGAGCCCAGCCTTCCTGCCTTGATCTGAGCTCAGGCTTGCAGGCTTGATCTGAGCCCAGCATTACTGCCTTGATCGGAGCCTGGCCTTCTTGCAGGCTTGATCTGAGCCCAGCCTTCCTGCCTTGATCTCAACCTTGTCTTCCTGGCTTGATTGATCTGAGACTGGCCTTCCAAGCTTAATCTGAGCCCAGCCTTCCCGGCTGGATCTCAGCCCTGCCTTGGCACTAGGGGCTTCCATGGCATCACCAGCTGCATCTCACTCTGTTTGCTGCCGCTGGACATGACCCTGAGCTGCAGGCTGGTTTCCTGCGTCACCCAGACCCGCCTCCTCGTTAGGAGCTCATCTGATGATGCAGGCTATATGTAGCTGGACGACTTCGTTAGCAAAGGAAGTTCTTTTTGCCTGACTCTGAGTGTGGATATCTGTGTAACAGTCATGAGTAACTGATCATTATTGTAGTATTATATACATTAAGCAAGTGATTATTTGAAATCTCATTATCTAATTATAATGAATCAAAATGAACTAAGCATCTGGAATCAGTCGGTATGATCGCTTATCTTCAACTAGAATAATTTTATCCTAGAAGACGAATTTAGCACATACTCTCAAAAAAATGAATATTTACGCCTATGAAATAATTCAACCATGACGCTTGAATATAAATATGAATAATTTATTAAAAAGGCAGGCCGATCTTTCCTGTTATCTGTTGCATCTTCCAGGGATTATGCCTTCTATATTTCCAAAGTCTCTGAAGCTCCTCACTGAGGCTTCCTGCTCTGTCCTTTCTACAGACGGGCACGAACCAGCCGCGGTCTCTCAATACACCCGCTGACTTCACCGCCTGTTTTATCCGGCTTCTTTTCAACAGCCACTTGGCTGTGACTTCCTTAAAGAAATAAATGTACAGAGCTGACTAAAGACTCGCTCCATTTCTCTCAGCAACGGATGATTCCCTGTTTTGCAGAAGGTGGCTGTTGCTGACCCACTGGGCTTAAAACAGGTAAAATATGATTCTCTTCTATAACACGGAATGTCACGAGCAATCTATTGATGCTAGAGAGATAACATCACTTGGCAATCTTTAAAAACAGCTGGTGACCAGAGAGGGAATGGGCCACAGGTACCACTTGTTCCGAAACCGCTGCTGACAAGTTGTTTTCAACTAAACCATACTCCAAAAGCGGCTTCTCTTTTGAATACTTATCATCCGTAGCAATTACTTTAGGTCTCCTTAGTTTTGAAAAATCCCATATACAAGATTGAGTAAGATCTACTTGAACAATAAAACGATGTGGCTGAGAAGCGCTGACAATTGCCCAGCAACTGAAACAGTTTTCTGCCCACACGTCCAACTACTCAGAGGAAAACAATGCAGGAACATTGGCTGCAAAGTGCGATTGGGTGCTTTATTGGGTCTTAAAGTGATTTGGCTCCTCATCGCTTCTAAGAACCGTGCACGAGGGAAGATGCATTGCTGAAACTATAGATCACCTTCAGCTGTCACGGTACTCGAGCTCCTTTGAGCAGTTATTCATGAAGTGTTCTGAGGCTTGGAGTTTTTGGGGCAGAGCTAAGACAATGGAGAAGTCTGGAACTAACATTAAATTGTTCGTTCCTTGTCCATAAGCAATTTAAAGACTTTTTGCTTCTACCTTGTTTTCTGTCTACTTTGTTTTCTGTAGGAAGTACTAACTGAGCCACGAGCAGATGTCGTGCCTCTCACTTTTGTTCTTTAACTCCAAGGCTGTCCTTTGCCTAAATATCCAAGAGGAACCTGCCGAACCAGAATTGCAAGCTTTGCTATGATACAGCAAGCCAAATTAATTCTTGAGGTAAGGACACAAACCAAATGCTGTTAGGAGACTCTCATTATGTGCTGGGGAAAAATGTCATCCCTTATAATGAAACATATATCCTGTATTATAGGAACACTGAACTGTATTTGAGGCAGTACGCTTAGAGAGGATGATTAATTGGTTTGTTGTTAGCAGTAACACTTCTTGAGTAATGCATGTTCGCTCACAGTTGCACCCTATTTCCATTTCAGAGAAGGGAGAGTCCAGGATACGATCCGAAGTTCCTTAAATGAACAGTTTTGATTTGTCCAGGGTCATTCACTGGCTGCACCAGTCACAAAAGCTTCTGATGACAATTAGCTCTACAGATTGCCACCAAGATGAAGCTTGGCGTTCCCGGCCGCAGCCAGAACTACAACCAGCAAAACACACCAAAAAGTCCTTTAAAAACAGTAAGGATGTGATGAAAAAATGGAGGATTTATGATTTTCTCCCTGCATTCTTTCTCAGTGATACGGATCTGTCATTTAGTTGTATTTGTAGACACACTCATGATTTAGAAGCTCTGAGCAGTTTCTTAGCTACACACATTATTTTTCTTCCCTTTATCACCTGAAAAGAGTAGCAATTAAAACTAAAAGTACAACTACTTATGAACAGGATTGTAATGTATCCAAGGCAACCAAAGGCCATGAAAACTATGCTGAGCTATAACAGTAGAGATGAAAAATGTAATTAATGGGGAAAATGTCGTTACAAGTTCAAAGCTTGTTGGCAATGTCAGTGTTTTTACATCGCTTAAAAAAAAAAAGAAAAAAAACACAACAAACCAACAGAATAAGAGTTGGCAAAAGTTTTATTACGACATGACAGCGTAACATGCAGAGTTGGGCCTGAAAGGCTCATCCCGCTATCAAGCCTGGATGCTGATGCCTGGTTTAGGTCTGTATAATGCATATGATAAAACACACGACACAGACATGCAAACACAGCACACAAAATACAAATAAGACCAAGTAAAGTCCATCTGGAGTGAACTGCACTTAACACGGACTAGAATACACGTTGTTACTCATACTCTAATAAACTGAACTACAGTGCTGTATCATTAGATTTACAGCTTGAGGAAAGGTCAGTCCCCAGTGTCTCCACCGCCGGCCTTGCACTGACCCTGAGTCCCAGGGCCCGGCAGGGATTCATTGCTCTTGGCACCATTCTAAACAAAACGGTAACACGGGAAGGACGGGAGCCATGGCGGGTGTTGGTACGCGCAGGACACGGACACGCAAGTGCGTTTGGTGCAATACTTAGTTGCTAGCTCATTTACAGAGTTCCTAGGCGAAAGGGAGGGAGGTTTATGTAAAACGCCTCATAGCTGAGGACTAAACTACACAGTAATATTATGAGATTTGTGTAAGATGCAGATCTTGTTCACTAATTCAACTCTAAATAAAACATTTTCCCTCTCGTCTTTTGGCTGGTATGTGTGACAACATGCGAAGCCGCGTTCCCCGGTGTCCCCGTCGGCACTGCCGCAGTGACGGGCTCTGCCCACAGCCGCCGGTGACCGGGCGGCGACAGCGCTGCCGGGCCCGTGTCCACCATTTCCTGCCGCTCCCGCCGGGCGCTCCCGCCAAGATGGCGGCGGCACCGCCGCGGGCCCTGGCCGGTCCGGGCCCCTGCCCTCCGCCGGGCTGTGCCGAGTGCCGTAGCGCGGCCCCGCTGCCTCACACGGCGCCCGCGGGCAGCGGGAAGGCGGCCGGGGCAGCCCCGCGGGTGCAGGCTGCTCGGGGCGGTGCCCCTGTCACTGACAGGCGGGCAAACCGACGGCTCCGGCCCGGCGTGGGGAGCCGCGGTGGGACGGAGCAGGAGGGTGCGGGACGAGCTCGCCGCCCCGGAATGACGTGAGGCTGCGCGGCAGCAGCGCACGGCAGGGGGGCAGGCGGGCTCGCAGCTCCCGCCGATCCGCTCCGTCCCGTCCCGTTCGCTGCTGCGTGCGGCCGAGCGGCTGCTCCCAAGGCGGCGAACGCGCACACAGCCCGGTCTGCGCCTCCCATCCGCCGCGGGAGCCAACCCGCGCTGCGGAGCGCGGGGAGGGGGCGGAGGGCGGCTCTGCCGCGTTGTGCTGCATCACCGGGCAGCCGGGCGGCCCCTGGCGTGAGGTGTCCGGCGGGCGGTGGAGCTCGCTGCGCCTTCCACGGGAGCGCGGGCACGGGGGAGGGGAGGGAGCCGGAGCTGCCTGGGCGGTGAGTCAGGGTGCGAAGGGCGGGGAGCTGCGGCAGCGCCTGACAGGGGCCGCTCTGCCCTGCAGGGCCCCGCGAACAGCCGGGCCAGGCCCCGCCTCGCCGGAGCAAGCGCATCCCTGTGCGGCCGCCCCCGGCCCGCCCGCCCCGCCGCACGCAGCCCGGCCAGCGGACAGGCCCGGCGGGCGGGCCCCGCCCACCTTTCCACTGCGATGGTTGGGTGTCTCCATCTGCAACTCCGATTGGCCCCCCGGAAAAGAGGTTTGCTCCCATTGGCTGAGGGGTGGACTCAAGTGAGCCGTGCGCAGAGTAGTAGGGAGGGGCGAGGTGGTTCGGGGGAGAGCGCGCGGGGCCGTGTGCAAACCGCGTGTGGCGCAGCCAGAAGGGACGCGGGAGCAGCGGCGGGGCCGGAGCAGCGGGGCCTTCTGTCGTCCGGCCGAGCGCCCAGCGGGTCGGGGGTCCGCAGGTACCTGCCGGGCCGGCCCCGGCGGCGGGAGGAGCTGCTGGGGCTGAGGGTGGGCAGCGAAGGCAGAGCGCGGGGGGATGATGGCGCTGGCGCACTCCGGCCTAGTGCGCGGGAAAGTGGCGCCGAGCGGCCCGCCCGGCCTGGGGCGCGATCCCCCGGCGCGGGGGTCGGGGGGGGCCCGAGGGTCGGTGGATGGGGGTGCTGGGGGGGTGGGGCCCGCAGGCCCGGCGAGGGCGGGCGGTGGCGGCGGGTGAGTCAGGCTCTGGCGGGTTCCGGGAGGCGCCGAGGGAGCCTGCGCTGCGCTGGGGGAAGGGAGGCCGGGGAGGGGGGGATCCCTTATCCCGCTCGCTCGGGCCGGGTGCTCCCGGGAGCGGTCTCTGCCGGGCCTGTGGCGGCGCTCGGCCTGTTGCCCGGGGTCCGGCGGCGGCTCGGACGCCGTGTCCCGCCGGGCAGGCCTGCAGTGCGGGGGCGGGGGCTGAGGCTTCACCCGACCGGCCCGGAGAGGGGAACCGCCCGGCCCGGCCTCCCCGCGCGGGCTGGGCCGGGTGGGTGACTGGGGAACTTCCCTGTGGGCGAGCGGCTGCAGCGAGTTCGGTGAGGAGAAGAACTTGTGAGAGCGGGGGCTGGGTGGAAGATGGCTGAAATAAAATTGTGTTCCTTCCCCCCCCCCCCCCCCATTTTATTTTTCTGAATCTCCGCCGGCCTCGCCGTGGGCCCGGCCGGGGCACCACGTGGCCGCCCACGTGTGAGGCCGGGCCGGGCCGGGCGCGGGGGGTCGGGCTGTTCCTCTCCGACCACAGGCGTGGATGGCGGCCCGCTCCACATCCAAGTGTGACCTATAAATGGATAGGAAAAATAGCCCGTGCCATCTGCATCAGACTCGTGGAGCAGCCTTTTATTGAAGTTACTGTCAGACATAGTTCTCAAGTAACCAGTGTTACTCACTTAGTATCCAGAATTGTCATAAAGGAATTATTTAACTTAATAGTGGGTTTAATTTTCGTTTCAGCACTTGGGAAGATCCCATTGCTGCACAGTGGTAGGGTTGCCTAGTCTGTTTTCTTCATCAGTGCAAACTTGCTTAGAGAAGGAATCCTGCATCTGTCTTCAAAGTGAAGAGGTTAAACGAGTTTGCTAGGGCAGTGCAAAAGCCTCGTGAGTTACAGGCTTAACCTCCCATTCTTTTTAAACTGACTTAGTTAATGTCTAGACTGAGCTCTGTGTTTAAAAACTCCACATTGTTGATGTTTACTTCTCTTAACATTTAAAACTTTCTACAGATAAAAGTCAAAAATAGAAGGGGAACATGGTAGAAGAATGTACATGTTTGTTAGATAATCTGTAGTTTCTATATTAACTAGGATGGATAGGCAAAGTGCAAGAGTTACACTTCTATGAACTCTTGCTCTCCTTCTGGTTTGTGTCAACAAAGCTATCGCAGAATTACTGGTCTAACTGAAGTCATGATGTCTTTAGACCTGGCTTCTGGCTGCTCTTTGGGGATCCAAGTTCTTGAGTTGTAGTTCAGCACCCGTGGATCAGTTTGGCTGTGGAATGTATTGGGGGGGGCAGGTAGAGCATAGGGCTTAGCTTGCCCCTTCTGCAGGTTTTCTTGAAGTTTCAAACTACTTTTTTTCAGAATTGGGATGTTGTTACCTGGTGATCAGAAAACTTAATTTTATTTCTTTCCTAGTGAGGCCAAATGCTGGAGGTGGGAGTATCACTAACCTTTGTAGCATGTTTTCAGGTTACAGGTGTAGAAATCTGGCCAGCTGAATACTGAATGGCTTTGGTGACAGTCACGTCTCCAGTGTTCACGAATTCTCAAACACACTTATTAGGAAATAAAAACCCTTCATGGGTAGCATTTATCTAAAGAGATTGAGTAATACTTATTTTTAAATGAAATGCTGGTGCTTCTCTTAGCACTTCTTTCTGCCTTTCAATTTTTTTATCTTATAGGAAGGCAAAGGTGTGCTTCCTACTACACAGCTGTTTAGCCCTGTTTGGGCTGGCTTGTCAAGTCCAGGTGTGGTGGTGTGGGTTGGTCACCTACAGCCTGGGAAGAAACTGCTGATTTCTCAACGTTTGCCTCTTTGATATGGCTGACTTGCCAAAGAGCTCTTAAGTAAACCAGCTTTAGCAGTGGGTTTTATCCAGTCTGTGCTTTCATTGAAGGGGTGAAATCCTGTTAATATCAAATGGCAGTGATACTTGTAGATCACAAGAAGCGCCTGATAAGTATGAAGATAACTGCCCTGTTGTATTGGACTTGTGTTGTTGAGTTCTAAGGAACTGCTATTGTGATTAATCTTAGAGGTGAAGTTCAGCTTTCTTTCTGTTCTTGGGAACCCAAGTTAGTTTTGCCTTTGTTAAAGCAAACTTCTTCAGGGAACATTGAGACTAAAAGTCATAAAAAGAGCATTGCAGTGCAGCTTAGTAGTAGTTCTTTCCATCATTGGGTCTAGATGGGCTACTAAGCCAGACTTGGATATTGCTGAACCTTGCATGAAGTTTAAAAATACTGGAGTTGAATAGCACCTCTCCTGTTTTAAAAGTTTTGAATGTGTATTAACCATAAAGCCACACAAAGACATGATTGTCCACTTTAAAGTTGATACTAGGAAGTATCTAGTTGCTAGTATCACTGGAAGAATCATAAACTTTGTCACTTTGCTAAAGTTGTGCTCAAAAGCTTCAAATCTGACCTAGGAAATGACTAAGGTGGCACCTCTCCCTTGGATCTTTGAGCTGCTCTTGACCCGTGATCAGTAGGGGAGTCACACAGAACAAAGGCTGAAACTCCTGCTCAGAATGTTTTGCCGAGTAGCTGCAAGGTGATTTATTTCTGCTTCAAGCTATGGTTACAGAGCTCTGTAAGAGTTCAGGTAAACGGCTGCCTTCTCTTTCGTAGAACAGTAAGGATTGGCGCAACTAGACTTGAAGTTCTTGATGAGTTCTGGAATCTGGTCTGAGGCAGTGGCTTAGTGTATCTTGTGGAATTTCACCTGGCTCAAAAAATGTGAATGAGGCCATAGTTCTAATTTGTTTTCTATTATTACTTATTTCTTGTCCTGGTGAGGTGAAATCTAGTTCTGGGGAAGGGGCACCCTGCGTTGTCTAACACACTTGAGCTACAGAAAACACTGATAGATGTAACCAAGTGAAAACTTTCCAAGAAGGCTTAAACAAGTAGCCTTGTTGCAGAAGACTTACTTAAGGTGGACTTGGTAGGCAAAAGGAACTGCTGGAAACTTGCTTGATGACAAAATGGAGGAGTATTGACTAATAGAGGAGAGCTTGAACTTGGGTGTGTTTTTACTGTACTCTTTTTCTCTTGGAAGTAGCTGAAAAATGTCACGGTGTCCAAAGTGCTTGGAAGCTGTCCATGTAAGGACTGGTCTTCTGAACTAGCCTTTTCTGGATGTTGTTCCTTAAAGGTGGCTGTTGGCTTTATCTGAAAACTAAATCCTTATATTGTTTTTTAAATGGTTTACACTGGGACAAGAAAAAAGTCTGTGTAAGGCTGCTTAGAATGTGGGGCAAGTAAAAGTAGTGGCAGCTGCATCTGCTTCGAACTGGTGGACTTGTATTTGGTTTCAGATCCTTTACAGGAAGAATGCAGAAGTTAAACATTAAAATACTGCTGAAGAGAAATTCCAGGCAGACTGTTTAGTACTTTTCATGTACTTAATATATCTGAAGATGGAGCAGCGTGCTTTGTTATCATACTTCTGCAGCAGCTGTAACCTTCAAATACCTCTGAGTTCAGGGGAGAAGGGGCCACTGAAAATAAAGGTTTTTAAATGAATGTCTCCAATAGTGCAGACAATGTTTAGATTTCTTACTCATTTTCCTTAATCTTACTTTGCCAATTTGCTGTATACCAGGGGAAAAAAATACAGGTTTTCCTGTTGAAGGAGTTGAATGAAGCAACTTTAAATCAGATGTAAAACTTTTCAGATTCCTTTGGGGCAATGAGTAGTGAGCTTTTGTCCATCGTGCGGATCCTGACCCCGACTGGCACAATGACAGCCTAGATAATAATCTTAGATACACAGTGAAAAAGTTTCTGTACTGAAGTATGTCTAGCTTACCTATTAAACATTTGTGTTTTGCCATATGCTAATGTAGCTGTTTACATTCGGTTCTTGGTATGGATAACTACTGGCAATGTTCAATCCTGTCACTTTCTGCTGTATTGAGTTCATGGTTTGAATGAGGGTCTGGTGGCTGTTAACATCTGTGAAGATGTTTCTAAGAGTTGCAAGTTAAGAATGTGTCAGGGTATCTAATACAGAGACCCCATCTTGTCCTTCTTGAAATTAAAAGTGGCATCAACTGTTGTGCCTGAGCCCAGCTCAGTGAGCTTTGTGGTGTTCTGGTTCTGCAGTGTCACATGGTTGCTATGGAAACGGGCATAAACAACAGCGCAGCAAGTGCCACCAGCACAGACAGCTCCTCACCCTTGGGTGTCCTGATAAGATAGTTTGAAACCTTCAGCACTGGGATGAAGCGGAGAAGACTGGCTTGTGTGTAAAATCCAAGTGATCTCTGAAATGCTCAGCTAACCAGTTGTTTTGTTTGTGTTAATGTCTGTTTAAGATCTTGCATCCTTGCATTACAGGCTTCATTTTAAGAGCAAATACCATCATCTGGTCCAGCTGGAAGATGGATATGGGGTTACAGCAGTAGCATACTGGAGTTTGTCTTGTGTACTTTGAATTCTCAGGCTTCTACTGTGGCTGGAAGGATGGATGCTTGCTTCTGTGCTGAAGATGATTGGAGAGAGGGGAACTTTTTTGAGGGAGGAGTGGCTAAAATGCCACATTAAATTTCTGCAGTGTTGGAGTACTTTAAAAATAACTCTAAATAAAAATTCGTGTTTAGATACACACTCTCCGTTTAAGCTCTAAATGTCAGGATGCTAATTCTGGTTCCCTCTTGAGGTCATGTGTTGTTATTACTGCTTCTGTAGTGGCTTTTTTCAAGGCACAACTCAGGAAGGCTCCTGGTAATCTGGGATGCTTGGAGGTTTGAGGGGGAGAGGAGCGTCCTGTAACAAGTAGTAAGGGTTACAGGAGGATTATCTTCATGGGGGATCAGGTGAACTGACCAAACCAACCAGATAATGGTTGTTTCTGTTGGGTTAAGAATAATTAATTGGGAGAAAGCATGTGAAGTATTTAAACTTAAGGAGACTTCATCAAAACAAAGCTTGACAGGTATATTTTTAAACTAGTGGACTTTAAACTTGTCTTGAGCACACTTTAAAAAATATTTCAAATTTAAATGCTTAACTTCCTTGTTCCTTCTGGCTCTGAAAGTCTTGTGGAACTGTTGTACAGCTGCGGGGATTATGGTACTGGGACTGTGGTCTGTTTGACCTGCCCCGTCGTGGCTGCTGCCTCGTGGCCTGTGCCAGATGGACTCCTGCTCAGTGAAACCTCCATTCCCCAGTATGGGCAAAAGAAGCGGGTTAATCTTGTGTGGCGGGCCTGGCTGATGGCTCCCTGGCGTTCTAAGGATGTTTTCCCAATTAACCTTCTAGAGATTTGGCAAGTGTCTGGTGTCTTTTAGGGAAACCAAGTCTCTCAAACATTTTCTTTCATGTAAACCTGGGGGTGAAGTGTATGCCTCTTGAGCTGTGGGTTAATACGTTGAGGTTGTAATTCTTGTTTCTCAGTTTAACTGCTATTTAGGTCATAAAAGAAGTCTTCAAGTGTCAAGCTAATGTCTTCTTTTAGGCTTTAGGTGTAATATCACCTATTCTTACAATTAGCATCTAGAATGAAGCTTGATCGGTTAATGTATTAACTACCAGTTTAAGAGGCAGTGCTAACAACTACCAGGAAAACCTTGTAGAGATAAGTAGTTGGCTTTTGGGTTTAACTGTGGGGAACAAGTTTTTGAAGAGAAGACTGAATACAAAAATGGGAGGGCAAGTTCTGTAGTACACTGTCTCTCTGGCTCCTCACAGCTGCTTTACTCCTAGCAAAGCATAGACAAACTTCTATGCTCTACAGTGGTTTTAATAGTCAGGATCAGATATTGTACGAGGAAGTCCTGAGTTAGCCAGAAGTCCTGCTTGGTTTTCATTGCCTCCGCTGGGAGGGTGCAAAACCGCTGTCTCTTATTTAAATGCAGCCCTTGACTGGGGAAGAAGGTGTTCTGAAAATGTCTTTTTTTCCCCAGGTGATCTGCAGCCATGAGCAGCAACGAATGCTTCAAGTGTGGACGCACTGGCCACTGGGCTCGGGAGTGCCCGACTGGAATTGGCCGTGGTCGTGGGATGAGAAGCCGTGGCAGAGGTGATTGATGGCTGTGGCTCTGTTTGTTTGTACAGTAAGATCTCTAGCTGACTGCTTGAATAGTGTGTAAAACTGGCTTTGTTAGTCTGAAGTGAACAAAGTTAGGACACAAATCAGTAATTTTGCTGGTTCTTACCTTTGCGTAAGGACTTTACCAGGGGCCTCTGAGCATGAAGTTAAGTTTGCGATTCAACTAGCAGTGTCCTTGATTAATTCTTAAGAATATTCTTAACTTAATCCTTAAGCCTTTTTTTCTCCTGTTACCCATTTCAAGCAGGCTTCCAGTTCATGTCTTCATCTCTCCCGGATATCTGTTACCGCTGTGGTGAGTCTGGCCATCTTGCCAAGGACTGTGATCTTCAGGAGGATGGTAAGTATCACTAAATATTCTACCTCTTCAATCCCATGGACAGAGATCTGTGGTTGAAGAGGAGGACATAATACACTGATAAGTCACTGGAAACAAGCTGTTTATGTCCCTCATAGAAGCATGCTACATCTCCCGCTACCAAGGTTTTATAGTCTTGTTTGGTATGTTTTTCTTATTGTGGAAGCCTGCTATAACTGCGGTAGAGGTGGCCACATTGCGAAGGACTGCAAGGAGCCGAAGAGGGAGAGGGAGCAGTGCTGCTACAACTGCGGCAAACCCGGCCACCTGGCTCGGGACTGCGACCACGCAGACGAGCAGAAGTGCTATTCTTGTGGAGAGTTTGGACACATTCAAAAAGACTGCACCAAAGTGAAATGCTATAGGTAAGAACTGACAAGAGAGCTGCAAAATGTATTTCAAGTGGTAAATGTGTTCTGTATCTAATTTTGGTTAGGAAATGAAGCTTAAGGTTTGACTGGGTGGCTCGTTTCTTTAAACAGTTAGATATTCTTGTTCGAAACTAAGACTTAAACACTTGTTAGCAAAGTCAAGCAGATTCAATGGCACACCTCTAGATGGCCAGAACAGTGCAGATGTTAAATCACTTAAGCTGCATGGGAGAAAGGGCTGCATCTTTTTGCAGAAGGTAATGCAAAGTACTTGCCTGTAGCACAAGCTTTAGTTAGATACCTTGTGTCTTAAGCTGGACCTAACACATTCAAGCTGTCCAAGTTGGCTGACTGACACAGCCAGCACAGCAGGAATACACACTGGAGATGTCTTGGTTGTAGGAACTGTGCATACAGGTGGGTGTTGAATGAGTTTGAAACACCAGCTTCAAAATGCTGTCTGGTTTTTGAACGCAGGCCTGTGCTAGAAACAGTGTGTTCCTGAGTGCAGGATTCTGCAAGAGTCCCCCTGTGTGAGGAAGACGAGAGAACATTGTGCGTTTGAGTTCAAACTGATTCCTCTCAAGGTTAAACTGCAGTCAGAAATATCAGAGCAGGCAAAACCTGACACGCAGTTTTTTGTTGCTTATAAAAAACCCTTCTGTACAGTGATTTGACACAGATTGTGATTAATTAATGTGAGTGGATCAGTCGGGGAGCAGTTTTTGGCTCTGACATAAGGCAAGTTTGTCTTAAAAGAATTCTTGAACATTGCAGTAGAAGCCTTGAATACAGAACTAGTGTTGTACAAAATACAAGAAGAGAATGTAGCTGACAGAACAGGATGGCTTTTCTGTGGAACTGTTGTGGCTGGTTTTGATAAAATCCTTTGCTTTTCGCAGGTGTGGTGAAACTGGCCATGTAGCCATCAACTGCAGCAAGACCAGTGAAGTCAACTGCTATCGCTGCGGCGAGTCAGGGCACCTTGCACGGGAATGCACAATTGAAGCTACAGCCTAATTATTTTCCTTTGTCGCCCCTCCTTTTTCGATTGATGGTTGTATTATTTTTCTCTGAATCCTCTTCACTGGCCAAAGGTTGGCAGATAGAGGCTACTCCCAGGCCAGTGAGCTTTACTTGCCGTGTAAAAGGAGGAAAGGGGTGGAAAAATCAACTTTCTGCATTTAACTACAAAAAATGTTTATGTTTAGTTTGGTAGAGGTGTTATGTATAATGCTTTGTTAAAGAACCCCCTTTCCGTGCCACTGGTGAATAGGGATTGATGAGTGGGAAGAGTTGAGTCAGACCAGCAAAAACCCTCTCTGGGTTACAGGGAAGTGATCCTATGCAGGAGGAAAGAAATTCTGGAAGTGTCGAAACTTCCTCATAACTTTAATTTTATCACAATGGCCTTGGATTGTCTGACCTCAGTAGCTGTTAACACCAAGTAATATCTGTATCAGGCCCTAGCTAGAGCATATAGCTGAGTGGGAGTAAACAAACACGATGCACATGCCTGTTAATGGCCATGAGAGAGAGAGAGAGAAATCAGGAATAACCTTAAAAGTAACAGTAATTCAGTCAACGAATGTTCACGTTGGAGATACAGAACGTAATGGGAAGCTTTTGAATAAATATTTCAAAGTAAATCTGAAACCCAGACATCACTGCTCATAGCATATACAATTTGGAGCTATTCAGGAGTTGCAAATAAATGCATTTTCACAGAAATCAAGATGTTATTTTTGTATACTATATCACTTAGACAACTGAGTTTCATTTGCTTGTAATCAGTTTTTAAAGTAAGATGGTAAAAGCAATTGAAGTCCTAGAACATAGAAAATGTAATTTTAAACTATCAATAAAGCTGGAGGAGGAAGGGGAGTCTGGCTAAAGTTCCTTTTGTTTATTTTTGGTTCTCATGTACACAGTGCAAAGTAACACATTAAAAAGGGGTATGTGGAGGTGTAAAACAGTTTAGTTTGGACTTTTCTTTTGTACCGTTGTGTGTTTCCATGTGACAACATCAAAATGTGAATCACTGGAGCAGCCAGTCCTGCCCGAGTGGTGTGTCCCTGCGTGCTCAGGAGCTGCGGAAGTGTTTCGGTACAAATGGCTGAAGAAGGCACAGAAGTAGTTGAAAAATGGGCCTGTGATGCTGGTTGTGTGTGAATTCACAGAGAAAACCAGTGTGAACAGCAGCTGTGTGAGAGAAAAACTAAACTGGGGCTGTTGTCTCCTGGATCTGGGTTGCAGTTAAGCAGTTAAATTTTGAGCTGTGTTGGAAGCAAAGCTGCTAAATGAGATGTGATATCCCTCGAGGTTGTGAGCTCCCAGGAACAACACTAGGTCTGGGGCTTTCAGCAGCACAGGGGGGAGGCTTTAGGGATGGGAAGGGACCTGTAAAGCTCATCCAGTGCAATCCCCCCATGGAGCAGGAACACCCAGCTGAGGTTCCACAGGAAGGTGTCCAGGCGGGTTTGAATGTCTGCAGAGAAGGAGACTCCACAACCTCCCTGGGCAGCCTGGGCCAGGCTCTGCCACCCTCACCAGGATGAAGTTTCTTCTCCTCTTCCAGTGGAACCTCCTGTGTTCCAGTTTGCACCCATTGCCCCTTGTCCTATCACTGGTTGTCACTGAGAAGAGCCTGGCTCCATCCTCCTGACACTGCCCCTTTCCATATTGATCCCCATGAATGAGTCCCCCCTCAGTCTCCTCTTCTCCAGCTCCAGAGCCCCAGCTCCCTCAGCCTTTCCTCACACGGGAGATGCTCCACTCCCTTCAGCATCTTGGTGGCTGCGCTGGACTCTCTCCAGCAGTTCCCTGTCCTTCTGGAACTGAGGGGCCACAACTGGACACAATATTCCAGGCTTCCAGAGGAGCAGCAACCATTCCACAGTTGGGGACGGGGAGGGATTGAACTCTAAAAGCAGCTGTACGGCCTGATCATTTCTGGGTCATTTTGGGCTCCTGCAGCACGGGTTGTTACCGCGAGCCTCACACGTTCCGTTTGCCGCGTTCCCGCCGCGCAGAACAACGGGTTTTCCCGCCCGGCAGCACCGCAGCCCCTGGGGCGAGCAACACGATGAACAAACCGCGGCGGCGGCTGCACACACCGAGCGTCGGCGGGCGGCCCCGCGGCTCCCGCCCGCCGCGGGCCGTGCGCATGCGCAGTTGGGCCGGCCACCGTGCCTCCCTTTGCGCACGCGCAGCCGGGAGAGGCGGGAACCGGCCCGTGGGTGCGCGCGTGCGCAGTGCGGACCGGCGCCATTTCTGGGACGGATCTGGCGGGGCTGCGGAACGCGGTGTCGCCATGGTGAGTGTGGGGCCTTCGCCGCTCTCTGCCCCGCCATGGGCGCTGGGGCGGCGGCTGGGGCTGGGGAGGGTGAGGAACGGGCTGGTGCCGGCGGCCCGCAATGACAGCCTGTCTGTGTTCTCTTGCAGGCTCGGAACGCGGAGAAGGCCATGTGAGTGCGGCACGGGGGAGCTGCGGGCAGCCCGGGATCCTTCCCGGCACCGCCGGCTCTGGGCGGAGGGCACAGACCTGCCAGGGACCTTGTGGTGTCCATGTTGCTGCTCAGGCAGCGTGACCGAGCTCCTGTGTCTCCTGCCCTGCAGACCGGGGCTCTGGCTGTGTGTGGTGTCACCTGTGCCATGGCTCACACCCAGGGGGTCACACTTGCCCACGGGGATTCACTGTTTGGCTGTTTTTAAATCCCTGAGAGTGTGTGTTATCACAGGATCGTTAGGGTTGCAGGACTCTCTGTAGATCCCCAGTCCAACCCCTGCTCACGCAGGGTCCCAGAGCAGATCACACAGGATCCCAGGCGGGTTTGAATGTCTCAGAGAAGGAGACTCCACACCCGCTCTGAGGAGCCTGGGCCAGGCTCTGGCACCTCCCAGCAAACAAGTTTCTCCTTATGTTCAGATGGAGCCTCCTGTGTTTCAGTCTGTGCCCGTTGCCCCTCACCCTGGTGTTGGGCACCACTGAACAGAGTCTGGTCCATCCTCTGACACCCACCCTGAGCTACTGATCCATTGATCAGATCTCTCTCAGCTTCTCTTCTCCAGGTCAACAGCCTCAGCTCTCTCAGTCTCTCCTCATAAGATGCTCCAGACCCCTCAGAATTTTCACAGCCTTAAGACTGGTTATGCTGGTCTAGAGGCGATGCGAACACAGAGACAGGTGACCCCTGTAACTGGGTATTGGTGTTGTAGAGCATGCAGGTGCTGCTACAGCTGCTGCAGGGGAGAAACTGCAGCAAGAGCTGCATGAGAAACGTGGTGAAATGGGTTCTAATGGCCCGTTACGGTTTTAGGCAGTTCCTGGTTTTGAAGCAGATGCCAGGCTAGAGAGGAATCTGTCAGCATTGGTTCAAGGATAATTCTTGCTTGGGCTAAGCCAGTGTTTTTTGGCATATTTAATTTTGTATTTGCTTTCTTGAGTACTTTTCATAAAGATCTGCAGACCACGTATTGGGAACTGCTAGATTAGAGGCTCTTCAACATATTTGTCTCCTGTTTATTCTTTTCCCTAAAATATTTTGTGAGCTTGTCGCAGTGACTCAGAGCTGTGTGCTGCCTGGTGAGGTGCTCTTGGGGGGATCCCATCCAGTGCATTTGGGTGGGTTTTGTTCTGGAAATGCCTCTTCACAGCAGCTGGAGCCTGGAGAAGCGGTGTAGATGCAGGGCACAAGTGTGCTGCTGAAGGCATTAAATGTGCTCAGTAGTTTTGTGCTTTTTAATGCAACCACTAAATGTCTAGCAAATAAAAGTGTATTAAAAACTGTAGTGTGTGTAGTCTGCTCACTTGCGAGAGACTCAGAATATTTTGGTAATGTTAATAAGCTTGTTTACTAACATCTGCTTTCCTTACTGAAGCTTTTTTTTCCTCTTGAGTCTTTTGTTTGCTAAGATATGTTGACTTTATGCTTGTGCTTATAACTCGTTGATGTTGGTTTGCTGCTATTATCTAACATGCTGGCATATGCTAAACAGAAAAATGAATTAGGTGCTTACCAGGATTTGTATTTATCTCAGAAAATAACCACTAAGGTTTACTAGCCTTGAAGAAATCACTATCAGGAAGAGCCAGTCAATGAATACGTTCAAGCCTTTGTTTTCTACAGACTGTAATTAAGTCTGTAATAAACATGCAGATCAAAACCTGTACCTGCTGGAAAGCAGATTTATAAAATTCAATGTGCTTCCTTTCTTTTCTCTAGGACGGCCTTGGCAAGATTTCGGCAAGCTCAGCTCGAGGAGGGAAAAGTTAAGGTAAGATTAAAAAAACTTAGAGCTTTGTTAGGTCTGGTCAAGAGTGGAACACAAGCCCTGTGCAGCACTCAGTACGGGTCTCCTGTTGGAGCACAGCTTTAGTTGTCTGGGGCTGTATTTTACAGTGGCACAAAACAGAAATGGTAAATAGAATTTCCTTAACAACCCATTTAAAAATTTCTGTATGTTTCAGATGTGTGAAGAAAGTGAAAACTGAGCATCTCTTAATTTTTTTATGTGATGTAGGTAGAATATGTAGCAGCTTAAAAAAAACTCACCTACAGTAATGCTGTAAGTAGAGACAGCATGATGGGTAGAAAATGTAAATTGCTTTTGAGATGGAAGTTATCTCCTTCTGCAATGACTTAGGCAAATCGATGCACGTACACTTGTTTTTATTGACAGTAATCACAAGGTTGGTTTGGATTTCTTCCCAGAAGTGGCAGAGTAATCCTTCTCCTAATCTCGTTGGTTGGTGTGTTGTGACCAAGCAGTCACCACTGAGCAGCGGCCTTTGGGATTGTTGTGAGACGTACCGCTGCCTGTTAGTGACCTAACGCATCGGGGCTGTGCCGCTCTTTGGAATTGCCTTCACTGTCACGCAGATTTCTGTTCAGATTGCTGCAAGATGGACAAAAAAATGGACTAGGCAACTTCAACATTTAAAAACTCCACCACTAGAATGAAAGAAATAGCACCCCTAAGTCCCCATGAAACCTCGAGACTGATTCTCACCTTTCTGGATATTCCACTGTATTTTTCCACTGAATCATAACTCAAATTGCCAGAATATTTATGTGGGGATCAGAGTGTTCTCAATAACTTATTTTGGACAGGTTTATAATTTTTAATTTTGAGTAACTGCTGAAGGAATTCTGGAAACTGACTGAGATGTCCTGTGTTTGCACCCTGAGCAATGCTGGTTTACACTGGAGTGCGAGCAATGTGGAACATTAAAGTGGAAAATAAGTTTGGAGAAACTATAATGGAAAAAAATTCCATAAACAACAGCCAGAGAATACGATGGAATAGAGTTTCTGGTATATTATGCAAAGGAGGGCTTTTTAATATATAAAAGGCAGAGCTGTAGAAATACTGTAGAGAAAGGGACAAAAGAACTGCACAGGGAGTTTGAGAGGTAAGATGAAGTTTTAGTTTGTTGTAAGCAAGTCAGCGGTAGGTGAAGAAGGCTGGGAAAAGGTTGTTTTGGATAAACTGGAGTTGGGAGAGCACAGAACAAAATTATCTGGGGAAAACGACAGTATTTAGGTAGTAGCAATTGATAGAGAAAGGACTAAAATTAACAGCTACTTGGAAGCCAGTGGATTTGATTTGATGGCAGCATATTGAAAATGATGCTGTCTTAAAATGGAACGTTATTTGTGTTGGAGAGGATTGTGGGGTGACTAGAAAAAAAAAGTGACAGATTTTGTTTTTAATAAAGTGGATTAAATTGTTAGAGTCTTCGATAGTTTAGTTTGGCAGGGCTGTAAATCGCCATTTCCCAAGTCAGTGGGAGCGAAAGGCACTGGAGCTCGATAGCATAGTTTGGGATTAATCAAGCCATGAAGTTTGCAGGAAATGTTGTGAATATATTGATGCTGGGTTGAATTTCCCTGGTGTGTGGCTTTGTGTCAAACAGGAGCGAAGACCTTTCCTTGCCTCGGAGTGCAACGAGTTGCCTAAAGCTGAGAAATGGAGGCGGCAGGTAACGTCAAGCTAGAGATTCTTCTCATTCTACAGTAGGTAGAACTTTAGCTCTTCCCATTTAGGCAGCTGCTTACACATGGTTTTAAGACTTCTTCAGTGTGCTGACAGTTAAATCACAGAATGATTGAAATTGGAAGATGACGTAGTTCACCACGGTGTTCAAATATCGAGTTGCTGAGGGCCGTGTCCCACTGAGTTTTTATTATATTCAGGGATTTGGATTCTGCAGCCTTTTGGGGCTGCTGCTCCAGTGGTTGATTACCTCCATAATGATTTTTTTCCCCTTGAATTTAATCAGGATTTCCCCTGTTCCAACTTGTGTGTGTTGCTACTTGTCCCATTGCCATGCAGCTCTTGGGCTGGTCTGTCTTCCCTACACCCCCCAAGCTGAAGGTGACAATGGGTTATTCCCCTTTCATCTGCTCTTAAAGCGAGTCCAGCCCGGTTCTCACAGCCTCGCCCTGCACTTTGTGTGCTGCTGCCCTCATGACATGGACAGCTGTACAAATGCTTCCTTGTTTTTAAGCTGCCGAGGTACTATATTCGTGTCTGAATAAAATCTGTGTTGATATTTGGAATTTATAGCCTCAGGTCCATTTTCTAGATCAAAAAGCCAGCTTAGAGGCTGGATCTTTCTAGGGGTTTTTTTTAGACCTTTTTTTTTTTTTTTTTATTTCCTGAGAAATTCACTTCTGTGTTCTTATTTAACTAGATCATCGGGGAGATTTCCAAAAAAGTGGCACAGATTCAAAATGGTAAGAGATTTTCTAGGTGGGTTTGGTTGGTTTGTTGTTGGTTTTGGTTTTCTTTTTTTAATCTCCAGTCCTAAGCAGTTACAGTAAAAATCACATTTCCTGTGAACTATACTGTTTCCTTTGCATAAATTCTGCAATGACTCTGGTGCCTCTAGTAAGCTGCCTAGTTTATTGATTGCTTGTTTGTTTTTCCCCTCTAACAGCTGGATTGGGCGAATTCAGAATTCGGGACCTGAACGATGAAATAAACAAACTTCTGAGGGAGAAAGGACACTGGGAATTCAGAATAAAGGAGCTGGGGGGTCCGGATTATGCTGTAAGTGTGGATTATTTTGTACAACAGGGTTGCAAGTAAATTGAGTAATTAGAAAAACCTGTGCAACATTTAGTTGACCACCAGCATTTATTAGAGAGGAACTTTATTCAGCCCCTAAAAATGTTGGGTTGTGTTAGAAGAAATATTTGTTTGCATGACGACCAAATCAGTCTTTTCATTTGGAACACCAGTTCAAGGGTTTTACCTTCCTCTTAAGAGTTTGCATCAGTGAGCTGATTATTTTAAACAGTCAACTCTGTTTATTTTCCAGCGGATTGGACCAAAAATGTTAGACCATGAAGGGAAAGAAGTTCCAGGAAACAGGGGGTACAAATACTTTGGAGCTGCAAAGGATTTACCAGGAGTTAGAGAACTTTTTGAAAAGGAACGTAAGTGAATAGTGACTCTTCCCAGACATGAATCTCCACAATGGTGTATGGCGAGTAAAATGTCTGCTGTAGTACGTGGGGAATGCGAGTAACAGCGTGTCCTGGGCCGTGTCTTAGATCAGCTAAATGAAATGCTGAACACAAGTCATTAATTGAATACTGTTTCTTTGGGCAAAGAAAACCTTGGGTTATTTGCAATTAAAGTAATATAGACAAGAGTAGGCTCTGTTTTGTACTGGGAGTTCAAAATAGTGGGGTCTGGTGTTCTGTAGAAACCTTCCATCATAACAGGTTAAATTAATTGATAAGTTATAAATAGTACTCTGTGTTCAGAATTTAAACAGGAAAAAGTAGTTGGCTTGAGCATTATTTTAGAAGCAGAAATCAACTTTCATAATAGGAAAAACTAGATGTAAGTGGGTAAAACTTCATATATTGACTTGACATAGAATGGGTGGGAATTAGGTGGACCTGCAAGCGAAGCAGGCCTGCGGAATCAGCTCACTCTTATGTGCCATCTGCAGAGAAAAACTGTGGGCAGGACTACGTGACCTGAGGGAGCTTGGGACAGGTTTTTAATTCCTTTAATTTCCGATTTTGCTCAACAGTGGGACTCCGGTCCTGGAGGGACAACAGCTGCGTGTGTGGCAGAGCAGAGAATTATTTTTGGGAGGGAAGCTGCTACGGGATGCATTGGGTGATGTGTTCAAACAGTTTGTGCAGCACACAGTGGCATTCCAGTGTTGCCAGCGGCTCAGGTCGTTGGCAGTGGCAGCTGCCATGAGGCCGACGGGACCCAGGGAAGGACAAGGGAGATGGACCTGGGTGAGTGACAGTCCTGTGTTCTTCCAGCTCTCCCACCACCTCGGAAAACTCGAGCTGAGCTTATGAAAGACATCGATGCGGAATATTATGGCTACAGGGATGAAGAGGATGGGATTCTGGAGCCGCTGGAACAAGAATATGAAAAGAAACGTATGTGAGATTCAAAACATGCATAGATCTGTCCAAGAAGGGGTGATGATGGCCTCTGAAATTAAGATAGCTTCTTTTTTCCCTGTGGGTGTTGTCTTGTGCTTAGCTGTCAGATTTCACCCATCACATATGTATCCAAATCACTGTTGTGACGTGGTACAGAGCTGTAGGAGCCGCTTAGCCAAGTCATGTTGGCCCCTGTTATTTGGTTCAGAAAGTGGGTTGGGATTTATCTGTGACATTTAGAGTCTAGAACATACCCCAGTTAAGGCATTAGCAAGTACCACACTTCCACAATGCTGGTGTTGGGTGTTGCTCAGGTAATGTGGATACATTTAATACATAGTACACCAAGGTTCTACAGGAAGCCTGTATTACAGATGTAGAGGATTTAAGCAAGAGGTTTAAGTCCATTGGAGGAGCTTTGGAAGTAGGAGACAAATCAAAGCAGCTTTAGCTTCAGTTGCGGCAGAGCTGCTGTCGAGGAAACTGGGGCTACAGCTGGACCGTGCTGCTTTGACTTGCTCTTAGTTCCCCTTCCATTTTCCTTTGCTAACCAGTTCTAGCAGAAGCAGTGGAAAAATGGAAAATGGAGAGAGAAGCACGTCTTGCAAGAGGTGAGGAAGAGGAGGAGGAGGAAGTAAATATCTATGCTGTCAATGACGATGAGGTATGTGATGGCTAGTGTGATGGAACATTTCATGTGTCTTCTATGCTGTATTTTTAAAGTGGACTCATTTTGCTCAGAACCTGTCTGCTGCTGCATTCTGCCCCTCTCTCTGCCTAACTCACTATACAATTGTCCCTGTTCAGTAAAATCAGTAATAGATGAGTACACTTGGCCCAAGTTTAGAAGGTGACGAGTGCAGGCAGCTGGGGAAGGGGCTTCTCACTGGAGTGAGAAACAACTAACAGCTGAGACCTTGTTGGGATTTAACTGTCACTGCCTGGAATGCTGATATTTGTAGGGCAGTGCGTTGTTAACGGATCAGTCTTGCTCCTAAGTACAGCCTGCATCAGGAGCAGCACAAGCAGTTTTGTGTACAGTATGATTTCACCTTGTCAGTGTGTAGCAAACCTGAGGGTTGCGGTGTCCTGTTGATAGTTGAATCTTGACACAGCAGAGCTTTGCTGGTGCTGCAGTCACTGCTGTGACTTGGCTCTTACTGCTTCATTCTCCCAGCGCCAGTAAACGAAGTGAGGGATGTTGCCACCAATCCCCAAGATCTGTAGAACTCTGGAAACTTGTTCTTATTTTGCACTACCTAAGTGGGTTTATCACAAGAATAAAAAGGACATAGTCCATAAGGTAAAACTGGTTGTGCCTTTCAGTTCCCTGTTTTATTTGTGTTATCTCATGATTTGTAAGCCCAGCTCTGGGGTGTGAGAAGGAGGCCACAGAGAGCTATCCAGGGAAGCGGTACACATACTTTTAAAGTGCTTCCTTTCTTGTTGGTTAGCTGGCTCCTCTTTGGCTATAGCTTTGCTATGACAGCCAGAGAGATATGGGAGAGGAGGGAATATAGCTCTACATTCATTCCCATGCCACAGCAGAGGAAAAGCCATATGAGGAATGGAAGCAGCAATGCTGAAAATGTCAAGGAGCAGGATCTGAATGTAGTGCTTGTCATATTCCTTTGTTGTTTGGTCCTGTTCACCCACTTCTTGTGTTCGTAGTGTTGATCATTCTCGGTCTGGTTTCTTCTGGCAGAACAAAAAAAGGTGATTTCAGTGACCTCTTCAGAAAGTAAGCTTGATGTGGCTTTTTTTTTTTTTCCCCAGTCTGATGAGGAAGGTGGCAAGGAAAAAGAAGGTGAAGAAGGCCAACAGAAATTTATTGCACATGTTCCAGTGCCATCTCAACAGGAGGTAAGAAATAAGCAGACAAAATAGTTGCAGAGATGCACACTGGATTTTGGAAGGTAGAGATCTCAACTTGTGCCAGATCATCTGCAAAAATGTGCTTGACTTGTTATTTCTGTGACTTGACTCCACAGCTCTTTAATCCTCTTGCAAATGCTGTGGAACTGGCCTGAATTGTACCATTGCTATTACTCTTTTCAGCTGAGAATTTCCAAAACCTTCATAAGTACTACATAAATTGAAAAGTGTTGTGGTGTTATCATCGAGACAACCGGTTGCCTGCTGTGTATTTACTGTGCTTTTTCTTAATTCTTTTCTTAATTCAGTGGAATGATTTCTGAATTGCAGGGTTTGCTTTCAGAAATTTTCCAAAATTATTTTGCTGACCTGACCTTTGAATTGACTGTTATATTTTGAAAGTGCTCTAGGGTATGTATTACCTTAGCAGAGACAGATGGTTTGAAATGTAACTTAGGCAGGAAGGTTCTGGAGTTGGGTATCTTTTGGCAGGTATGTTTTCACGTCACACAGCATGTGGTGGTTTTTCCCCTCTGTCATCTTGTCAGATGACAATCCTGTATTCTGCTCTGAAGTCATGCACATTCAACAAAATATACATGTAATGGCTTGTCAAAACTGGAGGGGAGAAGTAACAACTAAAAACATTGCTCTCTGGCCAATGATGTTTGGCTTCTTAATATGTAACCACTGATTTACATAGGAATCTTTTCTAATTAGGCAGTAGTCACTGTAACAGTTTTTTAGTGGCAAATCACTCCATGCCTTATGCCTGTGGGATTGCACCTTCTAGATTCTAAATTATAAGAAGCTAAGGTCCAAACATTTATTTTTGAGAGATGCTGTTTGCCTGTGTGTGATTTGGAGAAATATAAAATTACTACTGAGATTAAAACAGGGCTTGCAGGTGGCCATTGGTAGATCTCTAAGGTACGTGTGTATTAAAGAATTGTGTATGGCTGGCACTTCTGGACAAAATTCAGGTATGATGTTCCTCGCCCTTGCTCATGTGAAGGGCGAACCCACTAAGCTGTTCCCCATTTGCTAAAGCTACATCTGAGACAGTTGTTTGAACCAAGATTCAGGTGGCTGTACTGAGAGTAAAACAAAATTGCAACTAATTCTGAACTAAAAAGAGCAGAGCTGTAACAGAGGCATCTATTTTACTGCTTTTGGCTTCCATGAGCTTCAGCTGAGTATTAAAAAGGGTACTCCTGACTCATCTGAATTACTTTTACACTAGTACCCACCTCTAACTTTCACAGTCTGTTTCCTGTGTATGTCTTCCTCCTGTCTCAATAGCTAGGTTTCAGCATCTCAATTCAGCTAAATGTCACCCTGTTTTTATATTTGCAGATTGAGGAAGCTCTTGTACGGAGAAAGAAGATGGAGCTTCTTCAGAAGTATGCCAGCGAAACCCTCATGGCACAGAGCGAGGAAGCAAAAACCCTTTTAGGATTGTAACATGGCACCAGTATGTCCTGGGTTTTATATGACCTGTCCTAAAGCAGCAGGCTCCTGTGTTCTGGTAGCAATCACTTTAAGCTCTGAAAGTCCTGTTGGATGTTAGGAGTAAACTGATGAAGCTGCAGTGTGTTCTGCAGAAAGAAAACCACCGTTTTGGTTTATCCACTGAAATGACTTGCGCTTTGGTGCTGAAAAAGGTCAGACCTAGATTAACGTGTCTACATCTTCAGCAGCTGGCTCTGATGCTTTCACTTTGTAAAGCAGTCTGTGCAGTGGTGCCTCTTACAGATAGAGCTGCGAACCCAGTGACGTCTTAAATCCCGAGGGGAAGCTGGCTGGTGTTCCTGCCGCTCTGTCCCGCTGTCCGTGTCCACAGCTTTCAGTGTTGATCTTTGCTGACCCGAGTCCAGAAGTGACTTGTTGCGTTACCCCTGGTGAGTTCACCAGAACAGCCTGGAACCTCTTCACAGGTACCTTGGTGGGAGATCTTAGGAGCGACTTTGAAGGTGATTCGGTTTTTTATGTAACACACCAGTGTGTCTAAAAGCCATTACGTGCTTTGTGGTTTGTAACTGTGCCTGGGTGAATTGCTTAAGTAAATGCTGGATATTTCAGCAGCTATTGTAAATAATTCCAACTTTGCAAGACAAATACTTTTTAGTAAAGTTTATTTACAACCTGATGTCTCGTTTCATTCTAGCTCAAAGGACTGTGATGTTTCCCTAATCGTAGCCAAAGAGTGGGATCCTAAACAGCCATCCGTGTAGGGGTTTGAAGCTGTGCATCCCCCGCTGCTCAGAGCTTGTGCATCCTGTGACAAGAGGCACATTACAGTGGAGCCTGGTTAGAGCCTTACAGGTGACTAACATTGTTATACAACTCTGAATTAATGACATTTTAATTTGGACATCTGCAGCTGTGGAGTAAAAGTGCTGTCTAAGGAATATAGTATTTAACAGCCAAGTAATCACGTCTGGGATTGTTCAGTTTCTAGATGCTCTTAGTATTCAGTACTATCTATTGTGAATAATCCACTCGAGAGCAACCAAAGCTCTCAGTTATAGAGGCAAGCTTCATCTTACTCGATGGAAGTGAACAAACAAACAAAACTTAAAAAGTGGAAGTCATAGCTGCCAAATTCAAATCTCGAGTATTGATAGCGAACAGACAACGACCATTACAAACACATTCCTCTCTGTTCCTGTTAGTGGTGTGACTTTCTTAGCTTTGAAACAAAGCAGCAAACGAGTATGTTTATGATTTGCGATAGCTGGTGTGCTCTGAGTTGCAAGCATCTATCCAAAGTTGGTTTTAGTATTTGCTGCTGCCCCTTGAGCGTGTTCTGTTGTGGGGTTTAGAGAAGGTGATGTGCTTTTATCCACATGCTGTTTGTGTTGCTGTGAAAGATGAGCCCGCTTCCCAGAGTTCCTTCCCTGAAACCCGTGGCTGCCAAGAATGGCAAAACAGGCGTCTTTCACGTTGGTGTGCAGCAGGTTTACAGACCAGCGGTACTGGATCAGACTGGTGTCCTTCCTCGATGGAAGAGATTAGTTTGTGAAGGGAAAGGCTTTGTTGCCTGGTAATAAGCCACTAACTGAGTTCCTGGAGCTGCATGTTTGGTCACCAAAACCATAGTATGACAAGGGTCATTGGGGACACCAACAGAAAAATGAGAGCACTCAAGTGGGCTTGCCAAACAGGTGTTCAGAGTTAAAGTGGTGAACAGCCCCTTGCCAACCACGCTTCTGCTAGACTGTGCTTTTTCATTGTTGTTCAGTACAACTGGTTTTCTTCTAGGGAACAGTCTTTGGAAGAAGAATGCCAGTCTTGCTGTAGATTTGCTAAACTATACGCTGGGGATAACCAAACTAGATTTAGGGAGGGAGGGGGGGAAACAACTGGTTTTTATGGCCTGATTAAGTCTGGGAGTTTGTTGATAGTGATGGTTGATTCCTTCTGTCAGTAAATGAATTTATAACATAGGAGACAGAAAACAGAAGGGTAAAGACCTGATCAGGGACAGAGCGAGGGAAAGAATAAGAGAAAAATCAAGACAAGATTGTAATTGCATTCAAGTTCAGAGGAGTAGTTAGCAGCCCTGAGCACAGCTTAAATAATGAGATAGATAGGAAAGTCTTTAAGGCAGTGCTGATCTCTGCTGACCACACAGGAATAGGATGAATGTACAGAAATGCAGTATGGAACTGCGCAAAGCAAACTGGCTGCTGCTGCTTGAACCCGCTCTGCTGAATGTTCACTCTGTAGCTTTGGGTGCTCAGCATTTTTAAGCTGGCTGCTCTTTTTGGCTGCATCTGAGCCAACAAATTGCAGAGTGGTTGTTTGCCAGCAGTGGTCTATCGCAGAATGCGTCTGTTCTGCTTGTGTCCAGGCTGGTGCGTTGCTGGTGGAATTAGGGCTGGGAAGCTTCTGTAGCCAAAACCAGGAAACTCATCTTGTGGATAGTCCTGGAGAATGAAACGGGGAATAGGTGCTGAGTTAACTCTTCGTTGGGGTGTGCAGCTGGACTTAGACTTCGGTGTGGTGCTGGGCTTGTAATTCTTACCATCAGCCTTAGAATCATAGAATCATATCAGTGGAAAGACACACTCAAGATAGACACATTTAAAGTGTAGTGTTAGACTTACATTATGATAAGAATTTAGGTTATAAAATAGACATTTTATACGCATTTACATGTATCTTGATCTCTTGTCCACTTCAGAGTTCTGCTCTCTGCATGATCCAGGCTGGAGCTCTGAGAGGAGAACCTCCCGAATTCTTCTAATTCTTCTGTTCTCCGCAGCAGCTGCGGCTTGTGTGTCCTAGAAATGCATTTGATTCAATTTCATTTAGTGCCAGCCACCTAAGTGGTGCGGATGGAAAGCCAGCTTCCTTCTGTGCCTGGTGACTACAGTGGCATCCCTGGAGGATAAATATCTTTGTGGAGTCTGAGAGAGGGTGGGGAGGACTGTTTGTCGTTGGTACTAGGAAATCAGTGGATTTACGTAACCTGTATTAGCAGGTGAGCAAGATAAGCAGAGATACCAGTGCCAAGTATCCATTAACTAATGATACTTTGTGCTTGTTTCCTACTTTCAAGTCCAGTCGCTGGGAAATGCCTTTGTAAAACAGATCCCACATCTAAGACACTGCAGTGTTTGTGTATATCAGTATGTTTTTCCCAAAAAGCATTGATTCCTGAAGAACCAGACAACGTGGGGTTTGTTATTAAAGACAACAATTGTTATTTCCTTGGTAGAAACATTGTGCTGCTCCCTTTTGCTTTGCTGCTGGTGGGGTACCAGGTCCTGCCGCGTCTGAGGGTTGGACAGTTGAGCTCAGGGCTTGCTGCGGGTCCTTGTCCCTCGCCCGGCCGGTCGCGGCGCGACACGGTGCCTCAAGTGGGGACGTTTGTTTCTGCCGTTAGGACCTGTGATGTGGCGTTTGATGTCACTTGATGAGGTCAGACTTGGGCTCAGCGCCGGGGGCGGGGCTTGTGCCCGGGGGCGGGGCCTCTTGGGGCGGTGCGTTAGGGGCGTGGGTGAGACCGCGGTTCCGTGCTGGGACCAAACGAAGCCCGTGCAGAGTTGCCAGGGGAAAGGACTCCCTGGAGCTGACAGCAGCTCCAGACTCAACCCCAGCCAGACGCTGCCCTGGTATTTGGCACCGGGGCTGCTCAGGCTCCGTGGGGCCAGCAAAGGCAGCTTGGCAAGGGAAAGCACCCCAGGACACATCACCTGAGCCTGACCCGTTCCCTCTTGCCTCTCCTCCCTGTCTGAGTGGGGGCCACACAAGGAGCAACTTGCATTGGTCCTGCCACTGGAAGGCAGACGGGGACGGTCTGGAGAACCACAGGATGGAGGACGCACTGTTCTCCACTCCATTGGTTTTGAATCGGGCTGGTATTGGAAGCCGTGGGGCTGGTCCCACCACTGCAGGGCACTGGGGATGGGCTGTGGGGATGCAGGGGCCAAGGGGATGGTGGAAGGACTGATCTCCACCCCACTGGCTTCCTGAGGAGACGGGGCAGGTTCTGCTGCGCCAGGATATCTGAGGACGGGCTTGGGGGCTTTGGGGCCCAGATGATTTTGGACGTGCTGGCTTGAATTCCATCTCTTGCCTGAGGCCATTGTCCTGGTCCTGCTGCTGCAGGGCAGCCAGAGATGGGCAGGGGCGATACGAGAGCTGTGGGGAGGGAGTAAACGCTCGTTTTCCAGCCTCAAACAATGGCTTCTGGCACTGGGTGCAGCTCTCAGCGGTGCTGCAGCTGCTGCTCCATCTCTCCAGGACTGAGGGGCGGCAGCCATTTTCCCGCCTGGCTCCTGCACCTGCATTGCTGCAGGAGACAGGCTGCTGCAGGGGGGCTGGGGAGGGCTGGGGGGACGTGGAGGTTGGGGCGATGGTGGGTGCGCAGGTGTTGATTGCAACGTCTGCTGGAGTTTTTGTTCCGGTCCTGCCACTGCAGGGCAGCTGGTGATGGGCTTGAGAACATGAAAGCTGTGGGGATGATGGAAGCTCTGGTTTTGATTCCAGCTGGTGTTGGAGGCCATGGGGCTGGTTCACCACTGCAGGGCTGCTGGGGACGGGCTGAGAGGCCACAGGAGCCATAGAGATGGTGGACGCACTGCTCTGTACCCCACGGGGTGCTCGAGGACTGGCCCAGGTTTCCCTCCCGGGAGAGCTCCGGCACACAGAGGAAGCCTTGCAAAGCACTGGAGGGAACAACCATCACCACACTGCCCGGGAGAAGCGTTAGAACTGGTTGACTCTCAAAACTGTTACAGGCAAAAGCGACTGCCCAAAGAGCAAACGGACCCTCGGCAGCCTGGGTTGGAACACCTGGATTCTGCCCCCAGGCCGGGCCTAGGTGAATTCCACGGTGGGTTTCCACATGAAATTCTAAGGTGGGTTTCTAAGGGTACTGAGAATTTTCATTGGGTGAGCAAGGATGGGGGAAGGAGGGTTTTAGATCCAGTCATTGACTATGGGACAGTCTCCTCGAGTGTGGCCAAGGAAAGGCAACTTCCTGTGGGTCCCCTGAGCCCATTGCTGTTCCAGCTTTCACCCCAGGGCTCTCTGGGGGGAAACAAGTACCTTCTTTTCCCCTCCTCTGGGATTTTGGGTCTCCAGACTCCAAGCATGCCTTGTGAGCCACGTCTGAAAAGCGATGCTGCACAGGTCCTGCACAGACTGGAGTCTCACGGTAGCCTGGGTCTGAGGGAGGAGGGGTAAGGGATGTAGGAATTTGAAGCCCAGAGGAGGAGGCTGAAAGAACCTGGAGAAGCTCTCCTAGCAGCAGCCTCTCCTGGCTGTGCTGTGGGTGCAAGCACACTCTGCTGTCTCCACACACCGGTGCACACAATGAAGAGGAAGGCCTTGATAACGCTGGCTTTCTAACACGCAGTGTTGGTCAGGTGTTAGTGGGAGATACACGGAAGCCAACTACAGTGCAGAGCTGCCAAGTGCAGGGACATGGGGAGAAGAAATCAAATGCAGTTTGCTTGAATTCAATTACAATTTTAAAGCACCTATTTTTAATTAGAAACAAAATAACTCCACAGAATCGGAAAGCCCACTTGCAAGACAGTAGGTTGTGACAAAACGGGTCCGTCACACTGTTTCTTATGTCCCTGAAGAAACAAGCGTCCGTGCCGGTCCCTCAGGAACGCGCACGCTTGTCAGTTTAGACTCTGGACAGACCGCTTCCCAATCTGTTTTACCTGCAAAAATGTTCATGGGTGGTAGACAAGATCACAGTCAAAACAGATTTGTTTTAAAATCGGAATAGTCCGCTTTTGCAATATATACTGTCCTCTGATAAATGCACTGAAGTAACTTATTTCCCCTTCAAGTGGTGAAGATGTATTTGAAATATACCCCTCTGAATGTCCTGCATTCATGCATGACCCGAGGCTCTGTCAATGAGGTTATCGTACAACGTACGCTCCAAGCCCTCGTTCTTTGACAATCCATACGAATCCTTGCGGCATCCTGCAGATGCTGTGAGCCTGGAGCAAACTGACTCCTCACCTTTTTTGCGTGGCGCAGAGCTCATAAAATCATTCCAAGCTGTCCCACTATTATGTCACGAAAGGCAGAATTCCAGTATATACATTTGGCTGTTATTTGCAGAACAGCTTTCTGGAACCCAGCGCAGCAGGACACAAGACAAGCTTTATGACATGATGACAGCACTGATGGCACCGAGCTGGACCGTGTCGGTTTTCACTCCTGTTCCTGCAGCGTGAACAGAGGGATGAGGACTCTGGCTAACCGCCCCTCCACAAACACCCCATTTCCTCTCCTAGGGATGGGTTTATTTAGGGACTTCGATGGGACTTAGTGGAAATCCTAGCTAAACACACCATGCAAATCACCAGGCAGCTGCAGCTGGAACGCGGCCGCTGCGCTGTTAGCGACACAGCTCTCAGCAAGATTTCCACACCACCAAGAGCTGCCCCTTCCCGCTGGACACCCAGCTGCAGGGGCACCAATACATTATCTTTGCCAAAGTCTAACTCATCCCAAGGGTTCTTTGGGTTTTGGTCAGTGACTTAATGGTCAGAAACCACAAGACTTCATTTCTGCAGCTCAGTTTTCTTGATCTGCATTTTGTGCCTTCTTCCTGCAGCAATCTGGTGGCAAGTTGGTCTGTCTGGGCAACCAAAGGTTTACACTGACCCAGTGCCCGACTCTGCTCCTTCGCCGCTCCAGATGTTTTGTTAAAAAGTAAACCATACCTCCTCATCCTTGTTCTTTCTTTCCAGATCAAAGAAAAGCCAACCAGAAACCAAAACTCAGTGCTTCAATCCCTCCTCTTCCAGCATCTCCCTCAGGGAGCAGCCACTCCATTGTGCCAGCGTCTTCTCATTTGATGGAAAGAGAACTATTATTTAGTTAATAACTGTTTCTAATCTGAGACACAGATAATACCCATTCTGGCAGCAAATTAGCCGCTGTAAAGCACGCAGTGGGCCTTAGCAGTCATTGATTTGAAGAAACTGATCAAATTTTGTACAGATATGAATCTGAATTTTCATTGAGCATCACAGGGGATCTGGCATTTATTACTTCTAGGTCTTAAAAACAAACTCAACTTAATGCAGAAGTCACCCCTTCAGTTGAAAAATTATGATGTGGCAATTAAAAAAAAAAAGCTGTAGACTGATAAGTTTTAACCATCAAAAAAATTACCGCTAAAATTATGATCAGAATTAACTGCATCTCACTTATTTCTCACTAAAGCTCAAGGCAGACTGGTAAGGGTGCGTGGTTTAAATTAGCTGCCTGCAAACTTCCAGCTGCTATATTATCCTATTAAAATTTGTTTTCCTCCTTTGTGGTTCATATTAATTCACACCTATAGAGCTGCACGTAACTTCAACCATTACAGGCTTTATAAAATGAAAAATATGTAAGCATTTGCTTTAGAAAGTAAAATTGTTACACACAGACGAATGATGAAAGCAGACTACTGAAATAAATGCAGCAGGTTAACATTTTTAACATCTTTCTGGAAGGAGCACACACACCACATGCAGAGGGAGAAGAGGGTCTCCAAGCCCCTGTATTCCCTGATCTGGGAAAGAATTCACCATAGACAAAGTTGTAGACTTTGGTTATAAAATTTCTTAATCATTATTTTGAAGTACAGCCACTCAAAAGCCAAGACACTCGGACCTTTCTCCATTGTTTTACAGGTGCTGTTGTAAAATGGGGGGTGATGATTAGCTCTCCTCTCTCTCCTTTAATGAAAACTGCTTACATATTTTTCATTGGCATTGTTTCACGGCATCTGCTGATTATCCCTCGTAGCCTTTAGTTCCCTTCCCATCACACTGGCTCGTCACAAACAAGACAGATACTGTACAACACGTGATGTGCCTGCATGAACAGTGCAAACGAGAGGCTCATAGGGAAAGCCAAAATCATCTTTGCAAAGGCTGTGTTATGCTGGAAAAGAACACTGCTAACCCCAGCAAGCAAGCAGAATGGCAGAAAAGAGGAATAAAGTGTTTAAACCCAGCGCTTGTGCAACCACAAACAATTCGGATGCAGAAATGAAGGTAACAGGTTAAAGGTAAAAGTTCCATATTCTTTACAATACCTTATTTCACAGATTAATCCCATAATGTTATTCTTCAGCTAGCTGCTAGCGTTGAATCAGAAAGCGCTCAGAACACCTTGCTGAAAAGCACGCTTTATATTGGTCTAACATCCTGGTGCAAAACACCACCACCTGAACAGGTGGGATTTCCAAACTACGCAGGAGCTGCCAAGATGAGGCACAGGAACTTTGGAGATGGAACCCGCCTTGCACCCCGAGCAATCCAAGGAACATCCAAAGAGGCCTAAACCTTAATAAAGCGTTTTACAGAGCTGGAAGAAGAAGGGATGCATCATGTGAATTTGCCACCAGGTGGCATGTGCTGATCTGAAATAAGTTCCAGTCAGGTGAGATTTGTAAGATCTACAGAGCAAAACTCAGGCCTGGGGTAGGCAGGTTGAGCTTCAGTTCTTCCATTTGCATCAGGTTTGAACTTGGCCCTATGGTATTAGCAAATCTCACTGTGTTCCTAGGATTATCATCAAACTCAAAATCAAAATCAGACTCCCAGGGGGGAAAAAAAGTTTCCTTTTCCTTCTTTCCCTCCTTATACTCTATCGAGTTGCCCTGAGCAAAAATGTTTTTCTGGTTGTATCTGGGAGCCTGTATCTCATGTTCAACCTCAGTGCGTTTTCTGCCAGTTTCGGTTCACCCTCTGAACCAAAAACCCCTTATCATAGAATTATAGAATAGCGGGTTGGAAGGGGCCACAAGGATCACCTGGTCCAAGCTTTCTCGGCAAAGTCCGGCCTAGACAAGGCCCAGCCTCCTGTCCAGCTGAATCTCAAACATGTCCAATGTTGGGAATCCACCCCTTCCCTGGGGAGATTATTGCAATGGCTGATTGTTCTCATCAGGAAAAATGTCTCTCTTGTGTCCAGTCGGAATATCCCCACGAGCCGGATCAAGGACACGGCGTGGTGAACACCTGAGCTTCTTCCTTATTTCAGACATAAAAGACCAAAGCCAGTGCTTCTTTTCAAAAAGCACGGTACACCTCTGTGGTTGTATCTTTACAACAAGACAAACCTTATGCTTTCTTCTATGAATTTTATAAATTCGTTCTGATGTATGCAGGGAGTTTGTTTATTCAGGTACTTATGTGATGATAAACACAAATTTTGGGAAAAGATATCACACGGCGTGCCCACCATTCCAGCTCTGAGCCAGCAAAACCCTAAACACACGAGAATTATAACTGATGGCAAAAGCACAATCACACGCAGTAGGATTAAGCATTCAATATGAGCCCTGCAGTTAATTTTAAAAATGAAACTTGTAAACTTTAGCAACAGTTTCTGACAGGTAGACATGGTAAGGGAAACCACATTCGAGTCTTTTAGAGGGAGACAGAGGTTAAGAGTCGCACAGAGATTTTCTTGCTTGTTTAGAAATCACAGTTACTGCAGGAAATGCAGTATGCTAATGCTGTCAAAAAACATGACGTGTTTAAGACTCTTCAGTACTAAAAGGACTGACACGTTTTAAGAAGCAAGCCCTGCATCTCCTATGCTGACAGCTCCTTCAGCTTAGGAGAAAGAAAAGGAAGAGACAGAGGGAAGAAGAGGGAAGAGAAGGCAAGGGAAGAGGAGATATCCTCAGCATTTCCACTAAGTTCCAGAATGTTTTTATCTTTAAAAAACATAAGTTAAAACCACACAATTGCTGCTATTGTTTATGTAATTTATACGATGTACTAGAGACACTAATTCGATGTTCTAACACACTAACGTGGCTAATGAGAGGGACACATTATAATGTCAAAAATCTGCAAGTGTCTTGAAAACCAGAACTTAACTTCACACGTGTTATGAGGACACTCACTCCAAAAACATCCTTCCTACCCAGCGGACAGATGTTTCAGCCAAGCACACCAATGCACCCCAAAGGTTTACAGCTCTTATTACTCCTTTAATCAGGAACTGTGTATTCAACTCTAGTATTAACATAAGCCATTACGAACCTATTCTACTCTGTGTTCAAGACTACCTTCTGTGCCTGCTAAAGGTGCTAAAAAACCCACTTTAACTAAGCCTCTCAAACCAGTGTCTGGCGTAGAATCATCACCAACGCTAAATGAGTGAGACACAACGGAACCAACAGAGCAGCTGTAGGGCATGATTTACCCAAAAGGTACCATGTTTTGAAAATTTTCAGTGACACCCCAAACTTGAACCACTAAGAAGGATTCACAATGCTGTGTCAGTGAATTTATTCACTGCTGTTCGCTGTATTTCTGAGCACACAGCAGCTCCGAGAGGCCAAAGCCCTGGCTCCTGGCCTGGGCAGAGGCAGCTGAGGGGACACCAGGCCCTCGTGCATCTCTGATTGGGAAGAAAATGAACATGGAGTCACCTTTGATTCTGTGTAGCCACGCTGCAGCACCCAGGAGGTGGCACGCTGTGGTAAGAGGGGTACCAGCTGCTCCTCAGCCATTTCTCCTAGAATCATAGAATGTCCTGAGTTGGAAGGGACCCAGTATATATAGAGAACAGTATATACAATACTCTAGGTCTGTAAACAAGAAAAACAATGTCTTTTATTTCTCAGCCCATTTAGCAGACGATTTGGCAGCAGAAAGATTTGTATTACTTAACCCTAATTGGTGAACAGCTTAACAGCAAAAGGATTAACATGAGAGTTTTGTAGCACATGTGGGGTTGTAAGCCTTATGTTATTATACTACTCACAGGAGAGACAAAAAAAATAGGGATATAAGAAGGGAATCATAGAATGACAGAATGTCCTGAGTTGGAAGGGACCCATCAGGATCATGGAGTCCAACTGCCGTCCCTGCACAGGACACCCCACAGCTCACCCCGTGTGTCTGAGGACGCTGTCCAGTCTCTTCTTGAACACTGTCAGGCTGGGCCGTGACACCTCCCTGGGAGCCTGTTCAGTGTCCAGCACCTCTGGGTGAAGAACCTTTTCCTCATGTCCCACTGACCCTCCCTGGCACATCTTCTGCCATTCCCTGGGCTCTGTCACTGTCACAGAGAAGAGCTCAGCCCTGCCCTCCTGCTGAGGAACCTGCAGCCCATGAGCTCTGCCCTCAGTCTGCTCTGCTCCAGCTGAACAAACACAGGGACTTCAGCCGCTCCTCACACGGCTTCCCCTCCCCACCAGCTGCGTAGCCTCCTCTGGACACTCTCCAGCAGCTTTATCTCCTTTTCTCCTGTGTCCCCAGCCCTGCACACAGCGAATGCCTCAGGTGAGACAGAGGGACGAGCGCTGCGGGAAGCGCAGGAGGGGCCGCTGCCCGGCCTGGCGGGAAAGCTCCGCCCGCGCCGCCCCCACCCGTCGCCCGTGCCCCGCGCAGCCGCGCATGCGCTCTCTGCCGGCCCCGCCTCTCCCCACGGCGGCGGCGGAGCAGTGGTGGCCGGACGCGGCGGGAGCCGGGTGGGTCCGGCGGCCTCCCCGCGCCCCTGCGGCCCCGCCGGCGGGGACACCGTCCCGCTCAGCCCCTTCTCTCCCGGCCCGGCGTGCTCGCCCCGCTCCCGCCGTCCCCCGGGGCCCGCCCCCGTCGCCATGGCAGCGCGGCACGCCCGGCGGCGGTGGCCGCGGCCGTTTCCTTCCGCCGGCGCCCCGAGGGCTCCTGCCCCGCTGCCCGCCCGGCGGCTCGGGCGCTGCCGCGGCCACGGGGAGCGGCCCCTGCCCCCCGGCTGAGGTGAGCGGCTGCGCTGCCCTCAGCACGGAGCAGAAAGACAAACCAGTTGCCTTTAGCCAGTGACCAAGTTCTCCCGCGGGGTCACCCCGAGCAGAGGCCCCCGTTAGGAGCCGGACAGTCAGCTGATCGGAGCCAGCGCAGCGAGAGCCAGAGCCGGAGAGGTTCAGTCGACTACGAGGTTTAGCCGAGATTAGAAAGCCCAGAGGGGAACGTACAGGGACAGCGTGACTCCCGGCGGTCCCGATCCCCCCGAAGCCCCGGTAGCCATTGCGAGAGAGCGGCTGACGTGGCGGGGGGCGTTCCCACGGTGGCGGCGACCACACCTCCTCCCCTTGCCTTGAAAAAACCTTTGGGAGGGCAGCGACTAGTCACTGACCACCAGGTGCAGAGAGGAGCAACTAGCTAGCGCAGCGGGTGTGGCAGCTGGCGCAGCGGGGTGCAGAGAGCACTTGTTTATCATTCCCACCGACTTATTGCCAGCGTCCCAGACCGCTGATGACCATGGTCGCCTCCAGAAGGAGAGCATGTCTCAAAAAGACTGTGGCAACGCAGACTGAAGTTCTGTCCCAAACGGTGGCTGTTCAGGTCTCCGGCTGCAAGGAGTGCCAGAGCCTGCTGCTGCCGGAGGAGGGAGGCCAGCACTCCACTTGTGTGAGGTGTGAGCAGGTGCAAGATCTGCTCGACATGGTTGTGAAGCTTAAGGAGGAGGTTGAGACGCTGAGGTCCATCAGGGAGTGCGAAAGGGAGATCGACTGGTGGAGTAACACCCTTACGTGCCGGTCGGAAAGGCCCCAGGGAGGTACCCCCGAAAAGGAGATGGACCTCCTGCCCTCCCGGACAGAGGCGGAGGTCCTGAGACAGCCCCACCCTTGTCGCTGTCGGGCAGAGGTAAATGACCTAAAAAAAGATGAGGGTTGGAAGCTTATTCCAGTTCGGCATCACAGGCAGCCCCCCTCCCTGCCTGCTTCGCCTCCCCAGGTGCCCCTCCGTAATAGGTTTGAGGCCCTGGATCTTGAAGAAGAGGTAGGTGAGGAGGTGGTGCCAAGCCTGCCTACAAGATCACATAGGAAGAGGCGGTTGACTACACAACTGAAGACTACCTCTGATAAGAAAGATAGAAGGGTGATTGTAATAGGAAATTCCCTTCTGAAAGGAACAGAGGGCCCAATATGCAGGGTTGACCCTCATCTTAGGGAAGTCTGTAGTCTACCTGGAGCCCGGATCAAGGATATTGCTAGAGAGCTCCCCAGACTGGTGCACCCGACAGACTACTACCCACTGCTGGTCTTCCAGACAGATGGGGAGGAAGTTGCTTCCCGTAGTCTGAGGGGAATGAAGAATGACTTCAAGGTCTTGGGAAGGATGGTGAAAGATTCAGGGGCTCAAGTGATCTTCTCTTCACTCCTTCCCTCTTCAAGTGATGATGTGGGGTGGAATGGGAAAATTCAATCTCTAAATGGTTGGCTCCAAGACTGGTGCTACAGGCAGGGCTTTGGTTTTTTTGATAATGGCTGGTTTTATAAGACTCCAGTCCGGACAGTGTTATGCAGGAAAGGCTTATCTCGCAGAGGCAAAAGGATGCTGGGGCAGGAATTAGCTGGGCTCATTTGGAGAGCTTTAAACTAGCCTCGAAGGGGGATGGGGTTGTAGTTGGGCTTGCCCCAGAGGGGCAGCATTCTAAAACAGATGAGGACCGGGTGGCCTCCTGTGCCCCTAGGGAGAAATTGGTGTGCTCTGCTCGCTCCCTGAAATGCCTGTACACCAATGCGCGCAGCATGGGGAATAAGCAGGAGGAGTTAGAATCCTATGTTCGGTTGGGAGATTATGATCTGGTGGCAATTACAGAAACGTGGTGGGACAGTTCACATGACTGGAATGTGGTCATGGATGGTTATGCCCTTTTCAGGAAAGACAGGCCAGCCAGGCGTGGTGGTGGAGTTGCTCTCTATGTGAGAGAGCAACTGCAATGTACTAAATTCTGCCCAGGAGCGGATGAGGAACGAGTTGAGAGTGTATGGGTCAGGATCAAGGGACAGGCTGGCAGGGGTGATACTGTTGTAGGTGTCTATTACAGGCCACCAGATCAGACTGAGGAAGTTGATGAGGCCTTCTATGCGCAGCTGAGAGTGGCCTCACAGTCACAGGCCCTGGTTGTTGTGGGTGATTTTAACTTCCCTGATGTTTGCTGGAAGGACCATTCAGCCAGCCAGCCACAGTCCAGGAGGTTCCTCCAGTGCATTGATGATAACTTCCTCATGCAGATGGTGGAGGAGCCGACCAGGAGAGGTGCACTGCTGGATCTCATCCTCACTAACAAAGAGGGTCTGGTTGAAGCAGTAAAGGTTGAGGGCTGCCTGGGTTGCAGTGACCACGAGATGGTGGAGTTCAGCATCTCATGTGGCAGGAACAGAATAGCAAGTAGAATTGCAACCCTGGACTTTGGCAGGGCTAATTTCGGCCTTTTCAAGCAACTGCTGAGGGAAACCCCATGGGCAAGACTGCTTGAAGGAAAAGGGGCCCAAGAGAGCTGGATTGCATTCAGAGATTGCTTCTTCCATGCTCAGGATCAGAGCATCCCCACACGTAGGAAGTCGAGGAAGGGAGCCAGGAGGCCTGCGTGGTTGAATAGGGATCTGTTGGGTATGCTCAAGCAGAAGAGGCGAGTTTACAGGTCATGGAAGCAGGGACTGGCCACTTGGGAGGAATATAAGGCTGCTGTTAGAGGATGCAGGAGGGGAGCTAGGGTAGCCAAGGCCTCCTTAGAATTACAGCTGGCGAGAGGGGTCAAGGACAGCAAGAAGAACTTTTTCAAATACATAGCAGATAAAACTAATACCAGAGGCAATGTAGGCCCACTGATGAATGAGGTGGGTGCCCTGGTGGCAGAAGACACAGAGAAGGCAGAATTGCTGAATGCCGCCTTTGTCTCTGTCTACTCCGCTGGAGGATGTCCTGGGGAACCCTGTACCCCTGAGACCCCGGATGAAGCCAGGTTAATGGAGGAGTTTGCTTTAGTCGATGAGGACTGGGTTAGGGAACAATTAAGTAGTCTGGACGTCCAAAAATCCATGGGTCCAGATGGGATGCATCCGCGGGTGCTGAGGGAACTGGCTGAAGTCATTGCTAGACCACTATCCATCATTTTTGCCAAGTCTTGGGAAACGGGAGAGGTGCCCGAGGATTGGAGGAAAGCAAATGTCACTCCAGTCTTTAAAAAGGGCAAGAAGGAGGACCCGGGTAATTATAGACCGGTCAGCCTCACCTCTGTCCCTGGGAAAGTAATGGAACAGCTTATCCTTGGTGTCATCTCAAGGCACATCAGGGATAAGAGGGTCATTAGGGGCAGTCAGCATGGCTTTACCAAGGGTAAGTCATGCTTGACCAACCTCATAGCCTTTTATGAGAATGTAACAAGGTGGATGGATGATGGCAGAGCGGTGGATGTGGTCTACCTTGACTTCAGTAAAGCCTTTGACACAGTCCCTCACAGCATCCTCACAGCTAAATTGAGGAGGTGTGGTCTCGACAATAGAGTAGTGAGGTGGGTTGCAAACTGGCTTAAAGAGAGAAGCCAGAGAGTGGTGGTCAATGGTGCGGAGTCCAGTTGGAGGCCAGTATGTAGTGGAGTGCCTCAGGGGTCAGTACTGGGGCCAATATTATTCAATATATTCATTAATGATTTAGACAAGTTTGCTGATGACACTAAGCTGGGAGGAGTGGCTGACACGCCAGAAGGCTGTGCCGCCATCCAGCGGGACCTGGACAGGCTGGAGAGTTGGGCGGGGGATAATCTGATGGAATTTAACAAGGGAAAGTGTAGAGTCCTGCATCTGGGCAGGAACAATCCCAAGTTCCAGTATAGGTTGGGGCATGACCTATTAGAGAGCAGTGTAGGGGAAAGGGACCTGGGGGTCCTGGTGGACAACAGGATGACCATGAGCCAGCACTGTGCCCTTGTGGCCAGGAAGGCTAATGGCATCCTTGGGTGTATTACAAGGGGGGTGGTCAGTAGATCGAGAGAGGTCCTCCTTCCCCTCTACTCCGCCCTGGTGAGACCCCATCTGGAATATTGTGTCCAGTTCTGGGCCCCTCAGTTCAAGAAGGACAGGGAACTGCTGGAGAGGGTCCAGCGTAGGGCAACAAAGATGATTAAGGGAGTGGAGCATCTCCCTTATGAAGAAAGGCTGAGGGAGCTGGGGCTCTTTAGTTTGGAGAAGAGGAGACTGAGGGGTGACCTTATTAATGTTTATAAATATATAAAGGGTGAGTGACATGAGGATGGAATCAGGCTCTTCTCAGTGGCAAACAATGATAGGACAAGGGGCAATGGGATCAAGCTGGAACACAAGAGGTTCCACTTAAATTTGAGAAAGAACTTCTCAGTGAGGGTAACAGAGCACTGGAACAGGCTACCCAGGGAGGTTGTGGAGTCTCCTTCCCTGGAGACATTCAAAGCCCGCCTGGACACCTTCCTGTGCGACCTCACCTAGGCGTTCCTGCTCCAGCAGGGGGATTGGACTAGATGATCTTTTGAGGTCCCTTCCAATCCCAAACATACTGTGATACTGTGATACTGTGTGACACCCACACACACCCCGCGGGGTGACCGACCGCAGCTGTGGAGTCCCGGGCAGGGGGCGGGTAATCGGGCTTTGCTCAGTAGTCCTGCGGGATTTAACCCGCAGCAAGGCCTGGGTCTGCCAGGGAGCGAGGGCATGGAGCCCGGGCTCTGTTACCCGCCATGGAAACAGGCACCCCCTTCAGCAGTGTTGTGTTCTTAGCAGTTATACCCGACCTTCATCATCGCTTCATCACCCTCAGATACTCAGGCAGCCCCCTTTGGAGTCGAAAAGACAGGTATCACAGTATCACACAGTATCACAGTATGTTTGGGATTGGAAGGGACCTCAAAAGATCATCCAGTCCAATCCCCCTGCTGGAGCAGGATCGCCTAGGAGAGGTCGCACAGGAAGGTGTCCAGGCGGGTTTGAATGTCTCCAGGGAAGGAGACTCCACAACCTCCCCAGGGCAGCCTGTTCCAGTGCTCTGTCACCCTCACTGAGAAGAAGTTCTTTCTCAAATTTAAGTGGAACCTCTTGTGTTCCAGCTTGATCCCATTACCCCTTGTTCTATCATTTTTTGCCACTGAGAAGAGCCTGGCTCCATCCTCGTGGCACTCACTCCTTATATATTTATAAACATTAATAAGGTCACCCCTCAGTCTCCTCCAAACTAAAGAGACACAGCTCCCTCAGCCTTTCTTCATAAGGGAGATGCTCCACTCCCTTAATCATCTTTGTTGCCCTACGCTGGACCCTCTCCAGCAGTTCCCTGTCCTTCTTGAACTGAGGGGCCCAGAACTGGACACAATATTCCAGATGGGGTCTCACCAGGGCGGAGTAGAGGGGAAGGAGGACCTCTCTCGATCTACTGACCACCCCCCTTGTAATACACCCGAGGATGCCATTGGCCTTCCTGGCCACAAGGGCCCAGTGCTGGCTCATGGTCATTCCGTTGTCCACCAGGACCCCCAGGTCCCTTTCCCCTACACTACTCTCTAATAGGTCATTCCCCAACCTATACTGGAACCTGGGGTTGTCCCTGCCCAGATGCAGGACTCTACACTTTCCCTTGTTAAATTTCATCAGGTTATTCCCCCACAACTCTCCAGCCTGTCCAGGTCTCTGATGGCAGCACAGCTTCCAGTGTCAGCCACTCCTCCCAGCTTAGTGTCATCAGCAAACTTGCTGATCGTACACTCAGTTCCCTCGTCCAAATCGTTAATGAATATATTGAATAATACTGGCCCCAGTACTGACCCCTGAGGCACTCCACTAGATACTGGCCTCCAACTGGACTCCGCACCATTGACCACCACTCTCTGGCTTCTCTCTTTAAGCCAGTTTGCAACCCACCTCACTACTCTATTGTCGAGACCACACCTCCTCAATTTAGCTGTGAGGATGCTGTGAGGGACTGTGTCAAAGGCTTTACTGAAGTCAAGGTAGACCACATCCACCGCTCTGCCATCATCCATCCACCTTGTTACATTCTCATAAAAGGCTATGAGGTTGGTCAAGCATGAATTTCCGTTGGTAAAGCCGTGCTGACTGCCCCTAATGACCCTCTTATCCCTGATGTGCCTTGAGATGGCACCAAGGATAAGCTGTTCCATTACTTTCCCAGGGACAGAGGTGAGGCTGACCGGTCTGTAATTACCCGTGTCCTCCTTCTTGCCCTTTTTGAAGACTGAAGTGACATTTGCTTTCCTCCAGTCCTCAGGCACCCCCGTGCGACTGCCCAGGCTGGGCTCCTGTCACCACCTCCCGCACCGTGTGTTGGTCACATTGGTGTCACCGACTGTTTCAGACCATGGCTATGGGCTCCCGCAGCCCCTGGTGGCCCCCCTGCTGGTGGGGGGAGCCCAGCGCCCGGCTCCTGCCGACCCGGAGGGGATGCGGGGTTGTGCCTGCGAGTTGATTTTGGTACAACCAAGACACATGTGCAACATAACAGTCCCCTTTATTTGGGAAACTGTGGGGATGGTGGACACACTTGTCACCAGCACTATGGGAGCTGGATGACATTGGGCTTTTTCCATGCCTTCAGTAGCTTCAGGTCAGCAAAGAATGGGCTCTGGGAACGTTGGGGTGGCGACGAGGCTGGACGTGCTTCCTTGACGCCAATCTGATGCTGCAGAGCACCATTCTGGTCCTGTCCCTGCAGAGCAGATGGTGATGGGCCAGAAGGACGCAGGGGTGGAGAGGAGTGCGGACGAGCTGACTTGAAGTCCATAAGTTTCTTGATGATGTTATTGGGCTCCCACTGCTGCTCGGCAGCCGATGATGTGCTGGGGGGAGACAGGAGCTGTAGGGATGGAGGATGTGCCAGTTTTGCAAGCAAGGACAGCAGCTGCTGGTTTTGGGTGTACCTCTCAGAAGTGCCACAGTGCCAGGTCTTCTTCTCTGGGGTGAGGGGTGGCTGCCATATTCCAGACCGCCTGGCTGCTGCCTCTGCATCACGGAGCCTGTGGAGAGAGGAGGCTGCTGAGGCCTCAGCTGCAGGCGGGACACAGGGCCTGTCCTCCGCAGCACGGCCCAGAGCTGGCAAGGCTCCCCAGCACCACGGGCCGAGCTGCTGGCCGGCCTGGGCCGAGGTGGACCCCTGCACCTCATGGCACCACCGAGCACAGGGATTCCTCTGGGCAGGTTCACTGCTCGGGAGCGGGTGACAGTGAGCATCTCGCTTTCTTGGGCAATCTCATCCCCTGCTCCTTCTCCTCCTGCCCTGGCTTTGCCTGTGCCTGCCAGTCCTGGGGCTGCTCTTGCCCAGGCAGGGTCAGTTTGAGCTAAGCCTGGCCCCAGTCAGGGCGGGCTCCTGGGAAGGTGGCCCAGGGATTAAGAGGCCAATTGAAGCATCCGACAGCAGCAGAATCCTCAGCAGAGTTCTTTGCCCAGCCAGTAACTGGCCACTCCGCAGCAGCCGGACTAGATATTCTTTGTGGTACACGCAGCCACCTAAGGAAGCCGTGGTGGGAAAAGCAATAACTCACTTTTTAGCCGTCCTCCACTGCCAGATCGCGACGCAGAAGAGCACTATTACCAGTGGTATGGAAATTATAGTTGTTACTGTGAATATGACGCAGCGCTTTCCCAAAACTTCAGGGCAGAAAACACTTGAGCTCCCCTTGGGATTGGGACCACCTGTGGTTGTGTTACCAGCCACATCTGGAGGAGAAATTCAGATGTTAGTCCATCCTGTGCACCACTGCTAAGCTTGCAGCACCTTCTATACGGCCAGCAAGTTCCTGGTTTCCCTTGGGGCTGCTGGCTGGAGGCACCATCCCACCCTCTGGGACAGGACTCCCATCCTTTGGGACAGGACTCCCACCCTTTGGGACAGGTTGTCCCACCAAACAAAACCCAGAAGGTCAGAAGGACAGCACGGGGGGAGCGCAGCTGCTTGGCCAGTCGCTCCTTTGAGGGACACGGACAAAAGCCGTCCCTGCAGCAGGCATTGCCAGCCCCAGCTCTGCCCCCCAGTCCAGCTCCCACAGGCGCAGGGGACGGAGTCCGGCCCTCTCAAGAGGGACATGAGCCTTGCTCTCCCCGTCTGCCTTTTCTCCTGCGTGGGCATCGCTTGCAGCCGCTCCCAGGTTTTGGGATGTGTCTCCTGTTCAGGGACCCCACCAAGACCGCTCAGTACCTGAGTTCGTCCTATGGAATTCATTTAGGCTGCTGGGCTGGTAACCTCCGGGCCTTGGCAGCCCTGTCAGAAAGCAGAGACGAGAGGTAAAGCCTCAGCACGGCTCAGGCACAGAGGATGCAGGGGGACGGGGAGGTTCCCTCTAAGCCCCTGCCCGATCTGGCCGTCAGGGCATCGCTCTGGACCTCAGATCCCCTTTGGGATCCCGCTCGGTGCTGCTCCTGTGCCTTGAGCCTGTGGGGACTCAGGGCAAGCTCTGGGCCGCAGCTACAGCGGGAGGTGCATTTGTGCAACAGTCACATTCCCCATCAGCTGCAGAACGTGGCCCAGACGGCACGAACCCAAAGCACTTTGTGTTTTGGCTGTGAGGTGAGGTGCAAGAGCGGGCACCGGGGAAAGAGCCTGCTGACACACACCCATCCTGATGGGTGACACTGCCTGACCATGCGACAGTGATTACCTGGCATACCAGCGGCTGGCATCGCCTCTGCTGCTTCACCAGAGCCCGGCAGGGAGCTGCGGCTTCCTTCCGGAAACACCTCCTTCTGCACAGCCTTGCGGTTTGTCTCTTGAGAAAGAAAGAGGGAGGGCTGGATCAGATGGAACCGTTCCCCATGAGGGAGATTGGTATCTTCAGGGGGCAAGACGTCTCAAAGGCACGGCTAAGGTTTAGAAACCAGGGCTGGGCTTCTGAGGCTGCGCCTGGCAGTGCTCCGAACAACAGCCACGTCTGGCCCTGCTGGGACACCAGGAAATGGCACGTGACCTTCTGGTTTGCACTGCACATTGTGGGCAAACTTTAGGGTGATGCTGAGCGCCGTCCTTCAAAGAGAACGGGAAGAAGCTGCAGCCAGGCCAGCTGGGGAAACAGCCCTTTGGAGAAGACTCCTCTGCAAGGCCCTCCTGCCCTTCCTGGAAGCACCAGCACCAGGCACGTTTGCCCCATCCCAGCAGCTGCCCCTGGCACTTGGCTTGAACCACAAGTGGCCGCACAAGCCCTGCACCATCTCTCTGGCAGCTGCAAGGCGTGACACCAGCATTGCTGCAGCGGGGCTCTGATCGACCCCTTCCTGCTGTACAGCCTGTCCAGACCGGTACCTAAACCTTTGGATGCTGAGACTCACAGCTAATTCTGAGTAAAATATACCCACTGTGTGTTCTGCGCAGTTCATCCAGCTTTTGTCTCCTGACTTCCAATGAATCTGGGGCCTTTTTTCCTCCTTCAGCTTCATACATTGGTCTTGGAAGACCTTAGAAACAAGATTTTGTTCTATGTGAGATTAATGCATCACAGAAAAACAAGGCAGAGGTTGTGAGCTCAGCACAGACAGACTGCTCACCCCTGGGACGCCAGCCGGGCCGTAGCCCAGCACGCTGCCGAGGAGCCGGAAAAGTCCATCCTTCGGGATCATCTGTCAATAAAGAGCCAGAGAAGCTTCCATCACCTGCTGTGATCTGCATGGGCAGCACTGAATGGCAGAAGCGGTGAGGGGACCGCGCAAGGAGAGGGCACGCACACGAGCAGGTCTGTCCTCACACCCGCAGACCTGCCCAACTGGCGGACCCTGGGGCTTGGGGCTGGCAGCTCCCAAAGGGAGGAAAAAGCCATGACGTACCCATGGCATGTCCTGGAGGCTCGGTCCTGGAACCCAGACGGGAACCTGGATCAGCTTTGCCCACAGGCGCGGCTGCAAAGAAACGCAGGACACAACAGCTCCCGTGACACAGTTCAAGATGCTTCTTCAGCTCGGAGTGGCCGGGAGTGGAATGCAAAGACGGGATTGCTCTGCGGCACTCATCCCTCCCTTCCGCTCGGGAGCGTGGGGCAAAGAGTCACCACGTGCCTGCAGCGGCACCGTGCTGGGACCAAACGAAGCCCGTGCAGAGCTGCCGGGAGAAAGGACTCCCTGGAGCTGACAGCAGCTCCAGACTCAACCCCAGCCAGACACTGCCCTGGTATTTGGCACCGGGGCACCTCAGGCTCCAAGACCATGGCAAAGGCAGCTTGGCAAGGGAAAGCGCCCCAGGGAACATCACTGAGCCTGACCCGTTCCCTCTCGGCTCTCCTCCCTGTATGAGTGGGGGCCACACAAGGAGCAACTTGCATTTCACATGCAACTTACCTCCAGGATACCGCAAGGGCTCCGAAACTACATCCAGCCAGGAAGCTGGATAATCGTTGCCACCAGCCTCATCTAGAAACAAGCACAGAGAAGAAATGTTTCCATTGCCCGCTGGGATCCACTGCTGCCTTAGGGAACCGCAGGCACTGGAATGGGATCGGGCGCCCACATAGGAGTGGACAGTTGGAGCTGGACATTGCCAAAACTGCAGAGGGGCCGGTGACCTCTTGGCCGGCTCTGGCTGCTCTGACACACTCTGTTCAGGCCACGAGAAACAGCTCTTGAGGAGAGGATGGACCAACACAGGGGCCCTGGGGCCTTCCCTCCCAGGGGAGCTCTGGCACACAGAGGAAGCACTGGAGGGAACAACCATCACCCCACTGCCTGGGGAGAAGAGCCCGCTGGCCGTGAAAGGCTGCACCGCTCACCTGCTCCCCGTGCTCGCCACGGAGCAGCCTGGGCAGGCCCGGCATGCAGGGCCAGCAGGAGGAGGAGGAAGAGGAGGCGGCGGGTGGGGAACATGGTCCCGTGCACTCGCAACGTCTTTGTGCTGCGGCGGCTGCTGCTGCTGCTGCTGCTGCTGCTGCTGCTGCTGCTGCTGCTGCTGCTGCACTGGGGGCCGGGGGCTGCGCAGCCGCTTCTTATTGTTGGCGCGGCACTGTGGGCTCTGTGACGTCACAATCACTGTCACCTCCCGGCTGGGCCGAGGCCGTGTGGAGATGGCTCAGAGTGCTGGTGGCAGGTGCTGAAGCAGAGCCTGGGAGCTACCTCCCAGGAGGGGAGCATGTCCCGTGGGGCAGCTCCGTGCAAGGGCTGAGACACCGTCCCGCCTGGGGCTGGGCCCACAGCTCTGCCCTGTTCTGCGGGCACTGGCACAGGGGCAGGAGGAGCTCAAAGTGCCCAGAACTGCAGGAGACCACAGCCACGGGACTGCTGACCTCCTCGGGTGCTGTCAGTGGCTGCTCGTCAGCCCCAAGAGTGTGGGATTTCAGTCTGCAGACAAGCTCAAGGTTGGCAGCTTCCAGGCTGGAACCTGGTCTGGCGCCTTGGGGGACCTCAAGGATCACTTTTGTTTTACCGGGAAGATAAAGCCTTTGATTTTCCATTTCTTCTTAATGCTCAGACTGGTTGGGGCTCTGAGCCAACAGATGCTGTTGAAGATGTCCCTGCTCAGTGCAAGGTGTTGTGAGCGGTGGAGGGGCCATTGACTTCTTGGCCGGCTCTGGCTGCTCTGACACACTGTGTTCAGGCCATGAGAAACAGCTCTTGAGGAGAGGATGGACCAACACAGGGCCCCTGGGGGCTTCGCTCCCGGGAGAGCTCTGGCACACAGGAAGCCTCGTAGAGCACTGGAGGGAACAACGATCACCTGCGCTGCCCGGGAGAAGCGTTAAAACCGTTTACCTCGCAACACCGTAATGGGCCAAAGCGACTGCCATCTTAGCCAAGGCCTCAAAACGAGCACCAGGCCCAGGCTCCCTTTAGCCTAGGAAGCCCTGGGCTTGCTGCTGTACAGTGACAGGGGGCTGTGCACCCAGATGTGCAGGCACTTTGCAGCACCCCAAGGCTGATGGCCTTGACCTGTCAATTAGGGCCACTCAAGGGCTCATTAATTAGGGAGGGCCTTTGTTGTGCCTCCAGTACATTTGCTCGTCGGGCTCATATCCTTAGAGGTGCTCTGGATGGCTTCCCACTTTTATCTGGGTATCCCATTTGACAAGGTCCATGGCCAGATGACCCCGCTGCAACAAACGCTGCCTCACCCCACAGCCCCTCACCGTTCCGTGCGACTGCCCAGGCTGGGCTCCTGTCACCACCTCCCGCACCGTGTGTTGGTCACATTGGTGTCACCGACTGTTTCAGACCATGGCTATGGGCTCCCGCAGCCCCTGGTGGCCCCCCTGCTGGTGGGGGGAGCCCAGCGCCCGGCTCCTGCCGACCCGGAGGGGATGCAGGGTTGTGCCTGCGAGTTGATTTTGGTACAACCAAGACACATGTGCAACATAACAGTCCCCTTTATTTGGGAAACTGTGGGGATGGTGGACGCACGTCACCAGCACTATGGGAGCTGGATGACATTGGGCTTTTTCCATGCCTTCAGTAGCTTCAGGTCAGCAAAGAATGGGCTCTGGGAACGCTGGGGTGGCGACGAGGCTGGACGTGCTTCCTTGACGCCAATCTGATGCTGCAGAGCACCATTCTGGTCCTGTCCCTGCAGAGCAGATGGTGATGGGCCAGAAGGACGCAGGGGTGGAGAGGAGTGCGGACGAGCTGACTTGAAGTCCATAAGTTTCTTGATGATGTTATTGGGCTCCCACTGCTGCTCGGCAGCCGATGATGTGCTGGGGGGAGACAGGAGCTGTAGGGATGGAGGATGTGCCAGTTTTGCAAGCAAGGACAGCAGCTGCTGGTTTTGGGTGTACCTCTCAGAAGTGCCACAGTGCCAGGTCTTCTTCTCTGGGGTGAGGGGTGGCTGCCATATTCCAGACCGCCTGGCTGCTGCCTCTGCATCACGGAGCCTGTGGAGAGAGGAGGCTGCTGAGGCCTCAGCTGCAGGCGGGACACAGGGCCTGTCCTCCGCAGCACGGCCCAGAGCTGGCAAGGCTCCCCAGCACCACGGGCTGAGCTGCTGGCCGGCCTGGGCCGAGGTGGACCCCTGCACCTCATGGCACCACCGAGCACGGGGATTCCTCTGGGCAGGTTCACTGCTCGGGAGCGGGTGACAGTGAGCATCTCGCTTTCTTGGGCAATCTCATCCCCTGCTCCTTCTCCTCCTGCCCTGGCTTTGCCTGTGCCTGCCAGTCCTGGGGCTGCTCTTGCCCAGGCAGGGTCAGTTTGAGCTAAGCCTGGCCCCAGTCAGGGCGGGCTCCTGGGAAGGCGGCCCAGGGATTAAGAGGCCAATTGAAGCATCCGACAGCAGCAGAATCCTCAGCAGAGTTCTTTGCCCAGCCAGTAACTGGCCACTCCGCAGCAGCCGGACTAGAAATTCTTTGTGGTACACGCAGCCACCTAAGGAAGCAGTGGTGGGAAAAGCAATAACTCACTTTTTAGCTGTCCTCCACTGCCAGATCGCGACGCAGAAGAGCACTATTACCAGTGGTATGGAAATTATAGTTGTTACTGTGAATATGACGCAGCGCTTTCCCAAAACTTCACGGCAGAAAACACTTGCGCTCCCCTTGGGATTGGGACCACCTGTGGTTGTGTTACCAGCCACATCTGGAGGAGAAATTCAGATGTTAGTCCATCCTGTGCACCACTGCTAAGCTTGCAGCACCTTCTATACGGCCAGCAAGTTCCTGGTTTCCCTTGGGGCTGCTGGCTGGAGGCACCATCCCACCCTCTGGGACAGGACTCCCATCCTTTGGGACAGGACTCCCACCCTTTGGGACAGGTTGTCCCACCAAACAAAACCCAGAAGGTCAGAAGGACAGCATGGGGGGAGCGCAGCTGCTTGGCCAGTCGCTCCTTTGAGGGACACGGACAAAAGCCGTCCCTGCAGCAGGCATTGCCAGCCCCAGCTCTGCCCCCCAGTCCAGCTCCCACAGGCGCAGGGGACGGAGTCCGGCCCTCTCAAGAGGGACATGAGCCTTGCTCTCCCCGTCTGCCTTTTCTCCTGCGTGGGCATCGCTTGCAGCCGCTCCCAGGTTTTGGGATGTGTCTCCTGTTCAGGGACCCCACCAAGACCGCTCAGTACCTGAGTTCGTCCTATGGAATTCATTTAGGCTGCTGGGCTGGTAACCTCCGGGCCTTGGCAGCCCTGTCAGAAAGCAGAGACGAGAGGTAAAGCCTCAGCACGGCTCAGGCACAGAGGATGCAGGGGGACGGGGAGGTTCCCTCTAAGGCCCTGCCCGATCTGGCCGCCAGGGCATCGCTCTGGACCTCAGATCCCCTTTGGGATCCCGCTCGGTGCTGCTCCTGTGCCTTGAGCCTCTGGGGACTCAGGGCAAGCTCTGGGCCGCAGCTACAGCGGGAGGTGCGTTTGTGCAACAGTCACATTCCCCATCAGCTGCAGAACGTGGCCCAGACGGCACGAACCCAAAGCACTTTGTGTTTTGGCTGTGAGGTGATGTGCAAGAGCGGGCACTGGGGAAAGAGCCTGCTGACACACACCCATCCTGATGGGTGACACTGCCTGACCATGCGACAGTGATTACCTGGCATACCAGCGGCTGGCATCGCCTCTGCTGCTTCACCAGAGCCCGGCAGGGAGCTGCGGCTTCCTTCCGGAAACACCTCCTTCTGCACAGCCTTGCGGTTCGTCTCTTGAGAAAGAAAGAGGGAGGGCTGGATCAGATGGAACCGTTCCCCATGAGGGAGATTGGTATCTTCAGGGGGCAAGACGTCTCAAAGGCACGGCTAAGGTTTAGAAACCAGGGCTGGGCTTCTGAGGCTGCGCCTGGCAGTGCTCCGAACAACAGCCACGTCTGGCCCTGCTGGGACACCAGGAAATGGCACGTGACCTTCTGGTTTGCACTGCACATTGTGGGCAAACTTTAGGGTGATGCTGAGCGCCGTCCTTCAAAGAGAACGGGAAGAAGCTGCAGCCAGGCCAGCTGGGGAAACAGCCCTTTGGAGAAGACTCCTCTGCAAGGCCCTCCTGCCCTTCCTGGAAGCACCAGCACCAGGCACGTTTGCCCCATCCCAGCAGCTGCCCCTGGCACTTGGCTTGAACCACAAGTGGCCGCACAAGCCCTGCACCATCTCTCTGGCAGCTGCAAGGCGTGACACCAGCATTGCTGCAGCGGGGCTCTGATCGACCCCTTCCCGCTGTACAGCCTGTCCAGACCGGTACCTAAACCTTTGGATGCTGAGACTCACAGCTAATTCTGAGTAAAATATACCCACCCTGTGCTCTGCGCAGTTCATCCAGCTTTTGTCTCCTGACTTCCAATGAATCTGGGGCCTTTTTTCCTCCTTCAGCTTCATACATTGGTCTTGGAAGACCTTAGAAACAAGATTTTGTTCTATGTGAGATTAATGCATCACAGAAAAACAAGGCAGAGGTTGTGAGCTCAGCACAGACAGACTGCTCACCCCTGGGACGCCAGCCGGGCCGTAGCCCAGCACGCTGCCGAGGAGCCGGAAAAGTCCATCCTTCGGGATCATCTGTCAATAAAGAGCCAGAGAAGCTTCCATCACCTGCTGTGATCTGCATGGGCAGCACTGAATGGCAGAAGCGGTGAGGGGACCGCGCAAGGAGAGGGCACGCACACGAGCAGGTCTGTCCTCACACCCGCAGACCTGCCCGGCTGGCGGACCCTGGGGCTTGGGGCTGGCAGCTCCCAAAGGGAGGAAAAAGCCATGACGTACCCATGGCATGTCCTGGAGGCTCGGTCCTGGAACCCAGACGGGAACCTGGATCAGCTTTGCCCACAGGCGCGGCTGCAAAGAAACGCAGGACACAACAGCTCCCGTGACACAGTTCAAGATGCTTCTTCAGCTCGGAGTGGCCGGGAGTGGAATGCAAAGACGGGATTGCTCTGCGGCACTCATCCCTCCCTTCCGCTCGGGAGCGTGGGGCAAAGAGTCACCACGTGCCTGCAGCGGCACCGTGCTGGGACCAAACGAAGCCCGTGCAGAGCTGCCGGGAGAAAGGACTCCCTGGAGCTGACAGCATCTCCAGACTCAACCCCAGCCAGACACTGCCCTGGTATTTGGCACCGGGGCACCTCAGGCTCCAAGACCATGGCAAAGGCAGCTTGGCAAGGGAAAGCGCCCCAGGGAACATCACTGAGCCTGACCCGTTCCCTCTCGGCTCTCCTCCCTGTATGAGTGGGGGCCACACAAGGAGCAACTTGCATTTCACATGCAACTTACCTCCAGGATACCGCAAGGGCTCCGAAACTACATCCAGCCAGGAAGCTGGATAATCGTTGCCACCAGCCTCATCTAGAAACAAGCACAGAGAAGAAATGTTTCCATTGCCCGCTGGGATCCACTGCTGCCTTAGGGAACCGCAGGCACTGGAATGGGATCGGGCGCCCACATAGGAGTGGACAGTTGGAGCTGGACATTGCCAAAACTGCAGAGGGGCCGGTGACCTCTTGGCCGGCTCTGGCTGCTCTGACACACTCTGTTCAGGCCACGAGAAACAGCTCTTGAGGAGAGGATGGACCAACACAGGGGCCCTGGGGCCTTCCCTCCCAGGGGAGCTCTGGCACACAGAGGAAGCACTGGAGGGAACAACCATCACCCCACTGCCTGGGGAGAAGAGCCCGCTGGCCGTGAAAGGCTGCACCGCTCACCTGCTCCCCGTGCTCGCCACGGAGCAGCCTGGGCAGGCCCGGCATGCAGGGCCAGCAGGAGGAGGAGGAAGAGGAGGCGGCGGGTGGGGAACATGGTCCCGTGCACTCGCAACGTCTTTGTGCTGCGGCGGCTGCTGCTGCTGCTGCTGCTGCTGCTGCTGCTGCTGCTGCTGCTGCACTGGGGGCCGGGGGCTGCGCAGCCGCTTCTTATTGTTGGCGCGGCACTGTGGGCTCTGTGACGTCACAATCACTGTCACCTCCCGGCTGGGCCGAGGCCGTGTGGAGATGGCTCAGAGTGCTGGTGGCAGGTGCTGAAGCAGAGCCTGGGAGCTACCTCCCAGGAGGGGAGCATGTCCCGTGGGGCAGCTCCGTGCAAGGGCTGAGACACCGTCCCGCCTGGGGCTGGGCCCACAGCTCTGCCCTGTTCTGCGGGCACTGGCACAGGGGCAGGAGGAGCTCAAAGTGCCCAGAACTGCAGGAGACCACAGCCACGGGACTGCTGACCTCCTTGGGTGCTGTCAGTGGCTGCTCGTCAGCCCCAAGAGTGTGGGATTTCAGTCTGCAGACAAGCTCAAGGTTGGCAGCTTCCAGGCTGGAACCTGGTCTGGCGCCTTGGGGGACCTCAAGGATCACTTTTGTTTTACCGGGAAGATAAAGCCTTTGATTTTCCATTTCTTCTTAATGCTCAGACTGGTTGGGGCTCTGAGCCAACAGATGCTGTTGAAGATGTCCCTGCTCAGTGCAAGGTGTTGTGAGCGGTGGAGGGGCCATTGACTTCTTGGCCGGCTCTGGCTGCTCTGACACACTGTGTTCAGGCCATGAGAAACAGCTCTTGAGGAGAGGATGGACCAACACAGGGCCCCTGGGGGCTTCGCTCCCGGGAGAGCTCTGGCACACAGGAAGCCTCGTAGAGCACTGGAGGGAACAACGATCACCTGCGCTGCCCGGGAGAAGCGTTAAAACCGTTTACCTCGCAACACCGTAATGGGCCAAAGCGACTGCCATCTTAGCCAAGGCCTCAAAACGAGCACCAGGCCCAGACTCCCTTTAGCCTAGGAAGCCCTGGGCTTGCTGCTGTACAGTGACAGGGGGCTGTGCACCCAGATGTGCAGGCACTTTGCAGCACCCCAAGGCTGATGGCCTTGACCTGTCAATTAGGGCCACTCAAGGGCTCATTAATTAGGGAGGGCCTTTGTTGTGCCTCCAGTACATTTGCTCGTCGGGCTCATATCCTTAGAGGTGCTCTGGATGGCTTCCCACTTTTATCTGGGTATCCCATTTGACAAGGTCCATGGCCAGATGACCCCGCTGCAACAAACGCTGCCTCACCCCACAGCCCCTCACCGTTCCGTGCGACTGCCCAGGCTGGGCTCCTGTCACCACCTCCCGCACCGTGTGTTGGTCACATTGGTGTCACCGACTGTTTCAGACCATGGCTATGGGCTCCCGCAGCCCCTGGTGGCCCCCCTGCTGGTGGGGGGAGCCCAGCGCCCGGCTCCTGCCGACCCGGAGGGGATGCAGGGTTGTGCCTGCGAGTTGATTTTGGTACAACCAAGACACATGTGCAACATAACAGTCCCCTTTATTTGGGAAACTGTGGGGATGGTGGACGCACGTCACCAGCACTATGGGAGCTGGATGACATTGGGCTTTTTCCATGCCTTCAGTAGCTTCAGGTCAGCAAAGAATGGGCTCTGGGAACGCTGGGGTGGCGACGAGGCTGGACGTGCTTCCTTGACGCCAATCTGATGCTGCAGAGCACCATTCTGGTCCTGTCCCTGCAGAGCAGATGGTGATGGGCCAGAAGGACGCAGGGGTGGAGAGGAGTGCGGACGAGCTGACTTGAAGTCCATAAGTTTCTTGATGATGTTATTGGGCTCCCACTGCTGCTCGGCAGCCGATGATGTGCTGGGGGGAGACAGGAGCTGTAGGGATGGAGGATGTGCCAGTTTTGCAAGCAAGGACAGCAGCTGCTGGTTTTGGGTGTACCTCTCAGAAGTGCCACAGTGCCAGGTCTTCTTCTCTGGGGTGAGGGGTGGCTGCCATATTCCAGACCGCCTGGCTGCTGCCTCTGCATCACGGAGCCTGTGGAGAGAGGAGGCTGCTGAGGCCTCAGCTGCAGGCGGGACACAGGGCCTGTCCTCCGCAGCACGGCCCAGAGCTGGCAAGGCTCCCCAGCACCACGGGCTGAGCTGCTGGCCGGCCTGGGCCGAGGTGGACCCCTGCACCTCATGGCACCACCGAGCACGGGGATTCCTCTGGGCAGGTTCACTGCTCGGGAGCGGGTGACAGTGAGCATCTCGCTTTCTTGGGCAATCTCATCCCCTGCTCCTTCTCCTCCTGCCCTGGCTTTGCCTGTGCCTGCCAGTCCTGGGGCTGCTCTTGCCCAGGCAGGGTCAGTTTGAGCTAAGCCTGGCCCCAGTCAGGGCGGGCTCCTGGGAAGGCGGCCCAGGGATTAAGAGGCCAATTGAAGCATCCGACAGCAGCAGAATCCTCAGCAGAGTTCTTTGCCCAGCCAGTAACTGGCCACTCCGCAGCAGCCGGACTAGAAATTCTTTGTGGTACACGCAGCCACCTAAGGAAGCAGTGGTGGGAAAAGCAATAACTCACTTTTTAGCTGTTCTCCACTGCCAGATCGCGACGCAGAAGAGCACTATTACCAGTGGTATGGAAATTATAGTTGTTACTGTGAATATGACGCAGCGCTTTCCCAAAACTTCACGGCAGAAAACACTTGCGCTCCCCTTGGGATTGGGACCACCTGTGGTTGTGTTACCAGCCACATCTGGAGGAGAAATTCAGATGTTAGTCCATCCTGTGCACCACTGCTAAGCTTGCAGCACCTTCTATACGGCCAGCAAGTTCCTGGTTTCCCTTGGGGCTGCTGGCTGGAGGCACCATCCCACCCTCTGGGACAGGACTCCCATCCTTTGGGACAGGACTCCCACCCTTTGGGACAGGTTGTCCCACCAAACAAAACCCAGAAGGTCAGAAGGACAGCATGGGGGGAGCGCAGCTGCTTGGCCAGTCGCTCCTTTGAGGGACACGGACAAAAGCCGTCCCTGCAGCAGGCATTGCCAGCCCCAGCTCTGCCCCCCAGTCCAGCTCCCACAGGCGCAGGGGACGGAGTCCGGCCCTCTCAAGAGGGACATGAGCCTTGCTCTCCCCGTCTGCCTTTTCTCCTGCGTGGGCATCGCTTGCAGCCGCTCCCAGGTTTTGGGATGTGTCTCCTGTTCAGGGACCCCACCAAGACCGCTCAGTACCTGAGTTCGTCCTATGGAATTCATTTAGGCTGCTGGGCTGGTAACCTCCGGGCCTTGGCAGCCCTGTCAGAAAGCAGAGACGAGAGGTAAAGCCTCAGCACGGCTCAGGCACAGAGGATGCAGGGGGACGGGGAGGTTCCCTCTAAGGCCCTGCCCGATCTGGCCGCCAGGGCATCGCTCTGGACCTCAGATCCCCTTTGGGATCCCGCTCGGTGCTGCTCCTGTGCCTTGAGCCTCTGGGGACTCAGGGCAAGCTCTGGGCCGCAGCTACAGCGGGAGGTGCGTTTGTGCAACAGTCACATTCCCCATCAGCTGCAGAACGTGGCCCAGACGGCACGAACCCAAAGCACTTTGTGTTTTGGCTGTGAGGTGATGTGCAAGAGCGGGCACTGGGGAAAGAGCCTGCTGACACACACCCATCCTGATGGGTGACACTGCCTGACCATGCGACAGTGATTACCTGGCATACCAGCGGCTGGCATCGCCTCTGCTGCTTCACCAGAGCCCGGCAGGGAGCTGCGGCTTCCTTCCGGAAACACCTCCTTCTGCACAGCCTTGCGGTTCGTCTCTTGAGAAAGAAAGAGGGAGGGCTGGATCAGATGGAACCGTTCCCCATGAGGGAGATTGGTATCTTCAGGGGGCAAGACGTCTCAAAGGCACGGCTAAGGTTTAGAAACCAGGGCTGGGCTTCTGAGGCTGCGCCTGGCAGTGCTCCGAACAACAGCCACGTCTGGCCCTGCTGGGACACCAGGAAATGGCACGTGACCTTCTGGTTTGCACTGCACATTGTGGGCAAACTTTAGGGTGATGCTGAGCGCCGTCCTTCAAAGAGAACGGGAAGAAGCTGCAGCCAGGCCAGCTGGGGAAACAGCCCTTTGGAGAAGACTCCTCTGCAAGGCCCTCCTGCCCTTCCTGGAAGCACCAGCACCAGGCACGTTTGCCCCATCCCAGCAGCTGCCCCTGGCACTTGGCTTGAACCACAAGTGGCCGCACAAGCCCTGCACCATCTCTCTGGCAGCTGCAAGGCGTGACACCAGCATTGCTGCAGCGGGGCTCTGATCGACCCCTTCCCGCTGTACAGCCTGTCCAGACCGGTACCTAAACCTTTGGATGCTGAGACTCACAGCTAATTCTGAGTAAAATATACCCACTGTGTGTTCTGCGCAGTTCATCCAGCTTTTGTCTCCTGACTTCCAATGAATCTGGGGCCTTTTTTCCTCCTTCAGCTTCATACATTGGTCTTGGAAGACCTTAGAAACAAGATTTTGTTCTATGTGAGATTAATGCATCACAGAAAAACAAGGCAGAGGTTGTGAGCTCAGCACAGACAGACTGCTCACCCCTGGGACGCCAGCCGGGCCGTAGCCCAGCACGCTGCCGAGGAGCCGGAAAAGTCCATCCTTCGGGATCATCTGTCAATAAAGAGCCAGAGAAGCTTCCATCACCTGCTGTGATCTGCATGGGCAGCACTGAATGGCAGAAGCGGTGAGGGGACCGCGCAAGGAGAGGGCACGCACACGAGCAGGTCTGTCCTCACACCCGCAGACCTGCCCAACTGGCGGACCCTGGGGCTTGGGGCTGGCAGCTCCCAAAGGGAGGAAAAAGCCATGACGTACCCATGGCATGTCCTGGAGGCTCGGTCCTGGAACCCAGACGGGAACCTGGATCAGCTTTGCCCACAGGCGCGGCTGCAAAGAAACGCAGGACACAACAGCTCCCGTGACACAGTTCAAGATGCTTCTTCAGCTCGGAGTGGCCGGGAGTGGAATGCAAAGACGGGATTGCTCCGCGGCACTCATCCCTCCCTTCCGCTCGGGAGCGTGGGGCAAAGAGTCACCACGTGCCTGCAGCGGCACCGTGCTGGGACCAAACGAAGCCCGTGCAGAGCTGCCGGGAGAAAGGACTCCCTGGAGCTGACAGCAGCTCCAGACTCAACCCCAGCCAGACACTGCCCTGGTATTTGGCACCGGGGCACCTCAGGCTCCAAGACCATGGCAAAGGCAGCTTGGCAAGGGAAAGCGCCCCAGGGAACATCACTGAGCCTGACCCGTTCCCTCTCGGCTCTCCTCCCTGTATGAGTGGGGGCCACACAAGGAGCAACTTGCATTTCACATGCAACTTACCTCCAGGATACCGCAAGGGCTCCGAAACTACATCCAGCCAGGAAGCTGGATAATCGTTGCCACCAGCCTCATCTAGAAACAAGCACAGAGAAGAAATGTTTCCATTGCCCGCTGGGATCCACTGCTGCCTTAGGGAACCGCAGGCACTGGAATGGGATCGGGCGCCCACATAGGAGTGGACAGTTGGAGCTGGACATTGCCAAAACTGCAGAGGGGCCGGTGACCTCTTGGCCGGCTCTGGCTGCTCTGACACACTCTGTTCAGGCCACGAGAAACAGCTCTTGAGGAGAGGATGGACCAACACAGGGGCCCTGGGGCCTTCCCTCCCAGGGGAGCTCTGGCACACAGAGGAAGCACTGGAGGGAACAACCATCACCCCACTGCCTGGGGAGAAGAGCCCGCTGGCCGTGAAAGGCTGCACCGCTCACCTGCTCCCCGTGCTCGCCACGGAGCAGCCTGGGCAGGCCCGGCATGCAGGGCCAGCAGGAGGAGGAGGAAGAGGAGGCGGCGGGTGGGGAACATGGTCCCGTGCACTCGCAACGTCTTTGTGCTGCGGCGGCTGCTGCTGCTGCTGCTGCTGCTGCTGCTGCTGCTGCTGCTGCTGCTGCACTGGGGGCCGGGGGCTGCGCAGCCGCTTCTTATTGTTGGCGCGGCACTGTGGGCTCTGTGACGTCACAATCACTGTCACCTCCCGGCTGGGCCGAGGCCGTGTGGAGATGGCTCAGAGTGCTGGTGGCAGGTGCTGAAGCAGAGCCTGGGAGCTACCTCCCAGGAGGGGAGCATGTCCCGTGGGGCAGCTCCGTGCAAGGGCTGAGACACCGTCCCGCCTGGGGCTGGGCCCACAGCTCTGCCCTGTTCTGCGGGCACTGGCACAGGGGCAGGAGGAGCTCAAAGTGCCCAGAACTGCAGGAGACCACAGCCACGGGACTGCTGACCTCCTTGGGTGCTGTCAGTGGCTGCTCGTCAGCCCCAAGAGTGTGGGATTTCAGTCTGCAGACAAGCTCAAGGTTGGCAGCTTCCAGGCTGGAACCTGGTCTGGCGCCTTGGGGGACCTCAAGGATCACTTTTGTTTTACCGGGAAGATAAAGCCTTTGATTTTCCATTTCTTCTTAATGCTCAGACTGGTTGGGGCTCTGAGCCAACAGATGCTGTTGAAGATGTCCCTGCTCAGTGCAAGGTGTTGTGAGCGGTGGAGGGGCCATTGACTTCTTGGCCGGCTCTGGCTGCTCTGACACACTGTGTTCAGGCCATGAGAAACAGCTCTTGAGGAGAGGATGGACCAACACAGGGCCCCTGGGGGCTTCGCTCCCGGGAGAGCTCTGGCACACAGGAAGCCTCGTAGAGCACTGGAGGGAACAACGATCACCTGCGCTGCCCGGGAGAAGCGTTAAAACCGTTTACCTCGCAACACCGTAATGGGCCAAAGCGACTGCCATCTTAGCCAAGGCCTCAAAACGAGCACCAGGCCCAGGCTCCCTTTAGCCTAGGAAGCCCTGGGCTTGCTGCTGTACAGTGACAGGGGGCTGTGCACCCAGATGTGCAGGCACTTTGCAGCACCCCAAGGCTGATGGCCTTGACCTGTCAATTAGGGCCACTCAAGGGCTCATTAATTAGGGAGGGCCTTTGTTGTGCCTCCAGTACATTTGCTCGTCGGGCTCATATCCTTAGAGGTGCTCTGGATGGCTTCCCACTTTTATCTGGGTATCCCATTTGACAAGGTCCATGGCCAGATGACCCCGCTGCAACAAACGCTGCCTCACCCCACAGCCCCTCACCGTTCCGTGCGACTGCCCAGGCTGGGCTCCTGTCACCACCTCCCGCACCGTGTGTTGGTCACATTGGTGTCACCGACTGTTTCAGACCATGGCTATGGGCTCCCGCAGCCCCTGGTGGCCCCCCTGCTGGTGGGGGGAGCCCAGCGCCCGGCTCCTGCCGACCCGGAGGGGATGCAGGGTTGTGCCTGCGAGTTGATTTTGGTACAACCAAGACACATGTGCAACATAACAGTCCCCTTTATTTGGGAAACTGTGGGGATGGTGGACGCACGTCACCAGCACTATGGGAGCTGGATGACATTGGGCTTTTTCCATGCCTTCAGTAGCTTCAGGTCAGCAAAGAATGGGCTCTGGGAACGCTGGGGTGGCGACGAGGCTGGACGTGCTTCCTTGACGCCAATCTGATGCTGCAGAGCACCATTCTGGTCCTGTCCCTGCAGAGCAGATGGTGATGGGCCAGAAGGACGCAGGGGTGGAGAGGAGTGCGGACGAGCTGACTTGAAGTCCATAAGTTTCTTGATGATGTTATTGGGCTCCCACTGCTGCTCGGCAGCCGATGATGTGCTGGGGGGAGACAGGAGCTGTAGGGATGGAGGATGTGCCAGTTTTGCAAGCAAGGACAGCAGCTGCTGGTTTTGGGTGTACCTCTCAGAAGTGCCACAGTGCCAGGTCTTCTTCTCTGGGGTGAGGGGTGGCTGCCATATTCCAGACCGCCTGGCTGCTGCCTCTGCATCACGGAGCCTGTGGAGAGAGGAGGCTGCTGAGGCCTCAGCTGCAGGCGGGACACAGGGCCTGTCCTCCGCAGCACGGCCCAGAGCTGGCAAGGCTCCCCAGCACCACGGGCTGAGCTGCTGGCCGGCCTGGGCCGAGGTGGACCCCTGCACCTCATGGCACCACCGAGCACGGGGATTCCTCTGGGCAGGTTCACTGCTCGGGAGCGGGTGACAGTGAGCATCTCGCTTTCTTGTGCAATCTCATCCCCTGCTCCTTCTCCTCCTGCCCTGGCTTTGCCTGTGCCTGCCAGTCCTGGGGCTGCTCTTGCCCAGGCAGGGTCAGTTTGAGCTAAGCCTGGCCCCAGTCAGGGCGGGCTCCTGGGAAGGCGGCCCAGGGATTAAGAGGCCAATTGAAGCATCCGACAGCAGCAGAATCCTCAGCAGAGTTCTTTGCCCAGCCAGTAACTGGCCACTCCGCAGCAGCCGGACTAGAAATTCTTTGTGGTACACGCAGCCACCTAAGGAAGCAGTGGTGGGAAAAGCAATAACTCACTTTTTAGCTGTCCTCCACTGCCAGATCGCGACGCAGAAGAGCACTATTACCAGTGGTATGGAAATTATAGTTGTTACTGTGAATATGACGCAGCGCTTTCCCAAAACTTCACGGCAGAAAACACTTGCGCTCCCCTTGGGATTGGGACCACCTGTGGTTGTGTTACCAGCCACATCTGGAGGAGAAATTCAGATGTTAGTCCATCCTGTGCACCACTGCTAAGCTTGCAGCACCTTCTATACGGCCAGCAAGTTCCTGGTTTCCCTTGGGGCTGCTGGCTGGAGGCACCATCCCACCCTCTGGGACAGGACTCCCATCCTTTGGGACAGGACTCCCACCCTTTGGGACAGGTTGTCCCACCAAACAAAACCCAGAAGGTCAGAAGGACAGCATGGGGGGAGCGCAGCTGCTTGGCCAGTCGCTCCTTTGAGGGACACGGACAAAAGCCGTCCCTGCAGCAGGCATTGCCAGCCCCAGCTCTGCCCCCCAGTCCAGCTCCCACAGGCGCAGGGGACGGAGTCCGGCCCTCTCAAGAGGGACATGAGCCTTGCTCTCCCCGTCTGCCTTTTCTCCTGCGTGGGCATCGCTTGCAGCCGCTCCCAGGTTTTGGGATGTGTCTCCTGTTCAGGGACCCCACCAAGACCGCTCAGTACCTGAGTTCGTCCTATGGAATTCATTTAGGCTGCTGGGCTGGTAACCTCCGGGCCTTGGCAGCCCTGTCAGAAAGCAGAGACGAGAGGTAAAGCCTCAGCACGGCTCAGGCACAGAGGATGCAGGGGGACGGGGAGGTTCCCTCTAAGGCCCTGCCCGATCTGGCCGCCAGGGCATCGCTCTGGACCTCAGATCCCCTTTGGGATCCCGCTCGGTGCTGCTCCTGTGCCTTGAGCCTCTGGGGACTCAGGGCAAGCTCTGGGCCGCAGCTACAGCGGGAGGTGCGTTTGTGCAACAGTCACATTCCCCATCAGCTGCAGAACGTGGCCCAGACGGCACGAACCCAAAGCACTTTGTGTTTTGGCTGTGAGGTGATGTGCAAGAGCGGGCACTGGGGAAAGAGCCTGCTGACACACACCCATCCTGATGGGTGACACTGCCTGACCATGCGACAGTGATTACCTGGCATACCAGCGGCTGGCATCGCCTCTGCTGCTTCACCAGAGCCCGGCAGGGAGCTGCGGCTTCCTTCCGGAAACACCTCCTTCTGCACAGCCTTGCGGTTCGTCTCTTGAGAAAGAAAGAGGGAGGGCTGGATCAGATGGAACCGTTCCCCATGAGGGAGATTGGTATCTTCAGGGGGCAAGACGTCTCAAAGGCACGGCTAAGGTTTAGAAACCAGGGCTGGGCTTCTGAGGCTGCGCCTGGCAGTGCTCCGAACAACAGCCACGTCTGGCCCTGCTGGGACACCAGGAAATGGCACGTGACCTTCTGGTTTGCACTGCACATTGTGGGCAAACTTTAGGGTGATGCTGAGCGCCGTCCTTCAAAGAGAACGGGAAGAAGCTGCAGCCAGGCCAGCTGGGGAAACAGCCCTTTGGAGAAGACTCCTCTGCAAGGCCCTCCTGCCCTTCCTGGAAGCACCAGCACCAGGCACGTTTGCCCCATCCCAGCAGCTGCCCCTGGCACTTGGCTTGAACCACAAGTGGCCGCACAAGCCCTGCACCATCTCTCTGGCAGCTGCAAGGCGTGACACCAGCATTGCTGCAGCGGGGCTCTGATCGACCCCTTCCCGCTGTACAGCCTGTCCAGACCGGTACCTAAACCTTTGGATGCTGAGACTCACAGCTAATTCTGAGTAAAATATACCCACTGTGTGTTCTGCGCAGTTCATCCAGCTTTTGTCTCCTGACTTCCAATGAATCTGGGGCCTTTTTTCCTCCTTCAGCTTCATACATTGGTCTTGGAAGACCTTAGAAACAAGATTTTGTTCTATGTGAGATTAATGCATCACAGAAAAACAAGGCAGAGGTTGTGAGCTCAGCACAGACAGACTGCTCACCCCTGGGACGCCAGCCGGGCCGTAGCCCAGCACGCTGCCGAGGAGCCGGAAAAGTCCATCCTTCGGGATCATCTGTCAATAAAGAGCCAGAGAAGCTTCCATCACCTGCTGTGATCTGCATGGGCAGCACTGAATGGCAGAAGCGGTGAGGGGACCGCGCAAGGAGAGGGCACGCACACGAGCAGGTCTGTCCTCACACCCGCAGACCTGCCCAACTGGCGGACCCTGGGGCTTGGGGCTGGCAGCTCCCAAAGGGAGGAAAAAGCCATGACGTACCCATGGCATGTCCTGGAGGCTCGGTCCTGGAACCCAGACGGGAACCTGGATCAGCTTTGCCCACAGGCGCGGCTGCAAAGAAACGCAGGACACAACAGCTCCCGTGACACAGTTCAAGATGCTTCTTCAGCTCGGAGTGGCCGGGAGTGGAATGCAAAGACGGGATTGCTCCGCGGCACTCATCCCTCCCTTCCGCTCGGGAGCGTGGGGCAAAGAGTCACCACGTGCCTGCAGCGGCACCGTGCTGGGACCAAACGAAGCCCGTGCAGAGCTGCCGGGAGAAAGGACTCCCTGGAGCTGACAGCAGCTCCAGACTCAACCCCAGCCAGACACTGCCCTGGTATTTGGCACCGGGGCACCTCAGGCTCCAAGACCATGGCAAAGGCAGCGTGGCAAGGGAAAGCGCCCCAGGGAACATCACTGAGCCTGACCCGTTCCCTCTCGGCTCTCCTCCCTGTATGAGTGGGGGCCACACAAGGAGCAACTTGCATTTCACATGCAACTTACCTCCAGGATACCGCAAGGGCTCCGAAACTACATCCAGCCAGGAAGCTGGATAATCGTTGCCACCAGCCTCATCTAGAAACAAGCACAGAGAAGAAATGTTTCCATTGCCCGCTGGGATCCACTGCTGCCTTAGGGAACCGCAGGCACTGGAATGGGATCGGGCGCCCACATGGGAGTGGACAGTTGGAGCTGGACATTGCCAAAACTGCAGAGGGGCCGGTGACCTCTTGGCCGGCTCTGGCTGCTCTGACACACTCTGTTCAGGCCACGAGAAACAGCTCTTGAGGAGAGGATGGACCAACACAGGGGCCCTGGGGCCTTCCCTCCCAGGGGAGCTCTGGCACACAGAGGAAGCACTGGAGGGAACAACCATCACCCCACTGCCTGGGGAGAAGAGCCCGCTGGCCGTGAAAGGCTGCACCGCTCACCTGCTCCCCGTGCTCGCCACGGAGCAGCCTGGGCAGGCCCGGCATGCAGGGCCAGCAGGAGGAGGAGGAAGAGGAGGCGGCGGGTGGGGAACATGGTCCCATGCACTCGCAACGTCTTTGTGCTGCGGCGGCTGCTGCTGCTGCTGCTGCTGCTGCTGCTGCTGCTGCTGCTGCTGCTGCACTGGGGGCCGGGAGCTGCGCAGCCGCTTCTTATTGTTGGCGCGGCACTGTGGGCTCTGTGACGTCACAATCACTGTCACCTCCCGGCTGGGCCGAGGCCGTGTGGAGATGGCTCAGAGTGCTGGTGGCAGGTGCTGAAGCAGAGCCTGGGAGCTACCTCCCAGGAGGGGAGCATGTCCCGTGGGGCAGCTCCGTGCAAGGGCTGAGACACCGTCCCGCCTGGGGCTGGGCCCACAGCTCTGCCCTGTTCTGCGGGCACTGGCACAGGGGCAGGAGGAGCTCAAAGTGCCCAGAACTGCAGGAGACCACAGCCACGGGACTGCTGACCTCCTTGGGTGCTGTCAGCGGCTGCTCGTCAGCCCCAAGAGTGTGGGATTTCAGTCTGCAGACAAGCTCAAGGTTGGCAGCTTCCAGGCTGGAACCTGGTCTGGCGCCTTGGGGGACCTCAAGGATCACTTTTGTTTTACCGGGAAGATAAAGCCTTTGATTTTCCATTTCTTCTTAATGCTCAGACTGGTTGGGGCTCTGAGCCAACAGATGCTGTTGAAGATGTCCCTGCTCAGTGCAAGGTGTTGTGAGCGGTGGAGGGGCCATTGACTTCTTGGCCGGCTCTGGCTGCTCTGACACACTGTGTTCAGGCCATGAGAAACAGCTCTTGAGGAGAGGATGGACCAACACAGGGCCCCTGGGGGCTTCGCTCCCGGGAGAGCTCTGGCACACAGGAAGCCTCGTAGAGCACTGGAGGGAACAACGATCACCTGCGCTGCCCGGGAGAAGCGTTAAAACCGTTTACCTCGCAACACCGTAATGGGCCAAAGCGACTGCCATCTTAGCCAAGGCCTCAAAACGAGCACCAGGCCCAGGCTCCCTTTAGCCTAGGAAGCCCTGGGCTTGCTGCTGTACAGTGACAGGGGGCTGTGCACCCAGATGTGCAGGCACTTTGCAGCACCCCAAGGCTGATGGCCTTGACCTGTCAATTAGGGCCACTCAAGGGCTCATTAATTAGGGAGGGCCTTTGTTGTGCCTCCAGTACATTTGCTCGTCGGGCTCATATCCTTAGAGGTGCTCTGGATGGCTTCCCACTTTTATCTGGGTATCCCATTTGACAAGGTCCATGGCCAGATGACCCCGCTGCAACAAACGCTGCCTCACCCCACAGCCCCTCACTGTTCCGTGCGACTTCCCAGGCTGGGCTCCTGTCACCACCTCCCGCACCGTGTGTTGGTCACATTGGTGTCACCGACTGTTTCAGACCATGGCTATGGGCTCCCGCAGCCCCTGGTGGCCCCCCTGCTGGTGGGGGGAGCCCAGCGCCCGGCTCCTGCCGACCTGGAGGGGATGCGGGGTTGTGCCTGCGAGTTGATTTTGGTACAACCAAGACACATGTGCAACATAACAGTCCCCTTTATTTGGGAAACTGTGGGGATGGTGGACGCACGTCACCAGCACTATGGGAGCTGGATGACATTGGGCTTTTTCCATGCCTTCAGTAGCTTCAGGTCAGCAAAGAATGGGCTCTGGGAATGCTGGGGTGGCGACGAGGCTGGACGTGCTTCCTTGACGCCAATCTGATGCTGCAGAGCACCATTCTGGTCCTGTCCCTGCAGAGCAGATGGTGATGGGCCAGAAGGACGCAGGGGTGGAGAGGAGTGCGGACGAGCTGACTTGAAGTCCATAAGTTTCTTGATGATGTTATTGGGCTCCCACTGCTGCTCGGCAGCCGATGATGTGCTGGGGGGAGACAGGAGCTGTAGGGATGGAGGATGTGCCAGTTTTGCAAGCAAGGACAGCAGCTGCTGGTTTTGGGTGTACCTCTCAGAAGTGCCACAGTGCCAGGTCTTCTTCTCTGGGGTGAGGGGTGGCTGCCATATTCCAGACCGCCTGGCTGCTGCCTCTGCATCACGGAGCCTGTGGAGAGAGGAGGCTGCTGAGGCCTCAGCTGCAGGCGGGACACAGGGCCTGTCCTCCGCAGCACGGCCCAGAGCTGGCAAGGCTCCCCAGCACCACGGGCTGAGCTGCTGGCCGGCCTGGGCCGAGGTGGACCCCTGCACCTCATGGCACCACCGAGCACGGGGATTCCTCTGGGCAGGTTCACTGCTCGGGAGCGGGTGACAGTGAGCATCTCGCTTTCTTGTGCAATCTCATCCCCTGCTCCTTCTCCTCCTGCCCTGGCTTTGCCTGTGCCTGCCAGTCCTGGGGCTGCTCTTGCCCAGGCAGGGTCAGTTTGAGCTAAGCCTGGCCCCAGTCAGGGCGGGCTCCTGGGAAGGCGGCCCAGGGATTAAGAGGCAAATTGAAGCATCCGACAGCAGCAGAATCCTCAGCAGAGTTCTTTGCCCAGCCAGTAACTGGCCACTCCGCAGCAGCCGGACTAGAAATTCTTTGTGGTACACGCAGCCACCTAAGGAAGCAGTGGTGGGAAAAGCAATAACTCACTTTTTAGCTGTCCTCCACTGCCAGATCGCGACGCAGAAGAGCACTATTACCAGTGGTATGGAAATTATAGTTGTTACTGTGAATATGACGCAGCGCTTTCCCAAAACTTCAGGGCAGAAAACACTTGCGCTCCCCTTGGGATTGGGACCACCTGTGGTTGTGTTACCAGCCACATCTGGAGGAGAAATTCAGATGTTAGTCCATCCTGTGCACCACTGCTAAGCTTGCAGCACCTTCTATACGGCCAGCAAGTTCCTGGTTTCCCTTGGGGCTGCTGGCTGGAGGCACCATCCCACCCTCTGGGACAGGACTCCCATCCTTTGGGACAGGACTCCCACCCTTTGGGACAGGTTGTCCCACCAAACAAAACCCAGAAGGTCAGAAGGACAGCATGGGGGGAGCGCAGCTGCTTGGCCAGTCGCTCCTTTGAGGGACACGGACAAAAGCCGTCCCTGCAGCAGGCATTGCCAGCCCCAGCTCTGCCCCCCAGTCCAGCTCCCACAGGCGCAGGGGACGGAGTCCGGCCCTCTCAAGAGGGACATGAGCCTTGCTCTCCCCGTCTGCCTTTTCTCCTGCGTGGGCATCGCTTGCAGCCGCTCCCAGGTTTTGGGATGTGTCTCCTGTTCAGGGACCCCACCAAGACCGCTCAGTACCTGAGTTCGTCCTATGGAATTCATTTAGGCTGCTGGGCTGGTAACCTCCGGGCCTTGGCAGCCCTGTCAGAAAGCAGAGACGAGAGGTAAAGCCTCAGCACGGCTCAGGCACAGAGGATGCAGGGGGACGGGGAGGTTCCCTCTAAGGCCCTGCCCGATCTGGCCGCCAGGGCATCGCTCTGGACCTCAGATCCCCTTTGGGATCCCGCTCGGTGCTGCTCCTGTGCCTTGAGCCTCTGGGGACTCAGGGCAAGCTCTGGGCCGCAGCTACAGCGGGAGGTGCGTTTGTGCAACAGTCACATTCCCCATCAGCTGCAGAACGTGGCCCAGACGGCACGAACCCAAAGCACTTTGTGTTTTGGCTGTGAGGTGATGTGCAAGAGCGGGCACTGGGGAAAGAGCCTGCTGACACACACCCATCCTGATGGGTGACACTGCCTGACCATGCGACAGTGATTACCTGGCATACCAGCGGCTGGCATCGCCTCTGCTGCTTCACCAGAGCCCGGCAGGGAGCTGCGGCTTCCTTCCGGAAACACCTCCTTCTGCACAGCCTTGCGGTTCGTCTCTTGAGAAAGAAAGAGGGAGGGCTGGATCAGATGGAACCGTTCCCCATGAGGGAGATTGGTATCTTCAGGGGGCAAGACGTCTCAAAGGCACGGCTAAGGTTTAGAAACCAGGGCTGGGCTTCTGAGGCTGCGCCTGGCAGTGCTCCGAACAACAGCCACGTCTGGCCCTGCTGGGACACCAGGAAATGGCACGTGACCTTCTGGTTTGCACTGCACATTGTGGGCAAACTTTAGGGTGATGCTGAGCGCCGTCCTTCAAAGAGAACGGGAAGAAGCTGCAGCCAGGCCAGCTGGGGAAACAGCCCTTTGGAGAAGACTCCTCTGCAAGGCCCTCCTGCCCTTCCTGGAAGCACCAGCACCAGGCACGTTTGCCCCATCCCAGCAGCTGCCCCTGGTACTTGGCTTGAACCACAAGTGGCCGCACAAGCCCTGCACCATCTCTCTGGCAGCTGCAAGGCGTGACACCAGCATTGCTGCAGCGGGGCTCTGATCGACCCCTTCCCGCTGTACAGCCTGTCCAGACCGGTACCTAAACCTTTGGATGCTGAGACTCACAGCTAATTCTGAGTAAAATATACCCACTGTGTGTTCTGCGCAGTTCATCCAGCTTTTGTCTCCTGACTTCCAATGAATCTGGGGCCTTTTTTCCTCCTTCAGCTTCATACATTGGTCTTGGAAGACCTTAGAAACAAGATTTTGTTCTATGTGAGATTAATGCATCACAGAAAAACAAGGCAGAGGTTGTGAGCTCAGCACAGACAGACTGCTCACCCCTGGGACGCCAGCCGGGCCGTAGCCCAGCACGCTGCCGAGGAGCCGGAAAAGTCCATCCTTCGGGATCATCTGTCAATAAAGAGCCAGAGAAGCTTCCATCACCTGCTGTGATCTGCATGGGCAGCACTGAATGGCAGAAGTGGTGAGGGGACCGCGCAAGGAGAAGGCACGCACACGAGCAGGTCTGTCCTCACACCCGCAGACCTGCCCGGCTGGCGGACCCTGGGGCTTGGGGCTGGCAGCTCCCAAAGGGAGGAAAAAGCCATGACGTACCCACGGCATGTCCTGGAGGCTCGGTCCTGGAACCCAGACGGGAACCTGGATCAGCTTTGCCCACAGGCGCGGCTGCAAAGAAACGCGGGACACAACAGCTCCCGTGACACAGTTCAAGATGCTTCTTCAGCTCGGAGTGGCCGGGAGTGGAATGCAAAGACGGGATTGCTCCGCGGCACTCATCCCTCCCTTCTGCTCGGGAGCGTGGGGCAAAAAGTCACATCACTGAGCCTGACCCGTTCCCTCTCGGCTCTCCTCCCTGTCTGAGTGGGGGCCACACAAGGAGCAACTTGCATTTCACATGCAACTTACCTCCAGGATACCGCAAGGGCTCCGAAGCTACATCCAGCCAGGAAGCTGGATAATCGTTGCCACCAGCCTCATCTAGAAACAAGCACAGAGAAGAAATGTTTCCATTGCCCGCTGGGATCCACTGCTGCCTTAGGGAACCGCAGGCACTGGAATGGGATCGGGCGCCCACATGGGAGTGGACAGTTGGAGCTGGACATTGCCAAAACTGCAGAGGGGCCGGTGACCTCTTGGCCGGCTCTGGCTGCTCTGACACACTCTGTTCAGGCCACGAGAAACAGCTCTTGAGGAGAGGATGGACCAACACAGGGGCCCTGGGGCCTTCCCTCCCAGGGGAGCTCTGGCACACAGAGGAAGCACTGGAGGGAACAACCATCACCCCACTGCCTGGGGAGAAGAGCCCGCTGGCCGTGAAAGGCTGCACCGCTCACCTGCTCCCCGTGCTCGCCACGGAGCAGCCTGGGCAGGCCCGGCATGCAGGGCCAGCAGGAGGAGGAGGAAGAGGAGGCGGCGGGTGGGGAACATGGTCCCGTGCACTCGCAACGTCTTTGTGCTGCGGCTGCTGCTGCTGCTGCTGCTGCTGCTGCTGCTGCTGCTGCTGCACTGGGGGCCGGGGGCTGCGCAACTGCTTCTTATTGTTGGCGCGGCACTGCGGGCTCTGTGACCTCACAATCACTGTCACTTCCCAGCCGGGCCGAGGCCGCATGGGGACGGCTCAGGGCGCTGGTGGCAGGTGCTGGAGCAGAGCCTGGGAGCTACCTCCTGATAGGGCAGCACGTCCCGTGGGTCAGCTCCGTGCAAGGGCTGAGACACCGTCCCGCCTGGGGCTGGGCCCACAGCTCTGCCCTGTTCTGCGGGCACTGGCACAGGGGCAGGAGGAGCTCACGGTGCCCAGAACTGCAGGAGACCACAGCCACGGGACTGCTGACCTCCTCGGGTGCTGTCAGCGGCTGCTCGTCAGCCCCAAGATTTCAGTCTCCAGACAAGCGCAAGGTCCCCTCCTGTCGGCAGCTTCCAGGCTGGAGCCCGGTCTGGAGCCTTGGGGGACCCCAGGGATCACGAGTTGCTTTGGTTTTACAGGAAAGATAAAGCCTTTGATTTTCCATTTCTTCTTAATGCTCGGGCTGGTGGGGGCTCTGAGCCACCAGATGCTGTTGAAGATGTCCCTGCTTATTGCCGGGTGTTGGACTAGATGAGCTTTGAAGGTCCCTTTCTTCGGGGTGCTTGAGGGTATGGAGCTGGTTCTGTTGCTGCAGGGAAACTGGGGCCAGGCCGGGGGGTTTCTGGGGCCCAGGGGATGATGGACATGATGGATTTAATTCCATCTGCTGCTCAAGGCCTCTGTCTTGGTCCCACAACTGCAAGGCAGACAGTGATGGGATGGGTGGATGCACGGGCCACAAGATGGTGGACGTACTGTGCTCCACTCCATTGGGTGCCTCAGGATGCTGGGCTTGTTCAACAGCCGCCGGGCAGCTGGGTACAGGCTGGAAGGACATGGAAGCCATGGGGAGGAAGAATGCACCAGTTATCCAGGCTGGCATGGAAGCTGCTGGTGTTGGTTGCAGCTTTCTGACCTGCCACAGCTGCTGCTCCTTCCGTCCAGGACTGAGGGGCGGCCGCCATTTTCCCGCCTGGCTCCTGCACCTGCATCGCTGCAGGAGACAGGCTGCTGCAGGGGGGCTGGGGAGGGCTGGGGGGACGTGGAGGTTGTGGCCACCGTGGGCACACAGGATTTGATTACAACGTCTGCTGGAGTTCATTGTTCTGCATCTGCCACTGCAGGGCAGCCGGTGATGGCCTGGGGGACATGAAGACCGTGGGGATGATGGCTGCTCTGTTTTTCATTCCAACTGGTATTAGAGACCACAGGACTGGTTCACCACTGCAGGGCTTCTGGGGTTGGGCTGAGAGGACACAGGGGCCATAGAGATGGTGGACGCCCTGGTCTGTACCCCATGGGGTGCCTGAGGACCGGCCCAGATTTCCCAGAGAGGTGGTAGATGCCCCATCCATCCCTGGAGACTTTCAAGCTGTAGGGATGGAGGATGTGCCGGTTTTGCAAGCAGGGGCAGCAGCTGCTGGTTTTGGGCGTGCCTCTCAGAAGTGCCACAGCGCCTGGTCTTCTTTTCTGGAGTGAGGGGCGGCTGCCATATTCCCGCCTGCCTGGCTGCTGCCTCCGCACGGCGGAGCCTGTGGAGAGAGGCGGCTGCTGAGGCCTCAGCTGCAGGCGGGACACAGGGCCTCTCCTCCGCAGCACGGCCCAGAGCTGGCAAGGCTCCCCAGCACCACGGGCCGAGCTGCTGGCCGGCCTGGGCCGAGGTGGACCCCTGCACCTCATGGCACCACCGAGCACGGGGATTCTTCTGGGCAGGTTCACCTCAGGGCAGGTTCACCCACCTCTTTCAGGCCATGACCATGGCCTCCCCCAGCCCCTGGTGGCCCCACCGCTGGTGGGGGGGACCTGTGCCTCGCTCCTACCGACCCCAAGGGCATCCAGGGCTGGGCCTGGGGGTTGATTTTGGTATGACCGGGACACCTGTGCAACAGATCAGTCCCCTTTATTTGGGAAACTGTGGGGATGGTGGACACACTTGTCACCAGCACTATGGGAGCTGGATGACATTGGGCTTTTTCCATGCCTTCAGTAGCTTCAGGTCAGCAAAGAATGGGCTCTGGGAACGTTGGGGTGGCGACGAGGCTGGACGTGCTTCCTTGACGCCAATCTGATGCTGCAGAGCACCATTCTGGTCCTGTCCCTGCAGAGCAGATGGTGATGGGCCAGAAGGACGCAGGGGTGGAGAGGAGTGCGGACGAGCTGACTTGAAGTCCATAAGTTTCTTGATGATGTTATTGGGCTCCCACTGCGGCTCGGCAGCCGGTGATGTGCTGGGGGGAGATGGGAGCTGTCGGGACGAAGGATGCGCCAGGTTTCCAGGCAGGGGCAGCAGCTGCTGGTGTTGGGCGCAGCTCTCAGAAGTGCCACAGTGCCTGGTCTTCTTGTCTGAGTGCCTGGCTTCAATAGCTTGAGTTCAGCTACGAATGGGCTGCAGGAACATGGGGTCGGTGACAAGGCCAGACGTGCTGCCTTCATGTCTGACTGCTGCTTGAGGCCACCATCACAGTCCTGCTGCTGCAGAGCAGGTGGTGATGGGCTGTCAGATGGTAGGGGTGCAGGACAGCGTGGATGTGCTGGCCTGAAGTCCATTTGTTGATAGAGGCCATTCTTCTTCTCCCGCTGCAGCAAGGCAGCAGGTGATACGCTTGGGGGACACAGGAGCCTTGGGGATGGAGGCTGTGCCATTTTTCCAGGCTTTATGCAGTGGCTGCTGGTGTTGGGCGCAGCTCTCAGGGTGCCACAGCGCCTGGTCTTCTGTTCCGGAGTGAGGGGCGGCTGCCATATTCCTGACAGGCTGGGGGGATGCAGGGGCCACAGGAGGGTGGACGCACTGTTCTGCACTCCGTTGAGAGCTGGAGGCCACTGGGTTGTGCTAACAGCTTCAGGGCTGCCAAGAATGGGCTGGTGGGCCATGGGAGCCATGGGGAGGGAGGATGTGCTGGGTTAGCAGGCTCAAACAGCGGCTGCTGGTGTTGGGTGCAGCTTTCTGAGCTGCCTGAGCTGCTGCTCCTTCTGTCCAGGTGTGAGGGGCGGCTGCCATTTTCCCGCCTGGCTCCTGCATCTGCATCGTTGCAGGAGACAGGCTGCTGCAGGGGGGCTGGGGATGGGCTGGGGGGACATGGGGCTCGTGGTGACCCTGGGCACACAGGTTTTCACTCCAACATCTGCTTGAGTTTGTTGTTCTGGTCCTGCCACTGCAGGGCAGCCGGTGATGGGCTTGGGGACGTGATGGCCACTCTGGTTTTGCTTCCAGCTGGTAATGGAGACAGCAGGGCTGGTTCACCACTGCAGGGCTTCTGTGGACAGGCTGAGAAGATAGAGGGGCCACGGAGATGGTGGACGCTTTGTTCTCTACCTCATTGGGTGCTTGAGGAAATGTGGCCCAGGTTCCCATGGAGGTGGTAGATACCCCATCCCTGGAGACTTTCAAGACCAATATCTGGTCCAGCCTCGGTACCCTGCCTGTGGGTTAAGCCCAGCATGGCAGGCGGGAGCAAGGCGAGCAGGGGACAATTCCCCGAGTGCTCTCCTGTGACACTGTGATCTACAGCACTGATGTGAGTGGTGGAGGGGCCGGTGACCTCTTGGCCGCCTCTGGCTGCTCTGATACACTGTGTCCAGGCCACGAGAAACAGCTCTGGAGGAGAGGATGGACCAACACAGGGCCCCTGGGGGCTTCCCTCGCGGGAAAGCTGTGGCACACAGGAAGCCTCGTAGAGCACTGGAGGGAACAACGATCACCTGCGCTGCCCGGGAGAAGCGTTAAAACCGTTTACCTCGCAACACGGTAACGGGCCAAAGCGACTGCCATCTTAGCCAAGGCCTCAGAACAAACACCAGGCCCAGGCTCCCTTTAGCCTGAGAAGCCCCGGGCTTGCTGCTGTACAGTGACAGGGGGCTGTGCACCCAGATGTGCAGGCACTTTGCAGCACCCCAAGGGGTAATGGCTTTGACCTATCAATTAGCGCCCATGAAGGGCTCATTAATTAGGGAGGACCTTTGTTGTGCCTCCATAGACACCTCTGCAAAAGTTCCGTCCCTCTTTATCTGGGGAGCTGTGGGGATGGTGGATAAATTCTTACCTAGCACTTTGGGTGCTGGACAATGCTGGGCTGCTTCCCCTGCTACCACTGCTGCAGTGCGGCTGTGAACGGGCTGGGACACGTAGGGGTGGTGAGGATGACGGACGTGCTGGCTTGAATTCCATCTATTGCCTGAGGCCGCTGTCCTGGTCCTGCTGCTGCAGGGCAGCCAGAGATGGGCTGGGGGGACACGGGAGCTGTATGGAGGGAGGACGCACTGGTTTTCCAGGCTCAAACAGCGTCTCCTGGCACTGGGTGCAGGTCTCAGAGCTGCTGCAGCTGCTGCTCCATCTGTCCAGGACTGAGGGGAGGCCGCCATTTTCCTGCCTGGCTCCTGCACCTGCATCGCTGCAGGAGACAGGCTGCTGCAGGGGGGCTGGGGATGGGCTGGGGGGACGTGGAGGTTGTGGCGATGGTGGGTGCGCAGATTTTGATTCTAATGTCTGTTGGAAGCCGTTGTTCTCATCCTCCAGCTGCAGAACAGCTTGAGGGCCATGGTGGTTCTGGCGAGGCTGGACACTCTGGTTCTGATTCTGGCTGGTGTTGGAGGCCGCTGGGCTGGTCCCACCACTGCGGTGCTGCTGGGGACGGGCTGGAGGGCTGTGCAGATTGTGTGAAGGGCTGATACGCCAGCTTTCCACAACCAACAGCGGCTGCTGGTGTTGGATGCAATTCTCAGGGGAGCCGCAGCGTCTGGTCCTTCTGCTACAGAACAAGGGGCAGCCGCCATATTTGCACCTGGCTGCTGCCTCTGGATTGTGGGTCACCTCAGGGCAGGTTCACCCATCTCTTTCAGCCCATGGTCATAGGCTCCCCCAGCGCCTGGTGGCCCCACCAATGGTGGGGGGAGCCCTGTGCCTGGCTTCTGCCAACCCAGAGGGCATCCAGGTCTCTGCCTGAGGGGCTGGATTTTGGTATCACCAGGACATTTGTTACATACCTCAGACCCTATTTATCTGGGGAGTTGTGGACATGGTGGACAAACTTGTCTCCATCACATCAGGTGCTGGAGGAAACACGTTTTTTTTCGCTGCTGCAGAGCAGCTGAGGACAGCCTGGAGAGACGTGGGAGTCGTGGCGACCGAGTCACACAAGAAGCAACTTCTGGGTCTGGCACTGCGTCACCTTGTCCTGTGGCAGCAAAATGGCTGCTGTGGGGAGCCCCGTACCCATCTCCTTTTGCCCCTGAGGGCGTCCAGAGCTGTGTCCAGGCCTTGGAGCTCACCCAACACTGGTGCCTCGCAGGGTTTGATTTTGGTACCACACGGACACATGTTCAACACCTGAGTCCCTCTTTATTTGGGGAGCTGTGGACGTGGTGGACGAACTCATTTGCAGCATGAGAGGCGCTTGAGGACACTTGGCATCTTCTGCTGCTGTGGGGCCTCTGAGGACAGGTTGGGGAGGCATCCAGGTTGTGGTGACGGTGGGAGCACAGGTTTTGACTCTGTCTTTTGTGTCCCGTTGTTCTCACCCTGCTGTTGCAGCGGAGATGGTGATAGTTCTGGAAGCCGTGGGGATTCTGGAGAGGCCGGACACTCTGGTTCTGATTCCGGCTGGTCTAGGAGGCCGCTGGGCTGGTCCCACCACTGCGGTGCTGCTGGGTATGGGCTGGAGGACTGTGAGGATTGTGGCGACAATGGACACTCCAGATTTCCAGGATCAAACAGTGGGAGCTGCTGTTGGATGTAGCTCTCAGGGAAACTGCAGCGTCTGGTCCTTCGGCCACAGAACAAGGGGCAGCCGCCTTTTTCCCGCCCGGCTTCTCTATCTGCATCACGGAGCCTGTGGAGAGAGGAGGCTGCTGAGGCCTCAGCTGCAGGCGGGACACAGGGCCTCTCCTCCGCAGCACGGCCCAGAGCTGGCAAGGCTCCCCAGCACCACGGGCTGAGCTGCTGGCCGGCCTGGGCCGAGGTGGACCCCTGCACCTCATGGCACCACCGAGCACGGGGATTCCTCTGGGCAGGTTCACTGCTCGGGAGCGGGTGACAGTGAGCATCTCGCTTTCTTGTGCAATCTCATCCCCTGCTCCTTCTCCTCCTGCCCTGGCTTTGCCTGTGCCTGCCAGTCCTGGGGCTGCTCTTGCCCAGGCAGGGTCAGTTTGAGCTAAGCCTGGCCCCAGTCAGGGCGGGCTCCTGGGAAGGCGGCCCAGGGATTAAGAGGCCAATTGAAGCATCCGACAGCAGCAGAATCCTCAGCAGAGTTCTTTGCCCAGCCAGTAACTGGCCACTCCGCAGCAGCCGGACTAGAAATTCTTTGTGGTACACGCAGCCACCTAAGGAAGCAGTGGTGGGAAAAGCAATAACTCACTTTTTTGCCTTCCTGCATTTCCAGACCATGAGGAAAATTAACAGAAGTGCAAGTGGCACAGTAGACGCGGCTATTATTCTGCTTATAGTGGAGAATTTTCGCATAACATCAGGACCGCTAACACTTGCACTCCCCTGGGGATTGGGAGCACCTGTGGTACTCTCGCCGACCACATCTGGAGGAGAAATTCAAGATGTTAGTCCATCCTGTGCACCACTGCTAAGCTTGCAGCACGTTTGATATGGCCAGCAATTTCCTGGTTTCTCTCAGTGCTGCTCCCTGGAGACACCGTCCCACCCTCTGGGACAGGACTCCCATCCTTTGGGACAGGACTCCCACCCTTTGGGACAGAACTCCCATCCTTTGGGACAGGACTCCCACCTTTTGGGACAGGACTCCCATCCTTTGGGACAGGACTCCCACCCTTTGGGACAGGTTGTCCCACCAAACAAAACCCAGAAGGCCAGAAGGACAGCATGGGGGGAGCGCAGCTGCTTGGCCAGTCACTCCTTTGAGGGACACGGACAAAAGCCGTCCCTGCAGCAGGCATTGCCAGCCCCAGCTCTGCCCCCCAGTCCAGCTCCCACAGGCGCAGGGGACGGAGTCCGGCCCTCTCAAGAGGGACATGAGCCTTGCTCTCCCCGTCTGCCTTTTCTCCTGCATGGGCATCGCTTGCAGCCGCTCCCAGGTTTTGGGACGTGTCTCCTGTTCAGGGACCCCACCAAGACTGCTCAGTACCTGAGTTCGTCCAATGGAATTCATTTAGGCTGCTGGGCTGGTAACCTCTGGGCCTTGGCAGCCCTGTCAGAAAGCAGAGACGAGAGGTAAAGCCTCAGCACGGCTCAGGCACAGAGGATGCAGGGGGACGGGGAGGTTCCCTCTAAGCCCCTGCCCGATCTGGCCGTCAGGGCATCGCTCTGGACCTCAGATCCCCTTTGGGATCCCGCTCGGTGCTGCTCCTGTGCTTTGAGCCTCTGCGGACCTCAGGGCAAGCTTTGGGCCGCAGCTACAGCGGGAGGTGCGTTTGCACAACAGTCACATTCCCCATCAGCTGCAGAACGTGGCCCAGACGGCACGAGCCCAAAGCACTTTGTGTTTTGGCTGTGAGGTGATGTGCAAGAGCGGGCACTGGGGGAAGAGCCTGCTGACACACACCCATCCTGATGGGTGACACTGCCTGACCATGCGACAGTGATTACCTGGCATACCAGCGGCTGGCATCGCCTCTGCTGCTTCACCAGAGCCCGGCAGGGAGCTGCGGCTTCCTTCCGGAAACACCTCCTTCTGCACAGCCTTGCGGTTCGTCTCTTGAGAAAGAAAGAGGGAGGGCTGGATCAGATGGAACCGTTCCCCATGAGGGAGATTGGTATCTTCGGGGGGCAAGACGTCTCAAAGGCACGGCTAAGGTTTAGAAACCAGGGCTGGGCTTCTGAGGCTGCGCCTGGCAGTGCTCCGAACAACAGCCACGTCTGGCCCTGCTGGGACACCAGGAAATGGCACGTGACCTTCTGGTTTGCACTGCACATTGTGGGCAAACTTTAGGGTGATGCTGAGCGCCGTCCTTCAAAGAGAACGGGAAGAAGCTGCAGCCAGGCCAGCTGGGGAAACAGCCCTTTGGAGAAGACTCCTCTGCAAGGCCCTCCTGCCCTTCCTGGAAGCACCAGCACCAGGCACGTTTGCCTCATCCCAGCAGCTGCCCCTGGCACTTGGCTTGAACCACAAGTGGCTGCGCAATCCCTGCACCATCTCTCTGGCAGCTGCAAGGCGTGACACCAGCATTGCTGCAGCGGGGCTCTGATCGACCCCTTCCTGCTGTACAGCCTGTCCAGACCAGTACCTAAACCTTCGGATGCTGAGACTCACAGCTAATTCTGAGTAAAATATACCCACCCTGTGCTCTGCGCAGTTCATCCAGGAGTTGCTTCATGACTTCTGATGGCTCTGGGGTTGTTTTTGCTTCTTCAGCTTCATGTATTGGTCTTGGAAGACCTTAGAAACAAGATTCAGTTACAAGTGAGATTAATACATTACAGAAAAACAAGGCAGAGGTTGTGAGCTCAGCACAGACAGACTGCTCACCCCTGGGACGCCAGCCGGGCCGTAGCCCAGCACGCTGCCGAGGAGCCGGAAAAGTCCATCCTTCGGGATCATCTGTCAATAAAGAGCCAGAGAAGCTTCCATCACCTGCTGTGATCTGCATGGGCAGCACTGAATGGCAGAAGCGGTGAGGGGACCGCGCAAGGAGAGGGCACGCACACGAGCAGGTCTGTCCTCACACCCGCAGACCTGCCCGGCTGGCGGACCCTGGGGCTTGGGGCTGGCAGCTCCCAAAGGGAGGAAAAAGCCATGACGTACCCATGGCATGTCCTGGAGGCTCGGTCCTGGAACCCAGACGGGAACCTGGATCAGCTTTGCCCACAGGCGCGGCTGCAAAGAAACGCAGGACACAACAGCTCCCGTGACACAGTTCAAGATGCTTCTTCAGCTCGGAGTGGCCGGGAGTGGAATGCAAAGACGGGATTGCTCCGCGGCACTCATCCCTCCCTTCCGCTCGGGAGCGTGGGGCAAAGAGTCACCACGTGCCTGCAGCGGCACCGTGCTGGGACCAAACGAAGCCCGTGCAGAGCTGCCGGGAGAAAGGACTCCCTGGAGCTGACAGCAGCTCCAGACTCAACCCCAGCCAGACACTGCCCTGGTATTTGGCACCGGGGCACCTCAGGCTCCAAGACCCTGGCAAAGGCAGCTTGGCAAGGGAAAGCGCCCCAGGGAACATCACTGAGCCTGACCCGTTCCCTCTCGGCTCTCCTCCCTGTATGAGTGGGGGCCACACAAGGAGCAACTTGCATTTCACATGCAACTTACCTCCAGGATACCGCAAGGGCTCCGAAACTACATCCAGCCAGGAAGCTGGATAATCGTTGCCACCAGCCTCATCTAGAAACAAGCACAGAGAAGAAATGTTTCCATTGCCCGCTGGGATCCACTGCTGCCTTAGGGAACCGCAGGCACTGGAATGGGATCGGGCGCCCACATGGGAGTGGACAGTTGGAGTTGGACATTGCCAAAACTGCAGAGGGGCCGGTGACCTCTTGGCCGGCTCTGGCTGCTCTGACACACTCTGTTCAGGCCACGAGAAACAGCTCTTGAGGAGAGGATGGACCAACACAGGGGCCCTGGGGCCTTCCCTCCCAGGGGAGCTCTGGCACACAGAGGAAGCACTGGAGGGAACAACCATCACCCCACTGCCTGGGGAGAAGAGCCCGCTGGCCGTGAAAGGCTGCACCGCTCACCTGCTCCCCGTGCTCGCCACGGAGCAGCCTGGGCAGGCCCGGCATGCAGGGCCAGCAGGAGGAGGAGGAAGAGGAGGCGGCGGGTGGGGAACATGGTCCCGTGCACTCGCAACGTCTTTGTGCTGCGGCGGCTGCTGCTGCTGCTGCTGCTGCTGCTGCTGCTGCTGCTGCTGCTGCTGCTGCTGCTGCACTGGGGGCCGGGGGCTGCGCAGCCGCTTCTTATTGTTGGCGCGGCACTGTGGGCTCTGTGACGTCACAATCACTGTCACCTCCCGGCTGGGCCGAGGCCGTGTGGAGATGGCTCAGAGTGCTGGTGGCAGGTGCTGAAGCAGAGCCTGGGAGCTACCTCCCAGGAGGGGAGCATGTCCCGTGGGGCAGCTCCGTGCAAGGGCTGAGACACCGTCCCGCCTGGGGCTGGGCCCACAGCTCTGCCCTGTTCTGCGGGCACTGGCACAGGGGCAGGAGGAGCTCAAAGTGCCCAGAACTGCAGGAGACCACAGCCACGGGACTGCTGACCTCCTTGGGTGCTGTCAGTGGCTGCTCGTCAGCCCCAAGAGTGTGGGATTTCAGTCTGCAGACAAGCTCAAGGTTGGCAGCTTCCAGGCTGGAACCTGGTCTGGCGCCTTGGGGGACCTCAAGGATCACTTTTGTTTTACCGGGAAGATAAAGCCTTTGATTTTCCATTTCTTCTTAATGCTCAGACTGGTTGGGGCTCTGAGCCAACAGATGCTGTTGAAGATGTCCCTGCTCAGTGCAAGGTGTTGTGAGCGGTGGAGGGGCCATTGACTTCTTGGCCGGCTCTGGCTGCTCTGACACACTGTGTTCAGGCCATGAGAAACAGCTCTTGAGGAGAGGATGGACCAACACAGGGCCCCTGGGGGCTTCGCTCCCGGGAGAGCTCTGGCACACAGGAAGCCTCGTAAAGCACTGGAGGGAACAACGATCACCTGCGCTGCCCGGGAGAAGCGTTAAAACCGTTTACCTCGCAACACCGTAATGGGCCAAAGCGACTGCCATCTTAGCCAAGGCCTCAAAACGAGCACCAGGCCCAGGCTCCCTTTAGCCTAGGAAGCCCTGGGCTTGCTGCTGTACAGTGACAGGGGGCTGTGCACCCAGATGTGCAGGCACTTTGCAGCACCCCAAGGCTGATGGCCTTGACCTGTCAATTAGGGCCACTCAAGGGCTCATTAATTAGGGAGGGCCTTTGTTGTGCCTCCAGTACATTTGCTCGTCGGGCTCATATCCTTAGAGGTGCTCTGGATGGCTTCCCACTTTTATCTGGGTATCCCATTTGACAAGGTCCATGGCCAGATGACCCCGCTGCAACAAACGCTGCCTCACCCCACAGCCCCTCACCGTTCCGTGCGACTGCCCAGGCTGGGCTCCTGTCACCACCTCCCGCACCGTGTGTTGGTCACATTGGTGTCACCGACTGTTTCAGACCATGGCTATGGGCTCCCGCAGCCCCTGGTGGCCCCCCTGCTGGTGGGGGGAGCCCAGCGCCCGGCTCCTGCCGACCCGGAGGGGATGCAGGGTTGTGCCTGCGAGTTGATTTTGGTACAACCAAGACACATGTGCAACATAGCAGTCCCCTTTATTTGGGAAACTGTGGGGATGGTGGACGCACGTCACCAGCACTATGGGAGCTGGATGACATTGGGCTTTTTCCATGCCTTCAGTAGCTTCAGGTCAGCAAAGAATGGGCTCTGGGAACGCTGGGGTGGCGACGAGGCTGGACGTGCTTCCTTGACGCCAATCTGATGCTGCAGAGCACCATTCTGGTCCTGTCCCTGCAGAGCAGATGGTGATGGGCCAGAAGGACGCAGGGGTGGAGAGGAGTGCGGACGAGCTGACTTGAAGTCCATAAGTTTCTTGATGATGTTATTGGGCTCCCACTGCTGCTCGGCAGCCGATGATGTGCTGAGGGGAGACAGGAGCTGTAGGGATGGAGGATGTGCCAGTTTTGCAAGCAAGGACAGCAGCTGCTGGTTTTGGGTGTACCTCTCAGAAGTGCCACAGTGCCAGGTCTTCTTCTCTGGGGTGAGGGGTGGCTGCCATATTCCAGACCGCCTGGCTGCTGCCTCTGCATCACGGAGCCTGTGGAGAGAGGAGGCTGCTGAGGCCTCAGCTGCAGGCGGGACACAGGGCCTGTCCTCCGCAGCACGGCCCAGAGCTGGCAAGGCTCCCCAGCACCACGGGCTGAGCTGCTGGCCGGCCTGGGCCGAGGTGGACCCCTGCACTCATGGCACCACCGAGCACGGGGATTCCTCTGGGCAGGTTCACTGCTCAGGAGCGGGTGACAGTGAGCATCTCGCTTTCTTGGGCAATCTCATCCCCTGCTCCTTCTCCTCCTGCCCTGGCTTTGCCTGTGCCTGCCAGTCCTGGGGCTGCTCTTGCCCAGGCAGGGTCAGTTTGAGCTAAGCCTGGCCCCAGTCAGGGCGGGCTCCTGGGAAGGTGGCCCAGGGATTAAGAGGCCAATTGAAGCATCCGACAGCAGCAGAATCCTCAGCAGAGTTCTTTGCCCAGCCAGTAACTGGCCACTCCGCAGCAGCCGGACTAGAAATTCTTTGTGGTACACGCAGCCACCTAAGGAAGCAGTGGTGGGAAAAGCAATAACTCACTTTTTAGCCGTCCTCCACTGCCAGATCGCGACGCAGAAGAGCACTATTACCAGTGGTATGGAAATTATAGTTGTTACTGTGAATACGACGCAGCGCTTTCCCAAAACTTCACGGCAGAAAACACTTGAGCTCCCCTTGGGATTGGGACCACCTGTGGTTGTGTTACCAGCCACATCTGGAGGAGAAATTCAGATGTTAGTCCATCCTGTGCACCACTGCTAAGCTTGCAGCACCTTCTATACGGCCAGCAAGTTCCTGGTTTCCCTTGGGGCTGCTGGCTGGAGGCACCATCCCACCCTCTGGGACAGGACTCCCATCCTTTGGGACAGGACTCCCACCCTTTGGGACAGGTTGTCCCACCAAACAAAACCCAGAAGGTCAGAAGGACAGCATGGGGGGAGCGCAGCTGCTTGGCCAGTCGCTCCTTTGAGGGACACGGACAAAAGCCGTCCCTGCAGCAGGCATTGCCAGCCCCAGCTCTGCCCCCCAGTCCAGCTCCCACAGGCGCAGGGGACGGAGTCCGGCCCTCTCAAGAGGGACATGTGCCTTGCTCTCCCCGTCTGCCTTTTCTCCTGCGTGGGCATCACTTGCAGCCGCTCCCAGGTTTTGGGATGTGTCTCCTGTTCAGGGACCCCACCAAGACCGCTCAGTACCTGAGTTCGTCCTATGGAATTCATTTAGGCTGCTGGGCTGGTAACCTCCAGGCCTTGGCAGCCCTGTCAGAAAGCAGAGACGAGAGGTAAAGCCTCAGCACGGCTCAGGCACAGAGGATGCAGGGGGACGGGGAGGTTCCCTCTAAGCCCCTGCCCGATCTGGCCGTCAGGGCATCGCTCTGGACCTCAGATCCCCTTTGGGATCCCGCTCGGTGCTGCTCCTGTGCCTTGAGCCTCTGGGGACTCAGGGCAAGCTCTGGGCCGCAGCTACAGCGGGAGGTGCGTTTGTGCAACAGTCACATTCCCCATCAGCTGCAGAACGTGGCCCAGACGGCACGAACCCAAAGCACTTTGTGTTTTGGCTGTGAGGTGATGTGCAAGAGCGGGCACTGGGGAAAGAGCCTGCTGACACACACCCATCCTGATGGGTGACACTGCCTGACCATGCGACAGTGATTACCTGGCATACCAGCGGCTGGCATCGCCTCTGCTGCTTCACCAGAGCCCGGCAGGGAGCTGCGGCTTCCTTCCGGAAACACCTCCTTCTGCACAGCCTTGCGGTTCGTCTCTTGAGAAAGAAAGAGGGAGGGCTGGATCAGATGGAACCGTTCCCCATGAGGGAGATTGGTATCTTCGGGGGGCAAGACGTCTCAAAGGCACGGCTAAGGTTTAGAAACCAGGGCTGGGCTTCTGAGGCTGCGCCTGGCAGTGCTCCGAACAACAGCCACGTCTGGCCCTGCTGGGACACCAGGAAATGGCACGTGACCTTCTGGTTTGCACTGCACATTGTGGGCAAACTTTAGGGTGATGCTGAGCGCCATCCTTCAAAGAGAACGGGAAGAAGCTGCAGCCAGGCCAGCTGGGGAAACAGCCCTTTGGAGAAGACTCCTCTGCAAGGCCCTCCTGCCCTTCCTGGAAGCACCAGCACCAGGCACGTTTGCCTCATCCCAGCAGCTGCCCCTGGCACTTGGCTTGAACCACAAGTGGCCGCACAAGCCCTGCACCATCTCTCTGGCAGCTGCAAGGCGTGACACCAGCATTGCTGCAGCGGGGCTCTGATCGACCCCTTCCTGCTGTACAGCCTGTCCAGACCGGTACCTAAACCTTTGGATGCTGAGACTCACAGCTAATTCTGAGTAAAATATACCCACTGTGTGTTCTGCGCAGTTCATCCAGCTTTTGTCTCCTGACTTCCAATGAATCTGGGGCCTTTTTTCCTCCTTCAGCTTCATACATTGGTCTTGGAAGACCTTAGAAACAAGATTTTGTTCTATGTGAGATTAATGCATCACAGAAAAACAAGGCAGAGGTTGTGAGCTCAGCACAGACAGACTGCTCACCCCTGGGACGCCAGCCGGGCCGTAGCCCAGCACGCTGCCGAGGAGCCGGAAAAGTCCATCCTTCGGGATCATCTGTCAATAAAGAGCCAGAGAAGCTTCCATCACCTGCTGTGATCTGCATGGGCAGCACTGAATGGCAGAAGCGGTGAGGGGACCGCGCAAGGAGAGGGCACGCACACGAGCAGGTCTGTCCTCACACCCGCAGACCTGCCCGGCTGGCGGACCCTGGGGCTTGGGGCTGGCAGCTCCCAAAGGGAGGAAAAAGCCATGACGTACCCATGGCATGTCCTGGAGGCTCGGTCCTGGAACCCAGACGGGAACCTGGATCAGCTTTGCCCACAGGCGCGGCTGCAAAGAAACGCAGGACACAACAGCTCCCGTGACACAGTTCAAGATGCTTCTTCAGCTCGGAGTGGCCGGGAGTGGAATGCAAAGACGGGATTGCTCCGCGGCACTCATCCCTCCCTTCCGCTCGGGAGCGTGGGGCAAAGAGTCACCACGTGCCTGCAGCGGCACCGTGCTGGGACCAAACGAAGCCCGTGCAGAGCTGCCGGGAGAAAGGACTCCCTGGAGCTGACAGCAGCTCCAGACTCAACCCCAGCCAGACACTGCCCTGGTATTTGGCACCGGGGCACCTCAGGCTCCAAGACCCTGGCAAAGGCAGCTTGGCAAGGGAAAGCGCCCCAGGGAACATCACTGAGCCTGACCCGTTCCCTCTCGGCTCTCCTCCCTGTATGAGTGGGGGCCACACAAGGAGCAACTTGCATTTCACATGCAACTTACCTCCAGGATACCGCAAGGGCTCCGAAACTACATCCAGCCAGGAAGCTGGATAATCGTTGCCACCAGCCTCATCTAGAAACAAGCACAGAGAAGAAATGTTTCCATTGCCCGCTGGGATCCACTGCTGCCTCAGGGAACCGCAGGCACTGGAATGGGATCGGGCGCCCACATGGGAGTGGACAGTTGGAGTTGGACATTGCCAAAACTGCAGAGGGGCCGGTGACCTCTTGGCCGGCTCTGGCTGCTCTGACACACTCTGTTCAGGCCACGAGAAACAGCTCTTGAGGAGAGGATGGACCAACACAGGGGCCCTGGGGCCTTCCCTCCCAGGGGAGCTCTGGCACACAGAGGAAGCACTGGAGGGAACAACCATCACCCCACTGCCTGGGGAGAAGAGCCCGCTGGCCGTGAAAGGCTGCACCGCTCACCTGCTCCCCGTGCTCGCCACGGAGCAGCCTGGGCAGGCCCGGCATGCAGGGCCAGCAGGAGGAGGAGGAAGAGGAGGCGGCGGGTGGGGAACATGGTCCCGTGCACTCGCAACGTCTTTGTGCTGCGGCGGCTGCTGCTGCTGCTGCTGCTGCTGCTGCTGCTGCTGCTGCTGCTGCTGCTGCTGCTGCTGCTGCACTGGGGGCCGGGAGCTGCGCAGCCGCTTCTTATTGTTGGCGCGGCACTGTGGGCTCTGTGACGTCACAATCACTGTCACCTCCCGGCTGGGCCGAGGCCGTGTGGAGATGGCTCAGAGTGCTGGTGGCAGGTGCTGAAGCAGAGCCTGGGAGCTACCTCCCAGGAGGGGAGCATGTCCCGTGGGGCAGCTCCCTGCAAGGGCTGAGACACCGTCCCGCCTGGGGCTGGGCCCACAGCTCTGCCCTGTTCTGCGGGCACTGGCACAGGGGCAGGAGGAGCTCAAAGTGCCCAGAACTGCAGGAGACCACAGCCACGGGACTGCTGACCTCCTTGGGTGCTGTCAGTGGCTGCTCGTCAGCCCCAAGAGTGTGGGATTTCAGTCTGCAGACAAGCTCAAGGTTGGCAGCTTCCAGGCTGGAACCTGGTCTGGCGCCTTGGGGGACCTCAAGGATCACTTTTGTTTTACCGGGAAGATAAAGCCTTTGATTTTCCATTTCTTCTTAATGCTCAGACTGGTTGGGGCTCTGAGCCAACAGATGCTGTTGAAGATGTCCCTGCTCAGTGCAAGGTGTTGTGAGCGGTGGAGGGGCCATTGACTTCTTGGCCGGCTCTGGCTGCTCTGACACACTGTGTTCAGGCCATGAGAAACAGCTCTTGAGGAGAGGATGGACCAACACAGGGCCCCTGGGGGCTTCGCTCCCGGGAGAGCTCTGGCACACAGGAAGCCTCGTAAAGCACTGGAGGGAACAACGATCACCTGCGCTGCCCGGGAGAAGCGTTAAAACCGTTTACCTCGCAACACCGTAATGGGCCAAAGCGACTGCCATCTTAGCCAAGGCCTCAAAACGAGCACCAGGCCCAGGCTCCCTTTAGCCTAGGAAGCCCTGGGCTTGCTGCTGTACAGTGACAGGGGGCTGTGCACCCAGATGTGCAGGCACTTTGCAGCACCCCAAGGCTGATGGCCTTGACCTGTCAATTAGGGCCACTCAAGGGCTCATTAATTAGGGAGGGCCTTTGTTGTGCCTCCAGTACATTTGCTCGTCGGGCTCATATCCTTAGAGGTGCTCTGGATGGCTTCCCACTTTTATCTGGGTATCCCATTTGACAAGGTCCATGGCCAGATGACCCCGCTGCAACAAACGCTGCCTCACCCCACAGCCCCTCACCGTTCCGTGCGACTGCCCAGGCTGGGCTCCTGTCACCACCTCCCGCACCGTGTGTTGGTCACATTGGTGTCACCGACTGTTTCAGACCATGGCTATGGGCTCCCGCAGCCCCTGGTGGCCCCCCTGCTGGTGGGGGGAGCCCAGCGCCCGGCTCCTGCCGACCCGGAGGGGATGCAGGGTTGTGCCTGCGAGTTGATTTTGGTACAACCAAGACACATGTGCAACATAACAGTCCCCTTTATTTGGGAAACTGTGGGGATGGTGGACGCACGTCACCAGCACTATGGGAGCTGGATGACATTGGGCTTTTTCCATGCCTTCAGTAGCTTCAGGTCAGCAAAGAATGGGCTCTGGGAACGCTGGGGTGGCGACGAGGCTGGACGTGCTTCCTTGACGCCAATCTGATGCTGCAGAGCACCATTCTGGTCCTGTCCCTGCAGAGCAGATGGTGATGGGCCAGAAGGACGCAGGGGTGGAGAGGAGTGCGGACGAGCTGACTTGAAGTCCATAAGTTTCTTGATGATGTTATTGGGCTCCCACTGCTGCTCGGCAGCCGATGATGTGCTGGGGGGAGACAGGAGCTGTAGGGATGGAGGATGTGCCAGTTTTGCAAGCAAGGACAGCAGCTGCTGGTTTTGGGTGTACCTCTCAGAAGTGCCACAGTGCCAGGTCTTCTTCTCTGGGGTGAGGGGTGGCTGCCATATTCCAGACCGCCTGGCTGCTGCCTCTGCATCACGGAGCCTGTGGAGAGAGGAGGCTGCTGAGGCCTCAGCTGCAGGCGGGACACAGGGCCTGTCCTCCGCAGCACGGCCCAGAGCTGGCAAGGCTCCCCAGCACCACGGGCTGAGCTGCTGGCCGGCCTGGGCCGAGGTGGACCCCTGCACCTCATGGCACCACCGAGCACGGGGATTCCTCTGGGCAGGTTCACTGCTCGGGAGCGGGTGACAGTGAGCATCTCGCTTTCTTGGGCAATCTCATCCCCTGCTCCTTCTCCTCCTGCCCTGGCTTTGCCTGTGCCTGCCAGTCCTGGGGCTGCTCTTGCCCAGGCAGGGTCAGTTTGAGCTAAGCCTGGCCCCAGTCAGGGCGGGCTCCTGGGAAGGCGGCCCAGGGATTAAGAGGCCAATTGAAGCATCCGACAGCAGCAGAATCCTCAGCAGAGTTCTTTGCCCAGCCAGTAACTGGCCACTCCGCAGCAGCCCGACTAGAAATCCTTTGTGGTACACGCAGCCACCTAAGGAAGCAGTGGTGGGAAAAGCAATAACTCACTTTTTAGCCGTCCTCCACTGCCAGATCGCGACGCAGAAGAGCACTATTACCAGTGGTATGGAAATTATAGTTGTTACTGTGAATACGACGCAGCGCTTTCCCAAAACTTCACGGCAGAAAACACTTGAGCTCCCCTTGGGATTGGGACCACCTGTGGTTGTGTTACCAGCCACATCTGGAGGAGAAATTCAGATGTTAGTCCATCCTGTGCACCACTGCTAAGCTTGCAGCACCTTCTATACGGCCAGCAAGTTCCTGGTTTCCCTTGGGGCTGCTGGCTGGAGGCACCATCCCACCCTCTGGGACAGGACTCCCATCCTTTGGGACAGGACTCCCACCCTTTGGGACAGGTTGTCCCACCAAACAAAACCCAGAAGGTCAGAAGGACAGCACGGGGGGAGCGCAGCTGCTTGGCCAGTCGCTCCTTTGAGGGACACGGACAAAAGCCGTCCCTGCAGCAGGCATTGCCAGCCCCAGCTCTGCCCCCCAGTCCAGCTCCCACAGGCGCAGGGGACGGAGTCCGGCCCTCTCAAGAGGGACATGAGCCTTGCTCTCCCCGTCTGCCTTTTCTCCTGCGTGGGCATCGCTTGCAGCCGCTCCCAGGTTTTGGGATGTGTCTCCTGTTCAGGGACCCCACCAAGACCGCTCAGTACCTGAGTTCGTCCTATGGAATTCATTTAGGCTGCTGGGCTGGTAACCTCCGGGCCTTGGCAGCCCTGTCAGAAAGCAGAGACGAGAGGTAAAGCCTCAGCACGGCTCAGGCACAGAGGATGCAGGGGGACGGGGAGGTTCCCTCTAAGCCCCTGCCCGATCTGGCCGTCAGGGCATCGCTCTGGACCTCAGATCCCCTTTGGGATCCCGCTCGGTGCTGCTCCTGTGCCTTGAGCCTCTGGGGACTCAGGGCAAGCTCTGGGCCGCAGCTACAGCGGGAGGTGCGTTTGTGCAACAGTCACATTCCCCATCAGCTGCAGAACGTGGCCCAGACGGCACGAACCCAAAGCACTTTGTGTTTTGGCTGTGAGGTGATGTGCAAGAGCGGGCACTGGGGAAAGAGCCTGCTGACACACACCCATCCTGATGGGTGACACTGCCTGACCATGCGACAGTGATTACCTGGCATACCAGCGGCTGGCATCGCCTCTGCTGCTTCACCAGAGCCCGGCAGGGAGCTGCGGCTTCCTTCCGGAAACACCTCCTTCTGCACAGCCTTGCGGTTCGTCTCTTGAGAAAGAAAGAGGGAGGGCTGGATCAGATGGAACCGTTCCCCATGAGGGAGATTGGTATCTTCGGGGGGCAAGACGTCTCAAAGGCACGGCTAAGGTTTAGAAACCAGGGCTGGGCTTCTGAGGCTGCGCCTGGCAGTGCTCCGAACAACAGCCACGTCTGGCCCTGCTGGGACACCAGGAAATGGCACGTGACCTTCTGGTTTGCACTGCACATTGTGGGCAAACTTTAGGGTGATGCTGAGCGCCGTCCTTCAAAGAGAACGGGAAGAAGCTGCAGCCAGGCCAGCTGGGGAAACAGCCCTTTGGAGAAGACTCCTCTGCAAGGCCCTCCTGCCCTTCCTGGAAGCACCAGCACCAGGCACGTTTGCCCCATCCCAGCAGCTGCCCCTGGCACTTGGCTTGAACCACAAGTGGCTGCGCAATCCCTGCACCATCTCTCTGGCAGCTGCAAGGCGTGACACCAGCATTGCTGCAGCGGGGCTCTGATCGACCCCTTCCTGCTGTACAGCCTGTCCAGACCGGTACCTAAACCTTTGGATGCTGAGACTCACAGCTAATTCTGAGTAAAATATACCCACTGTGTGTTCTGCGCAGTTCATCCAGCTTTTGTCTCCTGACTTCCAATGAATCTGGGGCCTTTTTTCCTCCTTCAGCTTCATACATTGGTCTTGGAAGACCTTAGAAACAAGATTTTGTTCTATGTGAGATTAATGCATCACAGAAAAACAAGGCAGAGGTTGTGAGCTCAGCACAGACAGACTGCTCACCCCTGGGACGCCAGCCGGGCCGTAGCCCAGCACGCTGCCGAGGAGCCGGAAAAGTCCATCCTTCGGGATCATCTGTCAATAAAGAGCCAGAGAAGCTTCCATCACCTGCTGTGATCTGCATGGGCAGCACTGAATGGCAGAAGCGGTGAGGGGACCGCGCAAGGAGAGGGCACGCACACGAGCAGGTCTGTCCTCACACCCGCAGACCTGCCCGGCTGGCGGACCCTGGGGCTTGGGGCTGGCAGCTCCCAAAGGGAGGAAAAAGCCATGACGTACCCATGGCATGTCCTGGAGGCTCGGTCCTGGAACCCAGACGGGAACCTGGATCAGCTTTGCCCACAGGCGCGGCTGCAAAGAAACGCAGGACACAACAGCTCCCGTGACACAGTTCAAGATGCTTCTTCAGCTCGGAGTGGCCGGGAGTGGAATGCAAAGACGGGATTGCTCCGCGGCACTCATCCCTCCCTTCCGCTCGGGAGCGTGGGGCAAAAAGTCACATCACTGAGCCTGACCCGTTCCCTCTCGGCTCTCCTCCCTGTCTGAGTGGGGGCCACACAAGGAGCAACTTGCATTTCACATGCAACTTACCTCCAGGATACCGCAAGGGCTCCGAAGCTACATCCAGCCAGGAAGCTGGATAATCGTTGCCACCAGCCTCATCTAGAAACAAGCACAGAGAAGAAATGTTTCCATTGCCCGCTGGGATCCACTGCTGCCTTAGGGAACCGCAGGCACTGGAATGGGATCGGGCGCCCACATGGGAGTGGACAGTTGGAGCTGGACATTGCCAAAACTGCAGAGGGGCCGGTGACCTCTTGGCCGGCTCTGGCTGCTCTGACACACTCTGTTCAGGCCACGAGAAACAGCTCTTGAGGAGAGGATGGACCAACACAGGGGCCCTGGGGCCTTCCCTCCCAGGGGAGCTCTGGCACACAGAGGAAGCACTGGAGGGAACAACCATCACCCCACTGCCTGGGGAGAAGAGCCCGCTGGCCGTGAAAGGCTGCACCGCTCACCTGCTCCCCGTGCTCGCCACGGAGCAGCCTGGGCAGGCCCGGCATGCAGGGCCAGCAGGAGGAGGAGGAAGAGGAGGCGGCGGGTGGGGAACATGGTCCCGTGCACTCGCAACGTCTTTGTGCTGCTGCTGCTGCTGCTGCTGCTGCTGCTGCACTGGGGGCCGGGAGCTGCGCAGCCGCTTCTTATTGTTGGCGCGGCACTGTGGGCTCTGTGACGTCACAATCACTGTCACCTCCCGGCTGGGCCGAGGCCGTGTGGAGATGGCTCAGAGTGCTGGTGGCAGGTGCTGAAGCAGAGCCTGGGAGCTACCTCCCAGGAGGGGAGCATGTCCCGTGGGGCAGCTCCGTGCAAGGGCTGAGACACCGTCCCGCCTGGGGCTGGGCCCACAGCTCTGCCCTGTTCTGCGGGCACTGGCACAGGGGCAGGAGGAGCTCAAAGTGCCCAGAACTGCAGGAGACCACAGCCACGGGACTGCTGACCTCCTTGGGTGCTGTCAGTGGCTGCTCGTCAGCCCCAAGAGTGTGGGATTTCAGTCTGCAGACAAGCTCAAGGTTGGCAGCTTCCAGGCTGGAACCTGGTCTGGCGCCTTGGGGGACCTCAAGGATCACTTTTGTTTTACCGGGAAGATAAAGCCTTTGATTTTCCATTTCTTCTTAATGCTCAGACTGGTTGGGGCTCTGAGCCAACAGATGCTGTTGAAGATGTCCCTGCTCAGTGCAAGGCCACGGGACTGCTGACCTCCTCGGGTGCTGTCAGCGGCTGCTCGTCAGCCCCAAGATTTCAGTCTCCAGACAAGCGCAAGGTCCCCTCCTGTCGGCAGCTTCCAGGCTGGAGCCCGGTCTGGAGCCTTGGGGGACCCCAGGGATCACGAGTTGCTTTGGTTTTACAGGAAAGATAAAGCCTTTGATTTTCCATTTCTTCTTAATGCTCGGGCTGGTGGGGGCTCTGAGGCACCAGATGCTGTTGAAGATGTCCCTGCTTATTGCCGGGTGTTGGACTAGATGAGCTTTGAAGGTCCCTTTCTTCGGGGTGCTTGAGGGTATGGAGCTGGTTCTGTTGCTGCAGGGAAACTGGGGCCAGGCCGGGGGGTTTCTGGGGCCCAGGGGATGATGGACATGATGGATTTAATTCCATCTGCTGCTCAAGGCCTCTGTCTTGGTCCCACAACTGCAAGGCAGACAGTGATGGGATGGGTGGATGCACGGGCCACAAGATGGTGGACGTACTGTGCTCCACTCCATTGGGTGCCTCAGGATGCTGGGCTTGTTCAACAGCCGCCGGGCAGCTGGGTACAGGCTGGAAGGACATGGAAGCCATGGGGAGGAAGAATGCACCAGTTATCCAGGCTGGCATGGAAGCTGCTGGTGTTGGGTGCAGCTTTCTGAGCTGCCACAGCTGCTGCTCCTTCCGTCCAGGACTGAGGGGCGGCCGCCATTTTCCCGCCTGGCTCCTGCACCTGCATCGCTGCAGGAGACAGGCTGCTGCAGGGGGGCTGGGGAGGGCTGGGGGGACGTGGAGGTTGTGGCCACCGTGGGCACACAGGATTTGATTACAACGTCTGCTGGAGTTCATTGTTCTGCATCTGCCACTGCAGGGCAGCCGGTGATGGCCTGGGGGACATGAAGACCGTGGGGATGATGGCTGCTCTGTTTTTCATTCCAACTGGTATTAGAGACCACAGGACTGGTTCACCACTGCAGGGCTTCTGGGGTTGGGCTGAGAGGACACAGGGGCCATAGAGATGGTGGACGCCCTGGTCTGTACCCCATGGGGTGCCTGAGGACCGGCCCAGATTTCCCAGAGAGGTGGTAGATGCCCCATCCATCCCTGGAGACTTTCAAGCTGTAGGGATGGAGGATGTGCCGGTTTTGCAAGCAGGGGCAGCAGCTGCTGGTTTTGGGCGTGCCTCTCAGAAGTGCCACAGCGCCTGGTCTTCTTTTCTGGAGTGAGGGGCGGCTGCCATATTCCCGCCTGCCTGGCTGCTGCCTCCGCACGGCGGAGCCTGTGGAGAGAGGCGGCTGCTGAGGCCTCAGCTGCAGGCGGGACACAGGGCCTCTCCTCCGCAGCACGGCCCAGAGCTGGCAAGGCTCCCCAGCACCACGGGCCGAGCTGCTGGCCGGCCTGGGCCGAGGTGGACCCCTGCACCTCATGGCACCACCGAGCACGGGGATTCTTCTGGGCAGGTTCACCTCAGGGCAGGTTCACCCACCTCTTTCAGGCCATGACCATGGCCTCCCCCAGCCCCTGGTGGCCCCACCGCTGGTGGGGGGGACCTGTGCCTCGCTCCTACCGACCCCAAGGGCATCCAGGGCTGGGCCTGGGGGTTGATTTTGGTATGACCGGGACACCTGTGCAACAGATCAGTCCCCTTTATTTGGGAAACTGTGGGGATGGTGGACACACTTGTCACCAGCACTATGGGAGCTGGATGACATTGGGCTTTTTCCATGCCTTCAGTAGCTTCAGGTCAGCAAAGAATGGGCTCTGGGAACGTTGGGGTGGCGACGAGGCTGGACGTGCTTCCTTGACGCCAATCTGATGCTGCAGAGCACCATTCTGGTCCTGTCCCTGCAGAGCAGATGGTGATGGGCCAGAAGGACGCAGGGGTGGAGAGGAGTGCGGACGAGCTGACTTGAAGTCCATAAGTTTCTTGATGATGTTATTGGGCTCCCACTGCTGCTCGGCAGCCGGTGATGTGCTGGGGGGAGATGGGAGCTGTCGGGACGAAGGATGCGCCAGGTTTCCAGGCAGGGGCAGCAGCTGCTGGTGTTGGGCGCAGCTCTCAGAAGTGCCACAGTGCCTGGTCTTCTTGTCTGAGTGCCTGGCTTCAATAGCTTGAGTTCAGCTACGAATGGGCTGCAGGAACATGGGGTCGGTGACAAGGCCAGACGTGCTGCCTTCATGTCTGACTGCTGCTTGAGGCCACCATCACAGTCCTGCTGCTGCAGAGCAGGTGGTGATGGGCTGTCAGATGGTAGGGGTGCAGGACAGCGTGGATGTGCTGGCCTGAAGTCCATTTGTTGATAGAGGCCATTCTTCTCCCGCTGCAGCAAGGCAGCAGGTGATACGCTTGGGGGACACAGGAGCCTTGGGGATGGAGGCTGTGCCATTTTTCCAGGCTTTATGCAGTGGCTGCTGGTGTTGGGCGCAGCTCTCAGGGTGCCACAGCGCCTGGTCTTCTGTTCCGGAGTGAGGGGCGGCTGCCATATTCCTGACAGGCTGGGGGGATGCAGGGGCCACAGGAGGGTGGACGCACTGTTCTGCACTCCGTTGAGAGCTGGAGGCCACTGGGTTGTGCTAACAGCTTCAGGGCTGCCAGGAATGGGCTGGTGGGCCATGGGAGCCATGGGGAGGGAGGATGTGCTGGGTTAGCAGGCTCAAACAGCGGCTGCTGGTGTTGGGTGCAGCTTTCTGAGCTGCCTGAGCTGCTGCTCCTTCTGTCCAGGTGTGAGGGGCGGCTGCCATTTTCCCGCCTGGCTCCTGCATCTGCATCGTTGCAGGAGACAGGCTGCTGCAGGGGGGCTGGGGATGGGCTGGGGGGACATGGGGCTCGTGGTGACCCTGGGCACAGAGGTTTTCACTCCAACGTCTGCTTGAGTTTGTTGTTCTGGTCCTGCCACTGCAGGGCAGCCGGTGATGGGCTTGGGGACGTGATGGCCACTCTGGTTTTGCTTCCAGCTGGTAATGGAGACAGCAGGGCTGGTTCACCACTGCAGGGCTTCTGTGGACAGGCTGAGAAGATAGAGGGGCCACGGAGATGGTGGACGCTTTGTTCTCTACCTCATTGGGTGCTTGAGGAAATGTGGCCCAGGTTCCCATGGAGGTGGTAGATACCCCATCCCTGGAGACTTTCAAGACCAATATCTGGTCCAGCCTCGGTACCCTGCCTGTGGGTTAAGCCCAGCATGGCAGGCGGGAGCAAGGCGAGCAGGGGACAATTCCCCGAGTGCTCTCCTGTGACACTGTGATCTACAGCACTGATGTGAGTGGTGGAGGGGCCGGTGACCTCTTGGCCGCCTCTGGCTGCTCTGATACACTGTGTCCAGGCCACGAGAAACAGCTCTGGAGGAGAGGATGGACCAACACAGGGCCCCTGGGGGCTTCCCTCGCGGGAAAGCTGTGGCACACAGGAAGCCTCGTAGAGCACTGGAGGGAACAACGATCACCTGCGCTGCCCGGGAGAAGCGTTAAAACCGTTTACCTCGCAACACGGTAACGGGCCAAAGCGACTGCCATCTTAGCCAAGGCCTCAGAACAAACACCAGGCCCAGGCTCCCTTTAGCCTGAGAAGCCCCGGGCTTGCTGCTGTACAGTGACAGGGGGCTGTGCACCCAGATGTGCAGGCACTTTGCAGCACCCCAAGGGGTAATGGCTTTGACCTATCAATTAGCGCCCATGAAGGGCTCATTAATTAGGGAGGACCTTTGTTGTGCCTCCATAGACACCTCTGCAAAAGTTCCGTCCCTCTTTATCTGGGGAGCTGTGGGGATGGTGGATAAATTCTTACCTAGCACTTTGGGTGCTGGACAATGCTGGGCTGCTTCCCCTGCTACCACTGCTGCAGTGCGGCTGTGAACGGGCTGGGACACGTAGGGGTGGTGAGGATGACGGACGTGCTGGCTTGAATTCCATCTATTGCCTGAGGCCGCTGTCCTGGTCCTGCTGCTGCAGGGCAGCCAGAGATGGGCTGGGGGGACACGGGAGCTGTATGGAGGGAGGACGCACTGGTTTTCCAGGCTCAAACAGCGTCTCCTGGCACTGGGTGCAGGTCTCAGAGCTGCTGCAGCTGCTGCTCCATCTGTCCAGGACTGAGGGGAGGCCGCCATTTTCCTGCCTGGCTCCTGCACCTGCATCGCTGCAGGAGACAGGCTGTTGCAGGGGGGCTGGGGATGGGCTGGGGGGACGTGGAGGTTGTGGCGATGGTGGGTGCGCAGATTTTGATTCTAATGTCTGTTGGAAGCCGTTGTTCTCATCCTCCAGCTGCAGAACAGCTTGAGGGCCATGGTGGTTCTGGCGAGGCTGGACACTCTGGTTCTGATTCTGGCTGGTGTTGGAGGCCGCTGGGCTGGTCCCACCACTGCGGTGCTGCTGGGGACGGGCTGGGGGGCTGTACAGATTGTGTGAAGGGCTGATACGCCAGCTTTCCACAACCAACAGCGGCTGCTGGTGTTGGATGCAATTCTCAGGGGAGCCGCAGCGTCTGGTCCTTCTGCTACAGAACAAGGGGCAGCCGCCATATTTGCACCTGGCTGGATTGTGGTTCACCTCAGGGCAGGTTCACCCATCTCTTTCAGCCCATGGTCATAGGCTCCCCCAGCGCCTGGTGGCCCCACCAATGGTGGGGGGAGCCCTGTGCCTGGCTTCTGCCAACCCAGAGGGCATCCAGGTCTGTGCCTGAGGGGCTGGATTTTGGTATCACCAGGACATTTGTTACATACCTCAGACCCTATTTATCTGGGGAGTTGTGGACATGGTGGACAAACTTGTCTCCATCACATCAGGTGCTGGAGGAAACACGTTTTTTTTCGCTGCTGCAGAGCAGCTGAGGATGGGCTGGAGAGACGTGGGAGTCGTGGCGACCGAGCCACACAAGAAGCAACTTCTGGGTCTGGCACTGCGTCACCTTGTCCTGTGGCAGCAAAATGGCTGCTGTGGGGAGCCCCGTACCCATCTCCTTTTGCCCCTGAGGGCGTCCAGAGCTGTGTCCAGGCCTTGGAGCTCACCCAACACTGGTGCCTCGCAGGGTTTGATTTTGGTACCACACGGACACATGTTCAACACCTGAGTCCCTCTTTATTTGGGGAGCTGTGGACGTGGTGGACGAACTCATTTGCAGCATGAGAGGCGCTTGAGGACACTTGGCTTCTTCTGCTGCTGTGGGGCCTCTGAGGACAGGTTGGGGAGGCATCCAGGTTGTGGTGACGGTGGGAGCACAGGTTTTGACTCTGTCTTTTGTGTCCCGTTGTTCTCATCCTGCTGTTGCAGCGGAGATGGTGATAGTTCTGGAAGCCGTGGGGATTCTGGAGAGGCCGGACACTCTGGTTCTGATTCCGGCTGGTCTAGGAGGCCGCTGGGCTGGTCCCACCACTGCGGTGCTGCTGGGTACGGGCTGGAGGACTGTGAGGATTGTGGCGACAATGGACACTCCAGATTTCCAGGATCAAACAGTGGGAGCTGCTGTTGGATGTAGCTCTCAGGGAAACTGCAGCGTCTGGTCCTTCGGCCACAGAACAAGGGGCAGCCGCCTTTTTCCCGCCCGGCTTCTCTATCTGCATCGTGGAGCCTGTGGAGAGAGGAGGCTGCTGAGGCCTCAGCTGCAGGCGGGACACAGGGCCTCTCCTCCGCAGCACGGCCCAGAGCTGGCAAGGCTCCCCAGCACCACGGGCTGAGCTGCTGGCCGGCCTGGGCCGAGGTGGACCCCTGAACTCCATGGCACCACCGAGCACGGGGATTCCTCTGGGCAGGTTCACTGCTCGGGAGCGGGTGACAGTGAGCATCTCGCTTTCTTGGGCAATCTCATCCCCTGCTCCTTCTCCTCCTGCCCTGGCTTTGCCTGTGCCTGCCAGTCCTGGGGCTGCTCTTGCCCAGGCAGGGTCAGTTTGAGCTAAGCCTGGCCCCAGTCAGGGCGGGCTCCTGGGAAGGCGGCCCAGGGATTAAGAGGCAAATTGAAGCATCCGACAGCAGCAGAATCCTCAGCAGAGTTCTTTGCCCAGCCAGTAACTGGCCACTCCGCAGCAGCCGGACTAGAAATTCTTTGTGGTACACGCAGCCACCTAAGAAAGCAGTGGTGGGAAAAGCAATAACTCACTTTTTTGCCTTCCTGCATTTCCAGACCATGAGGAAAATTAACAGAAGTGCAAGTGGCACAGTAGACGCGGCTATTATTCTGCTTATAGTGGAGAATTTTCGTATAACATCAGGACCGCTAACACTTGCACTCCCCTGGGGATTGGGAGCACCTGTGGTACTCTCGCCGACCACATCTGGAGGAGAAATTCAAGATGTTAGTCCATCCTGTGCACCACTGCTAAGCTTGCAGCACGTTCGATATGGCCAGCAATTTCCTGGTTTCTCTCAGTGCTGCTCCCTGGAGACACCGTCCCACCCTCTGGGACAGGACTCCCACCCTTTGGTACAGGACTCCCACCCTTTGGGACAGAACTCCCATCCTTTGGGACAGGACTCCCACCTTTTGGGACAGGACTCCCATCCTTTGGGACAGGACTCCCACCCTTTGGGACAGGTTGTCCTTTGGGACACTTTGCAGCACCCCAAGGCTGATGGCCTTGACCTGTCAATTAGGGCCACTCAAGGGCTCATTAATTAGGGAGGGCCTTTGTTGTGCCTCCAGTACATTTGCTCGTCGGGCTCATATCCTTAGAGGTGCTCTGGATGGCTTCCCACTTTTATCTGGGTATCCCATTTGACAAGGTCCATGGCCAGATGACCCCGCTGCAACAAACGCTGCCTCACCCCACAGCCCCTCACCGTTCCGTGCGACTGCCCAGGCTGGGCTCCTGTCACCACCTCCCGCACTGTGTGTTGGTCACATTGGTGTCACCGACTGTTTCAGACCATGGCTATGGGCTCCCGCAGCCCCTGGTGGCCCCCCTGCTGGTGGGGGGAGCCCAGCGCCCGGCTCCTGCCGACCCGGAGGGGATGCAGGGTTGTGCCTGCGAGTTGATTTTGGTACAACCAAGACACATGTGCAACATAACAGTCCCCTTTATTTGGGAAACTGTGGGGATGGTGGACGCACGTCACCAGCACTATGGGAGCTGGATGACATTGGGCTTTTTCCATGCCTTCAGTAGCTTCAGGTCAGCAAAGAATGGGCTCTGGGAACGCTGGGGTGGCGACGAGGCTGGACGTGCTTCCTTGACGCCAATCTGATGCTGCAGAGCACCATTCTGGTCCTGTCCCTGCAGAGCAGATGGTGATGGGCCAGAAGGACGCAGGGGTGGAGAGGAGTGCGGACGAGCTGACTTGAAGTCCATAAGTTTCTTGATGATGTTATTGGGCTCCCACTGCTGCTCGGCAGCCGATGATGTGCTGGGGGGAGACAGGAGCTGTAGGGATGGAGGATGTGCCAGTTTTGCAAGCAAGGACAGCAGCTGCTGGTTTTGGGTGTACCTCTCAGAAGTGCCACAGTGCCAGGTCTTCTTCTCTGGGGTGAGGGGTGGCTGCCATATTCCAGACCGCCTGGCTGCTGCCTCTGCATCACGGAGCCTGTGGAGAGAGGAGGCTGCTGAGGCCTCAGCTGCAGGCGGGACACAGGGCCTGTCCTCCGCAGCACGGCCCAGAGCTGGCAAGGCTCCCCAGCACCACGGGCTGAGCTGCTGGCCGGCCTGGGCCGAGGTGGACCCCTGCACCTCATGGCACCACCGAGCACGGGGATTCCTCTGGGCAGGTTCACTGCTCGGGAGCGGGTGACAGTGAGCATCTCGCTTTCTTGGGCAATCTCATCCCCTGCTCCTTCTCCTCCTGCCCTGGCTTTGCCTGTGCCTGCCAGTCCTGGGGCTGCTCTTGCCCAGGCAGGGTCAGTTTGAGCTAAGCCTGGCCCCAGTCAGGGCGGGCTCCTGGGAAGGTGGCCCAGGGATTAAGAGGCCAATTGAAGCATCCGACAGCAGCAGAATCCTCAGCAGAGTTCTTTGCCCAGCCAGTAACTGGCCACTCCGCAGCAGCCGGACTAGAAATTCTTTGTGGTACACGCAGCCACCTAAGGAAGCAGTGGTGGGAAAAGCAATAACTCACTTTTTAGCCGTCCTCCACTGCCAGATCGCGACGCAGAAGAGCACTATTACCAGTGGTATGGAAATTATAGTTGTTACTGTGAATACGACGCAGCGCTTTCCCAAAACTTCACGGCAGAAAACACTTGAGCTCCCCTTGGGATTGGGACCACCTGTGGTTGTGTTACCAGCCACATCTGGAGGAGAAATTCAGATGTTAGTCCATCCTGTGCACCACTGCTAAGCTTGCAGCACCTTCTATACGGCCAGCAAGTTCCTGGTTTCCCTTGGGGCTGCTGGCTGGAGGCACCATCCCACCCTCTGGGACAGGACTCCCATCCTTTGGGGCAGGACTCCCACCCTTTGGGACAGGTTGTCCCACCAAACAAAACCCAGAAGGTCAGAAGGACAGCACGGGGGGAGCGCAGCTGCTTGGCCAGTCGCTCCTTTGAGGGACACGGACAAAAGCCGTCCCTGCAGCAGGCATTGCCAGCCCCAGCTCTGCCCCCCAGTCCAGCTCCCACAGGCGCAGGGGACGGAGTCCGGCCCTCTCAAGAGGGACATGTGCCTTGCTCTCCCCGTCTGCCTTTTCTCCTGCGTGGGCATCGCTTGCAGCCGCTCCCAGGTTTTGGGATGTGTCTCCTGTTCAGGGACCCCACCAAGACCGCTCAGTACCTGAGTTCGTCCTATGGAATTCATTTAGGCTGCTGGGCTGGTAACCTCCGGGCCTTGGCAGCCCTGTCAGAAAGCAGAGACGAGAGGTAAAGCCTCAGCACGGCTCAGGCACAGAGGATGCAGGGGGACGGGGAGGTTCCCTCTAAGCCCCTGCCCGATCTGGCCGTCAGGGCATCGCTCTGGACCTCAGATCCCCTTTGGGATCCCGCTCGGTGCTGCTCCTGTGCCTTGAGCCTCTGGGGACTCAGGGCAAGCTCTGGGCCGCAGCTACAGCGGGAGGTGCGTTTGTGCAACAGTCACATTCCCCATCAGCTGCAGAACGTGGCCCAGACGGCACGAACCCAAAGCACTTTGTGTTTTGGCTGTGAGGTGATGTGCAAGAGCGGGCACTGGGGAAAGAGCCTGCTGACACACACCCATCCTGATAGGTGACACTGCCTGACCATGCGACAGTGATTACCTGGCATACCAGCGGCTGGCATCGCCTCTGCTGCTTCACCAGAGCCCGGCAGGGAGCTGCGGCTTCCTTCCGGAAACACCTCCTTCTGCACAGCCTTGCGGTTCGTCTCTTGAGAAAGAAAGAGGGAGGGCTGGATCAGATGGAACCGTTCCCCATGAGGGAGATTGGTATCTTTGGGGGGCAAGACGTCTCAAAGGCACGGCTAAGGTTTAGAAACCAGGGCTGGGCTTCTGAGGCTGCGCCTGGCAGTGCTCCGAACAACAGCCACGTCTGGCCCTGCTGGGACACCAGGAAATGGCACGTGACCTTCTGGTTTGCACTGCACATTGTGGGCAAACTTTAGGGTGATGCTGAGCGCCGTCCTTCAAAGAGAACGGGAAGAAGCTGCAGCCAGGCCAGCTGGGGAAACAGCCCTTTGGAGAAGACTCCTCTGCAAGGCCCTCCTGCCCTTCCTGGAAGCACCAGCACCAGGCACGTTTGCCCCATCCCAGCAGCTGCCCCTGGCACTTGGCTTGAACCACAAGTGGCCGCACAAGCCCTGCACCATCTCTCTGGCAGCTGCAAGGCGTGACACCAGCATTGCTGCAGCGGGGCTCTGATCGACCCCTTCCCGCTGTACAGCCTGTCCAGACCGGTACCTAAACCTTTGGATGCTGAGACTCACAGCTAATTCTGAGTAAAATATACCCACTGTGTGTTCTGCGCAGTTCATCCAGCTTTTGTCTCCTGACTTCCAATGAATCTGGGGCCTTTTTTCCTCCTTCAGCTTCATACATTGGTCTTGGAAGACCTTAGAAACAAGATTTTGTTCTATGTGAGATTAATGCATCACAGAAAAACAAGGCAGAGGTTGTGAGCTCAGCACAGACAGACTGCTCACCCCTGGGACGCCAGCCGGGCCGTAGCCCAGCACGCTGCCGAGGAGCCGGAAAAGTCCATCCTTCGGGATCATCTGTCAATAAAGAGCCAGAGAAGCTTCCATCACCTGCTGTGATCTGCATGGGCAGCACTGAATGGCAGAAGCGGTGAGGGGACCGCGCAAGGAGAGGGCACGCACACGAGCAGGTCTGTCCTCACACCCGCAGACCTGCCCGGCTGGCGGACCCTGGGGCTTGGGGCTGGCAGCTCCCAAAGGGAGGAAAAAGCCATGACGTACCCATGGCATGTCCTGGAGGCTCGGTCCTGGAACCCAGACGGGAACCTGGATCAGCTTTGCCCACAGGCGCGGCTGCAAAGAAACGCAGGACACAACAGCTCCCGTGACACAGTTCAAGATGCTTCTTCAGCTCGGAGTGGCCGGGAGTGGAATGCAAAGACGGGATTGCTCCGCGGCACTCATCCCTCCCTTCCGCTCGGGAGCGTGGGGCAAAAAGTCACATCACTGAGCCTGACCCGTTCCCTCTCGGCTCTCCTCCCTGTCTGAGTGGGGGCCACACAAGGAGCAACTTGCATTTCACATGCAACTTACCTCCAGGATACCGCAAGGGCTCCGAAGCTACATCCAGCCAGGAAGCTGGATAATCGTTGCCACCAGCCTCATCTAGAAACAAGCACAGAGAAGAAATGTTTCCATTGCCCGCTGGGATCCACTGCTGCCTTAGGGAACCGCAGGCACTGGAATGGGATCGGGCGCCCACATGGGAGTGGACAGTTGGAGCTGGACATTGCCAAAACTGCAGAGGGGCCGGTGACCTCTTGGCCGGCTCTGGCTGCTCTGACACACTCTGTTCAGGCCACGAGAAACAGCTCTTGAGGAGAGGATGGACCAACACAGGGGCCCTGGGGCCTTCCCTCCCAGGGGAGCTCTGGCACACAGAGGAAGCACTGGAGGGAACAACCATCACCCCACTGCCTGGGGAGAAGAGCCCGCTGGCCGTGAAAGGCTGCACCGCTCACCTGCTCCCCGTGCTCGCCACGGAGCAGCCTGGGCAGGCCCGGCATGCAGGGCCAGCAGGAGGAGGAGGAAGAGGAGGCGGCGGGTGGGGAACATGGTCCCGTGCACTCGCAACGTCTTTGTGCTGCTGCTGCTGCTGCTGCTGCTGCTGCTGCACTGGGGGCCGGGAGCTGCGCAGCCGCTTCTTATTGTTGGCGCGGCACTGTGGGCTCTGTGACGTCACAATCACTGTCACCTCCCGGCTGGGCCGAGGCCGTGTGGAGATGGCTCAGAGTGCTGGTGGCAGGTGCTGAAGCAGAGCCTGGGAGCTACCTCCCAGGAGGGGAGCATGTCCCGTGGGGCAGCTCCGTGCAAGGGCTGAGACACCGTCCCGCCTGGGGCTGGGCCCACAGCTCTGCCCTGTTCTGCGGGCACTGGCACAGGGGCAGGAGGAGCTCAAAGTGCCCAGAACTGCAGGAGACCACAGCCACGGGACTGCTGACCTCCTTGGGTGCTGTCAGTGGCTGCTCGTCAGCCCCAAGAGTGTGGGATTTCAGTCTGCAGACAAGCTCAAGGTTGGCAGCTTCCAGGCTGGAACCTGGTCTGGCGCCTTGGGGGACCTCAAGGATCACTTTTGTTTTACCGGGAAGATAAAGCCTTTGATTTTCCATTTCTTCTTAATGCTCAGACTGGTTGGGGCTCTGAGCCAACAGATGCTGTTGAAGATGTCCCTGCTCAGTGCAAGGCCACGGGACTGCTGACCTCCTCGGGTGCTGTCAGCGGCTGCTCGTCAGCCCCAAGATTTCAGTCTCCAGACAAGCGCAAGGTCCCCTCCTGTCGGCAGCTTCCAGGCTGGAGCCCGGTCTGGAGCCTTGGGGGACCCCAGGGATCACGAGTTGCTTTGGTTTTACAGGAAAGATAAAGCCTTTGATTTTCCATTTCTTCTTAATGCTCGGGCTGGTGGGGGCTCTGAGCCACCAGATGCTGTTGAAGATGTCCCTGCTTATTGCCGGGTGTTGGACTAGATGAGCTTTGAAGGTCCCTTTCTTCGGGGTGCTTGAGGGTATGGAGCTGGTTCTGTTGCTGCAGGGAAACTGGGGCCAGGCCGGGGGGTTTCTGGGGCCCAGGGGATGATGGACATGATGGATTTAATTCCATCTGCTGCTCAAGGCCTCTGTCTTGGTCCCACAACTGCAAGGCAGACAGTGATGGGATGGGTGGATGCACGGGCCACAAGATGGTGGACGTACTGTGCTCCACTCCATTGGGTGCCTCAGGATGCTGGGCTTGTTCAACAGCCGCCGGGCAGCTGGGTACAGGCTGGAAGGACATGGAAGCCATGGGGAGGAAGAATGCACCAGTTATCCAGGCTGGCATGGAAGCTGCTGGTGTTGGGTGCAGCTTTCTGAGCTGCCACAGCTGCTGCTCCTTCCGTCCAGGACTGAGGGGCGGCCGCCATTTTCCCGCCTGGCTCCTGCACCTGCATCGCTGCAGGAGACAGGCTGCTGCAGGGGGGCTGGGGAGGGCTGGGGGGACGTGGAGGTTGTGGCCACCGTGGGCACACAGGATTTGATTACAACGTCTGCTGGAGTTCATTGTTCTGCATCTGCCACTGCAGGGCAGCCGGTGATGGCCTGGGGGACATGAAGACCGTGGGGATGATGGCTGCTCTGTTTTTCATTCCAACTGGTATTAGAGACCACAGGACTGGTTCACCACTGCAGGGCTTCTGGGGTTGGGCTGAGAGGACACAGGGGCCATAGAGATGGTGGACGCCCTGGTCTGTACCCCATGGGGTGCCTGAGGACCGGCCCAGATTTCCCAGAGAGGTGGTAGATGCCCCATCCATCCCTGGAGACTTTCAAGCTGTAGGGATGGAGGATGTGCCGGTTTTGCAAGCAGGGGCAGCAGCTGCTGGTTTTGGGCGTGCCTCTCAGAAGTGCCACAGCGCCTGGTCTTCTTTTCTGGAGTGAGGGGCGGCTGCCATATTCCCGCCTGCCTGGCTGCTGCCTCCGCACGGCGGAGCCTGTGGAGAGAGGCGGCTGCTGAGGCCTCAGCTGCAGGCGGGACACAGGGCCTCTCCTCCGCAGCACGGCCCAGAGCTGGCAAGGCTCCCCAGCACCACGGGCCGAGCTGCTGGCCGGCCTGGGCCGAGGTGGACCCCTGCACCTCATGGCACCACCGAGCACGGGGATTCTTCTGGGCAGGTTCACCTCAGGGCAGGTTCACCCACCTCTTTCAGGCCATGACCATGGCCTCCCCCAGCCCCTGGTGGCCCCACCGCTGGTGGGGGGGACCTGTGCCTCGCTCCTACCGACCCCAAGGGCATCCAGGGCTGGGCCTGGGGGTTGATTTTGGTATGACCGGGACACCTGTGCAACAGATCAGTCCCCTTTATTTGGGAAACTGTGGGGATGGTGGACACACTTGTCACCAGCACTATGGGAGCTGGATGACATTGGGCTTTTTCCATGCCTTCAGTAGCTTCAGGTCAGCAAAGAATGGGCTCTGGGAACGTTGGGGTGGCGACGAGGCTGGACGTGCTTCCTTGACGCCAATCTGATGCTGCAGAGCACCATTCTGGTCCTGTCCCTGCAGAGCAGATGGTGATGGGCCAGAAGGACGCAGGGGTGGAGAGGAGTGCGGACGAGCTGACTTGAAGTCCATAAGTTTCTTGATGATGTTATTGGGCTCCCACTGCTGCTCGGCAGCCGGTGATGTGCTGGGGGGAGATGGGAGCTGTCGGGACGAAGGATGCGCCAGGTTTCCAGGCAGGGGCAGCAGCTGCTGGTGTTGGGCGCAGCTCTCAGAAGTGCCACAGTGCCTGGTCTTCTTGTCTGAGTGCCTGGCTTCAATAGCTTGAGTTCAGCTACGAATGGGCTGCAGGAACATGGGGTCGGTGACAAGGCCAGACGTGCTGCCTTCATGTCTGACTGCTGCTTGAGGCCACCATCACAGTCCTGCTGCTGCAGAGCAGGTGGTGATGGGCTGTCAGATGGTAGGGGTGCAGGACAGCGTGGATGTGCTGGCCTGAAGTCCATTTGTTGATAGAGGCCATTCTTCTTCTCCCGCTGCAGCAAGGCAGCAGGTGATACGCTTGGGGGACACAGGAGCCTTGGGGATGGAGGCTGTGCCATTTTTCCAGGCTTTATGCAGTGGCTGCTGGTGTTGGGCGCAGCTCTCAGGGTGCCACAGCGCCTGGTCTTCTGTTCCGGAGTGAGGGGCGGCTGCCATATTCCTGACAGGCTGGGGGGATGCAGGGGCCACAGGAGGGTGGACGCACTGTTCTGCACTCCGTTGAGAGCTGGAGGCCACTGGGTTGTGCTAACAGCTTCAGGGCTGCCAGGAATGGGCTGGTGGGCCATGGGAGCCATGGGGAGGGAGGATGTGCTGGGTTAGCAGGCTCAAACAGCGGCTGCTGGTGTTGGGTGCAGCTTTCTGAGCTGCCTGAGCTGCTGCTCCTTCTGTCCAGGTGTGAGGGGCGGCTGCCATTTTCCCGCCTGGCTCCTGCATCTGCATCGTTGCAGGAGACAGGCTGCTGCAGGGGGGCTGGGGATGGGCTGGGGGGACATGGGGCTCGTGGTGACCCTGGGCACAGAGGTTTTCACTCCAACGTCTGCTTGAGTTTGTTGTTCTGGTCCTGCCACTGCAGGGCAGCCGGTGATGGGCTTGGGGACGTGATGGCCACTCTGGTTTTGCTTCCAGCTGGTAATGGAGACAGCAGGGCTGGTTCACCACTGCAGGGCTTCTGTGGACAGGCTGAGAAGATAGAGGGGCCACGGAGATGGTGGACGCTTTGTTCTCTACCTCATTGGGTGCTTGAGGAAATGTGGCCCAGGTTCCCATGGAGGTGGTAGATACCCCATCCCTGGAGACTTTCAAGACCAATATCTGGTCCAGCCTCGGTACCCTGCCTGTGGGTTAAGCCCAGCATGGCAGGCGGGAGCAAGGCGAGCAGGGGACAATTCCCCGAGTGCTCTCCTGTGACACTGTGATCTACAGCACTGATGTGAGTGGTGGAGGGGCCGGTGACCTCTTGGCCGCCTCTGGCTGCTCTGATACACTGTGTCCAGGCCACGAGAAACAGCTCTGGAGGAGAGGATGGACCAACACAGGGCCCCTGGGGGCTTCCCTCGCGGGAAAGCTGTGGCACACAGGAAGCCTCGTAGAGCACTGGAGGGAACAACGATCACCTGCGCTGCCCGGGAGAAGCGTTAAAACCGTTTACCTCGCAACACGGTAACGGGCCAAAGCGACTGCCATCTTAGCCAAGGCCTCAGAACAAACACCAGGCCCAGGCTCCCTTTAGCCTGAGAAGCCCCGGGCTTGCTGCTGTACAGTGACAGGGGGCTGTGCACCCAGATGTGCAGGCACTTTGCAGCACCCCAAGGGGTAATGGCTTTGACCTATCAATTAGCGCCCATGAAGGGCTCATTAATTAGGGAGGACCTTTGTTGTGCCTCCATAGACACCTCTGCAAAAGTTCCGTCCCTCTTTATCTGGGGAGCTGTGGGGATGGTGGATAAATTCTTACCTAGCACTTTGGGTGCTGGACAATGCTGGGCTGCTTCCCCTGCTACCACTGCTGCAGTGCGGCTGTGAACGGGCTGGGACACGTAGGGGTGGTGAGGATGACGGACGTGCTGGCTTGAATTCCATCTATTGCCTGAGGCCGCTGTCCTGGTCCTGCTGCTGCAGGGCAGCCAGAGATGGGCTGGGGGGACACGGGAGCTGTATGGAGGGAGGACGCACTGGTTTTCCAGGCTCAAACAGCGTCTCCTGGCACTGGGTGCAGGTCTCAGAGCTGCTGCAGCTGCTGCTCCATCTGTCCAGGACTGAGGGGAGGCCGCCATTTTCCTGCCTGGCTCCTGCACCTGCATCGCTGCAGGAGACAGGCTGTTGCAGGGGGGCTGGGGATGGGCTGGGGGGACGTGGAGGTTGTGGCGATGGTGGGTGCGCAGATTTTGATTCTAATGTCTGTTGGAAGCCGTTGTTCTCATCCTCCAGCTGCAGAACAGCTTGAGGGCCATGGTGGTTCTGGCGAGGCTGGACACTCTGGTTCTGATTCTGGCTGGTGTTGGAGGCCGCTGGGCTGGTCCCACCACTGCGGTGCTGCTGGGGACGGGCTGGGGGGCTGTACAGATTGTGTGAAGGGCTGATACGCCAGCTTTCCACAACCAACAGCGGCTGCTGGTGTTGGATGCAATTCTCAGGGGAGCCGCAGCGTCTGGTCCTTCTGCTACAGAACAAGGGGCAGCCGCCATATTTGCACCTGGCTGGATTGTGGTTCACCTCAGGGCAGGTTCACCCATCTCTTTCAGCCCATGGTCATAGGCTCCCCCAGCGCCTGGTGGCCCCACCAATGGTGGGGGGAGCCCTGTGCCTGGCTTCTGCCAACCCAGAGGGCATCCAGGTCTGTGCCTGAGGGGCTGGATTTTGGTATCACCAGGACATTTGTTACATACCTCAGACCCTATTTATCTGGGGAGTTGTGGACATGGTGGACAAACTTGTCTCCATCACATCAGGTGCTGGAGGAAACACGTTTTTTTTCGCTGCTGCAGAGCAGCTGAGGATGGGCTGGAGAGACGTGGGAGTCGTGGCGACCGAGCCACACAAGAAGCAACTTCTGGGTCTGGCACTGCGTCACCTTGTCCTGTGGCAGCAAAATGGCTGCTGTGGGGAGCCCCGTACCCATCTCCTTTTGCCCCTGAGGGCGTCCAGAGCTGTGTCCAGGCCTTGGAGCTCACCCAACACTGGTGCCTCGCAGGGTTTGATTTTGGTACCACACGGACACATGTTCAACACCTGAGTCCCTCTTTATTTGGGGAGCTGTGGACGTGGTGGACGAACTCATTTGCAGCATGAGAGGCGCTTGAGGACACTTGGCTTCTTCTGCTGCTGTGGGGCCTCTGAGGACAGGTTGGGGAGGCATCCAGGTTGTGGTGACGGTGGGAGCACAGGTTTTGACTCTGTCTTTTGTGTCCCGTTGTTCTCATCCTGCTGTTGCAGCGGAGATGGTGATAGTTCTGGAAGCCGTGGGGATTCTGGAGAGGCCGGACACTCTGGTTCTGATTCCGGCTGGTCTAGGAGGCCGCTGGGCTGGTCCCACCACTGCGGTGCTGCTGGGTACGGGCTGGAGGACTGTGAGGATTGTGGCGACAATGGACACTCCAGATTTCCAGGATCAAACAGTGGGAGCTGCTGTTGGATGTAGCTCTCAGGGAAACTGCAGCGTCTGGTCCTTCGGCCACAGAACAAGGGGCAGCCGCCTTTTTCCCGCCCGGCTTCTCTATCTGCATCGTGGAGCCTGTGGAGAGAGGAGGCTGCTGAGGCCTCAGCTGCAGGCGGGACACAGGGCCTCTCCTCCGCAGCACGGCCCAGAGCTGGCAAGGCTCCCCAGCACCACGGGCTGAGCTGCTGGCCGGCCTGGGCCGAGGTGGACCCCTGAACTCCATGGCACCACCGAGCACGGGGATTCCTCTGGGCAGGTTCACTGCTCGGGAGCGGGTGACAGTGAGCATCTCGCTTTCTTGGGCAATCTCATCCCCTGCTCCTTCTCCTCCTGCCCTGGCTTTGCCTGTGCCTGCCAGTCCTGGGGCTGCTCTTGCCCAGGCAGGGTCAGTTTGAGCTAAGCCTGGCCCCAGTCAGGGCGGGCTCCTGGGAAGGCGGCCCAGGGATTAAGAGGCAAATTGAAGCATCTGACAGCAGCAGAATCCTCAGCAGAGTTCTTTGCCCAGCCAGTAACTGGCCACTCCGCAGCAGCCGGACTAGAAATTCTTTGTGGTACACGCAGCCACCTAAGAAAGCAGTGGTGGGAAAAGCAATAACTCACTTTTTTGCCTTCCTGCATTTCCAGACCATGAGGAAAATTAACAGAAGTGCAAGTGGCACAGTAGACGCGGCTATTATTCTGCTTATAGTGGAGAATTTTCGTATAACATCAGGACCGCTAACACTTGCACTCCCCTGGGGATTGGGAGCACCTGTGGTACTCTCGCCGACCACATCTGGAGGAGAAATTCAAGATGTTAGTCCATCCTGTGCACCACTGCTAAGCTTGCAGCACGTTCGATATGGCCAGCAATTTCCTGGTTTCTCTCAGTGCTGCTCCCTGGAGACACCGTCCCACCCTCTGGGACAGGACTCCCACCCTTTGGTACAGGACTCCCACCCTTTGGGACAGAACTCCCATCCTTTGGGACAGGACTCCCACCTTTTGGGACAGGACTCCCATCCTTTGGGACAGGACTCCCACCCTTTGGGACAGGTTGTCCTTTGGGACACTTTGCAGCACCCCAAGGCTGATGGCCTTGACCTGTCAATTAGGGCCACTCAAGGGCTCATTAATTAGGGAGGGCCTTTGTTGTGCCTCCAGTACATTTGCTCGTCGGGCTCATATCCTTAGAGGTGCTCTGGATGGCTTCCCACTTTTATCTGGGTATCCCATTTGACAAGGTCCATGGCCAGATGACCCCGCTGCAACAAACGCTGCCTCACCCCACAGCCCCTCACCGTTCCGTGCGACTGCCCAGGCTGGGCTCCTGTCACCACCTCCCGCACCGTGTGTTGGTCACATTGGTGTCACCGACTGTTTCAGACCATGGCTATGGGCTCCCGCAGCCCCTGGTGGCCCCCCTGCTGGTGGGGGGAGCCCAGCGCCCGGCTCCTGCCGACCCGGAGGGGATGCAGGGTTGTGCCTGCGAGTTGATTTTGGTACAACCAAGACACATGTGCAACATAACAGTCCCCTTTATTTGGGAAACTGTGGGGATGGTGGACGCACGTCACCAGCACTATGGGAGCTGGATGACATTGGGCTTTTTCCATGCCTTCAGTAGCTTCAGGTCAGCAAAGAATGGGCTCTGGGAACGCTGGGGTGGCGACGAGGCTGGACGTGCTTCCTTGACGCCAATCTGATGCTGCAGAGCACCATTCTGGTCCTGTCCCTGCAGAGCAGATGGTGATGGGCCAGAAGGACGCAGGGGTGGAGAGGAGTGCGGACGAGCTGACTTGAAGTCCATAAGTTTCTTGATGATGTTATTGGGCTCCCACTGCTGCTCGGCAGCCGATGATGTGCTGGGGGGAGACAGGAGCTGTAGGGATGGAGGATGTGCCAGTTTTGCAAGCAAGGACAGCAGCTGCTGGTTTTGGGTGTACCTCTCAGAAGTGCCACAGTGCCAGGTCTTCTTCTCTGGGGTGAGGGGTGGCTGCCATATTCCAGACCGCCTGGCTGCTGCCTCTGCATCACGGAGCCTGTGGAGAGAGGAGGCTGCTGAGGCCTCAGCTGCAGGCGGGACACAGGGCCTGTCCTCCGCAGCACGGCCCAGAGCTGGCAAGGCTCCCCAGCACCACGGGCTGAGCTGCTGGCCGGCCTGGGCCGAGGTGGACCCCTGCACCTCATGGCACCACCGAGCACGGGGATTCCTCTGGGCAGGTTCACTGCTCGGGAGCGGGTGACAGTGAGCATCTCGCTTTCTTGGGCAATCTCATCCCCTGCTCCTTCTCCTCCTGCCCTGGCTTTGCCTGTGCCTGCCAGTCCTGGGGCTGCTCTTGCCCAGGCAGGGTCAGTTTGAGCTAAGCCTGGCCCCAGTCAGGGCGGGCTCCTGGGAAGGCGGCCCAGGGATTAAGAGGCCAATTGAAGCATCCGACAGCAGCAGAATCCTCAGCAGAGTTCTTTGCCCAGCCAGTAACTGGCCACTCCGCAGCAGCCGGACTAGAAATTCTTTGTGGTACACGCAGCCACCTAAGGAAGCAGTGGTGGGAAAAGCAATAACTCACTTTTTAGCCGTCCTCCACTGCCAGATCGCGACGCAGAAGAGCACTATTACCAGTGGTATGGAAATTATAGTTGTTACTGTGAATACGACGCAGCGCTTTCCCAAAACTTCACGGCAGAAAACACTTGAGCTCCCCTTGGGATTGGGACCACCTGTGGTTGTGTTACCAGCCACATCTGGAGGAGAAATTCAGATGTTAGTCCATCCTGTGCACCACTGCTAAGCTTGCAGCACCTTCTATACGGCCAGCAAGTTCCTGGTTTCCCTTGGGGCTGCTGGCTGGAGGCACCATCCCACCCTCTGGGACAGGACTCCCATCCTTTGGGGCAGGACTCCCACCCTTTGGGACAGGTTGTCCCACCAAACAAAACCCAGAAGGTCAGAAGGACAGCACGGGGGGAGCGCAGCTGCTTGGCCAGTCGCTCCTTTGAGGGACACGGACAAAAGCCGTCCCTGCAGCAGGCATTGCCAGCCCCAGCTCTGCCCCCCAGTCCAGCTCCCACAGGCGCAGGGGATGGAGTCCGGCCCTCTCAAGAGGGACATGTGCCTTGCTCTCCCCGTCTGCCTTTTCTCCTGCGTGGGCATCGCTTGCAGCCGCTCCCAGGTTTTGGGATGTGTCTCCTGTTCAGGGACCCCACCAAGACCGCTCAGTACCTGAGTTCGTCCTATGGAATTCATTTAGGCTGCTGGGCTGGTAACCTCCGGGCCTTGGCAGCCCTGTCAGAAAGCAGAGACGAGAGGTAAAGCCTCAGCACGGCTCAGGCACAGAGGATGCAGGGGGACGGGGAGGTTCCCTCTAAGCCCCTGCCCGATCTGGCCGTCAGGGCATCGCTCTGGACCTCAGATCCCCTTTGGGATCCCGCTCGGTGCTGCTCCTGTGCCTTGAGCCTCTGGGGACTCAGGGCAAGCTCTGGGCCGCAGCTACAGCGGGAGGTGCGTTTGTGCAACAGTCACATTCCCCATCAGCTGCAGAACGTGGCCCAGACGGCACGAACCCAAAGCACTTTGTGTTTTGGCTGTGAGGTGATGTGCAAGAGCGGGCACTGGGGAAAGAGCCTGCTGACACACACCCATCCTGATAGGTGACACTGCCTGACCATGCGACAGTGATTACCTGGCATACCAGCGGCTGGCATCGCCTCTGCTGCTTCACCAGAGCCCGGCAGGGAGCTGCGGCTTCCTTCCGGAAACACCTCCTTCTGCACAGCCTTGCGGTTCGTCTCTTGAGAAAGAAAGAGGGAGGGCTGGATCAGATGGAACCGTTCCCCATGAGGGAGATTGGTATCTTTGGGGGGCAAGACGTCTCAAAGGCACGGCTAAGGTTTAGAAACCAGGGCTGGGCTTCTGAGGCTGCGCCTGGCAGTGCTCCGAACAACAGCCACGTCTGGCCCTGCTGGGACACCAGGAAATGGCACGTGACCTTCTGGTTTGCACTGCACATTGTGGGCAAACTTTAGGGTGATGCTGAGCGCCGTCCTTCAAAGAGAACGGGAAGAAGCTGCAGCCAGGCCAGCTGGGGAAACAGCCCTTTGGAGAAGACTCCTCTGCAAGGCCCTCCTGCCCTTCCTGGAAGCACCAGCACCAGGCACGTTTGCCCCATCCCAGCAGCTGCCCCTGGCACTTGGCTTGAACCACAAGTGGCCGCACAAGCCCTGCACCATCTCTCTGGCAGCTGCAAGGCGTGACACCAGCATTGCTGCAGCGGGGCTCTGATCGACCCCTTCCTGCTGTACAGCCTGTCCAGACCCGTACCTAAACCTTTGGATGCTGAGACTCACAGCTAATTCTGAGTAAAATATACCCACTGTGTGTTCTGCGCAGTTCATCCAGCTTTTGTCTCCTGACTTCCAATGAATCTGGGGCCTTTTTTCCTCCTTCAGCTTCATACATTGGTCTTGGAAGACCTTAGAAACAAGATTTTGTTCTATGTGAGATTAATGCATCACAGAAAAACAAGGCAGAGGTTGTGAGCTCAGCACAGACAGACTGCTCACCCCTGGGACGCCAGCCGGGCCGTAGCCCAGCACGCTGCCGAGGAGCCGGAAAAGTCCATCCTTCGGGATCATCTGTCAATAAAGAGCCAGAGAAGCTTCCATCACCTGCTGTGATCTGCATGGGCAGCACTGAATGGCAGAAGCGGTGAGGGGACCGCGCAAGGAGAGGGCACGCACACGAGCAGGTCTGTCCTCACACCCGCAGACCTGCCCGGCTGGCGGACCCTGGGGCTTGGGGCTGGCAGCTCCCAAAGGGAGGAAAAAGCCATGACGTACCCATGGCATGTCCTGGAGGCTCGGTCCTGGAACCCAGACGGGAACCTGGATCAGCTTTGCCCACAGGCGCGGCTGCAAAGAAACGCAGGACACAACAGCTCCCGTGACAGTTCAAGATGCTTCTTCAGCTCGGAGTGGCCGGGAGTGGAATGCAAAGACAGGATTGCTCCGCGGCACTCATCCCTCCCTTCCGCTCGGGAGCGTGGGGCAAAGAGTCACATCACTGAGCCTGACCCGTTCCCTCTCGTCTCTCCTCCCTGTATGAGTGGGGGCCACACAAGGAGCAACTTGCATTTCACATGCAACTTACCTCCAGGATACCGCAAGGGCTCCGAAACTACATCCAGCCAGGAAGCTGGATAATCGTTGCCACCAGCCTCATCTAGAAACAAGCACAGAGAAGAAATGTTTCCATTGCCCGCTGGGATCCACTGCTGCCTTAGGGAACCGCAGGCACTGGAATGGGATCGGGCGCCCACATGGGAGTGGACAGTTGGAGCTGGACATTGCCAAAACTGCAGAGGGGCCGGTGACCTCTTGGCCGGCTCTGGCTGCTCTGACACACTCTGTTCAGGCCACGAGAAACAGCTCTTGAGGAGAGGATGGACCAACACAGGGGCCCTGGGGCCTTCCCTCCCAGGGGAGCTCTGGCACACAGAGGAAGCACTGGAGGGAACAACCATCACCCCACTGCCTGGGGAGAAGAGCCCGCTGGCCGTGAAAGGCTGCACCGCTCACCTGCTCCCCGTGCTCGCCACGGAGCAGCCTGGGCAGGCCCGGCATGCAGGGCCAGCAGGAGGAGGAGGAAGAGGAGGCGGCGGGTGGGGAACATGGTCCCGTGCACTCGCAACGTCTTTGTGCTGCGGCTGCTGCTGCTGCTGCTGCTGCTGCTGCTGCTGCTGCTGCTGCTGCTGCTGCTGCTGCTGCTGCTGCACTGGGGGCCGGGGGCTGCGCAACTGCTTCTTATTGTTGGCGCGGCACTGCGGGCTCTGTGACCTCACAATCACTGTCACTTCCCAGCCGGGCCGAGGCCGCATGGGGACGGCTCAGGGCGCTGGTGGCAGGTGCTGGAGCAGAGCCTGGGAGCTACCTCCTGATAGGGCAGCACGTCCCGTGGGTCAGCTCCGTGCAAGGGCTGAGACACCGTCCTGCCTGGGGCTGGGCCCACAGCTCTGCCCTGTTCTGCGGGCACTGGCACAGGGGCAGGAGGAGCTCACGGTGCCCAGAACTGCAGGAGACCACAGCCACGGGACTGCTGACCTCCTCGGGTGCTGTCAGCGGCTGCTCGTCAGCCCCAAGATTTCAGTCTCCAGACAAGCGCAAGGTCCCCTCCTGTCGGCAGCTTCCAGGCTGGAGCCCGGTCTGGAGCCTTGGGGGACCCCAGGGATCACGAGTCGCTTTGGTTTTACAGGAAAGATAAAGCCTTTGATTTTCCATTTCTTCTTAATGCTCGGGCTGGTGGGGGCTCTGAGGCACCAGATGCTGTTGAAGATGTCCCTGCTTATTGCCGGGTGTTGGACTAGATGAGCTTTGAAGGTCCCTTTCTTCGGGGTGCTTGAGGGTATGGAGCTGGTTCTGTTGCTGCAGGGAAACTGGGGCCAGGCCGGGGGGTTTCTGGGGCCCAGGGGATGATGGACATGATGGATTTAATTCCATCTGCTGCTCAAGGCCTCTGTCTTGGTCCCACAACTGCAAGGCAGACAGTGATGGGATGGGTGGATGCACGGGCCACAAGATGGTGGACGTACTGTGCTCCACTCCATTGGGTGCCTCAGGATGCTGGGCTTGTTCAACAGCCGCCGGGCAGCTGGGTACAGGCTGGAAGGACATGGAAGCCATGGGGAGGAAGAATGCACCAGTTATCCAGGCTGGCATGGAAGCTGCTGGTGTTGGTTGCAGCTTTCTGACCTGCCACAGCTGCTGCTCCTTCCGTCCAGGACTGAGGGGCGGCCGCCATTTTCCCGCCTGGCTCCTGCACCTGCATCGCTGCAGGAGACAGGCTGCTGCAGGGGGGCTGGGGAGGGCTGGGGGGACGTGGAGGTTGTGGCCACCGTGGGCACACAGGATTTGATTACAACGTCTGCTGGAGTTCATTGTTCTGCATCTGCCACTGCAGGGCAGCCGGTGATGGCCTGGGGGACATGAAGACCGTGGGGATGATGGCTGCTCTGTTTTTCATTCCAACTGGTATTAGAGACCACAGGACTGGTTCACCACTGCAGGGCTTCTGGGGTTGGGCTGAGAGGACACAGGGGCCATAGAGATGGTGGACGCCCTGGTCTGTACCCCATGGGGTGCCTGAGGACCGGCCCAGATTTCCCAGAGAGGTGGTAGATGCCCCATCCATCCCTGGAGACTTTCAAGCTGTAGGGATGGAGGATGTGCCGGTTTTGCAAGCAGGGGCAGCAGCTGCTGGTTTTGGGCGTGCCTCTCAGAAGTGCCACAGCGCCTGGTCTTCTTTTCTGGAGTGAGGGGCGGCTGCCATATTCCCGCCTGCCTGGCTGCTGCCTCCGCACGGCGGAGCCTGTGGAGAGAGGCGGCTGCTGAGGCCTCAGCTGCAGGCGGGACACAGGGCCTCTCCTCCGCAGCACGGCCCAGAGCTGGCAAGGCTCCCCAGCACCACGGGCCGAGCTGCTGGCCGGCCTGGGCCGAGGTGGACCCCTGCACCTCATGGCACCACCGAGCACGGGGATTCCTCTGGGCAGGTTCACCTCAGGGCAGGTTCACCCACCTCTTTCAGGCCATGACCATGGCCTCCCCCAGCCCCTGGTGGCCCCACCGCTGGTGGGGGGGACCTGTGCCTCGCTCCTACCGACCCCAAGGGCATCCAGGGCTGGGCCTGGGGGTTGATTTTGGTATGACCGGGACACCTGTGCAACAGATCAGTCCCCTTTATTTGGGAAACTGTGGGGATGGTGGACACACTTGTCACCAGCACTATGGGAGCTGGATGACATTGGGCTTTTTCCATGCCTTCAGTAGCTTCAGGTCAGCAAAGAATGGGCTCTGGGAACGTTGGGGTGGCGACGAGGCTGGACGTGCTTCCTTGACGCCAATCTGATGCTGCAGAGCACCATTCTGGTCCTGTCCCTGCAGAGCAGATGGTGATGGGCCAGAAGGACGCAGGGGTGGAGAGGAGTGCGGACGAGCTGACTTGAAGTCCATAAGTTTCTTGATGATGTTATTGGGCTCCCACTGCGGCTCGGCAGCCGGTGATGTGCTGGGGGGAGATGGGAGCTGTCGGGACGAAGGATGCGCCAGGTTTCCAGGCAGGGGCAGCAGCTGCTGGTGTTGGGCGCAGCTCTCAGAAGTGCCACAGTGCCTGGTCTTCTTGTCTGAGTGCCTGGCTTCAATAGCTTGAGTTCAGCTACGAATGGGCTGCAGGAACATGGGGTCGGTGACAAGGCCAGACGTGCTGCCTTCATGTCTGACTGCTGCTTGAGGCCACCATCACAGTCCTGCTGCTGCAGAGCAGGTGGTGATGGGCTGTCAGATGGTAGGGGTGCAGGACAGCGTGGATGTGCTGGCCTGAAGTCCATTTGTTGATAGAGGCCATTCTTCTTCTCCCGCTGCAGCAAGGCAGCAGGTGATACGCTTGGGGGACACAGGAGCCTTGGGGATGGAGGCTGTGCCATTTTTCCAGGCTTTATGCAGTGGCTGCTGGTGTTGGGCGCAGCTCTCAGGGTGCCACAGCGCCTGGTCTTCTGTTCCGGAGTGAGGGGCGGCTGCCATATTCCTGACAGGCTGGGGGGATGCAGGGGCCACAGGAGGGTGGACGCACTGTTCTGCACTCCGTTGAGAGCTGGAGGCCACTGGGTTGTGCTAACAGCTTCAGGGCTGCCAAGAATGGGCTGGTGGGCCATGGGAGCCATGGGGAGGGAGGATGTGCTGGGTTAGCAGGCTCAAACAGCGGCTGCTGGTGTTGGGTGCAGCTTTCTGAGCTGCCTGAGCTGCTGCTCCTTCTGTCCAGGTGTGAGGGGCGGCTGCCATTTTCCCGCCTGGCTCCTGCATCTGCATCGTTGCAGGAGACAGGCTGCTGCAGGGGGGCTGGGGATGGGCTGGGGGGACATGGGGCTCGTGGTGACCCTGGGCACACAGGTTTTCACTCCAACATCTGCTTGAGTTTGTTGTTCTGGTCCTGCCACTGCAGGGCAGCCGGTGATGGGCTTGGGGACGTGATGGCCACTCTGGTTTTGCTTCCAGCTGGTAATGGAGACAGCAGGGCTGGTTCACCACTGCAGGGCTTCTGTGGACAGGCTGAGAAGATAGAGGGGCCACGGAGATGGTGGACGCTTTGTTCTCTACCTCATTGGGTGCTTGAGGAAATGTGGCCCAGGTTCCCATGGAGGTGGTAGATACCCCATCCCTGGAGACTTTCAAGACCAATATCTGGTCCAGCCTCGGTACCCTGCCTGTGGGTTAAGCCCAGCATGGCAGGCGGGAGCAAGGCGAGCAGGGGACAATTCCCCGAGTGCTCTCCTGTGACACTGTGATCTACAGCACTGATGTGAGTGGTGGAGGGGCCGGTGACCTCTTGGCCGCCTCTGGCTGCTCTGATACACTGTGTCCAGGCCACGAGAAACAGCTCTGGAGGAGAGGATGGACCAACACAGGGCCCCTGGGGGCTTCCCTCGCGGGAAAGCTGTGGCACACAGGAAGCCTCGTAGAGCACTGGAGGGAACAACGATCACCTGCGCTGCCCGGGAGAAGAGTTAAAACCGTTTACCTCGCAACACGGTAACGGGCCAAAGCGACTGCCATCTTAGCCAAGGCCTCAGAACAAACACCAGGCCCAGGCTCCCTTTAGCCTGAGAAGCCCCGGGCTTGCTGCTGTACAGTGACAGGGGGCTGTGCACCCAGATGTGCAGGCACTTTGCAGCACCCCAAGGGGTAATGGCTTTGACCTATCAATTAGCGCCCATGAAGGGCTCATTAATTAGGGAGGACCTTTGTTGTGCCTCCATAGACACCTCTGCAAAAGTTCCGTCCCTCTTTATCTGGGGAGCTGTGGGGATGGTGGATAAATTCTTACCTAGCACTTTGGGTGCTGGACAATGCTGGGCTGCTTCCCCTGCTACCACTGCTGCAGTGCGGCTGTGAACGGGCTGGGACACGTAGGGGTGGTGAGGATGACGGACGTGCTGGCTTGAATTCCATCTATTGCCTGAGGCCGCTGTCCTGGTCCTGCTGCTGCAGGGCAGCCAGAGATGGGCTGGGGGGACACGGGAGCTGTATGGAGGGAGGACGCACTGGTTTTCCAGGCTCAAACAGCGTCTCCTGGCACTGGGTGCAGGTCTCAGAGCTGCTGCAGCTGCTGCTCCATCTGTCCAGGACTGAGGGGAGGCCGCCATTTTCCTGCCTGGCTCCTGCACCTGCATCGCTGCAGGAGACAGGCTGCTGCAGGGGGGCTGGGGATGGGCTGGGGGGACGTGGAGGTTGTGGCGATGGTGGGTGCGCAGATTTTGATTCTAATGTCTGTTGGAAGCCGTTGTTCTCATCCTCCAGCTGCAGAACAGCTTGAGGGCCATGGTGGTTCTGGCGAGGCTGGACACTCTGGTTCTGATTCTGGCTGGTGTTGGAGGCCGCTGGGCTGGTCCCACCACTGCGGTGCTGCTGGGGACGGGCTGGGGGGCTGTACAGATTGTGTGAAGGGCTGATACGCCAGCTTTCCACAACCAACAGCGGCTGCTGGTGTTGGATGCAATTCTCAGGGGAGCCGCAGCGTCTGGTCCTTCTGCTACAGAACAAGGGGCAGCCGCCATATTTGCACCTGGCTGCTGCCTCTGGATTGTGGTTCACCTCAGGGCAGGTTCACCCATCTCTTTCAGCCCATGGTCATAGGCTCCCCCAGCGCCTGGTGGCCCCACCAATGGTGGGGGGAGCCCTGTGCCTGGCTTCTGCCAACCCAGAGGGCATCCAGGTCTCTGCCTGAGGGGCTGGATTTTGGTATCACCAGGACATTTGTTACATACCTCAGACCCTATTTATCTGGGGAGTTGTGGACATGGTGGACAAACTTGTCTCCATCACATCAGGTGCTGGAGGAAACACGTTTTTTTTCGCTGCTGCAGAGCAGCTGAGGACGGGCTGGAGAGACGTGGGAGTCGTGGCGACCGAGCCACACAAGAAGCAACTTCTGGGTCTGGCACTGCGTCACCTTGTCCTGTGGCAGCAAAATGGCTGCTGTGGGGAGCCCCGTACCCATCTCCTTTTGCCCCTGAGGGCGTCCAGAGCTGTGTCCAGGCCTTGGAGCTCACCCAACACTGGTGCCTCGCAGGGTTTGATTTTGGTACCACACGGACACATGTTCAACACCTGAGTCCCTCTTTATTTGGGGAGCTGTGGACGTGGTGGACGAACTCATTTGCAGCATGAGAGGCGCTTGAGGACACTTGGCTTCTTCTGCTGCTGTGGGGCCTCTGAGGACAGGTTGGGGAGGCATCCAGGTTGTGGTGACGGTGGGAGCACAGGTTTTGACTCTGTCTTTTGTGTCCCGTTGTTCTCACCCTGCTGTTGCAGCGGAGATGGTGATAGTTCTGGAAGCCGTGGGGATTCTGGAGAGGCCGGACACTCTGGTTCTGATTCCGGCTGGTCTAGGAGGCCGCTGGGCTGGTCCCACCACTGCGGTGCTGCTGGGTACGGGCTGGAGGACTGTGAGGATTGTGGCGACAATGGACACTCCAGATTTCCAGGATCAAACAGTGGGAGCTGCTGTTGGATGTAGCTCTCAGGGAAACTGCAGCGTCTGGTCCTTCGGCCACAGAACAAGGGGCAGCCGCCTTTTTCCCGCCCGGCTTCTCTATCTGCATCGTGGAGCCTGTGGAGAGAGGAGGCTGCTGAGGCCTCAGCTGCAGGCGGGACACAGGGCCTCTCCTCCGCAGCACGGCCCAGAGCTGGCAAGGCTCCCCAGCACCACGGGCTGAGCTGCTGGCCGGCCTGGGCCGAGGTGGACCCCTGAACTCCATGGCACCACCGAGCACGGGGATTCCTCTGGGCAGGTTCACTGCTCGGGAGCGGGTGACAGTGAGCATCTCGCTTTCTTGGGCAATCTCATCCCCTGCTCCTTCTCCTCCTGCCCTGGCTTTGCCTGTGCCTGCCAGTCCTGGGGCTGCTCTTGCCCAGGCAGGGTCAGTTTGAGCTAAGCCTGGCCCCAGTCAGGGCGGGCTCCTGGGAAGGTGGCCCAGGGATTAAGAGGCAAATTGAAGCATCCGACAGCAGCAGAATCCTCAGCAGAGTTCTTTGCCCAGCCAGTAACTGGCCACTCCGCAGCAGCCGGACTAGAAATTCTTTGTGGTACACGCAGCCACCTAAGGAAGCAGTGGTGGGAAAAGCAATAACTCACTTTTTTGCCTTCCTGCATTTCCAGACCATGAGGAAAATTAACAGAAGTGCAAGTGGCTCAGTAGACGCGGCTATTATTCTGCTTATAGTGGAGAATTTTCGCATAACATCAGGACCGCTAACACTTGCACTCCCCTGGGGATTGGGAGCACCTGTGGTACTCTCGCCGACCACATCTGGAGGAGAAATTCAAGATGTTAGTCCATCCTGTGCACCACTGCTAAGCTTGCAGCACGTTTGATATGGCCAGCAATTTCCTGGTTTCTCTCAGTGCTGCTCCCTGGAGACACCGTCCCACCCTCTGGGACAGGACTCCCACCCTTTGGGACAGGACTCCCACCCTTTGGGACAGGACTCCCACCCTTTGGGACAGGACTCCCATCCTTTGGGACAGGACTCCCACCCTTTGGGACAGGTTGTCCCACCAAACAAAACCCAGAAGGCCAGAAGGACAGCATGGGGGGAGCGCAGCTGCTTGGCCAGTCACTCCTTTGAGGGACACGGACAAAAGCCGTCCCTGCAGCAGGCATTGCCAGCCCCAGCTCTGCCCCCCAGTCCAGCTCCCACAGGCGCAGGGGACGGAGTCCGGCCCTCTCAAGAGGGACATGAGCCTTGCTCTCCCCGTCTGCCTTTTCTCCTGCATGGGCATCGCTTGCAGCCGCTCCCAGGTTTTGGGACGTGTCTCCTGTTCAGGGACCCCACCAAGACCGCTCAGTACCTGAGTTCGTCCAATGGAATTCATTTAGGCTGCTGGGCTGGTAACCTCTGGGCCTTGGCAGCCCTGTCAGAAAGCAGAGACGAGAGGTAAAGCCTCAGCACGGCTCAGGCACAGAGGATGCAGGGGGACGGGGAGGTTCCCTCTAAGCCCCTGCCCGATCTGGCCGTCAGGGCATCGCTCTGGACCTCAGATCCCCTTTGGGATCCCGCTCGGTGCTGCTCCTGTGCTTTGAGCCTCTGCGGACCTCAGGGCAAGCTTTGGGCCGCAGCTACAGCGGGAGGTGCGTTTGCACAACAGTCACATTCCCCATCAGCTGCAGAACGTGGCCCAGACGGCACGAGCCCAAAGCACTTTGTGTTTTGGCTGTGAGGTGATGTGCAAGAGCGGGCACTGGGGGAAGAGCCTGCTGACACACACCCATCCTGATGGGTGACACTGCCTGACCATGCGACAGTGATTACCTGGCATACCAGCGGCTGGCATCGCCTCTGCTGCTTCACCAGAGCCCGGCAGGGAGCTGCGGCTTCCTTCCGGAAACACCTCCTTCTGCACAGCCTTGCGGTTCGTCTCTTGAGAAAGAAAGAGGGAGGGCTGGATCAGATGGAACCGTTCCCCATGAGGGAGATTGGTATCTTCGGGGGGCAAGACGTCTCAAAGGCACGGCTAAGGTTTAGAAACCAGGGCTGGGCTTCTGAGGCTGCGCCTGGCAGTGCTCCGAACAACAGCCACGTCTGGCCCTGCTGGGACACCAGGAAATGGCACGTGACCTTCTGGTTTGCACTGCACATTGTGGGCAAACTTTAGGGTGATGCTGAGCGCCGTCCTTCAAAGAGAACGGGAAGAAGCTGCAGCCAGGCCAGCTGGGGAAACAGCCCTTTGGAGAAGACTCCTCTGCAAGGCCCTCCTGCCCTTCCTGGAAGCACCAGCACCAGGCACGTTTGCCTCATCCCAGCAGCTGCCCCTGGCACTTGGCTTGAACCACAAGTGGCTGCGCAATCCCTGCACCATCTCTCTGGCAGCTGCAAGGCGTGACACCAGCATTGCTGCAGCGGGGCTCTGATCGACCCCTTCCTGCTGTACAGCCTGTCCAGACCCGTACCTAAACCTTCGGATGCTGAGACTCACAGCTAATTCTGAGTAAAATATACCCACCCTGTGCTCTGCGCAGTTCATCCAGGAGTTGCTTCATGACTTCTGATGGCTCTGGGGTTGTTTTTGCTTCTTCAGCTTCATGTATTGGTCTTGGAAGACCTTAGAAACAAGATTCAGTTACAAGTGAGATTAATACATTACAGAAAAACAAGGCAGAGGTTGTGAGCTCAGCACAGACAGACTGCTCACCCCTGGGACGCCAGCCGGGCCGTAGCCCAGCACGCTGCCGAGGAGCCGGAAAAGTCCATCCTTCGGGATCATCTGTCAATAAAGAGCCAGAGAAGCTTCCATCACCTGCTGTGATCTGCATGGGCAGCACTGAATGGCAGAAGCGGTGAGGGGACCGCGCAAGGAGAGGGCACGCACACGAGCAGGTCTGTCCTCACACCCGCAGACCTGCCCGGCTGGCGGACCCTGGGGCTTGGGGCTGGCAGCTCCCAAAGGGAGGAAAAAGCCATGACGTACCCATGGCATGTCCTGGAGGCTCGGTCCTGGAACCCAGACGGGAACCTGGATCAGCTTTGCCCACAGGCGCGGCTGCAAAGAAACGCAGGACACAACAGCTCCCGTGACACAGTTCAAGATGCTTCTTCAGCTCGGAGTGGCCGGGAGTGGAATGCAAAGACGGGATTGCTCCGCGGCACTCATCCCTCCCTTCCGCTCGGGAGCGTGGGGCAAAGAGTCACCACGTGCCTGCAGCGGCACCGTGCTGGGACCAAACGAAGCCCGTGCAGAGCTGCCGGGAGAAAGGACTCCCTGGAGCTGACAGCAGCTCCAGACTCAACCCCAGCCAGACACTGCCCTGGTATTTGGCACCGGGGCACCTCAGGCTCCAAGACCCTGGCAAAGGCAGCTTGGCAAGGGAAAGCGCCCCAGGGAACATCACTGAGCCTGACCCGTTCCCTCTCGGCTCTCCTCCCTGTATGAGTGGGGGCCACACAAGGAGCAACTTGCATTTCACATGCAACTTACCTCCAGGATACCGCAAGGGCTCCGAAACTACATCCAGCCAGGAAGCTGGATAATCGTTGCCACCAGCCTCATCTAGAAACAAGCACAGAGAAGAAATGTTTCCATTGCCCGCTGGGATCCACTGCTGCCTTAGGGAACCGCAGGCACTGGAATGGGATCGGGCGCCCACATGGGAGTGGACAGTTGGAGTTGGACATTGCCAAAACTGCAGAGGGGCCGGTGACCTCTTGGCCGGCTCTGGCTGCTCTGACACACTCTGTTCAGGCCACGAGAAACAGGTCTTGAGGAGAGGATGGACCAACACAGGGGCCCTGGGGCCTTCCCTCCCAGGGGAGCTCTGGCACACAGAGGAAGCACTGGAGGGAACAACCATCACCCCACTGCCTGGGGAGAAGAGCCCGCTGGCCGTGAAAGGCTGCACCGCTCACCTGCTCCCCGTGCTCGCCACGGAGCAGCCTGGGCAGGCCCGGCATGCAGGGCCAGCAGGAGGAGGAGGAAGAGGAGGCGGCGGGTGGGGAACATGGTCCCGTGCACTCGCAACGTCTTTGTGCTGCGGCGGCTGCTGCTGCTGCTGCTGCTGCTGCTGCTGCTGCTGCTGCTGCTGCTGCTGCTGCACTGGGGGCCGGGGGCTGCGCAGCCGCTTCTTATTGTTGGCGCGGCACTGTGGGCTCTGTGACGTCACAATCACTGTCACCTCCCGGCTGGGCCGAGGCCGTGTGGAGATGGCTCAGGGCGCTGGTGGCAGGTGCTGAAGCAGAGCCTGGGAGCTACCTCCCAGGAGGGGAGCATGTCCCGTGGGGCAGCTCCGTGCAAGGGCTGAGACACCGTCCCGCCTGGGGCTGGGCCCACAGCTCTGCCCTGTTCTGCGGGCACTGGCACAGGGGCAGGAGGAGCTCAAAGTGCCCAGAACTGCAGGAGACCACAGCCACGGGACTGCTGACCTCCTTGGGTGCTGTCAGTGGCTGCTCGTCAGCCCCAAGAGTGTGGGATTTCAGTCTGCAGACAAGATCAAGGTTGGCAGCTTCCAGGCTGGAACCTGGTCTGGCGCCTTGGGGGACCTCAAGGATCACTTTTGTTTTACCAGGAAGATAAAGCCTTTGATTTTCCATTTCTTCTTAATGCTCAGACTGGTTGGGGCTCTGAGCCAACAGATGCTGTTGAAGATGTCCCTGCTCAGTGCAAGGTGTTGTGAGCGGTGGAGGGGCCATTGACTTCTTGGCCGGCTCTGGCTGCTCTGACACACTCTGTTCAGGCCATGAGAAACAGCTCTTGAGGAGAGGATGGACCAACACAGGGCCCCTGGGGGCTTCGCTCCCGGGAGAGCTCTGGCACACAGGAAGCCTCGTAAAGCACTGGAGGGAACAACGATCACCTGCGCTGCCCGGGAGAAGCGTTAAAACCGTTTACCTCGCAACACCGTAATGGGCCAAAGCGACTGCCATCTTAGCCAAGGCCTCAAAACGAGCACCAGGCCCAGGCTCCCTTTAGCCTAGGAAGCCCTGGGCTTGCTGCTGTACAGTGACAGGGGGCTGTGCACCCAGATGTGCAGGCACTTTGCAGCACCCCAAGGCTGATGGCCTTGACCTGTCAATTAGGGCCACTCAAGGGCTCATTAATTAGGGAGGGCCTTTGTTGTGCCTCCAGTACATTTGCTCGTCGGGCTCATATCCTTAGAGGTGCTCTGGATGGCTTCCCACTTTTATCTGGGTATCCCATTTGACAAGGTCCATGGCCAGATGACCCCGCTGCAACAAACGCTGCCTCACCCCACAGCCCCTCACCGTTCCGTGCGACTGCCCAGGCTGGGCTCCTGTCACCACCTCCCGCACCGTGTGTTGGTCACATTGGTGTCACCGACTGTTTCAGACCATGGCTATGGGCTCCCGCAGCCCCTGGTGGCCCCCCTGCTGGTGGGGGGAGCCCAGCGCCTGGCTCCTGCCGACCCGGAGGGGATGCGGGGTTGTGCCTGCGAGTTGATTTTGGTACAACCAAGACACATGTGCAACATAACAGTCCCCTTTATTTGGGAAACTGTGGGGATGGTGGACGCACGTCACCAGCACTATGGGAGCTGGATGACACTGGGCTTTTTCCATGCCTTCAGTAGCTTCAGGTCAGCAAAGAATGGGCTCTGGGAACGCTGGGGTGGCGACGAGGCTGGACGTGCTTCCTTGACGCCAATCTGATGCTGCAGAGCACCATTCTGGTCCTGTCCCTGCAGAGCAGATGGTGATGGGCCAGAAGGACGCAGGGGTGGAGAGGAGTGCGGACGAGCTGACTTGAAGTCCATAAGTTTCTTGATGATGTTATTGGGCTCCCACTGCTGCTCGGCAGCCGATGATGTGCTGGGGGGAGACAGGAGCTGTAGGGATGGAGGATGTGCCAGTTTTGCAAGCAAGGACAGCAGCTGCTGGTTTTGGGTGTACCTCTCAGAAGTGCCACAGTGCCAGGTCTTCTTCTCTGGGGTGAGGGGTGGCTGCCATATTCCAGACCGCCTGGCTGCTGCCTCTGCATCACGGAGCCTGTGGAGAGAGGAGGCTGCTGAGGCCTCAGCTGCATGCGGGACACAGGGCCTGTCCTCCGCAGCACGGCCCAGAGCTGGCAAGGCTCCCCAGCACCACGGGCTGAGCTGCTGGCCGGCCTGGGCCGAGGTGGACCCCTGCACCTCATGGCACCACCGAGCACGGGGATTCCTCTGGGCAGGTTCACTGCTCGGGAGCGGGTGACAGTGAGCATCTCGCTTTCTTGGGCAATCTCATCCCCTGCTCCTTCTCCTCCTGCCCTGGCTTTGCCTGTGCCTGCCAGTCCTGGGGCTGCTCTTGCCCAGGCAGGGTCAGTTTGAGCTAAGCCTGGCCCCAGTCAGGGCGGGCTCCTGGGAAGGCGGCCCAGGGATTAAGAGGCCAATTGAAGCATCCGACAGCAGCAGAATCCTCAGCAGAGTTCTTTGCCCAGCCAGTAACTGGCCACTCTGCAGCAGCCGGACGAGAAATTCTTTGTGGTACACGCAGCCACCTAAGGAAGCAGTGGTGGGAAAAGCAATAACTCACTTTTTAGCCGTCCTCCACTGCCAGATCGCGACGCAGAAGAGCACTATTACCAGTGGTATGGAAATTATAGTTGTTACTGTGAATATGACGCAGCGCTTTCCCAAAACTTCACGGCAGAAAACACTTGCGCTCCCCTTGGGATTGGGACCACCTGTGGTTGTGTTACCAGCCACATCTGGAGGAGAAATTCAGATGTTAGTCCATCCTGTGCACCACTGCTAAGCTTGCAGCACCTTCTATACGGCCAGCAAGTTCCTGGTTTCCCTTGGGGCTGCTGGCTGGAGGCACCATCCCACCCTCTGGGACAGGACTCCCATCCTTTGGGACAGGACTCCCACCCTTTGGGACAGGTTGTCCCACCAAACAAAACCCAGAAGGTCAGAAGGACAGCATGGGGGGAGCGCAGCTGCTTGGCCAGTCGCTCCTTTGAGGGACACGGACAAAAGCCGTCCCTGCAGCAGGCATTGCCAGCCCCAGCTCTGCCCCCCAGTCCAGCTCCCACAGGCGCAGGGGATGGAGTCCGGCCCTCTCAAGAGGGACATGAGCCTTGCTCTCCCCGTCTGCCTTTTCTCCTGCGTGGGCATCGCTTGCAGCCGCTCCCAGGTTTTGGGATGTGTCTCCTGTTCAGGGACCCCACCAAGACCGCTCAGTACCTGAGTTCGTCCTATGGAATTCATTTAGGCTGCTGGGCTGGTAACCTCCGGGCCTTGGCAGCCCTGTCAGAAAGCAGAGACGAGAGGTAAAGCCTCAGCACGGCTCAGGCACAGAGGATGCAGGGGGACGGGGAGGTTCCCTCTAAGGCCCTGCCCGATCTGGCCGTCAGGGCATCGCTCTGGACCTCAGATCCCCTTTGGGATCCCGCTCGGTGCTGCTCCTGTGCCTTGAGCCTCTGGGGACTCAGGGCAAGCTCTGGGCCGCAGCTACAGCGGGAGGTGCGTTTGTGCAACAGTCACATTCCCCATCAGCTGCAGAACGTGGCCCAGACGGCACGAACCCAAAGCACTTTGTGTTTTGGCTGTGAGGTGATGTGCAAGAGCGGGCACTGGGGAAAGAGCCTGCTGACACACACCCATCCTGATAGGTGACACTGCCTGACCATGCGACAGTGATTACCTGGCATACCAGCGGCTGGCATCGCCTCTGCTGCTTCACCAGAGCCCGGCAGGGAGCTGCGGCTTCCTTCCGGAAACACCTCCTTCTGCACAGCCTTGCGGTTCGTCTCTTGAGAAAGAAAGAGGGAGGGCTGGATCAGATGGAACCGTTCCCCATGAGGGAGATTGGTATCTTCGGGGGGCAAGACGTCTCAAAGGCACGGCTAAGGTTTAGAAACCAGGGCTGGGCTTCTGAGGCTGCGCCTGGCAGTGCTCCGAACAACAGCCACGTCTGGCCCTGCTGGGACACCAGGAAATGGCACGTGACCTTCTGGTTTGCACTGCACATTGTGGGCAAACTTTAGGGTGATGCTGAGCGCCGTCCTTCGAAGAGAACGGGAAGAAGCTGCAGCCAGGCCAGCTGGGGAAACAGCCCTTTGGAGAAGACTCCTCTGCAAGGCCCTCCTGCCCTTCCTGGAAGCACCAGCACCAGGCACGTTTGCCCCATCCCAGCAGCTGCCCCTGGCACTTGGCTTGAACCACAAGTGGCCGCACAAGCCCTGCACCATCTCTCTGGCAGCTGCAAGGCGTGACACCAGCATTGCTGCAGCGGGGCTCTGATCGACCCCTTCCCGCTGTACAGCCTGTCCAGACCGGTACCTAAACCTTTGGATGCTGAGACTCACAGCTAATTCTGAGTAAAATATACCCACCCTGTGCTCTGCGCAGTTCATCCAGCTTTTGTCTCCTGACTTCCAATGAATCTGGGGCCTTTTTTCCTCCTTCAGCTTCATACATTGGTCTTGGAAGACCTTAGAAACAAGATTTTGTTCTATGTGAGATTAATGCATCACAGAAAAACAAGGCAGAGGTTGTGAGCTCAGCACAGACAGACTGCTCACCCCTGGGACGCCAGCCGGGCCGTAGCCCAGCACGCTGCCGAGGAGCCGGAAAAGTCCATCCTTCGGGATCATCTGTCAATAAAGAGCCAGAGAAGCTTCCATCACCTGCTGTGATCTGCATGGGCAGCACTGAATGGCAGAAGCGGTGAGGGGACCGCGCAAGGAGAGGGCACGCACACGAGCAGGTCTGTCCTCACACCCGCAGACCTGCCCGGCTGGCGGACCCTGGGGCTTGGGGCTGGCAGCTCCCAAAGGGAGGAAAAAGCCATGACGTACCCATGGCATGTCCTGGAGGCTCGGTCCTGGAACCCAGACGGGAACCTGGATCAGCTTTGCCCACAGGCGCGGCTGCAAAGAAACGCAGGACACAACAGCTCCCGTGACACAGTTCAAGATGCTTCTTCAGCTCGGAGTGGCCGGGAGTGGAATGCAAAGACGGGATTGCTCCGCGGCACTCATCCCTCCCTTCCGCTCGGGAGCGTGGGGCAAAAAGTCACATCACTGAGCCTGACCCGTTCCCTCTCGGCTCTCCTCCCTGTCTGAGTGGGGGCCACACAAGGAGCAACTTGCATTTCACATGCAACTTACCTCCAGGATACCGCAAGGGCTCCGAAGCTACATCCAGCCAGGAAGCTGGATAATCGTTGCCACCAGCCTCATCTAGAAACAAGCACAGAGAAGAAATGTTTCCATTGCCCGCTGGGATCCACTGCTGCCTTAGGGAACCGCAGGCACTGGAATGGGATCGGGCGCCCACATGGGAGTGGACAGTTGGAGTTGGACATTGCCAAAACTGCAGAGGGGCCGGTGACCACTTGGCCGGCTCTGGCTGCTCTGACACACTCTGTTCAGGCCACGAGAAACAGCTCTTGAGGAGAGGATGGACCAACACAGGGGCCCTGGGGCCTTCCCTCCCAGGGGAGCTCTGGCACACAGAGGAAGCACTGGAGGGAACAACCATCACCCCACTGCCTGGGGAGAAGAGCCCGCTGGCCGTGAAAGGCTGCACCGCTCACCTGCTCCCCGTGCTCGCCACGGAGCAGCCTGGGCAGGCCCGGCATGCAGGGCCAGCAGGAGGAGGAGGAAGAGGAGGCGGCGGGTGGGGAACATGGTCCCGTGCACTCGCAACGTCTTTGTGCTGCGGCGGCTGCTGCTGCTGCTGCTGCTGCTGCTGCTGCTGCACTGGGGGCCGGGGGCTGCGCAACTGCTTCTTATTGTTGGCGCGGCACTGCGGGCTCTGTGACCTCACAATCACTGTCACTTCCCAGCCGGGCCGAGGCCGCATGGGGACGGCTCAGGGCGCTGGTGGCAGGTGCTGGAGCAGAGCCTGGGAGCTACCTCCTGATAGGGCAGCACGTCCCGTGGGGCAGCTCCGTGCAAGGGCTGAGACACCGTCCCGCCTGGGGCTGGGCCCACAGCTCTGCCCTGTTCTGCGGGCACTGGCACAGGGGCAGGAGGAGCTCACGGTGCCCAGAACTGCAGGAGACCACAGCCACAGGACTGCTGACCTCCTCGGGTGCTGTCAGCGGCTGCTCGTCAGCCCCAAGATTTCAGTCTCCAGACAAGCGCAAGGTCCCCTCCTGTCGGCAGCTTCCAGGCTGGAGCCCGGTCTGGAGCCTTGGGGGACCCCAGGGATCACGAGTCGCTTTGGTTTTACAGGAAAGATAAAGCCTTTGATTTTCCATTTCTTCTTAATGCTCGGGCTGGTGGGGGCTCTGAGCCCCCAGATGCTGTTGAAGATGTCCCTGCTTATTGCCGGGTGTTGGACTAGATGAGCTTTGAAGGTCCCTTTCTTTGGGGTGCTTGAGGGCATGGAGCTGGTTCTGTTGCTGCAGGGAAACTGGGGCCAGGCCGGGGGGTTTCTGGGGCCCAGGGGATGATGGACATGATGGATTTAATTCCATCTGCTGCTCAAGGCCTCTGTCTTGGTCCCACAACTGCAAGGCAGACAGTGATGGGATGGGTGGATGCACGGGCCACAAGATGGTGGACGTACTGTGCTCCACTCCATTGGGTGCCTCAGGATGCTGGGCTTGTTCAACAGCCGCCGGGCAGCTGGGTACAGGCTGGAAGGACATGGAAGCCATGGGGAGGAAGAATGCACCAGTTATCCAGGCTGGCATGGAAGCTGCTGGTGTTGGTTGCAGCTTTCTGACCTGCCACAGCTGCTGCTCCTTCCGTCCAGGACTGAGGGGCGGCCGCCATTTTCCCGCCTGGCTCCTGCACCTGCATCGCTGCAGGAGACAGGCTGCTGCAGGGGGGCTGGGGAGGGCTGGGGGGACGTGGAGGTTGTGGCCACCGTGGGCACACAGGATTTGATTACAACGTCTGCTGGAGTTCATTGTTCTGCATCTGCCACTGCAGGGCAGCCGGTGATGGCCTGGGGGACATGAAGACCGTGGGGATGATGGCTGCTCTGTTTTTCATTCCAACTGGTATTAGAGACCACAGGACTGGTTCACCACTGCAGGGCTTCTGGGGTTGGGCTGAGAGGACACAGGGGCCATAGAGATGGTGGACGCCCTGGTCTGTACCCCATGGGGTGCCTGAGGACCGGCCCAGATTTCCCAGAGAGGTGGTAGATGCCACATCCATCCCTGGAGACTTTCAAGCTGTAGGGATGGAGGATGTGCCGGTTTTGCAAGCAGGGGCAGCAGCTGCTGGTTTTGGGCGTGCCTCTCAGAAGTGCCACAGCGCCTGGTCTTCTTTTCTGGAGTGAGGGGCGGCTGCCATATTCCCGCCTGCCTGGCTGCTGCCTCCGCACGGCGGAGCCTGTGGAGAGAGGCGGCTGCTGAGGCCTCAGCTGCAGGCGGGACACAGGGCCTCTCCTCCGCAGCACGGCCCAGAGCTGGCAAGGCTCCCCAGCACCACGGGCCGAGCTGCTGGCCGGCCTGGGCCGAGGTGGACCCCTGCACCTCATGGCACCACCGAGCACGGGGATTCCTCTGGGCAGGTTCACCTCAGGGCAGGTTCACCCACCTCTTTCAGGCCATGACCATGGCCTCCCCCAGCCCCTGGTGGCCCCACCGCTGGTGGGGGGGACCTGTGCCTCGCTCCTACCGACCCCAAGGGCATCCAGGGCTGGGCCTGGGGGTTGATTTTGGTATGACCGGGACACCTGTGCAACAGATCAGTCCCCTTTATTTGGGAAACTGTGGGGATGGTGGACACACTTGTCACCAGCACTATGGGAGCTGGATGACATTGGGCTTTTTCCATGCCTTCAGTAGCTTCAGGTCAGCAAAGAATGGGCTCTGGGAACGTTGGGGTGGCGACGAGGCTGGACGTGCTTCCTTGACGCCAATCTGATGCTGCAGAGCACCATTCTGGTCCTGTCCCTGCAGAGCAGATGGTGATGGGCCAGAAGGACGCAGGGGTGGAGAGGAGTGCGGACGAGCTGACTTGAAGTCCATAAGTTTCTTGATGATGTTATTGGGCTCCCACTGCTGCTCGGCAGCCGGTGATGTGCTGGGGGGAGATGGGAGCTGTCGGGACGAAGGATGCGCCAGGTTTCCAGGCAGGGGCAGCAGCTGCTGGTGTTGGGCGCAGCTCTCAGAAGTGCCACAGTGCCTGGTCTTCTTGTCTGAGTGCCTGGCTTCAATAGCTTGAGTTCAGCTACGAATGGGCTGCAGGAACATGGGGTCGGTGACAAGGCCAGACGTGCTGCCTTCATGTCTGACTGCTGCTTGAGGCCACCATCACAGTCCTGCTGCTGCAGAGCAGGTGGTGATGGGCTGTCAGATGGTAGGGGTGCAGGACAGCGTGGATGTGCTGGCCTGAAGTCCATTTGTTGATAGAGGCCATTCTTCTTCTCCCGCTGCAGCAAGGCAGCAGGTGATACGCTTGGGGGACACAGGAGCCTTGGGGATGGAGGCTGTGCCATTTTTCCAGGCTTTATGCAGTGGCTGCTGGTGTTGGGCGCAGCTCTCAGGGTGCCACAGCGCCTGGTCTTCTGTTCCGGAGTGAGGGGCGGCTGCCATATTCCTGACAGGCTGGGGGGATGCAGGGGCCACAGGAGGGTGGACGCACTGTTCTGCACTCCGTTGAGAGCTGGAGGCCACTGGGTTGTGCTAACAGCTTCAGGGCTGCCAAGAATGGGCTGGTGGGCCATGGGAGCCATGGGGAGGGAGGATGTGCTGGGTTAGCAGGCTCAAACAGCGGCTGCTGGTGTTGGGTGCAGCTTTCTGAGCTGCCTGAGCTGCTGCTCCTTCTGTCCAGGTGTGAGGGGCGGCTGCCATTTTCCCGCCTGGCTCCTGCATCTGCATCGTTGCAGGAGACAGGCTGCTGCAGGGGGGCTGGGGATGGGCTGGGGGGACATGGGGCTCGTGGTGACCCTGGGCACACAGGTTTTCACTCCAACATCTGCTTGAGTTTGTTGTTCTGGTCCTGCCACTGCAGGGCAGCCGGTGATGGGCTTGGGGACGTGATGGCCACTCTGGTTTTGCTTCCAGCTGGTAATGGAGACAGCAGGGCTGGTTCACCACTGCAGGGCTTCTGTGGACAGGCTGAGAAGATAGAGGGGCCACGGAGATGGTGGACGCTTTGTTCTCTACCTCATTGGGTGCTTGAGGAAATGTGGCCCAGGTTCCCATGGAGGTGGTAGATACCCCATCCCTGGAGACTTTCAAGACCAATATCTGGTCCAGCCTCGGTACCCTGCCTGTGGGTTAAGCCCAGCATGGCAGGCGGGAGCAAGGCGAGCAGGGGACAATTCCCCGAGTGCTCTCCTGTGACACTGTGATCTACAGCACTGATGTGAGTGGTGGAGGGGCCGGTGACCTCTTGGCCGCCTCTGGCTGCTCTGATACACTGTGTCCAGGCCACGAGAAACAGCTCTGGAGGAGAGGATGGACCAACACAGGGCCCCTGGGGGCTTCCCTCGCGGGAAAGCTGTGGCACACAGGAAGCCTCGTAGAGCACTGGAGGGAACAACGATCACCTGCGCTGCCCGGGAGAAGCGTTAAAACCGTTTACCTCGCAACACGGTAACGGGCCAAAGCGACTGCCATCTTAGCCAAGGCCTCAGAACAAACACCAGGCCCAGGCTCCCTTTAGCCTGAGAAGCCCCGGGCTTGCTGCTGTACAGTGACAGGGGGCTGTGCACCCAGATGTGCAGGCACTTTGCAGCACCCCAAGGGGTAATGGCTTTGACCTATCAATTAGCGCCCATGAAGGGCTCATTAATTAGGGAGGACCTTTGTTGTGCCTCCATAGACACCTCTGCAAAAGTTCCGTCCCTCTTTATCTGGGGAGCTGTGGGGATGGTGGATAAATTCTTACCTAGCACTTTGGGTGCTGGACAATGCTGGGCTGCTTCCCCTGCTACCACTGCTGCAGTGCGGCTGTGAACGGGCTGGGACACGTAGGGGTGGTGAGGATGACGGACGTCCTGGCTTGAATTCCATCTATTGCCTGAGGCCGCTGTCCTGGTCCTGCTGCTGCAGGGCAGCCAGAGATGGGCTGGGGGGACACGGGAGCTGTGCGGAGGGAGGACGCACTGGTTTTCCAGGCTCAAACAGCGTCTCCTGGCACTGGGTGCAGGTCTCAGAGCTGCTGCAGCTGCTGCTCCATCTGTCCAGGACTGAGGGGAGGCCGCCATTTTCCTGCCTGGCTCCTGCACCTGCATCGCTGCAGGAGACAGGCTGCTGCAGGGGGGCTGGGGAGGGCTGGGGGGACGTGGAGGTTGTGGCCACCGTGGGCACACAGGATTTGATTACAACGTCTGCTGGAGTTCATTGTTCTGCATCTGCCACTGCAGGGCAGCCGGTGATGGCCTGGGGGACATGAAGACCGTGGGGATGATGGCTGCTCTGTTTTTCATTCCAACTGGTATTAGAGACCACAGGACTGGTTCACCACTGCAGGGCTTCTGGGGTTGGGCTGAGAGGACACAGGGGCCATAGAGATGGTGGACGCCCTGGTCTGTACCCCATGGGGTGCCTGAGGACCGGCCCAGATTTCCCAGAGAGGTGGTAGATGCCACATCCATCCCTGGAGACTTTCAAGCTGTAGGGATGGAGGATGTGCCGGTTTTGCAAGCAGGGGCAGCAGCTGCTGGTTTTGGGCGTGCCTCTCAGAAGTGCCACAGCGCCTGGTCTTCTTTTCTGGAGTGAGGGGCGGCTGCCATATTCCCGCCTGCCTGGCTGCTGCCTCCGCACGGCGGAGCCTGTGGAGAGAGGCGGCTGCTGAGGCCTCAGCTGCAGGCGGGACACAGGGCCTCTCCTCCGCAGCACGGCCCAGAGCTGGCAAGGCTCCCCAGCACCACGGGCCGAGCTGCTGGCCGGCCTGGGCCGAGGTGGACCCCTGCACCTCATGGCACCACCGAGCACGGGGATTCCTCTGGGCAGGTTCACCTCAGGGCAGGTTCACCCACCTCTTTCAGGCCATGACCATGGCCTCCCCCAGCCCCTGGTGGCCCCACCGCTGGTGGGGGGGACCTGTGCCTCGCTCCTACCGACCCCAAGGGCATCCAGGGCTGGGCCTGGGGGTTGATTTTGGTATGACCGGGACACCTGTGCAACAGATCAGTCCCCTTTATTTGGGAAACTGTGGGGATGGTGGACACACTTGTCACCAGCACTATGGGAGCTGGATGACATTGGGCTTTTTCCATGCCTTCAGTAGCTTCAGGTCAGCAAAGAATGGGCTCTGGGAACGTTGGGGTGGCGACGAGGCTGGACGTGCTTCCTTGACGCCAATCTGATGCTGCAGAGCACCATTCTGGTCCTGTCCCTGCAGAGCAGATGGTGATGGGCCAGAAGGACGCAGGGGTGGAGAGGAGTGCGGACGAGCTGACTTGAAGTCCATAAGTTTCTTGATGATGTTATTGGGCTCCCACTGCTGCTCGGCAGCCGGTGATGTGCTGGGGGGAGATGGGAGCTGTCGGGACGAAGGATGCGCCAGGTTTCCAGGCAGGGGCAGCAGCTGCTGGTGTTGGGCGCAGCTCTCAGAAGTGCCACAGTGCCTGGTCTTCTTGTCTGAGTGCCTGGCTTCAATAGCTTGAGTTCAGCTACGAATGGGCTGCAGGAACATGGGGTCGGTGACAAGGCCAGACGTGCTGCCTTCATGTCTGACTGCTGCTTGAGGCCACCATCACAGTCCTGCTGCTGCAGAGCAGGTGGTGATGGGCTGTCAGATGGTAGGGGTGCAGGACAGCGTGGATGTGCTGGCCTGAAGTCCATTTGTTGATAGAGGCCATTCTTCTTCTCCCGCTGCAGCAAGGCAGCAGGTGATACGCTTGGGGGACACAGGAGCCTTGGGGATGGAGGCTGTGCCATTTTTCCAGGCTTTATGCAGTGGCTGCTGGTGTTGGGCGCAGCTCTCAGGGTGCCACAGCGCCTGGTCTTCTGTTCCGGAGTGAGGGGCGGCTGCCATATTCCTGACAGGCTGGGGGGATGCAGGGGCCACAGGAGGGTGGACGCACTGTTCTGCACTCCGTTGAGAGCTGGAGGCCACTGGGTTGTGCTAACAGCTTCAGGGCTGCCAAGAATGGGCTGGTGGGCCATGGGAGCCATGGGGAGGGAGGATGTGCTGGGTTAGCAGGCTCAAACAGCGGCTGCTGGTGTTGGGTGCAGCTTTCTGAGCTGCCTGAGCTGCTGCTCCTTCTGTCCAGGTGTGAGGGGCGGCTGCCATTTTCCCGCCTGGCTCCTGCATCTGCATCGTTGCAGGAGACAGGCTGCTGCAGGGGGGCTGGGGATGGGCTGGGGGGACATGGGGCTCGTGGTGACCCTGGGCACACAGGTTTTCACTCCAACATCTGCTTGAGTTTGTTGTTCTGGTCCTGCCACTGCAGGGCAGCCGGTGATGGGCTTGGGGACGTGATGGCCACTCTGGTTTTGCTTCCAGCTGGTAATGGAGACAGCAGGGCTGGTTCACCACTGCAGGGCTTCTGTGGACAGGCTGAGAAGATAGAGGGGCCACGGAGATGGTGGACGCTTTGTTCTCTACCTCATTGGGTGCTTGAGGAAATGTGGCCCAGGTTCCCATGGAGGTGGTAGATACCCCATCCCTGGAGACTTTCAAGACCAATATCTGGTCCAGCCTCGGTACCCTGCCTGTGGGTTAAGCCCAGCATGGCAGGCGGGAGCAAGGCGAGCAGGGGACAATTCCCCGAGTGCTCTCCTGTGACACTGTGATCTACAGCACTGATGTGAGTGGTGGAGGGGCCGGTGACCTCTTGGCCGCCTCTGGCTGCTCTGATACACTGTGTCCAGGCCACGAGAAACAGCTCTGGAGGAGAGGATGGACCAACACAGGGCCCCTGGGGGCTTCCCTCGCGGGAAAGCTGTGGCACACAGGAAGCCTCGTAGAGCACTGGAGGGAACAACGATCACCTGCGCTGCCCGGGAGAAGCGTTAAAACCGTTTACCTCGCAACACGGTAACGGGCCAAAGCGACTGCCATCTTAGCCAAGGCCTCAGAACAAACACCAGGCCCAGGCTCCCTTTAGCCTGAGAAGCCCCGGGCTTGCTGCTGTACAGTGACAGGGGGCTGTGCACCCAGATGTGCAGGCACTTTGCAGCACCCCAAGGGGTAATGGCTTTGACCTATCAATTAGCGCCCATGAAGGGCTCATTAATTAGGGAGGACCTTTGTTGTGCCTCCATAGACACCTCTGCAAAAGTTCCGTCCCTCTTTATCTGGGGAGCTGTGGGGATGGTGGATAAATTCTTACCTAGCACTTTGGGTGCTGGACAATGCTGGGCTGCTTCCCCTGCTACCACTGCTGCAGTGCGGCTGTGAACGGGCTGGGACACGTAGGGGTGGTGAGGATGACGGACGTCCTGGCTTGAATTCCATCTATTGCCTGAGGCCGCTGTCCTGGTCCTGCTGCTGCAGGGCAGCCAGAGATGGGCTGGGGGGACACGGGAGCTGTGCGGAGGGAGGACGCACTGGTTTTCCAGGCTCAAACAGCGTCTCCTGGCACTGGGTGCAGGTCTCAGAGCTGCTGCAGCTGCTGCTCCATCTGTCCAGGACTGAGGGGAGGCCGCCATTTTCCTGCCTGGCTCCTGCACCTGCATCGCTGCAGGAGACAGGCTGCTGCAGGGGGGCTGGGGATGGGCTGGGGGGACGTGGAGGTTGTGGCGATGGTGGGTGCGCAGATTTTGATTCTAATGTCTGTTGGAAGCCGTTGTTCTCATCCTCCAGCTGCAGAACAGCTTGAGGGCCATGGTGGTTCTGGCAAGGCTGGACACTCTGGTTCTGATTCTGGCTGGTGTTGGAGGCCGCTGGGCTGGTCCCACCACTGCGGTGCTGCTGGGGACGGGCTGGAGGGCTGTGCAGATTGTGTGAAGGGCTGATACGCCAGCTTTCCACAACCAACAGCGGCTGCTGGTGTTGGATGCAGCTCTCAGCGGAGCCGCAGCGTCTGGTCCTTCTGCTACAGAACAAGGGGCAGCCGCCATATTTGCACCTGGCTGCTGCCTCTGGATTGTGGTTCACCTCAGGGCAGGTTCACCCATCTCTTTCAGCCCATGGTCATAGGCTCCCCCAGTGCCTGGTGGCCCCACCAATGGTGGGGGGAGCCCTGTGCCTGGCTTCTGCCAACCCAGAGGGCATCCAGGTCTGTGCCTGAGGGGCTGGATTTTGGTATCACCAGGACATTTGTTACATACCTCAGACCCTATTTATCTGGGGAGTTGTGGACATGGTGGACAAACTTGTCTCCATCACATCAGGTGCTGGAGGAAACACGTTTTTTTTCGCTGCTGCAGAGCAGCTGAGGACGGGCTGGAGAGACGTGGGAGTCGTGGCGACCGAGCCACACAAGAAGCAACTTCTGGGTCTGGCACTGCGTCACCTTGTCCTGTGGCAGCAAAATGGCTGCTGTGGGGAGCCCCGTAAACATCTCCTTTTGCCCCTGAGGGCGTCCAGAGCTGTGTCCAGGCCTTGGAGCTCACCCAACACTGGTGCCTCGCAGGGTTTGATTTTGGTACCACACGGACACATGTTCAACACCTGAGTCCCTCTTTATTTGGGGAGCTGTGGACGTGGTGGACGAACTCATTTGCAGCATGAGAGGCGCTTGAGGACACTTGGCTTCTTCTGCTGCTGTGGGGCCTCTGAGGACAGGTTGGGGAGGCATCCAGGTTGTGGTGACGGTGGGAGCACAGGTTTTGACTCTGTCTTTTGTGTCCCGTTATTCTCACCCTGCTGTTGCAGCGGAGATGGTGATAGTTCTGGAAGCCGTGGGGATTCTGGAGAGGCCGGACACTCTGGTTCTGATTCCGGCTGGTCTAGGAGGCCGCTGGGCTGGTCCCACCATTGCGGTGCTGCTGGGTATGGGCTGGAGGACTGTGAGGATTGTGGCGACAATGGACACTCCAGATTTCCAGGATCAAACAGTGGGAGCTGCTGTTGGATGTAGCTCTCAGGGAAACTGCAGCGTCTGGTCCTTCGGCCACAGAACAAGGGGCAGCCGCCTTTTTCCCGCCCGGCTTCTCTATCTGCATCATGGAGCCTGTGGAGAGAGGAGGCTGCTGAGGCCTCAGCTGCAGGCGGGACACAGGGCCTCTCCTCCGCAGCACGGCCCAGAGCTGGCAAGGCTCCCCAGCACCACGGGCTGAGCTGCTGGCCGGCCTGGGCCGAGGTGGACCCCTGAACTCCATGGCACCACCGAGCACGGGGATTCCTCTGGGCAGGTTCACCGCTCGGGAGCGGGTGACAGTGAGCATCTCGCTTTCTTGGGCAATCTCATCCCCTGCTCCTTCTCCTCCTGCCCTGGCTTTGCCTGTGCCTGCCAGTCCTGGGGCTGCTCTTGCCCAGGCAGGGTCAGTTTGAGCTAAGCCTGGCCCCAGTCAGGGCGGGCTCCTGGGAAGGCGGCCCAGGGATTAAGAGGCCAATTGAAGCATCCGACAGCAGCAGAATCCTCAGCAGAGTTCTTTGCCCAGCCAGTAACTGGCCACTCCGCAGCAGCCGGACGAGAAATTCTTTGTGGTACACGCAGCCACCTAAGGAAGCAGTGGTGGGAAAAGCAATAACTCACTTTTTTGCCTTCCTGCATTTCCAGACCATGAGGAAAATTAACAGAAGTGCAAGTGGCACAGTAGACGCGGCTATTATTCTGCTTATAGTGGAGAATTTTCGCATAACATCAGGACCGCTAACACTTGCACTCCCCTGGGGATTGGGAGCACCTGTGGTACTCTCGCCGACCACATCTGGAGGAGAAATTCAAGATGTTAGTCCATCCTGTGCACCACTGCTAAGCTTGCAGCACGTTTGATATGGCCAGCAATTTCCTGGTTTCTCTCAGTGCTGCTCCCAGGAGACACCGTCCCACCCTCTGGGACAGGACTCCCACCCTTTGGGACAGGACTCCCACCCTTTGGGACAGAACTCCCATCCTTTGGGACAGGACTCCCACCTTTTGGGACAGGACTCCCATCCTTTGGGACAGGACTCCCACCCTTTGGGACAGGTTGTCCCACCAAACAAAACCCAGAAGGCCAGAAGGACAGCATGGGGGGAGCGCAGCTGCTTGGCCAGTCGCTCCTTTGAGGGACACGGACAAAAGCCGTCCCTGCAGCAGGCATTGCCAGCCCCAGCTCTGCCCCCCAGTCCAGCTCCCACAGGCGCAGGGGACGGAGTCCGGCCCTCTCAAGAGGGACATGAGCCTTGCTCTCCCCGTCTGCCTTTTCTCCTGCGTGGGCATTGCTTGCAGCCGCTCCCAGGTTTTGGGACGTGTCTCCTGTTCAGGGACCCCACCAAGACCACTCAGTACCTGAGTTCGTCCAATGGAATTCATTTAGGCTGCTGGGCTGGTAACCTCTGGGCCTTGGCAGCCCTGTCAGAAAGCAGAGACGAGAGGTAAAGCCTCAGCACGGCTCAGGCACAGAGGATGCAGGGGGACGGGGAGGTTCCCTCTAAGGCCCTGCCCGATCTGGCCGTCAGGGCATCGCTCTGGACCTCAGATCCCCTTTGGGATCCCGCTCGGTGCTGCTCCTGTGCTTTGAGCCTCTGCGGACTTCAGGGCAAGCTCTGGGCCGCAGCTACAGCGGGAGGTGCGTTTGCACAACAGTCACATTCCCCATCAGCTGCAGAACGTGGCCCAGACGCCACGAGCCCAAAGCACTTTGTGTTTTGGCTGTGAGGTGACGTGCAAGAGCGGGCACTGGGGGAAGAGCCTGCTGACACACACCCATCCTGATGGGTGACACTGCCTGACCATGCGACAGTGATTACCTGGCATACCAGCGGCTGGCATCGCCTCTGCTGCTTCACCAGAGCCCGGCAGGGAGCTGCGGCTTCCTTCCGGAAACACCTCCTTCTGCACAGCCTTGCGGTTCGTCTCTTGAGAAAGAAAGAGGGAGGGCTGGATCAGATGGAACCGTTCCCCATGAGGGAGATTGGTATCTTCGGGGGGCAAGACGTCTCAAAGGCACGGCTAAGGTTTAGAAACCAGGGCTGGGCTTCTGAGGCTGCGCCTGGCAGTGCTCCGAACAACAGCCACGTCTGGCCCTGCTGGGACACCAGGAAATGGCACGTGACCTTCTGGTTTGCACTGCACATTGTGGGCAAACTTTAGGGTGATGCTGAGCGCCGTCCTTCGAAGAGAACGGGAAGAAGCTGCAGCCAGGCCAGCTGGGGAAACAGCCCTTTGGAGAAGACTCCTCTGCAAGGCCCTCCTGCCCTTCCTGGAAGCACCAGCACCAGGCACATTTGCCTCATTCCAGCAGCTGCCCCTGGCACTTGGCTTGAACCACAAGTGGCTGCGCAATCCCTGCACCATCTCTCTGGCAGCTGCAAGGCGTGACACCAGCATTGCTGCAGCGGGGCTCTGATCGACCCCTTCCTGCTGTACAGCCTGTCCAGACCGGTACCTAAACCTTCGGATGCTGAGACTCACAGCTAATTCTGAGTAAAATATACCCACCCTGTGCTCTGCGCAGTTCATCCAGGAGTTGCTTCATGACTTCTGATGGCTCTGGGGTTGTTTTTGCTTCTTCAGCTTCATGCATTGGTCTTGGAAGACCTTAGAAACAAGATTCAGTTACAAGTGAGATTAATACATTACAGAAAAACAAGGCAGAGGTTGTGAGCTCAGCACAGACAGACTGCTCACCCCTGGGACGCCAGCCGGGCCGTAGCCCAGCACGCTGCCGAGGAGCCGGAAAAGTCCATCCTTCGGGATCATCTGTCAATAAAGAGCCAGAGAAGCTTCCATCACCTGCTGTGATCTGCATGGGCAGCACTGAATGGCAGAAGCGGTGAGGGGACCGCGCAAGGAGAGGGCACGCACACGAGCAGGTCTGTCCTCACACCCGCAGACCTGCCCGGCTGGCGGACCCTGGGGCTTGGGGCTGGCAGCTCCCAAAGGGAGGAAAAAGCCATGACGTACCCACGGCATGTCCTGGAGGCTCGGTCCTGGAACCCAGACGGGAACCTGGATCAGCTTTGCCCACAGGCGCGGCTGCAAAGAAACGCAGGACACAACAGCTCCCGTGACACAGTTCAAGATGCTTCTTCAGCTCGGAGTGGCCGGGAGTGGAATGCAAAGACGGGATTGCTCTGCGGCACTCATCCCTCCCTTCCGCTCGGGAGCGTGGGGCAAAGAGTCACCACGTGCCTGCAGCGGCACCGTGCTGGGACCAAACGAAGCCCGTGCAGAGCTACCGGGAGAAAGGACTCCCTGGAGCTGACAGCAGCTCCAGACTCAACCCCAGCCAGACACTGCCCTGGTATTTGGCACCGGGGCACCTCAGGCTCCAAGACCCTGGCAAAGGCAGCTTGGCAAGGGAAAGCGCCCCAGGGAACATCACTGAGCCTGACCCGTTCCCTCTCGGCTCTCCTCCCTGTATGAGTGGGGGCCACACAAGGAGCAACTTGCATTTCACATGCAACTTACCTCCAGGATACCGCAAGGGCTCCGAAACTACATCCAGCCAGGAAGCTGGATAATCGTTGCCACCAGCCTCATCTAGAAACAAGCACAGAGAAGAAATGTTTCCATTGCCCGCTGGGATCCACTGCTGCCTTAGGGAACCGCAGGCACTGGAATGGGATCGGGCGCCCACATGGGAGTGGACAGTTGGAGCTGGACATTGCCAAAACTGCAGAGGGGCCGGTGACCTCTTGGCCGGCTCTGGCTGCTCTGACACACTCTGTTCAGGCCACGAGAAACAGCTGTTGAGGAGAGGATGGACCAACACAGGGCCCCTGGGGGCTTCCCTCGCGGGAGAGCTCTGGCACACAGGAAGCCTCGTAAAGCACTGGAGGGAACAACGATCACCTGCGCTGCCCGGGAGAAGCGTTAAAACCGTTTACCTCGCAACACCGTAATGGGCCAAAGCGACTGCCATCTTAGCCAAGGCCTCAAAACGAGCACCAGGCCCAGGCTCCCTTTAGCCTAGGAAGCCCAGGGCTGTGCACCCAGATGTGCAGGCACTTTGCAGCACCCCAAGGCTGATGGCCTTGACCTGTCAATTAGGGCCACTCAAGGGCTCATTAATTAGGGAGGGCCTTTGTTGTGCCTCCAGTACATTTGCTCGTCGGGCTCATATCCTTAGAGGTGCTCTGGATGGCTTCCCACTTTTATCTGGGTATCCCATTTGACAAGGTCCATGGCCAGATGACCCCGCTGCAACAAACGCTGCCTCACCCCACAGCCCCTCACCGTTCCGTGCGACTGCCCAGGCTGGGCTCCTGTCACCACCTCCCGCACCGTGTGTTGGTCACATTGGTGTCACCGACTGTTTCAGACCATGGCTATGGGCTCCCGCAGCCCCTGGTGGCCCCCCTGCTGGTGGGGGGAGCCCAGCGCCTGGCTCCTGCCGACCCGAAGGGGATGCGGGGTTGTGCCTGCGAGTTGATTTTGGTACAACCAAGACACCTGTGCAACATAACAGTCCCCTTTATTTGGGAAACTGTGGGGATGGTGGACGCACGTCACCAGCACTATGGGAGCTGGATGACATTGGGCTTTTTCCATGCCTTCAGTAGCTTCAGGTCAGCAAAGAATGGGCTCTGGGAACGTTGGGGTGGCGACGAGGCTGGACGTGCTTCCTTGACGCCAATCTGATGCTGCAGAGCACCATTCTGGTCCTGTCCCTGCAGAGCAGATGGTGATGGGCCAGAAGGACGCAGGGGTGGAGAGGAGTGCGGACGAGCTGACTTGAAGTCCATAAGTTTCTTGATGATGTTATTGGGCTCCCACTGCTGCTCGGCAGCCGATGATGTGCTGGGGGGAGACAGGAGCTGTAGGGATGGAGGATGTGCAAGTTTTGCAAGCAAGGACAGCAGCTGCTGGTTTTGGGTGTACCTCTCAGAAGTGCCACAGTGCCAGGTCTTCTTCTCTGGGGTGAGGGGTGGCTGCCATATTCCAGACCGCCTGGCTGCTGCCTCTGCATCACGGAGCCTGTGGAGAGAGGAGGCTGCTGAGGCCTCAGCTGCAGGCGGGACACAGGGCCTGTCCTCCGCAGCACGGCCCAGACCTGGCAAGGCTCCCCAGCACCACGGGCCGAGCTGCTGGCCGGCCTGGGCCGAGGTGGACCCCTGCACCTCATGGCACCACCGAGCACGGGGATTCCTCTGGGCAGGTTCACCGCTCAGGAGCGGGTGACAGTGAGCATCTCGCTTTCTTGGGCAATCTCATCCCCTGCTCCTTCTCCTCCTGCCCTGGCTTTGCCTGTGCCTGCCAGTCCTGGGGCTGCTCTTGCCCAGGCAGGGTCAGTTTGAGCTAAGCCTGGCCCCAGTCAGGGCGGGCTCCTGGGAAGGTGGCCCAGGGATTAAGAGGCCAATTGAAGCATCCGACAGCAGCAGAATCCTCAGCAGAGTTCTTTGCCCAGCCAGTAACTGGCCACTCCGCAGCAGCTGGACTAGAAATTCTTTGTGGTACACGCAGCCACCTAAGGAAGCCGTGGTGGGAAAAGCAATAACTCACTTTTTAGCCGTCCTCCACTGCCAGATCGCGACGCAGAAGAGCACTAACCAGTGGTATGGAAATTATAGTTGTTACTGTGAATATGACGCAGCGCTTTCCCAAAACTTCAGGGCAGAAAACACTTGAGCTCCCCTTGGGATTGGGACCACCTGTGGTTGTGTTACCAGCCACATCTGGAGGAGAAATTCAGATGTTAGTCCATCCTGTGCACCACTGCTAAGCTTGCAGCACCTTCTATACGGCCAGCAAGTTCCTGGTTTCCCTTGGTGCTGCTAGCTGGAGGCACCATCCCACCCTCTGGGACAGGACTCCCATCCTTTGGGACAGGACTCCCACCCTTTGGGACAGGTTGTCCCACCAAACAAAACCCAGAAGGTCAGAAGGACAGCATGGGGGGAGCGCAGCTGCTTGGCCACTCGCTCCTTTGAGGGACACGGACAAAAGTCGTCCCTGCAGCAGGCATTGCCAGCCCCAGCTCTGCCCCCCAGTCCAGCTCCCACAGGCGCAGGGGACGGAGTCCGGCCCTCTCAAGAGGGACATGAGCCTTGCTCTCCCCGTCTGCCTTTTCTCCTGCGTGGGCATCGCTTGCAGCCGCTCCCAGGTTTTGGGATGTGTCTCCTGTTCAGGGACCCCACCAAGACCGCTCAGTACCTGAGTTCGTCCTATGGAATTCATTTAGGCTGCTGGGCTGGTAACCTCCGGGCCTTGGCAGCCCTGTCAGAAAGCAGAGACGAGAGGTAAAGCCTCAGCACGGCTCAGGCACAGAGGATGCAGGGGGACGGGGAGGTTCCCTCTAAGGCCCTGCCCGATCTGGCCGTCAGGGCATCGCTCTGGACCTCAGATCCCCTTTGGGATCCCGCTCGGTGCTGCTCCTGTGCCTTGAGCCTCTGGGGACTCAGGGCAAGCTCTGGGCCGCAGCTACAGCGGGAGGTGCGTTTGTGCAACAGTCACATTCCCCATCAGCTGCAGAACGTGGCCCAGACGGCACGAACCCAAAGCACTTTGTGTTTTGGCTGTGAGGTGAGGTGCAAGAGCGGGCACTGGGGGAAGAGCCTGCTGACACACACCCATCGCTGCAGGAGACAGGCTGCTGCAGGGGGGCTGGGGATGGGCTGGGGGGACGTGGAGGTTGTGGCGATGGTGGGTGCGCAGATTTTGATTCCAATGTCTGTTGGAAGCCGTTGTTCTCATCCTCCAGCTGCAGAACAGCTTGAGGGCCATGGTGGTTCTGGCGAGGCTGGACACTCTGGTTCTGATTCTGGCTGGTGTTGGAGGCCGCTGGGCTGGTCCCACCACTGCGGTGCTGCTGGGGACGGGCTGGAGGGCTGTGCAGATTGTGTGAAGGGCTGATACGCCAGCTTTCCACAACCAAACAAAAGCTGCTGGTGTTGGATGCAGCTCTCAGGGGAGCCGCAGCGTCTGGTCCTTCTGCCACAGAACAAGGGGCAGCCGCCATATTTGCACCTGGCTGCTGCCTCTGGATTGTGGTTCACCTCAGGGCAGGTTCACCCATCTCTTTCAGCCCATGGTCATAGGCTCCCCCAGTGCCTGGTGGCCCCACCAATGGTGGGGGGAGCCCTGTGCCTGGCTTCTGCCAACCCAGAGGGCATCCAGGTCTGTGCCTGAGGGGCTGGATTTTGGTATCACCAGGACATTTGTTACATACCTCAGACCCTATTTATCTGGGGAGTTGTGGACATGGTGGACAAACTTGTCTCCATCACATCAGGTGCTGGAGGAAACACGTTTTTTTTCGCTGCTGCAGAGCAGCTGAGGACGGGCTGGAGAGACGTGGGAGTCATGGCGACCGAGCCACACAAGAAGCAACTTCTGGGTCTGGCACTGCGTCACCTTGTCCTGTGGCAGCAAAATGGCTGCTGTGGGGAGCCCCGTACCCATCTCCTTTTGCCCCTGAGGGCGTCCAGAGCTGTGTCCAGGCTTTGGAGCTCACCCAACACTGGTGCCTCGCAGGGTTTGATTTTGGTACCACACGGACACATGTTCAACACCTGAGTCCCTCTTTATTTGGGGAGCTGTGGACGTGGTGGACGAACTCATTTGCAGCATGAGAGGCGCTTGAGGACACTTGGCTTCTTCTGCTGCTGTGGGGCCTCTGAGGACAGGTTGGGGAGGCATCCAGGTTGTGGTGACGGTGGGAGCACAGGTTTTGACTCTGTCTTTTGTGTCCCGTTGTTCTCATCCTGCTGTTGCAGCGGAGATGGTGATAGTTCTGGAAGCCGTGGGGATTCTGGAGAGGCCGGACACTCTGGTTCTGATTCCGGCTGGTCTAGGAGGCCGCTGGGCTGGTCCCACCATTGCGGTGCTGCTGGGTACGGGCTGGAGGACTGTGAGGATTGTGGCGACAATGGACACTCCAGATTTCCAGGATCAAACAGTGGGAGCTGCTGTTGGATGTAGCTCTCAGGGAAACTGCAGCGTCTGGTCCTTCGGCCACAGAACAAGGGGCAGCCGCCTTTTTCCCGCCCGGCTTCTCTATCTGCATCGTGGAGCCTGTGGAGAGAGGAGGCTGCTGAGGCCTCAGCTGCAGGCGGGACACAGGGCCTCTCCTCCGCAGCACGGCCCAGAGCTGGCAAGGCTCCCCAGCACCACGGGCTGAGCTGCTGGCCGGCCTGGGCCGAGGTGGACCCCTGAACTCCATGGCACCACCGAGCACGGGGATTCCTCTGGGCAGGTTCACTGCTCGGGAGTGGGTGACAGTGAGCATCTCGCTTTCTTGGGCAATCTCATCCCCTGCTCCTTCTCCTCCTGCCCTGGCTTTGCCTGTGCCTGCCAGTCCTGGGGCTGCTCTTGCCCAGGCAGGGTCAGTTTGAGCTAAGCCTGGCCCCAGTCAGGGCGGGCTCCTGGGAAGGCGGCCCAGGGATTAAGAGGCCAATTGAAGCATCCGACAGCAGCAGAATCCTCAGCAGAGTTCTTTGCCCAGCCAGTAACTGGCCACTCCGCAGCAGCCGGACTAGAAATTCTTTGTGGTACACGCAGCCACCTAAGGAAGCAGTGGTGGGAAAAGCAATAACTCACTTTTTTGCCTTCCTGCATTTCCAGACCATGAGGAAAATTAACAGAAGTGCAAGTGGCACAGTAGACGCGGCTATTATTCTGCTTATAGTGGAGAATTTTCGCATAACATCAGGACCGCTAACACTTGCACTCCCCTGGGGATTGGGAGCACCTGTGGTACTCTCGCCGACCACATCTGGAGGAGAAATTCAAGATGTTAGTCCATCCTGTGCACCACTGCTAAGCTTGCAGCACGTTCGATATGGCCAGCAATTTCCTGGTTTCTCTCAGTGCTGCTCCCTGGAGACACCGTCCCACCCTCTGGGACAGGACTCCCACCCTTTGGGACAGGACTCCCACCCTTTGGGACAGAACTCCCATCCTTTGGGACAGGACTCCCACCTTTTGGGACAGGTTGTCCCACCAAACAAAACCCAGAAGGCCAGAAGGACAGCATGGGGGGAGCGCAGCTGCTTGGCCAGTCACTCCTTTGAGGGACACGGACAAAAGCCGTCCCTGCAGCAGGCATTGCCAGCCCCAGCTCTGCCCCCCAGTCCAGCTCCCACAGGCGCAGGGGACGGAGTCCGGCCCTCTCAAGAGGGACATGAGCCTTGCTCTCCCCGTCTGCCTTTTCTCCTGCGTGGGCATCGCTTGCAGCCGCTCCCAAGTTTTGGGACGTGTCTCCTGTTCAGGGACCCCACCAAGACCGCTCAGTACCTGAGTTCGTCCAACGGAATTCATTTAGGCTGCTGGGCTGGTAACCTCTGGGCCTTGGCAGCCCTGTCAGAAAGCAGAGACGAGAGGTAAAGCCTCAGCACGGCTCAGGCACAGAGGATGCAGGGGGACGGGGAGGTTCCCTCTAAGCCCCTGCCCGATCTGGCCGTCAGGGCATCGCTCTGGACCTCAGATCCCCTTTGGGATCCCGCTCGGTGCTGCTCCTGTGCTTTGAGCCTCTGCGGACTTCAGGGCAAGCTCTGGGCCGCAGCTACAGCGGGAGGTGCGTTTGCACAACAGTCACATTCCCCATCAGCTGCAGAACGTGGCCCAGACGGCACGAGCCCAAAGCACTTTGTGTTTTGGCTGTGAGGTGACGTGCAAGAGCGGGCACTGGGGGAAGAGCCTGCTGACACACACCCATCCTGATGGGTGACACTGCCTGACCATGCGACAGTGATTACCTGGCATACCAGCGGCTGGCATCGCCTCTGCTGCTTCACCAGAGCCCGGCAGGGAGCTGCGGCTTCCTTCCGGAAACACCTCCTTCTGCACAGCCTTGCGGTTCGTCTCTTGAGAAAGAAAGAGGGAGGGCTGGATCAGATGGAACCGTTCCCCATGAGGGAGATTGGTATCTTCGGGGGGCAAGACGTCTCAAAGGCACGGCTAAGGTTTAGAAACCAGGGCTGGGCTTCTGAGGCTGCGCCTGGCAGTGCTCCGAACAACAGCCACATCTGGCCCTGCTGGGACACCAGGAAATGGCACGTGACCTTCTGGTTTGCACTGCACATTGTGGGCAAACTTTAGGGTGATGCTGAGCGCCGTCCTTCGAAGAGAACGGGAAGAAGCTGCAGCCAGGCCAGCTGGGGAAACAGCCCTTTGGAGAAGACTCCTCTGCAAGGCCCTCCTGCCCTTCCTGGAAGCACCAGCACCAGGCACGTTTGCCCCATCCCAGCAGCTGCCCCTGACACTTGGCTTGAACCACAAGTGGCTGCGCAATCCCTGCACCATCTCTCTGGCAGCTGCAAGGCGTGACACCAGCATTGCTGCAGCGGGGCTCTGATCGACCCCTTCCTGCTGTACAGCCTGTCCAGACCCGTACCTAAACCTTCGGATGCTGAGACTCACAGCTAATTCTGAGTAAAATATACCCACCCTGTGCTCTGCGCAGTTCATCCAGGAGTTGCTTCATGACTTCAGATGGCTCTGGGGTTGTTTTTGCTTCTTCAGCTTCATGCATTGGTCTTGGAAGACCTTAGAAACAAGATTCAGTTACAAGTGAGATTAATACATTACAGAAAAAAAAGGCAGAGGTTGTGAGCTCAGCACAGACAGACTGCTCACCCCTGGGACGCCAGCCGGGCCGTAGCCCAGCACGCTGCCGAGGAGCCGGAAAAGTCCATCCTTCGGGATCATCTGTCAATAAAGAGCCAGAGAAGCTTCCATCACCTGCTGTGATCTGCATGGGCAGCACTGAATGGCAGAAGCGGTGAGGGGACCGCGCAAGGAGAGGGCACGCACACGAGCAGGTCTGTCCTCACACCCGCAGACCTGCCCGGCTGGCGGACCCTGGGGCTTGGGGCTGGCAGCTCCCAAAGGGAGGAAAAAGCCATGACGTACCCATGGCATGTCCTGGAGGCTCGGTCCTGGAACCCAGACGGGAACCTGGATCAGCTTTGCCCACAGGCGCGGCTGCAAAGAAACGCAGGACACAACAGCTCCCGTGACACAGTTCAAGATGCTTCTTCAGCTCGGAGTGGCCGGGAGTGGAATGCAAAGACGGGATTGCTCCGCGGCACTCATCCCTCCCTTCCGCTCGGGAGCGTGTGGCAAAGAGTCACATCACTGAGCCTGACCCGTTCCCTCTCGGCTCTCCTCCCTGTCTGAGTGGGGGCCACACAAGGAGCAACTTGCATTTCACATGCAACTTACCTCCAGGATACCGCAAGGGCTCCGAAGCTACATCCAGCCAGGAAGCTGGATAATCGTTGCCACCAGCCTCATCTAGAAACAAGCACAGAGAAGAAATGTTTCCATTGCCCGCTGGGATCCACTGCTGCCTTAGGGAACCGCAGGCACTGGAATGGGATCGGGCGCCCACATGGGAGTGGACAGTTGGAGTTGGACATTGCCAAAACTGCAGAGGGGCCGGTGACCACTTGGCCGGCTCTGGCTGCTCTGACACACTCTGTTCAGGCCACGAGAAACAGCTCTTGAGGAGAGGATGGACCAACACAGGGGCCCTGGGGCCTTCCCTCCCAGGGGAGCTCTGGCACACAGAGGAAGCACTGGAGGGAACAACCATCACCCCACTGCCTGGGGAGAAGAGCCCGCTGGCCGTGAAAGGCTGCACCGCTCACCTGCTCCCCGTGCTCGCCACGGAGCAGCCTGGGCAGGCCCGGCATGCAGGGCCAGCAGGAGGAGGAGGAAGAGGAGGCGGCGGGTGGGGAACATGGTCCCGTGCACTCGCAACGTCTTTGTGCTGCGGCGGCTGCTGCTGCTGCTGCTGCTGCTGCTGCTGCTGCTGCTGCTGCTGCTGCTGCACTGGGGGCGGGGGGCTGCGCACCCACTTCTTATGGTTGGCACTGCAGGCTCTGTGACGTCACAATCACTGTCACCTCCCGGCCGGGCCGAGGCCGCGTGGGGACGGCTCAGGGCGCTGGTGGCAGGTGCTGGAGCAGAGCCCGGGAGCTGCCTCCCAGGAGGGGAGCACGTCCCGTGGGGCAGCTCCGTGCAAGGGCTGAGACACCGTCCCGCCTGGGGCTGGGCCCACAGCTCTGCCCTGTTCTGCAGGCACTGGCACAGGGGCAGGAGGAGCTCAAAGTGCCCAGAACTGCAGGAGACCACAGCCACGGGACTGCTGACCTCCTCGGGTGCTGTCAGTGGCTGCTCGTCAGCACCAAGAGTGTGGGATTTCAGCCTGCAGACAAGCTCAAGGTTGGCAGCTTCCAGGCTGGAACCTGGTCTGGCGCCTTGGGGGACCTCAAGGATCACTTTTGTTTTACCGGGAAGATAAAGCCTTTGATTTTCCATTTCTTCTTAATGCTTAGACTGGTTGGGGCTCTGAGCCAACAGATGCTGTTGAAGATGTCCCTGCTCAGTGCAAGGTGTTGTGAGCGGTGGAGGGGCCATTGACTTCTTGGCCAGCTCTGGCTGCTCTGACACACTGTGTTCAGGCCACGAGAAACAGCTCTTGAGGAGAGGATGGACCAACACAGGACCCCTGGGGGCTTCGTCCCCGGGAGAGCTCTGGCACACAGGAAGCCTCGTAGAGCACTGGAGAGAACAACGATCACCTGCGCTGCCCGGGAGAAGCGTTAAAACCGTTTACCTCGCAACACGGTAACGGGCCAAAGCGACTGCCATCTTAGCCAAGGCCTCAGAACAAACACCAGGCCCAGGCTCCCTTTAGCCTGAGAAGCCCCGGGCTTGCTGCTGTACAGTGACAGGGGGCTGTGCACCCAGATGTACAGACACTTTGCAGCACCCCAAGGGGTAATGGCCTTGACCTATCAATTAGCGCCCATGACGGGCTCATTAATTAGGGAGGACCTTTGTAGTGCCTCCAGTAGACACCTCTGCAAAAGTTCCGTCCCTCTTTATCTGGGGAGCTGTGGGGATGGTGGATATATTCTTATATAGCACTTTGGGTGCTGGACAATGATGGGCTGCTTCCCCCGCTACCACTGCTGCAGTGCGGCTGTGAATGAGCTGGTGGACACAGGGGTGGTGAGGATGATGGACGTGCTGGCTTGAATTTCATATATTGCCTGACGCCATTGTCCTGGTCCTGCTGCTGCAGGGCAGCCAGAGGTCGGCTGAGGGGACACGGGAGCTGTGTGGAGGACGCTCTGGTTTTCCAGGCTCAAACAGCGTCTCCTGGCACTGGGTGCATTTCTCAGAGCTGCTGCAGCTGCTGCTCCATCCGTCCAGGACTGAGGGGAGACCGCCATTTTCCTGCCTGGCTCCTGCACCTGCATCGCTGCAGGAGACAGGCTGCTGCAGGGGGGCTGGGGACGGGCTGGGGGGACGTGGAGGTTGTGGCGATGGTGGGTGCGCAGATTTTGATTCCAATGTCTGTTGGAAGCCGTTGTTCTCATCCTCCAGCTGCAGAACAGCTTGAGGGCCATGGTGGTTCTGGCGAGGCTGGACACTCTGGTTTTGATTCTGGCTGGTGTTGGAGGCTGCTGGGCTGGTCCCACCACTGCGGTGCTGCTGGGGACGGGCTGGGGGGCTGTACAGATTGTGGTGACAATAAACAATCCAGATTTCCACAACCAAACAAAAGCTGCTGGTGTTGGATGCAGCTCTCAGGGGAGCCGCAGCGTCTGGTCCTTCTGCCACAGAACAAGGGGCAGCCGCCATATTTGCACCTGGCTGCTGCCTCTGGATTGTGGAGCCTGTGGAGAGAGGAGGCTGCTGAGGCCTCAGCTGCAGGCGGGACACAGGGCCTCTCCTCCGCAGCACGGCCCAGAGCTGGCAAGGCTCCCCAGCACCATGGGCCGAGCTGCTGGCCGGCCTGGGCCGAGGTGGACCCCTGCACCTCATGGCGCCACCGAGCACGGGGATTCCTCTGGGCAGGTTCACCTCAGGGCAGGTTCACCCGTCTCTTTCAGCCCATGTTCATAGGCTCCCCCAGTGCCTGGTGGCCCCACCAATGGTGGGGGGAACCCTGTGCCTGGCTTCTGCCAACCCAGAGGGCATCCAGGTCTGTGCCTGAGGGGCTGGATTTTGGTATCACCAGGACATTTGCTACATACCTCAGACCCTATTTATCTGGGGAGTTGTGGACATGGTGGACGAACTTGTCTCCATCACATCAGGTGCTGGAGGAAACACGTTTTTTTTCGCTGAGGACGGGCTGGGGAGACGTGGGAGTCGTGGCGACCAAGCCACACAACGAGCAGCTTCTGGGTCTGGCACTGCGTCACCTTGTCCTGCGGCAGCAAAATGGCTGCTGTGGGGAGCCCTGTACCCATCTCCTGCTGCCCCTGAGTGTGGAGGGTTTGCTGTTAGATGGAGATTTGTTACTGAACCAGCCAGGAATTTCAAGGCAAACTCAAAGGCTGGAAACAGGATCTGCTGTGGGAGAGAAGCAACTCCGAAATAACACGGCCTCAACATGGCGTAAATCAACAGACCTATCAGCCGTGAGACTTCAGTGCATGGACAGCTCGTGAGCATAGATGATATCCAGTTAGTGAATGCCTGCTTGGAGCATGGACGCATGATCAGAGATTAGTTGCATATATAAGGAGGCTTGCTTCTGTAATAAATGGCTTTGCGTGATTCACATTGAATCATAATGCTGAGTCCTTTATTCACTCCAACAAATGGTGAACCCGACGTGATGCTCTGAACAGTGTATCACTGCGATCGGGGAAAAGCCTGGAGTGGCCCAGCCAGAGGCGGCTCAGCTGGACTGAGAACCGGGCGGAGGTGTACGGACGTTCCACAGACAAATTTGTTGAAGAAATCACCGGAAAAGGCGAGCGGCTGGGGCAGGACGAGGGAAGAGTGAAGCTCCTCCTGATATTGTCTCTGTGAGAGGACTTAAATATTAAGAAAGTAACATATGTAGTCTGTTAGTTTGGTGTAGAACTAACGGCTACCCGGCAGAAACCGAGAAGGCTTTTAAACTTGAACTTTGGGACGATATAGGGCAGAAATTATGGAATAAGGTCAGCAATGGAGATAAAGAAGCTAAATCGTTAGCAACTATATGGAAGGTTATAATTACCACCTTAAAAGATCTTAAGGCTGAACGCTCTGCTGTTGCCGGAGTTTTTGCAGCTTTGCAGCCTGATAAGAATCCTGAAAGTCACTGTGAAGTTTACCCAGTTTCTGTCTTTGATGCCCTCCCTACTCCACCCCCTGCTGCGTCTTCGGCATCCCCGATGATTCACAGCAGTCCGGGGCGGGGGGAGGAAAAATGCCGAGCGGCTGTCCTCCTACACTATTACCCAACCCTGATGAGAATTCCAAAGAATTGGAGTCAGACAACTTGCCTAAAGAACCTGTGAAAGCTGAGAATGCCAAAGCCGTAAACAAGTGTACTATCAGTCCTTTTACCAATTTGTATCTGCCTTTACCACCTTTTAACCCTCCAACTTCCACAAGAGAGCAGAAGGAGTTGCCGGATAAGAACTGGGCAAAAGAATTGTGTGAAGGATTAGATCAGCTATTAGCGAGTGAATCCAGCAGTTGGCAATGAGGTCATGCTGATCGTGATGGGAAAGGGGATGCGCCTGGGGACTCAGGTTATACAAATAATTATGATGCTAGAAAGTGTTGCCGAGAATGTGCACTGTGCCGAATCCCCCTGTTACTAATGATTCTCCAGCACCATTCAAGTCCGTGTTATCTGATGAGGGTCTGCAGCATTTTTTTTTTCTTTGAAAAGTTAACAGGAAAAAGAGTATGTGTACATGTTGCCCTGAGATCAGATAAAAACCATGAAAGACTCAAGCAAAATCAGACCTATGCAATGTAACAGCTATAGATCATTTAGGACAGAACGATGGGGATTTGTTGAAAGGGGCGGGTATCCCCCAACTCTTGGAAGAGACACTAACTGACACATCGCAATTACAGGCGCGATTAGTTTCTGAAATCCTGAGGCAGTCAGCAGATCTTGCATATCAAGCTATGATAAAGGTGCCTGAAACCAACCACACGAGCACGCACACGAGCAGGTCTGTCCTCACACCCGCAGACCTGCCCGCTGGCGGACCCTGGGGCTTGGGGCTGGCAGCTCCCAAAGGGAGGAAAAAGCCATGACGTACCCACGGCATGTCCTGGAGGCTCGGTCCTGGAACCCAGACGGGAACCTGGATCAGCTTCGCCCACAGGCGCGGCTGCAAAGAAACGCAGGACACAACAGCTCCCGTGACACAGTTCAAGATGCTTCTTCAGCTCGGAGTGGCCGGGAGCGCAACTGCAAAGCCGGGATTGCTCCGCGGCACCCTTCCGCTCCGTTCCGCTCGGGGCGGCGCCCGGAGCCGGCTGGCCTGGCTGCCGGCGCTCAGCGGGCTCTGCGGCGCGGCCGCCGGCCTCCCCCCGCCGGCGGCGGAGAGCAGCGGCAAGGTGAGCGCGGGTCGGGGGCAGCCCGCGGGCCGGCTGGGCGGGGCCGGTCGCCTCCAGGCGTGCGGGGCGAGCCCGAGCGAAACCGAAAGGGGCTCGTCGGGCGCGGCCTCCCGGGGATACAACGGGGAAGGGGCCGAGGGGCGGCCGGGGGTGCGGGTCCCCGTTCCGCTGCCGGGGGATGGTCGGTGCCGCCCCAGCCGGGAGGCGGTGACCGGGGGTTGCGCCCCGGCCAAGGCGCCGATTGAGCCCGGTCGTTACAAAAGAGGAACCGCGGAAAGTGGCTTCATCCGCCTCCTTTGTTGTTGCAGCGCTGCTGGGCTGCTCTGTCGCGACTCTTATGGTCAAAAGCAAATATGTAGCTGTTAATTCTGTTATTTCCTTTTTGGACATACACCGAATTCCCTTTGTATTTTTTTTTTTTTCCTCTATATACTCCGCAAAAGACTTCTTTTTTTTTCCTACATCGTTGTTCATTGTAAAATTCATGCTTGTAACCTTCCTTATTTACAGACATTAATATTAATGTGAAGAACTGCTTTTATTACAAAACTGTTACAATATAGTCTGAGTAATTTCACGTAGCAGTTCCCAAGGCCTGGGGTAACTGTGGTGTGTTTATCAGCAAGCCTGCGCAGTCATTGGTGTTGCAGTTGGCTTATTTTTGATGTAACATTCCTAACACTCTTACCCACAACTCCGAGACAATGGCTGCAGGGGGCTGTTTTCAAAGAGGACTGATGAATATCCAGGGCAGAAAGAGCTTCAGAGAGGTACTTGCATGTAAAACTGAACAAAACCCAACTGCCTAGTTAAAATCAGTGATATGGCAATATGGGTAAAGTGTTGCCTTTATTAAATTAAGCTCTGCTGGGGAATGTGCTCTAACTTGCAGGTTTTCAAATGTCGTTTGTGTGTCATGGTTTGAGAAGCGGCAGCAGCTGTCACCACCTCGGCTTTCACGTTGTGGCCGTGTCTGTCTCTGCCGTACCCAGCTGCAGGAAAATGCACCAGATGAATAATTGATGAGGAACAAAGTGCTGCTCGAATGGGCAGAAACCCTTCTCCCGGGACGGCAGAGCCGGGGGCTGGGTTGCTGTCAGTCTGTGACAGGCCGGGGTCACGTCTGTGCTTGTTCTTCCCATTGCGCCCGATCTCAGCACTCGATTTCTCCCTCCTGTTTCATCAGATGACAGAGGGATTCATAAATCTCGGGAGTCCTTGGTTCCATTTTAGGCTTAGGAGAGAAATGAGGTTCAGATTACAGGTCCAAGCCGATGCGGTGCGGGTCTCATTGCTCACAGTCTCCAGGCTACTCACCTGGACCCGCTGGCTCATAGTCCTGCTCTGGGCTCATGAATCCAGCTCTGCTCTTCAAAGGCAGGCGATGAGGTCAATCTGGTAACTCAAACAGCATCTTTGTTGAAGGAGGTGCTAACTTTAACAGTAGGCATTAGTCTGCTGTATACAAAACTAAGAATTAAGTACAAGGAGTGCAACAAATATCTAGCTGTAGTCAAACCTGTTGTGGAACACAGAAGTGCAAGGGACACTTTTAATATCTAAATGTCTTGTAAGGGAGGAGCCAAGAACAATATTTACATTCAAGACTTACCTGCTGCTGAGAAAACTACTTTTGTTTACTTTGTTAGTAGTTTTTTTTGTTAGTGTTCTGTGCATTGGAATTACCTGTGGAATAGAGTGGGGTCAGATCAATCAGAAGTGCAACTCGCTGGCACAGCAGCCTGTGTTTTGTACCTGTTTTTATCAGTTTAACTCAATTTATCCCAATCTTCTGAAATGTCCTGGGATGTCTAACCAGCAAAGCAAAGCTCCCGAGGCTGTGTGCGTGAGGAAATGGGAGCTCAAGTGTACGGGTATGTCTGTACAGCACGTTAAAATGCACAAAGTTAAAGGTCCTTTCCTTCTCTGTTTGCATTGGGCTTTAGCTGTTGTAAGCGTAAGTAAGGGCATAAGTAACATACTCCTTTCCAATTCCTCCTTGCAGCTCAACGTCCTGCCATCCTTTGGGTTTCTTTTTGACATTGATGGTGTGCTGGTGCGAGGAAAGACTCCGATTCCTGCTGCAAGAACAGCCTTTCAAAAGCTGGTTAATTCTCAGGGACGATTCTTGGTGCCCGTGGTGTTTGTCACCAATGCAGGGAATTGCCTTCGCCAGGAAAAAGCTGATCAGTTGTCTCATCTACTGGGAGTGCCAGTGAGTAGCTTAAATCCTATTTATTTAGGTATTTATTTACGGCGAATGTGCCAAATGTATTATCTTTCATTAGAAGCTGCTCAGTTAATTCAGTTTTGTTTTTCCCTTAAGCCCTCTGAAATGCTTTGCTGGAGGTCTTATGGAAGTAAAAAGTACTGTCCAAAGCTAGTGCTATTTCCATTGGTAAATGTACTGATTTTTCCAGTGGTAATGGTGTCTTCTGTGATAACATGTGAGACAGGAGTCCTGGTTCTTCTTCCCTTTTGTTTTCTAAATGGATTTGGTGATCTTGCAAAACTAGGAGAGGAAACCCGGTGTTCATGTTGCATAGCGGAATTCTGGAAGCAGAAAGTGTGTATGATGATATGTCAGTAATCTGTTTTTCTTGGCATATCATCTGTGAAACTGAGGAGAAAATGATATAGTAGAGTTTTTCGTAGAGATGTATGATTGGTTTGTGATTCATAGAATTTTTCACACCTGTTAGTTAAGTCTACATATAAGTAACCTATCTGAAAAACAACAGACTCCTTTTGTTTTTACATCCCAAACAGATTTCACGGGATCAAGTCATGATGTCACACAGTCCTCTGCGGATGTTCAAACGTTACCATGAAAAATGTGTTCTTGTATCTGGCCAAGGACCGCTGCTTGATATTGCTCAAGAGTATCTTTAAAAAACCACAACAACTTCGTGTTTGTTTCCCTTAATCAAGGTCAGGGGATCCTGTGGATCAAGCGAAGACCAAATATTTTGACCCTAGAAATCCAGTAATAAGCAATGGTAGTTCTTACTGTGATGTCAAATTTATGTTTTGAAAATGGTTTCTGCACCGATATTTGTTTAATGTTGTTGTATGTGTTTTCAACGGGGAAGGAAAATAATGAAATGGTTAATTTTTCGAGTCGTATGTCAACGGCAGTTGAGCACGAGGGGCTGGTGCTCCCTGGAGGACAGAGCGTGATGTCCTGTCTGCTGTTTGTCACATCTGACTTGAGCTTGTGTGGCTGGGCTGGGTCACGCTGCCTTTGAACCAACATCTAGAACAGAACTAGGCTTAAAAATATGTTGCCGCTTCTATACTAATTGCCAAAAAGAACTTGAATTATGTTCATGTAACTGGTACCAAAACTTCCAACTCTAATTTTAATGACCATAACTTTTGCATAACCTTTTGCTTATGCTTCCAGTAACTCCCTTCTGTACTTAGTACTTAATTAAAGTTGGTATAAATAATAAGTTGTAAAAAATGTATATGCAGCATTTAAGTGTAAGCTTTATTTCCTATACAGTGATGAGAAGTTCCTGAAGGAACATTGCATTTAACTGTTATTAGTTGGACATGGCTAAGTGCCAAGTGTATTACAAGACTGAACGCAAAATATAAAAAGCATATTTCTGTTAGACAGCATTTTCATGGGGGATAATCTTATTTAAAAATAATTTTGCAAATGGCCTGTGGTGGTAATTCCAATATGAAATCAGGTGGCTTGGTTTGTGTAATCACTATATTTAAATAGCTTTCTTTTTTTTGTATTGCAAGAAGTTGTCTCAGTGGTGAGAGAAGCATCACAACTGCTTTGTACGTAAACGAGTAGGTTTAGTTTGATTACCTCTTGTTAACTAAGTTTAATGGGATATATCAGCATGTAAGAGCACTGCTGTGCGAATCAGGAGGTTCTTTTCTGTCTGAAGATCTCAGACATGCAGGTCTCCCTTTTATAAATAACACCACGATCATCCTTTTATCTCCCAGAAGGAAAAGGTCAGTCTTTGATGTGTTGCTTTCTTTCCCAAATTATTTCTTTTACCAGATAAACTGCATGTGTTAACATTGTTAAAATGGAATTATCCATTTTAAAAATAGTTGACTGGAAGCAGCTGTGTATCCTTAACGGGTTTGTCCCAGCCTCGGGTTCTGTCAGCCGATCACCATCGAAACGTTGCGGGAGAAACACCCTTTGCTAGATGTAGTTGACCATGAGAGAAGACCTAATGTTCTGGTGAGTATTTTTGTTTTAAAACTCTTTGTTTGCTCATTAGGTGACATTTTATAACGGGGTCAATATTCAAAGTACTGAGGTAATGTTGTTCTTGCGTTGTGTTTTGACTTTGCTTTGCTGCTGCTTTATTTTGTTACATCATTTTCAAGAACAACTGTAGACTTTCTTTTCTATCGGTGGTAATTCTTTAACATAGTCTTTGATTTTGTAAATTACCGTTGTGGGAAAACTTATAATTTAGTACAGATACCTAACTGAAAATCTGTCTTGGAAAGCTTATTATGTTCTGCAGGTATATGGAAGATAAAATAAGCTTTTTCCTTCTGTATAGGGTTATCTTGGTCTTGTTTCTAGCCTGTGAGATTGCTTTGATTGTAGATTAATGCTTTGCAGATACTTAATTTTTCTCCAAAGCCCCTCTTTGTTGTTTATACCATTATTTAAATACTAACAGTACCTACAGTATGGTTTCATCTGAATTGTGCAGAATTTCAAACAGAAGTGAATACATACACAGGAAATACATGCGTGGATGGTACATATTCAGGGTCAGTATAGAGAGTGGATTTTCCCCATGTGAAGTGAGGGAGTTCTTTGTGGTTGGCAGAATCCGTAACCCGGTTCTATCCCCTTTTGTCTCACTTCACCACGTGGATGTAGAAGATCCAGAAACCATTAGTGTATTTGTCACTGTGGGGAGTAAATCATGAAGTGCAAACTCTCATTTGTTTTAGCAGTGTTAAAGAAATACCATTTTTTTTTTAAGTATTTTTCAAATGTCTTGTTAATACTAGGGGCCTCTTACTCCTGTGGAAAACTGAACATCCATACTTTCATGCACAAGTAAATTCAACAGCTGCAGCTTTCTGGTTCAGTAGCTGCAGGAGGGTGGTGGATGTGGAACACACGCACGTGTCTGCTGCCCGTTTGCCACTTCAGACCTGAAACACCCGTTTCTAAATACACCCACGTCAGGTGTTTATCAAAATAGTGCATTTCCTGTGGGAGCTATACTTGAATTTATTCTGTTAGAAATAGTAGCAGATGTTTAATCCTGTAGAAAACTTGTACTTTTTTCTTATTGCAGTACCCCTCTGCTGTGGAGCTTCCCAAGATTGAGGGTCAGTTATCTTTACTTGCAACTATCCATTAGTAGATATCTTTATTGTACTTTTCTTGATAACTATAATTTCTCCTTAGACTGTTGGGCACTTCAGGAAGTTGGCTGAGGGAATTCTAAACTTTCCTCGTTAATGACATCTGTCATTAATTTGGAATGCATCCTGTGAGATAAAGCTGGTTTTTCTTTAACATGTGCAGTTTTCAGCCATGTGTTTTTGACATTTCAGAAGGTGGGTGAGGTCTCCTTTCCTTTCCATCTTCCTCTGACCTTTCAAAACGAGGAGTGAATTGACGAGTTCAGGAATAATGGGTCTGGTTCGCACAGGAGTCAGGACGGGCACTTCAGAGCTGTGCTGTGAGCAGCACCGAGTTCCATGGATTCGCTCTCATCTCACCTGAAGTACAGGAAGGTAGAAACTGGACTTCAGGGTTTAAAACAATCCATATTGGATTATTGCTGGAAACCAGAAAAATGTCAAAAAACAACATTCAGATTTTGTTTTAAAACCAACAAGATAACATCTCTGATGGAGTGTTTAATACTGTATGTAAACAGAGAACTCACAAAAGTATGGAAGAGTTAGAAATACAATTTAGAAGTTAATGTTTTGTGGTGCTATGGAGACACCTGGCCAATAAAAAAATATCTTAAACCTGTAGATTCTGCAGCAGGGTCTTGTTACTCCTGAGATTTCCTGTGAGTGAATGAATATATAATATAGTAAAAGTTAATGTGAGTATTTCGTCGGTTCGTGGTTAAGTCAAATGACTTGTTCAGCCTCTTTAGACCAAGTTTTAGCGTCAGAGATTGGGTGCCCTGTTGTCTAACTCCATCACTCTATTTTATAATTCTTGTTCTCCCAGCTGTTGTTCTGTTTGGGGAGCCGGTCAGATGGGAGACCAACCTGCAGCTGATCATCGACGTTCTGCTCACCAGCGGCTACCCTGGCAATCCCTATTGGCACCAGCACCACCCGCACATCCCCGTGCTGGCCTGTAACATGGACCTCATGTGGGTGGCTGAAGCGCAGTCCCCAAGGTCAGTGCCATCAACCTCTGTGCACCGCCATGGGTTTGGGCTTTCATCATCTCTTCAGAAGTCAGAGTCAATACTTTTATACAAAACACTTGCTGTAGCGTCTAAGCTTTGACTACCTCTCTAAAGCAATGCACTTGCAGCAAATGCTGCCTTATTACTGTCTACGTAATTGCATTTGGGAAGTCAGTTATTCAATGTAAAAACTGCTTTTAAGCCCTAAACCTTTTTGTTTCCCCACTCCTAGAAGAGTAGAGGAATATGGGGTTTTGCCTGAGGGCCTCAGAGTCTCAATTCAAACTGAAACACAGGAGGTTCCACTTAAATTTGAGAAGAAACTTGTTCCTGGTGAGGGTGTCAGAGCCTGGCCCAGGCTGCCCAGGGAGGTTGTGGAGTCTCCTTCTCTGCAGACATTCAAACCCGCCTGGACACCTTCCTGTGGAACCTCAGCTGGGTGTTCCTGCTCCATGGGGGGATTGCACTGGATGAGCTTTACAGGTCCCTTCCAACCCCTGACACTCTGGGATTCTGGGATTCTGGTGGGGTAAAGAATTGACTGTGCTGGTTGAAAGCGGTGAGTGTTTTGAGCTGAGGACAATATAGTGAGCTCTTTAAGGAACGTAAGAAAAAACAAATAGAACACACAGAGCACAGTGGCATGATCTCTGGTAGTGGTTTTGTTTGATTTTGTTTTCAGTAGAAGGTAGTTCTTTAACAGTTTTGTTCTCTGGCCCTTGCCCCAGTCTAAAATGTGAAGGTACACCCGAACAGAAATCGTTATTGTGAGTGGATTGCTGCCTTGATCTTGGGTCGAAGGTCTTGTCAGATATCCTGACGTGAATGCAAAGGCCATCTCTAATTAGCACATTAGCAAAATACATGTGTGATACTTTCAGGCTAGAGTAAAGCAACCAATACATCTGCAGTGAATATCATGCATAATTTCGGTTGTCTCCTTTGGGAAAGATCCAGTACAGGGTTTCATTTTTTGGCAGTGTGACAAGGCTGCATCTGTCAGTGCCGTTACCTTCACTATTGGAATGTGATGCCATGACTAAGTTGTTTTCAGCCGTTGCTAAGAATTACTGCAAATAATTTTCTACTTATTTCTTGGTATTTCATAGTACAAAGCAACAGACAGGGCGGAGAGAGGGAATGAAGGGTTAATTCAAAAAAGCTAATTCTGTAGTTTGAAAGTGCTACAGCTGTTTCCTTTTTGTAGCCTTTTCCTTAAAAGACTATTTTGATTTCTAGGCCCCTAGAGACTTCATTTCTTTATTAGAGCACCTGATATATCTCTACTGGGTTCTGATGCTCATTAGATTGGTGTTTTGCAGTTTTTTACGTTGTAGATACCCGGTTTGAGCAGAAATACCAATCTATATGCATTAGAAGTTACCTAGCAGCTCTTCTTAAGTCGCATGTGTAATTTATTGCATATAGAATTGTTGTACAGCAACTTCTTATTCTTCTTAGGGTGTTCTGGGTAATCCCATATTTCTCAAGTGATATCCATTAGTTCATCTTTAATCCCACACCCTGACTTCAGTAATGAAGTCAAACTGCTTTTTTTCATCCTGAGATTACACTTTATAAATAATTACTGATTTACTGGCGTGGTTGATGACCCATCATCAGTGTTTCCACCTCGATCAAAAAACCTGAGTTATCAAAAGGATACCGTGAAAATATAGTTAGTTCCTTGTCCTCCTTTGCATCTAGCTTTTTAGAGAAACCCGTGGGGTTTTTCATTTCCATATTACAAGTGGGTTTTGATATACTCTTGTGTTAAAGAAGAGATCAATTTTCCTTCTGTCTGATTCTTTCTCCTCTCTGTTAATTCAGCTGGTTCTGCAGCGAGCAGATCACAGGCTAGGCATCGCTTCTGTAACTACGGTATCTACTTAAATGCAAGTAACACTAACACAAACCACTGCTATGTTTTAAAACTAGATAAGTCTGTTGTGCTGTCCCAGTAACGTGTTTTTATTGTGGTATTTATTGTTCAGCTAATCAGCACTTCATTTTCAGTGAAAAAGCTGTGGAAACGTTGCATGCGAACTGAGGGACATTTGACAGCTACAGGCTACAATTTATTCCTGAAAGATCATGAAATCAAAAAGCCGGGTTTTCTGTATTAAATATAATTCAATTTGTCTTTATATCTGTGTAGGTTTGGGCATGGAACATTCATGGTTTGTTTGGAAAACATTTACAAGAAGATCACTGGCAAAGATCTGAAATACGAGGCCTTAATGGGCAAACCCAGTAAGCTGACGTACCAGTACGCGGAATATCTCATCAGGGCCCAGGCCGCGGAACGGCACTGGAAACAGCCAATTCAAACGCTTTACGCTGTCGGGTAAGGGGTCGGATCGCTAACGAGTACAGCAGGAAATCACTCGCAACATAAAGAGCAGCAAAGAAAAATACATGAGTCTTACGAGTTTGTTTCTCATATCGATACTGAAAAGTCCGCAAAAATACTCCTTAACTCTGCTCTGCAAGTGTTACCGAGCAGGCGCTTTATTCAGTGTGCTGGACGCAGGGAGGATCTCTCCTCTAATCAAGCACATGGCTCATGCTTCCTGGTATTTATTACACAGACCAATTGCATATTCATTAGTTCTTACCGCTTAACTGATGCATTAAACATAGATTATTTCCATAATCATGCCCTTTGTTGGGAGTCGTGTTTTGGTATTCGAGGGTCTCCATCTGGGGTCAAGTCTCGCTGTTTCTAATTTTGAGTATTAGTAATACTTTGCTTTTTCTATGTGTAATTTCCACAAAAGTGGTTTATATTCAACTAAGATTTCTCCTGATTTTTTTTTTTTTAAACTTCTGGTGTGCAAATCTAACAAAAAATATTTACATGGGTGTTTATCAGGTTTACTGGTATAACACCAACAAGCTTTAAATAAATGACAGTTATTAGAGAATGTAGAGCTGGAATTTGTGAGGTCGTGAAGCCTGGTCATACGCTACTGTGTGTGCTATCCCATCACAGAATCCTTTTCATAGAAAGAGATAAAGCTGCATTGTATTAAAGATTGTTCTAGAATCACCAGGATGCTTGTAAATATAGTAAGCTCAGTCATGGACTGCTCATACCTGTCCTTGATTTCCCCTGCTCCCATCTGCAATTTCAGTATGGGCAGTTATTCACTTTTATCATACGTCATGCTTAATGAAAGTGGTGTAAGAAAATAGCTATAGGATTGGATTTCTTCCTCTCTGCCTACTTCCACATAAAGTTATGTAAAGTATAAAATGAACCGTTAAATCAAAACTGTAAAAATAACTTTCACACAATTGAAATCTGGCAGCTAAAATCGCCCGGCTGACCAGACTTTCTTCTTGTATTTCCAGAGATAATCTCATGACCGATGTCTATGGTGCTAACCTTTACAATCGCTATCTTGAGGAGAACTCCAGAAAAGGCTCCAAATCGCGGATTCAGGCCAAAGCCGCAGGCGGCAAAGGATCCGCCGCTGTCTCGCAGGACGAGGACATAGACAACAGCTGGGAGAACGAGTTGGCCTCTGCAGCTGCTGCCCACTGTAGGTCTGTCCTTGTTTGTACGGGGGTTTACAACCCTCACACCGAGGTGCCCTTGGACGCCGGCGAGAGCTTAACTGAAACGGTGTTCCATGGCCACAGGGATTTTAGATTTGATCCTGGCTTAGTCAAGCCAGATCATATTGTACCAGATGTTGATGCTGCCGTAGACCTGGTCTTCCAGTTGGAGAACTTTGCACCTAACTGAGATGCCATGGTTTCTTAAAGACCACTCAGTGCTATGCTTTTCTTCCCCCAAAAAACACACCGTGCTTTAAAATCATGCCACAACTGCTGCTTTCTAAAATTTTTAACTTTTATATTAATAAAATCTTACGTTAAGTATATTAATATACTTAACATAAGTATATTAAATATCAGTAATGCTTTTTTAAGTACTTTGAAATATGCAGTTTCTTACTTCAGTTGCCCTTAATTGTCCTCCTTTACGTTAGGTGCTTTAATAGCGATTTTTCATGATAGCTTACACACGTTACTGGTACTTAAATCCCCACATGACAGTACATTCTTTTGTTTGCTGGGAGGTTTTAGCTTCTCGGTCTTGGGGATCTTGAGGATATCAGACGGTGGTGCTGGGGTCATTCACAGGGGTACAGATTGGCTGGTGTGGAGCACAGCGTGGATTACTTGCCGCTTGGGATTCTGCAAGTGACGGGTGCAGTTTGGTTTTTAATTATAAATTGTACGAACAAAAATCCAAGTCACTGATTATTGAATAATATATTGAATAATCACCCCTCAAAAAGCAGACATTGTTCACTGTGTTATTATTTCGTGTTTTACAAATGAAGATGCTACACTGGCAGACTTCAAAGTCTTTGAATTTTGTGCCTGCCGTTCGCTCAGGACATGGTACAGATGAGAATGTTTGTGAAAACAAGTGTGATAAAACATTGCAGAAGGGCTACCACTGTAATTTCTAACATTTCCTGCTATGGTACTTTGGAGTGGAATTTAGTGAGTGTTCTGTTACCTGGAGTTTCATTTATATTCTTCAGTCTGCTTTCAGCTTCAACATTTAACTCTTTGAAATACCCAGTATTTCCCACGTTACATTCAGTGAATTTCACTGATAACACAGGTAAGCTATTGGATGGTACAACACATCTTTCAAGTTTAAAATGTACTGTATCTAAGTGACCAGGCTGTGCTGAAATTAATCACTGAAATCACTTTTTAAAATATTTTTGAGGATCTTGCTGTAGTTTCTTCTAAATAGAACTTGCCCTTTGGCTTGCATAGTAGTGTTTTTATTCTTGATACCTTTTGTTCTATAAAAAAAGAACTCTCAAAAGCAACCTTACAAAAATGTCCTGTAGTTATTTTTGCTAATACAAAATATAGACAATTTTTTACACGCTGATCATGTGTCATCTCCAGTATCATGTGTCTCTCTTTAGAAGTATTTTTCAATTAAACTAAAGTTAAAGGAATGTATGAGACTTTAACAAATTTTCAGGTATCATCTCTTTGATGTAAAAAAAAAATAGTTGAATTTACAATCAAGTTTATAATGTTGAAGCTTTAATACTCTTAATGTAATGAAAGGAATAATGTATTTTGTAGTACATCCTACATTTGTTAAATCAGTCTCCTACACCTATTGATACCACTTCCTATGGAATAATCTTTTCAAATGGCAGAATTTTTTACTAAAATGCCATATCCAGGCGACTTGAAGATGTAATTCATGATAATCTGTTGGGGTATTTCGTTGTAGTTTACTTCTTTCTATAAACTGCTTGATAATGTTGGGTGTTTTTTGTTTTTTGATTTTTTTTCCTGGGACAACTCCTTATTTCGCTCTGTGTTTTGTTCTTCAGCAGCACAAATGTGATTCTATGCTGTGATGTGGTGCAATTGAATCGTATCTAGAAAAACTAAAGTATTTCGGTGGTAGCAGGAGATGAAATGCAGCCTCTGCAGCGCGGTGGCATTGGCAGACGACTATCGGTAAGAATATTGGAAACATGCGAGCAGGAACTTCGTGTCCAGGCGCCTCAATCCCAGCGAAATGCAGACGTACCCAGAGAGGCCCACGCAGAATCCCAGGATGTCAGGGGTTGGAAGGGACCTGGAAAGCTCATCCAGTGCAATCCCCCCGTGGAGCAGGAACACCCAGCTGAGGTTCCACAGGAAGGTGTCCAGGCGGCTTTGAATGTCTGCAGAGAAGGAGACTCCACACTTGGGCAGAGCTGAGGTACTGAAGCGCGGGAGCTGTTAATTCTGGGAGAACGCTGAAGAACGTACGCCGGGTGTGGGCGTGCAAAGGTGTCGGCGTTCACACGTGGCCTGGGTTCACTTCTCCGCTATGATGTCTAATTTTTGAAGAGGATTTTTTGCCATTTTGGTGAATTAACCTGCTTTTGGCAGAAGACAGTGAAATGCTTAAAGTAGAAGGTGGCTCTAAGTAATATCCAAATTAATGCCTGGCTCTCTGAGGCGATATCTGTGGCTTGCCTCCTAAAAAGCTCCAAAAATGTAGTTGTGCAGGGCCATCTCCCATGAATGTGAGCAGATACCAATAGGTAATTGCCTTTGGTATTCACACAAATAAAGTTCTTCAAAGCAGCACCTGCCTTTTCAATAGCCTTGTTACCTGAAATTGAGACTCTTGAAACAGAAATCTGTTTAGAAAGGAGACGTTGCTTTAGTTGGTACCACGTGCTGGGGGAATTTCCCAAATCCAGCACACCTATAAGGGGTTTCTAGTGGTTATTTATGTATACAGAATAATTAAGCACCTCATCTCTAATACAATAATTCCACCTGTATATTACATATTCGTGAGATTAGGCAAGATATTTCTGGAGCATACGTAGTTTCATTATGCTGCATTGGCATATTAAATCTGTGCCTATTGGAGTGGTCTGGTGGTCATCTGGGGAAAAATACCCTTACTTGTATTATCTGTATATGGTATTGGGGCACTGCAGGGCACATGCATGTTCACCAGACTCAGCCAAGTTCTTTGAGGAAGTCCAGGCTGTTCCCTGGACAGGCATAAAATTATCACTGACAGCTGTTTCCAAATTAACGTACAAAGACAGACCCTGAACAGGGTAGCGAGCTGTCTGCCTTGTTACCTCCTGATGATAATGTCCTTGAGGCTAAGGCATTCCCAAATAATTAGAAATAGTAGCTCAAGCTAACAGCCTCATCAGGATAAGTACAAGTCACAAGCGTTTCTTACAGGTGTTTAGCTCAGCAAAGTCCTGGTGCGATCCAAGTGCAGGTGGGAGCTCATTTCACCCGTGGGGACCTTCCCTGGCCCCTGCAGAGTGAGCACTCCGTAGGCATGAAGCTGGAGACCCTCTTGTCTTAAACACACCAGCCTGAGGCGTTTCAGTAAGAAATGAGGTTATTTGGGAAGCGAAAGGACAGAGCCTCCCCCCATGGAGGCTGCGGTGGTTCATGCCGGGGGCTCCTCCAGGTGCGGAGGCCGGGCCGCTTTCCCGCCCAGCCGCGCGGGGGCGCTCGCCGCCATCTTGTTTTACCTCAGCGCGGCTGCCCGGCTGGAAAGGAGGCGGATTGTTGTCATTCTCTGCTTCTCCCTCCCATATTTTCTGTATTTTTTTTCCATATCATCGAAGTAATAAAATACAAAACCACTGGCCCCACACAGTTCTCCAGGACTCAGGGCATTTCAGGTTCTCCATCTCCATGGTCTGAATCCCAGCTTGGTAAGTGGCAATATGGACTCCACAGATCCTCAAAAAGCCAAAATGCTTAAAAAATAGCAAGAGAGTGTTTGTAATTTTAGCTCCCTCTCATTCACACCCTTTCTTGGTTTCAAACAAGTGTGAAGTGCTTGATCCCTCTTCACTAATTCTTTCCTGTCAAGTACTGAGAAATTGCGCCCCAGGAGTTTGAGAGAAGAGTCGGAGCTTGGTGCTCCTGAAACAGGAGACATTTACGTCCCAATTCTGCTTTATGTGCTTTGCAAAACTGACAAATGTTCGGGCTTTCTTCAGCAAAGTAAGTAGCTATGGCGTGGAAGCCACACAGCGAAGGTTGCTGCTCACAGGGACGGGGCTGGTTCCACAGCTGTGTTCTCACCACTCTCCACTTTCAGAGCTTCAGTGTCAGCTCTTTGTCACCTTTTTCTCATTCAGAAAATGTTTCTAGGTGATGGATGGAAAGGAGAAATACTAACAAAATAATTCACAGAAATGTTGTGCTAAGCTTTGACTTTTCCCTTGTAATTTTGTTCCCAACAGCCTTCTGTTTATCAGCTGCTTCTCCCAGTTCTGTCTCATTTCTCAGTCTCGGTTGCATTATTTATCTCTTCCACTGATTCTCTAAAGCACTGTGCACACCTACAGTCACATCCAGAATGTTTTCGTAGTAAAGAATAAGAGAATTGACAGTTGTGTTCAGCTACACCCAGCACTCCAGGGAACCAGGTTCAGAGCAAGATCATTTCCTTGAAAACTACCAATTGCTGGTTTGGTATCTGAGGCTCTTGTTGAAGTAGCAGACTGAATACAGAATCAATATTTGGTTTCAAAAACCTGCTTAGCTCATCAACTGACGTTAGAATTAAAGGGCCAAGCAAAAGGAAGGAGGTGTTGCTTTGTTTAATTTACAGAAAATAAAACAAAATCCAGGATCTAAATGTTCCCTGCAAAGGTACAGTTGTAACTACATTGTTTACACTCAATTGTAAGCACTGAAAAAACTTATTTGCACTTCTCCAACACTGAGGATGTTGGTTTTCATTCTTAATCTTCTGGACAGTTATGCTGTAGAGTTTACTCATTTGAAACAATGTAATATGCGTGCATTGATGTAAGGGATGGGCAATTGTAGGGATAAAAGAGAGCTAAGCACTGTTTGTTTAATAAAGAGTACATTAGATCATATCTTGTGTAAAAGTAGAAGACTATACTATGTACTATACTCTGTACTATGTAAAATGTCTTAAAACTTGATTTCGTTTCTGAGAGTAAACCACAGCAAGGTACATGCATAAAATAACCACAAAATGTATTAATTGCCAAATGTTTGCTTTAATTAAACCTTTTTAATGATACACAGTACAATGTATCCACTACTTTGTGAAAATTCACAACAAAATGCAGGTTTCATACGTTTAAAAATATTTTTCATAATAAATTCATAAATAGATGAAGGTAAAGTATAAAAATTACTGTAGTATGCAAGCTTGCTCCCTTGTCTCCTCATATTCCAAATGATCTAGACAGTATTGTGATAAGACAGTTTAAAAGCAAAGTAGTTACTGATGATTAGAAATGTACAGCCTGCATTTCTAAAGAAACCTTGAAAAACAGCAACAGATTTGTCCTAGAAAATGCAGAATAATTTTAACACTGTTATCATCCAAATCCCTCAAATAATTTTGGAATGCAGTGAATGAATTCAATATGAATTAGAGATTTTTTGTTTTCTCCACAACAGGTGTGCCAGCCAGGCTCACCTGGATGCTATCTGCTCTGTGGAGTTGTGGGGCTTATATCTGTCAGATACTGTTGAGTGAGGCACAAAAGAGGGAAAAGCTGGGTTGGCAGCACTGAGCAGATCTGTCAAAACCCTTAGCATTTCTCCTTACAGACTTACAAAATAGAAATCTTTAAAAACGGTTACAAATAGTTCAATTCACCTTCTGCTTGGTATGTGTCTGCTGTATGTCAGCCAGGCAGGACTGTGTCTGATCTCAGCTGTTGGCTTCCCCTGGTTTTGAAAGGGTTTGTGCACATAGCGCCATTCCAACACTTAACTCCAGCTTGCAAATCCCTTATGTCACACCACAAACTATTAGCAAAGTTATTCTTGTCATCAATATTATCACTCTCTTAAGAAAATGCATATAGCGTTTTATTTTGTCAAGTATCAAACCACTTTTCACACTAAGAATAATCTATTTTAATATCATTTATAAAGGGGAAAAATGCTTACTTACACGGTGCATTGAAATAGGGAATGAACATGAAAAATACGGAATCATCAATACACTCTGCCTTTCACATGAATGTATTTGTTTTCCTGGTAACTATTTCCCTTTAGTGCAAAACTGGTTTCATACAAGTTTTGTGCTTTTTTTTTTTTTCAATAGTAACTAGATGCTTTTGAAGACATTGGTTGGCATCTGTCTGCAGCTTTAATGTCTCTGAAAATTCAGCTCTTAACTCGCTTTTTAGAAGTACCTTCAAACTGTCAAGACGAGTTTGCATGCTGTGTTCAAAGGATCATCTTTAACACTCTTGTTTTCACATACAGTAGTTTAGATAGCCAAAACCTCACATCTTCTTATGAGTCTATATTGCTCATAGAATTTATTGCTGAAAACCTGGGTGTTGATCATCGCATGTTCTACAGCACAGTGCAGTGTAATAGGCTGTTACTTAGCAGTTACTGAAGAGACTGGCTTTTGGAAACACACAGATTGTGTTGGTCAGCTGCCTTAAAAAGACAATTTCTAAGGAAATACAGTCTTCCAATTAATGTTTTCCTCTGCTGTTTTCTGGAGAAGATAATCTTTGTGTCATAAAGTTGTTTTATTTTGTTTTTTAATTGATCCAACAATTAGAATTCCTAACTGCTAGCTTGCCATAATTTTGGTCATATGTAAGGTACTTCCTCTATGCTAAACTTCAAAGAAACTTGAATCCTTTTAGCCAGCTGTTACATCTGAACAGGGTGTACTTTAAGATGTCTGAGTTTATGGGAAAATTAGGTTTTTGATACCAAAAAGTCAGCAAAAAACTCCTTAACTCTGCTTTGCAAGTGTTAAATTCCTGTTAACATTATGTCTTGTTACATTAGGCCTAGTCTGGTTTCTAAAAGATTTTTCTGTAGTTCTTCTGAGTTTAAACTCCTACAGTGTAGTCAATGAGAAGGTGTATGTTCTTCTGAAAGCTGAAAATAGGTGACTACCGTTCTTAGTATCCTAGTCTGGGCTTTAAAATGAAAATATATAAATTTAGGATTTTTTTAATGTTATGTTTATGAGTCAATTAAAACAGTTCACTTGTAATAATATAGCTTGTAGTAATTTTGTAATTAATTTTAATTCACCCCTAGTAATTTAGCTGCAATAGCGAATTTAGAATGTGCTAGGTAAGCCTTTGGCAGAAGTAGCTTAAACAGAAGCAGCTTTGTGAAGCTGCTGTACCCACCTGATATCTTACCCTGACTTACACTACCTGCTTGGATGAATGACTGCAATGCTGGACTTGATTGATTCTGAAGTATAGTGTATTATATGCATACATGACAGATACTAAGTAACTTTCACAGGAGCAGGAGATTGATAGATATACATGTGCAAAAACCTGCTGATTATAGTCTATCTGGTGGCCCTTCAGCGTTTTGTGATAGGAAGATTAATCTTCAATTTTCTGTTAAATTTGAGGCTGAAAGAAAGTAGAAATCAGTGTCAGCAGTTCAGCTGGATAATCCAGTTGGCAAGAACTCAATTGAGGTCTAAAAATATCTTGCAAAAGAAATATGAAAAGTGACTTCTTTGATGATAAAGACAGCCTCAATAAATTCTAATCAATGTACAATCTTGGATCTTCTGACGTTTTTAAAATGGTGCCCTGGGGGAGAGAGACATACTTTTAACCTCGTAATGGAAGGAATAGGTTCTAAATACAGCTTTAAGGCAATTTAACAGCTCTCCAAATGTTCAACTGTTCTGTTAGCATACACTTAACTAGCTAAGCAGTTCACTCTTGTTCAATATACACAGCAGTCAAATTTCTGTTGTACAAAAAGTGAACAGGAAAACCTGTAACTCTTTGTATAGTGTATTGTTTTACCTTTGAGAAGGAAAATATTTTATTTGGACTGAGTAAGCACTGATTAAACCTAACACATATAATTGGACTAAACAGAAAATCTTCCCTCACTGTTAATCAGGCTTCACTTTTCCCATCCTTGTGGAGTTAATCTGTTCACTTGTTTTCAGCTGGCCACTAATTCCGGACCAACAAAACAACTGTTGACACGGTCTGTCTTTAGTGACACCTGAAGTTACGAATGTAATACAGGAACTGCCTTTACCAATGTTCAAGTAATAGAAATGCTTGTTAAAAGAGACAAAGCGGGGGAAAAAAATCACAACCACTTTGTACTTCAAATAATTATTTTTAAAGTGCATTTTAACATTTTTCCGTCATATTAAAAAACTGCTAAGATCAGGATAGAGGAGTACACTGGCCATTTTTATCTAACCTCTGGCAACAATTCCATGAGCAGTAAATGTACGTTTGGGTTGGCTGGTTGGTTGGTTTTGATTTTGTAACCCTGCTCTTTTCCAAGTAAACTTAAATGAAATGATAAAAAAGATACAGAGGGCCAAACTTCTGCTGGCAATCAGAACATCTAGTTGTTGAATATTTTGGGGTATTTTTCTAAAGCATGCAGTGGAGATTGCAATTAAATGCTTCCATCTGAGATTTTTTTGCTGCTTTCAATAGCTTTATAACCCAACTCAACGGAGTTAAAAGAAATCTAACACTACCTGGCCAGTAAAAGCTAAGATACCCGGGAGGCTCCATATACATATGTATTAATTGTTAATTAATAATATACATATTGTTAATTAATTGCTAATCATATACATATGTATATATTCAAAGCATATATTACATGCTTTGAAAACTGAAAAAAAAAGGAGAGTCACTTAATTTTTCAGTTTTCAAAGCAGGTATTGTTCTCACTTCATGTTCCTCCAGCACAGTGTTTACACAAAATAATGCAATAAGGCAAACGTCATTGGTCTGTTAATATAATAAACGCTTTGGAGGCAGGATGGGTAAACATAGACTATTTCTATTAATGAAATAACATATAAATTCAAAACAATCCTACAGAGAGAAACTAATAATGTTGCTACTTCCCTGTTCCCTCAGGACTGGCCTGAGATGGCAAAAGACATTCAAATGGTCAGATGGCTGGGACTATGAGATTAAATAACAGAGGTGTAAATCTTAGTGGGACAATATTTACTGGGGCATATTAAGGAAAGAATTTAATGTTATTTAAGGGTGCTACTGTATATTGCATGTATATTGCACGTGATCATCCACTCTATTCTTCAAATAAATATGATCTTCCTTAAAGGCAAAGAAAAAAACGAGCAAGAGCTCCACTTTTCATGAAGTTCTTAGAAAGCTATGCAGTACTAGCTGGGCTTCATTTAGTTTTGTAGTTTTTCCCCACCCAAAAGTGACCTGCTTTCCACTACAGTGAGAATAATAACATTTTTAGGACTTTTCCTCTGTTCTTAAGTGTTCTCATTTTTTAAAAAAATTGTTTTGCAAAGCAAATGTTAGCAGGTTTCTAGACTGACACATTTGGTATTGTACAAATATCTATAATTATGCAAATACAAGTTCCATCCATGATGATGGACTGGATGGGTAACTGGAGATAAAATTAGCTTAAATCAAAACCAATACAAAGGATAACAATGCCCACGCTGCTGGGAACCACATTCTGCTGATGATTTCATTTCAGCATTTGCCTCTGCATTCCACTCCTAAGTGGTACAAGGCAGGGATCAATGTCCCCCTCTGTGTTTTTGTAATATTTTGCACAGTTTGGGTACTGCCAAAAATAAATGATAAACACTAATGCAAATACGTGGTCAGCCAAGGAGATATGCTTAAAAGCAATTACTGCACCATAGTCTTGTTAATGTTCAACTGCCAGTAAACAGGTTTCTGGCAAATGTTTATGCTGTGAACTCTGATCCTGCACTACTGAATTATTCACTTGATGTACGTCAGCACACGCACGTAACCTAAGACTTGAAACTGAGGTTTTACCTGTAAATCTCAAGTTTATTGCTACTCACTCTCTTCACCCAGGTAGCCTTTTGGTTTCACTAGGATTAGTGGAATTAAACCAACAGGACTGTCTTCCTAATATTTGAATTACATAGCTATGTGTGTGAATTACAGATTTCACAAAAGCCTTCAGAAAGGGAGCGAAAAGCTCTAAGTTCTGATCAAGAAGCTATCAACCTATTGAGTATTGGGCTATTACTAATAGACCAAGAAAGGGTTTGGTAATCAAAATCTTTTTTTACTACTGATAGCCCAAGCACTGCTATCTGTATCTGCTACTAACCTGAAAAAATAATCCAGGTCTTCAGTCTGTTTCTTTGTTCCCTTTTGTTCAGTTAGGTAGGGCATGCAAATTTGTATTATACTTCTTACAACACAGAAGAGCCAAGAGTTAGACGAAAAAGCTGAGTTAAAGCCATAGTCTTAGTTTTCAACAGCAAAATGAAAACTAATCTGGATCGGTGCCTTCATTTGAAAACACAGTGAACGAATCACTGGTGCTGTATTTCATGTTTTCTGACTGAAACAGACTAATCTGCAGACAGAGGCTCAACCTTCAAGACTAACTTATGATTTGCCACCACATATCTCTTAAGAAAAGGTATAGTTCTTGGTCTGATGCTACTTGTTTACTAAACAAACCTCAGAACTAAGGCAATGGATCAATAATCGCTCATTTCTCCATCTATTGTAAAAACACAATCATTCACTGACTGCATTGGAAGCAGGATTTATGTTCATTTTGCATCTTGCTCCAGTTTTAACATGAGTTACTATGTAAACTACTGATTTCAATCTGAGAGGTAGCAATACTGTTCTTAAATGCATGTGGATTTTTATCAGCATGGCTTAAATAATTTGGCACTAATCCTGCAAATAGTGGGACACTGAGCTTATCTGAGGGTCCATGTTCAAGCATGCAGAACTGCAGGACTGTGACCTACAGATGTAAACTATAATATGTCATGACATAAAATCAAACGCTTGCTAGTATTCTGGATCTTAAGGACCACCTAAACAGAAGGAAAAACATTTATCAGGACTTGAGCTGTAGCTTGAACTGTTTTCATCATTTTTCCCAAGAGTGGAATACCAGGTTTGCTAATCACTAATAAATCTAGAGATTGGACAATGCTCATTTTCAGTGTCTAGCTACTGCTGGACACATACTGCCTGTTATCTTTGGATGTAGGAGCGCTGGGAAGGTCCTGGAAAACTATCCAAAAACAGTACTGAGTACTGGAGCTTAACCTGCCCTTCCATATCAAACACTCAAATTGTGAAAACAATACTAACTGAAAAATTTAAGGCCCTTTCACTCTTACAACTATAAAACTTGAAAATTAACCCCTTAAATTAGAAGCAAACAGGCTACAAAGCATGCCTAGCTCCTCAATTATCTACCTGATAGTTTAAAAAAACAAAAGACCAGAGACTGGTTTAATATTTTTTGTAGGAAGATTAATAGTATTGAAATTAGGATCCACTAGCCCTTTCTTAAATCTTCACGACTTTCATGATACTGGATATGTTGAATGGCTAAAAACTGGTGTAGCCCTAATAGCAAACCAATTCAGGTTCTTTTTGATCAAGGTTTTCAAAAACAACATGTGACTTCACTTTAAGTGGGTGCTTTCTGAAAACAACCTCCTTCGAAGTATCGGGATTGCAAAAATCCCTTGTCACGTCTGAACACCTTTGCTTTAACTGCAGTTTAAAATAATCCTGCTTCTGCTCCCTTTGCAAATCCATAACAATGTAGACTTCTGATCAACAGTGACAGATTTTTCCTGCTGAGTGTTTTCAAGAAATGAAAAGCAATTGGTAACTTGTGATAGGGAGAGGGAAGCAGTTGAATACAAAGTTGGGAGGGAATCACTAGAAAAGACGCTGGTTTTCCACAACCAAGAGCTTGCAATGCATGCAGTTTTCAGCTATTCTGAAGTCTTCTTTCCCATTATATGCCCAGATTGTATTTAGAGAGATGGTTTAAAAAACAGCCCAAATCCACTTAAGCTACTTAAGCAATAAACACTCTGGTAACATAATGTCAAATATATGACCAGAATTCACCCTGTAGATGACCATTAGGCACGTGGCAGGAGATCATGGCTACCAGTCAGTTCAAGGTTTCTCCAGTTCCTGCGTCCAGTGGTGCAGGTCTTGAGTTATGGAATGAAATTAAGAGACCTGAGGGCAAAAAACTGAATGATACCCACTTGGAAAAGGGCGCTATCACTGTGCAAACCGCAAAAAGTGAAATGCATCTACCCTCTCCTCAAGGCTGTATTTAAAATAACTACGCTGGTCCAATCCTGCTTGACAGCAAGTCACGTGATATTGCTCAGGCTGATTTAGCTTTTTGTTAAAATGATACCTTAAAAAAATTATAACAAAACCTGAGAGAAGGCTTCCTCACCTGTTCCATTACTAACTAGCAATCCATATGCCCTAGGACAGGTGATTGCTATTTGGTCCTGTAATCAAATCCTTGGGTATTCTGACACTTGAAATACCTTCATCAGAGACACCATCACTTTCTGGTCATTGGTGGAGTGCTGAGGATTTAAAGAGACACTGTCAAGACTGCCTATTCCAAAAGCAACTTCCTTTGCCAATAGTTCCATGCTAAATGCTTCCGGACTTTGGGTGTGCATCAGTCTCTTCCCCAACCATCTGTCTCCTCACCCCACATCACCAGTTCAAAGTTGTTTCCTCTGCTTTTGTAACTTGTATGAAGGTTACACAAAAGAAAATGGTGGGGACAAATGTTGAGTGAGTTTTTCAGAGGGCTTGACTTTCAGGACTACCTCTCAAGAGTCCCTTTTTAAAAATAAGACACCAAAGCAAACAGGATTGTGTCTAACTTCTACAAAACTGCTGGTTTCACAGGAGGAGGAGAATATGGCTACCATGCTACTCAGCATTAGGGTGAAGCACCATCTAAATTCCAGTAAAGTTAGGGATATCACCTAGCTCGGATCAGCAACCACATCCCCAGCTTTCTACAACGTCTTTGCTGTCAAGTTTGATGCTGTCAGTATTCTTCTCACTGAACATGGGGCCTCCATGCCTCATCATGAGCTCTGTAGCCATCTTCACAAAAGCCTCCTCCACGTTGCTGGAGTCTTTTGCAGAGGTCTCTATGGCACAGATGATATTATCGTAGTGTTCAGCCAGACTCTGAGCTTCCTCCAGCTGAACCTCTCGAAGGTCACTTAGGTCAGACTTGTTTCCTGGAAGAAAAAAAAACAATGGAGTAATTATAATGACTGTTTATGTTAGACTCAGTATTTAGCAGGAGGTTCTCAGGTTGCCCATAGAAGCTGCAGAATTTCCATTCTTGGAGATTTTCAAAATTTGACTGGAAAGGCCCTGACCAACCTGCCATTAGCCTTGCTTTGAGCAGGCTGGACGAGATAACCTCCAAAGCCCCTTCCAACCTGTATTTCTGTATGACTGCTATAGAGAACAGAAAAAGTCAGTAACTGAAGAGTGGTGGCTGTAGACCTTAGCAGAAACAAAATGGGCTAGAAGCAAAAGCTAAAACCATTTTATGAAACAGCAGCAGTTTACCGGTTCCTAGAGAAATGTAGAATACTACAGGTCTACAGGCTTCGAGAGCCACATCTGAGACAGAAAAATTGGGGATGGGAAGCAGATCTTCTAGCAGAGAACTGACAAACCCTGACTGCCCTGAAGTCCTTCCAAAATCCTCCATCTGCTGAAGTATGTGGGTGTTCCAGTTCACCAAAACATGTTAGCTTGGTATGATGGAGCTTCTTTGGGCCCTGGAAACCTTCTGATCCTTATCATGAGAGTAGCTCCACCACGGCTGTGCCCTGGAGATCCTGGGCACCCAGTTCTCCATTAAGTGAGATGCAAAGGATTCAAAGCTGGCTTCTGATACAAAGCTGGCTACATCTTAGCACAAATTGATCAAAGCAAAACTTTCCTGTTTTCATGAATCAGCATTTCCTAATTAAAAAAAAAAAAAAAAATCGGGAAAATTTCCAATTGGATCTATTACATACATCTTAACTTCAACAAAAATAAAACTTTTAACCATCTTAAACAAGTATTGCAACTAATTAGATTGTACAGTAACATGTCGTTCTTGGTATGAATACTTTTAACTCACCAATCAGTATTTGTACAATGTTGGAACCGGCATACTTTCTGACATCCTCGATCCAGCGAGGAATGGACAGGAAAGAGCCTCTCTTGCTGATATCGTAGGCCAGGATCGCTCCATTTGCGCTGCGGTAATAACTCTGTGTGATGGTTCGGAACCTCTCCTGGCCAGCCGTGTCCCAGATCTGCAGCTAAATTAAACAAAGCATACAGCGAGACACTGAATTAAAAGCTAGGGCTTGATTCAATAGCCTTCTTATAAATTTCCCTTATACACAATACATTCTGGCATAATTTTTTTCTAGTTCTTTGTTCGTGATTTAAGGACAATAATGTACACTGGAGAACCTTTTGTGCTTGGTTGCTCAAAGTTTCTATCTGTATCAGTTGAGACACTCTGGATTCCTGCAGGTGAGCTCTGATGCATCCTTCTGTGGCAGGTTATGAAATGATCACTTTTGTATGTCCAGCCCTACCCCTTTGTCACCTCCCCTAGCAGAGTTAGCAAAACAAGATCTTAGCCCACAGCCAAGCTGCTCCAGTTCATCACCTGGTGTGCCACCGAAACTACAGGTGGGTTTTCATCAGCTTGTCCTCTGAGCTACCGACACAGTTTCACCAGTTCTGCTGCAGGGACAATAACAACTGGAGTAGGATGTGGCACTGGCATCTGAGAGCACTGATGCTGCTTTATAAGGAAATATGAGACAATTAAAAGAATATATATAAAAAACATGAAACTTTTGGAAAAGCCAGCAATTCTAGGTTCCAATAAAGTCAAAGATGTAGTCGGTCTAGTCACCTGTCCTTTTTTAGGTGGTAGAAGAGACATTACATCTGGGCAGGAGGAAGAAATACGGAGATTTTTGCCTAAATCCAGCAGCGTATGAGCTATGAGTTCAGTATCAGGGTTTCAGTTCCCAGTACTAGATGTTCCAAATAACTCAGAGTGGACAAACACAGTATCCTGCTCATAAGAAAAGTTTCTTTTTAAAGCTTCTTGTTTTATAGGTTGTCTAATGTCCTGGAATGTGACGGCTTATATTCCAGGAGCTTTTAATCTAAAGTAACTGTGGATGTTCTCATTCTCCACTTAAATCTCTAATCCTTTTTGAATCTTGCAAAGCTCTTGGCTTTAATATATAGCAGCAATGAAACCAAAGAATTTCCTTTTATAAATTTTATATATTCTGTCCTTCTGTTGCACTTTCATTTATCATTTGGGGATTGAGATGTGAGAGACCACTGCTTGTCTTTTTGTGCCATTCCTTATATATTCTGCATCTCCTCTTAACCGAGACAGGACATAAGCAAATATTCTTGGTTTTTTAAATCTTCCCTATAAGTGTAGACCTGTTAATTAGTTCCCCTCCCTCTGAACTCCTTTCTTTTAAAGTGCAGACAACTAAACACAATGTACCAATGATGTTTTATACCAAATTATAAGGAATCACTTTTCCATTTCTTTCTTTCGCACATTAGTACTTTGTATCTTCTGACTGCTGCATTTTAGCATAAATTTTCATTTTGGAATAGGCTGTGCTGATCAGATCACTTTCCTGTGCTAACCAAGCATTTAGATCCCAAATGTTATTTATACGGCTTAAAAGGAATCACTACACTAGAAAAGTACTTCTCTGTCCTGGTAAGAGTTTTCTCAGAGAGGGGGAATGGACTGTAATGGACTCAGAAAACCACAAAACAATGATTATTAACAGAACAGACAATTACTAGAGATAAGGAAGTTCATGGCAGGTTTATGTAAGATGTTCTCTGTACTCTAGTCTCCCACTAGACCTTTGTGTCTGTTACACAGTTTTAAATCTTAATACGTGATTAGGCAAAGTGCAAAACAAGGCTAATGATGATTACCCAGCTCTTGGAAGAGGTCTGAGAGATTCTGTGCATATAGAATAATTATAAGCTTTATAAATTAAAAAAAGTTTTAGCTTGCACTTTTCACATAGAAGGGATTTACCTGCAGAGTGACTGAGCAAGCCAGTCTTGGGCCTTGTGCTGTACACTGGATTTTGAAAACCTCTGTGTAAGTATGTACCATAAAATCACTGAGGCTGGGACAAATTTTGTGAGGTGGCAAAGCCAACTGCCTGCTCAAAGCGGGGTCAAAACTCAATGCTTCTAGGAAGGACTGCTCTATGATTTTCCTGGGGGACAAAAATGAGTCTGACCAGCCTGTAGTTCTCAGGATTTCTTGCCCTTCTGAATATTATATTTGCCTTTCTCTGGCATGCCCCCATTTCTACAGCCTTTCAGTAGTGATAAAGCAACCTCAAAATGTCACCAACAAGATCTTGCAGCACCCCCACACATTTTTTACTCAAACATTTCTATCTGTGTTTGCAGGACTGAATGTATTATACACAGTTGCTGAAGCCCTGAGTATCCTGCTGGGAACAGCACAGAGGACCGGTCTTCCAGGAGCTCCCAGCCATCTCCTCCCAGCCTACGCCCTCCAGGAAGGCCTCTTCCCTTAAGAATCTGAAATTCATGCTCCCCTACTTGTCACTCCTCTTTTGTGTAAGGATTCTGAATTACTTAGCTCTTTACATTATCATCAGCTTGTTGTGGGTTTGCTTTCATTGCTGAGACTACGGGATACATTAGACCCAAAATCCGATACTTTCTTTGCAAACATATCAACCGACACACGTTGGTCATTGTTCCAATCCTTCTGCTGGCAGAAGGAGCCAGGTCGCTGTTCACTCTCTGTTTCAGGGAAAGTCCATCAAATAAGGGCATGGTTTAATGACTTGCTTCAGCCAAACCAAGACCACACAGTCATCAAAAACTTGCCCTCTCCTTGCAGTGAAACTAGGAGCTGTTAATCTGATAAAGAGAGCCATGATTTAACTGAAAAATAAGTTTTTTCCTTTTGTTTGAAGGGTTAATACTAATTATACTGAAAGCACACAGACTGCATAGGGAGGAGAGTAATGGCAAAGTTGTCTTAAACTAATAATGAATATGCCCCTTCAGTTTAACTTGTTGCTGAAGGTGGGTGTGAGCCGATGCAATAACCTCACCTGAAGCTGAGCAAGGAGCCCTTGTTCAGTCTCTGGCAGACGTGTGCAGAGCCGGCAGCTCTAGCTGGTGAGGATCAGTCTGCCTTGCAGCATGCTCAGTGTGCAAAGGTACTTTGTAGGGGGCTAATAACAACTCACTCCTCACAATTTGGGAGCTTGAAAACCTTGTTGTCACAGTGTTTGAAGTTTTAATAACTGTCTTATTTTAAAACAATAAGAACACACACTACAGACATAACAGAGTGTGCAAGTATTATGAAGCAGATTACCTAGTCTAAAGGAAGATGTATTCCTAGAGGCAAAATGTAGCTAATTCGCTTGACAGCATCCTTACAAAACTCTACGAAAAATGTCTCTGTATAGCACAAATCAGTCCAATATAGGATTTAAAAAAAATAAGTAATTGCAAAAATACCAGTTCTGATCATAAGTTAATAGTATTTTCTCCAGTAGGGGTACACAGATACATTTCAAACAATTCTATTGAAAAGAAACATGACAACTATATATAAATACCAAGCACAACTACAAATTAGACCCGTCATTTTACAATAAAAGTTTTATATAGTCTCTTTGTTAAATTATCTTTATAAACAGGTAACTCTTGACAAGAAATAACAATTGCAAATTCTTTGGAAGAAAATTTAGTCTTAGTATTTCTCATTTTAAAGCCTCTCAATGTAAGTTAGATGTTAAAAATCAAAATACCAAGTGAACTGTACTAGCCACAGGCTACCAAAAAAGTATAATCATATAGTCTTTTGTATTGTATAAGTGTATCACATATGCAGTATATGACACAAAGTTCTTAATTATTTATTTTCTTTATTTAAGTGCTTCAGCTTTGTAAATAATGTGATGAAAGCCATGTCTGTCACTTCGTAACCTTTTAAGCAATTCCTTATTTTGTAATTACTTTCACAACAATTTTGGTGAAAGAAAGAGAGAAGCTGGGATTGCTGGAGGATTGTGTTAAATTCATGTGAGGATACTAAGGAAAAACACCTATGCAATAAGAGGTTGGTAGCAGGTCTTCAGGGGACCATCCCTAGTGACAAATGAGGACACAGAATAAACACCCCTTGTTCGGAAGGAATATGGCAGAATATCCTAAGTGAACAAAGGCAACGAGCCACCTTTCTTGTGCTAATTGTTTCACAGTTGAATGCCCACTTAGTTACAAAAGCTGGTTATTTTGATCTGCTCTTAGCTTTGAATTTTTTGGCCAGCAGAGCCCTTAGCACTGGCTGGTACTGAACAGCAAAGCACTAAACCAACTATTAACTCCTGTAAGTTTTTTCATGACTCCATGTAACTGCTGTAGAATTGGAGCTTTCCATAAGTACTTTAGACAAAGTCTTGAACATCTTTTTGTATTTGCTTTTTCATCTATTCCTGTTGGGAAGGAGTTAATCTCCTTCAGCCCTTGCCCAGACACAGGCTGGGCTCTGACTGCCTGGGGGGCAGGTCTCTGCAGGCAGCAAGCTGACCAGGAACCAGCAGATCAAGGGAGGTGATTATTCCCTTTTATTCAGCACTTGTTAGATTCCAATTAAAATATAGTGTCCAGTTTTGGGCCCCCCATGCAAGGAAGACATTGAAGAACTGGAGCAAGTTCAGGGGAGGGCCATCAACATGGTCAGGTATCCAGAGTACACACCCTGTGAGAAGAGTCTGAGGGAAAGAAGCTTCTTGAGCATGGGAGAGGGACTGGAGATGACCTGTCAGCTGCTGGCCCATGCCTAGGAGGAGGTCATCAAGACCAAGCCAGGATCTTCACACTGGCACATGAGGGGAGGATGAAAGACACCAGAGTAAAATTGAAACAAGGAATGTTTCAACTTAATGTAAGGAGGAAAACAGAAGGTGACAAAATTTATGGTGAATCTCTAAAAGAACATTCTGGGTTGTCTGAATTAGGCTTAAAGAAAGAGTTTCAACTACAGAAATAGAGTCTTCAAGACAGTAGGTGACAGGTTGACCAAAGAGCATGAGTATTATCAAATGGTTTGACGTGGCGTCTTCTTGCATTGATAAACATGTTGTTTATCAAAGGTTAAGGCTTAACAAATGGCCTCAAGACACGTTAAATAATTTCTCCATCCCATACTTCCTACATAACTTATTAAGAATTTTCCTGGTTCATCTAAACTATTACAGGAGTTCAGGTTTACTTTTGCTTGTGAAAGAGCATTAATAATAGCTAAGTACATCCTATTGCTGATACCTTCCTTTAAAAAGATAAAAATGTCACTTTTGTGCTACGAATTCTTCAACATATAGCAACTTCCATAAAATTTTCCATCAATGAAATGGTGGGTGCAAAGACCATGCTAAATGATTCTTAACCAACTGTGTCCAAATCCTGTCACCTCAAATGGCAAACAATAATATACATTTCTGTCCACTGACAAATCACAACACTTGCTCATAAAAGAAAACTTACTGAAACAATCTAGAAACTTAACCTATAGAGTTTCTGTCAAAAGCAACAAAACCAACCTCCGTATGGCAACACATTTCAATTTAAAGCAATATCCATACACAGTTAGGATAAACTGATCCATTCCATTGTTTCCCTACACCATTTTCAGAGAATGAGGAACCCCTGTTTGCAGCATTCCTGTTTGCTTTAGCATTATGGGTGTCACAGCAGTTAACACAGAAGAGAGCTACACTTTCCTATGGATATCAAAGAATATTCTTCCATCGAGTAACCAATAGCTTCATTTGTATTTGTTTAGCAGTGTTATTAAATACAACAGTCAGGAATCAAGACAGTTAACAAGTCCTAATTTTATATTACTTGCAATTTGGCCAGATAATGACACATTATATTTTGTGCCATTCTGAAAGGAATATAGTTACAGCCATGAGGCCTGAATCAAAGCCAAGAATCTTGATATCACATGGGCTGAGAAAGCTTGCAAATTAAGAAGTGCGGTGATACATAAAGAAGTATTTGTCAGAAAAATAACGTGTTTGTTTTCAAGTGTTCTTCTGCTGCTTTCTGAAAGACACAGCAAGAGAAAAACTATGGATAAAGGAAAAAATACTCAGTATATGTAAACCACTAAGAAATGACAGCATGAAGTAGATACTAGAGACACACAATTAATTTAAGAGGAAATTCAGTGAAAGAAAGGAATTTTGTTATTACTAACCACAATTCACGGACTTAGGAATTAAGAATGTCCTTGCCTATCATTATGTAGTCTTAGTTCCACCATTTTATAAATCTTTTCTTACAGTGACATAGCAGTTACAAAACATTTTTTGTTCTGTTTGCCAGATGCTTTCTCACACTTAAAGAACAAGTAACAGGACTTCAATCACTATGCATTAAGTCAACAACCACAACTTTTGGGAACTACAGTCTGTACTCTGTAGGACTACATTTTGCCAGCTAAGGAGAATGTATTTTATAGGGCAGAATGCCACAATTTCAGCCTGTTAAACAGCATGTGCTAGAGGTTTTTTAAAAATGAAAATAGACCGCAGACATTTCCTAAAGCTGAGGGGGGAAATTCTGGATATATGCTGGTCCGAATTTGCTTTTGTGATAAAATCAAGGTGGTCATCACAGGTAGCTCTGACTTTGAAGTTCCAGCAGAACCCAGTGTGCTAGATCCACCAAATCCTGCCTGGCTCTGTTCCCTACAGGCTGCCTTCTCCAGCGCCTCCAGGAGCCCATGGCTCACAACAGCCTGTCCCACGGGCAATGGGCCTCTATCATCCCACCGCACAACCCCTCAAATTACAGTTGGAGATCTTGAAACAAGAACAACAGGAGACTGGATGGCGCAGACAACCTTACATATTCTTCCTCTCTGGAAGTAGCAAATATTGGCAAATCAGGGTTAGCACATACTGGGGAAGCTTACGATACCAATACTTTACTGTTTTATTTCAAAAGAAAATGCTTCAGTTATCAGGACTGACCATTAATAGATCCTTTTTCAAGCATTAACATCTCTATAAATCTGAGGTTTAGTCAGCTTCAGTAGCTGATGAAGCAGTGGTGTAGTAAGCATCACTTGAGGCACTTGAAAGAATGCAGTTTTAAGATGCACGGAAAGCCTTGAGTTTAAAAACAACAATTAAAAAGTTATTTTCAGAACTTTTAGATCCCTTTAGTATCCCAACATGTTTTTCCCTTATCCAACAAAAATGCATCAAAAGGAAGTGAGACTTAGAATCCTTGGGCTCCAAATATTTCCGAAACATTATATAACTGCAATGACAACACTTGAAGTTTTAAACAGAAAAGGACACAAACAAAATTAACCTTAAAATGTTTGTTTCAATCTCAAAAGAAGTATCTGGCTCACAGTCTCTATGTTGTGTTGTAATACTGTCCTCAGCCTGACCAAAAACGAAGTTTAGGCCATCGGTGATGTGGAGCAAGCGTTCAAAAGCTCTGTGGGACTTTTTCTGTTCTCTTGTTCTGCAGGACCTTCTGAAGACGAGCTTACAAAATATTATAAAAATAGGAATTGTCTTATTCTGCACTGTTTGCTAAGAAGAAAATAAGCCTTTGCATTCCTTATGAAAACACTGTCTTGAGTAGCAGAAACCCATAATGAAATGGGAGCAGCACAGAAAATCATCACCTGGCATGCTTTTGTATGGATCTTTTTGTAAGGTCAAACTTTATTTTAAACATGTCCCAAACACCTCGATTTGAGGCATCCCAATCAACAATTTATCCAAAACTGTTAAAACACAGTATGTATCACATGACTGAGCCAGACACAGTGAGACACACAGTGTCTCTCACAGAGCACATGTACAGGCTTGTTTACTACAGGGACAGGATGTGATCTGTTTGGAGAGCGAAAATGCTCCTCCTACAATCACTGGAACCCACACCAAAACCAAATCTGTCAAATGTGCAAGATACATCTGACACAAAGAATTTATTTACCTACTCTATAAGGGAGCTCACAAAAGTATTATCCTTGTTTTCCATTTCCTGTAACATGCTGAACAATCCTACCTAGATTGGATGTGCTGCTCTGAAATCTCAATCACACTGGAAAAGTCTGACTGGGATTTAAAATATCACATAAAACCTACTCCTTAACAGACCAAAAAAAGAAAAACTCGCAAGCAAATGTTTTCATATTCTAGCTGTGTCCCTGACTCAGCAGCTATCAAACATATATGTAAGGTAAATTATCAACAATGTTGCATTATTTTGCCTAAAGTAATGCTTAAAATACTCTTCTTCAATCTGTGCCTCCCTAATTTTTGTTCTAAGCGGAAGTATAGAACATTCCAAGGAAAAAGCCTCAAGAGCTTGCATTTTCTCACTATTTTTTTTTTGTAAAACACTTAGCAACAACCCACAGGTTTCATTACAGACTGACTACTAATTCAGGTGTAAGTAGTGACAAGAGGAAAGAGCACAGGTAGTGAGTTGGGGTTATTTCCTGGGCCAGTCCTCTCCTGCTCCCCAACTCTGTGGCCAGACCCCTGGCACCAGGAACAGACACATTTGTCACTTGCTATGTGCCTGGCATTTATATGGCGCCAGGCTTCAATCCGAAAGGAGAAACCACACTTCCAACAGCTCCCTTGCTAGAAAGCACAGAAGAGATTATAATAGCACAGACAGAAAATCTGAGTTTCCTTCTCATCTGCTAACCACAGCTACACGTGATAGGGAAATGTCTGATGCTGCCAAGAAAATAAACACCTTGGCTAGGAGTGGAACTTCTAATCCCCCTCCTTTCCTAAAAAATTTGAGCCTTCATTTCTTCCATTTCTGCAACTTTCTCTGCTTTTAATTCTCTGCTCAAAGTTAATTTATGTACATAAAAAAGAAGACAATACAGGACTTTGACACCTACTTTGGTAAACACAGAGCAAAATTCAACTGCAATCACCGTATTTCTGTGTCACCAAAAGCTGTACAGTTTCATGATCTTTCCCAGGCAGCAACTACATTCAATTCCTTTTAGTTCCCCTGGGGATAAGTAAGGATAGCTGTCAGACCCCATTCTGGAGGTGCTTTAAGCCCTTTTTCCTGCTGTTTGATCATCCTGTGCTCAGAGGCCAATGTGTTGTGGGAAATCTATGCCTCTTAGGGTCTGAGGATAATTCCACCAGGTAAATGTCCTATCCTCTCTCTAACCCTAACAAGTAGCTGGTTTTCTCCAGCAGAAGAAAAGTAGAAGTCAGATTTAGGGTTGATGTGTTCTGGTTTCAGAAAAACTATAAAAGTTGCACTTTCTGAGACACCCTATAAACAGTGGTTTAAGGTAACTTAAATATGCCTATTTTAGCAACCACTCCTCAGGCTTCTCTCAATGTGCCAGTTCCACATCCCTTTCTGGAAACATGACAGTCCAGCTGAGGTTCCTTCTGGCTTGTAAACAGCCCCTCGCCAGAAGCCTGTTCGACAAGAGGGGTGCTGCACTCACAGCGGAGCGGCGGCAGAGCCCGGCCGCAAGTGAGCCTTGGAGGGGCTTTTACCGGCCTTCAGGCGCTGCTGACGAGGAACCAGCCCGGCCTGCGGCTGCACGGCTGTTCCTGTCCCAGCAAAACACGGCCACGGATGCGCTCGGGAAGGCGGCACCGGCGCTGAGCAGCCCGCCCCGGGGCACAGCAGCAGCCCCGGGCAAGTCCGCAGCAGGACGGGGCACCCAGGTGGGTGGCACCGCTCGCCAAAGCCGCTGTCTCGCCACCGCCGCCTCCTCCTCCGGCAGCCGGGCCGGGGCCGGGCGACCCCGCCGGCATCTCGGCGGCTGCGGCGGCCCGGAGCTCCTCGGGGCTGGGGGCGGGCCGGGAGATGAGCCCCGGCTCCCCGCCTGCCCCGGAACCGGAGCGTCCGGCCGCTCCCTCCGCCCCGGGCCGCCGCTCCGCTCACCTTCACCCGCTTGCCCTGGATCTCCAGGCTCTTCATGGTGAAGTCCACGCCGATGGTGCTGCCCTGGCGCTCGGCGAAGGCCCCTGTTTTGAAGCGCTGAACGAGGCAGGTCTTGCCCACGCTGGCGTCCCCGATGAGCACCAGCTTGAAGAGGAAGTCGTAGCTTTCCTCCGGGTCGGGGCCGGGCCCCGCCGCCGCTCCCGACACTGCCGGCCCGGGCATCGCTGCGGCCTTGCGCCCGCCGCCGAGGGGAGCCGGGCTGTGCGCAGCGCCCGCCGTCCCCCGCCGCGCCGGGCCTAGCGCTGGGCCCGCCCCCGCCCAGCCCTCCTTCTCTCCGCCTCCCGGGCATGCCCGGCCGGGGCTGGCGGGGTCTGCTCGGGGCGCGGTTTGGCGTAAGCCATCGTGTGTTTAGACGATATGTGAGAGTGTGTTAGAGTCAGCGGTCGAGAGTTGTGAGTGCACTCGCTCCGCTGTGAGTGCAGCACCCCTCTTGTCAGACAGGCTTCTGGCGAGGGGCTCTTTACAAGCCAGAAGGAACCTCAGCTGGACTGTCAATGTTTCCAGAAAGGGATGTGGAACTGGCACACTGAGAGAAGCCTGAGGAGTGGTTGCTAAAATAGGCATATTTAAGTTACCTTAAACCACTGTTTATAGGGTGTCTCAGAAAGTGCAACTTTTATAGTTTTTCTGAAACCAGAACACATCAACCCTAAATCTGGCTTCTACTTTTCTTCTGCTGGAGAAAACCAGCTACTTGTTAGGGTTAGAGAGAGGATAGGACATTTACCTGGCGGAATTATCCTCAGACCCTAAGTGGCATAGATTCCCCACAACACATTGGCCTCTGAGCACAGGATGATCAAACAGCAGGAAAAAGGGCTTAAAGCACCTCCAGAATGGGGTCTGACAGCTATCCTTACTTATCCCTAGGGGAACTAAAAGGAATTTAATGGGAAAGATCATGAAACTGTACAGCTTTTGGGTGACACAGAAATACGGTGATTGCAGTTGAATTTTGCTCTGTGTTTACCAAAGTAGGTGTCAAGTGTGTTAGATTCAGCAGTCCCGAGTGGCACTGATGAGACTTTCATCGCTACTACTGCCCCAGTCCCGTGCAGAGAACCTGCACAAGCGAGTATTTGATCACATTCTTGCTGGACTAACTTTTGTGTTATACATCCTGCTGATGTATTTTACAGTTACTGACACATAGCAGTAAACAGGTGCAGTATTACACCATTGAGTCATCCAGGAAGTGCAGCTGATTTGCCTCGTTGGCTTTTCATGTTTAGGTCTGAGCTGGGGTGTGGTTTGTTTCCAGAGTTGTAGGCCAAGGCTCAGGGCTACAGTTTTTCACCCGTGCAAGGTGCTGCACTGTTCAGACACGTCTTTAAAACTGTTAACATCATGTTACCTGTCTTACATACACATGTCTGTGTGAATATTTCGCAGAATAGAATAATAGAATCATTTAGGTTGGAAAAGACCTTTAAGATCATCAAGTCCCACCTTTAGCCTAACACTGGCAAGTTCACCACTAAACCATGCCCCTAAGTGCCACATCCACACATCTTTGAAATACCTTCAGGGGTGGTGACTCAACCAGTTCCCCAGGCAGCCTGTTCCAGTGCTAGACAACCCTTTCAGTGAAGAAGTTTTTCCTACTATCCCATCTAAGCCTCCTTTGGTGAAACTTGAGGCCACTTCCTCTTGCATCACAAACTGGTTATGTGTGTTGAGGTAAGTATATCTGAGGAATCTGGAATTAATCGTGTTTTAACTGCTGCCTGGGTTGTCTACAAAACAAACTGCTCTTCAATGGGTACTTTCCTTTATGGTGAGTCGAGGTGCCTATAAAAATCAGCTTTACTAATAGAATACTTTGACACAGCACACTTTCTTAGTCTGTTCTTTGTAACAAAGATTTGCACAATTCCATCCTCATAGTTTCAAATGCCAAATCTCGAAATGCAACTGTTTAATGCCAGAGAGTGAGGGTTGAAATTTCCCATAGGTGTTTGTGCAGGATGTGAACAACCTCATCTATGACTATCATAGACCGATCAGGCCACCTTGTCTTGAATTGCTCCAAATCAGTGGATTTTTGGGTGGCTTCCCAATGATTCCTTTTCAGGTGTCCATATTTTGGCAATCCATGGTAAGCTGCCAGCTAGAGCAGAGGTGTGAGTTCTGCGTCAGGCAGGAACAAAGGCATTCTGTTCCTGGTAGCCTGCAATACTGAATTAAGCTGCCACTGAATTCTAGGATATTGATCAAACAGGACAGAAAAAAAGGTGTTAAAGAGGAAATAAGACATCACTGGGCACATGCTGTCATGCTAATTAGGACTTTTTATGTCTTCAGTGTCTGAGCAAAGCACTTCAGGGAACTTAGATTATTTAGGAAGAAACATTGCTAGAGATGTCAGTCTCTAATATTTAGAGATAATTGTATGACCTCATTTTAGTGGGAAAATAAAGGTACTACTTCCATAAAGAGAATTATAAATCTATTATTCTTGCTATAGATGATTACAAACTCTTTTTTTCTACCAACTGTCATTGTTGCCGCTTGTCATCATGAGCCTTTAACTGCTTCTAAAATGAAGTATTCCCCAAACAAAACCCATATATTGTCACATTATGTTGTTACACTCATTTGAGGGATCTTTCATTAGTTCTCTCAAGTTGTGAAAGCCATAAATCATGTTTTGAATGTTAAAATGCTTGTCTCTGATTAATCCTGACTCCATTGGGTTTAACACCTGTTTCATGCGAAGATTAGGAAAAACAAAATGGGTTTGAGTCAGTTCCAATTTGTATCTGGCTGTACTGGAGTCCTTCACCGGAGCAGGGAGTGCCAGAAAACACTCAGTAGTCAAGAGCAGTCTGTCCACTAGAGCCACTTCAGTAGTTACTAGAAAACAGCACCAAAACACGGGAGAAGGTCCCCTGTACTGGCCTTAGTCACAGTTTCCTTTTCACTCCGGTGACTCAGTTTAACAACACAAGTTACATTTCAACTCTAGCGAAGGGGCTGAGCTTCGGAGCCTTTGCTACAGGTGCAAGGTCGCTTGCGATTGCCGCGTTTGATAGTGGGAGACTGTATTCGATTTCAAAGCAGCTGCTTGAGATCTGGAGTTACAAAGCAAATTAAGTTCTGACCTTCTAAATAAACATACACAGTGATCTCATATCAAACACTGGAAAAACACGAGGAGTCCTGAAACATATTACCCAATCTTGTGCAGCACTGTTTGGAGGAGCAGAGGGTAGGGGTTCAAAGTAAGTTTTGTAATCATGCAATGATTCTACAAGTTTCTAGTTTGCTGTAATTCTGTGCAGTAGCAAGCATTCATTCTTAATAGCTTCCAGTGTGGATATAGAACAATTGCCAAAATTGCTCTTGAAAACCAAGACTACTTGAATGATAGCTTGGTTGGTACGTTGTTTCTACTGTGTTTCAAGATAAAAATTTCAGTGAATTTCGACATTTTCTCCTTGTATTTATAATGCAGGCATACTATTTGATGTGTTACTGCTCCTTATGTGGTCCAAACTTTCTTTGGTTAGGTTTTGGTTAAAAGAATGTTTAAGCATCTGTATTTCTGGGTGGCTTTAGATCCTGCTAATGTTGTAGCTGTGTCAATTTGAATGGATTGCTTTCTTCAAGACAATAAAAATAGTAATATATTGTACTTCCTTTTTAAAAGAGATATCTGCTAAATAAATGTTTACTTTTTATAAGAAAGGTAAAATATACAAAGTAACTACTCAACTGTTTGTCCCTCAAAGCTTCAGTGATGGTAGCACTTGGAAGACTCCTGGAATCTTGAAAAATGCTGCTAATTGTATCACTTGTGGTCCATTCTAGCAGAATTTTTGCTTTTGCCTGGTCTGTTATTGTACGAGTGCAAGTGGCAGTGAAACTGTCAAATTCTAAGGAAGCTGCTGACCAACAAACAGGAATGAATTTGGGGTCTAAAACTTCTTTGACTAAGGATTTTTGTGGAGTTCTTCTCCTGGTGGGCCTGCAGAGCCCAGTGTTGCTCTGAGGAGAACATTTCTGTCTCCTCCATGGGTGATTCCCAGCAATGAAATAGCTTCTGTTACGCAGTTGTTCAGCAAAGTGTATGACTTTGTCATATGTGATGCGTTTGTCACCCAACAGGAGTGTTGAATGTGTTATCAGCCAAGTTTCACAACAAGCTGGTAATTAAAAAAAAAATTAATTGCATTAGTGACGTTTTCCAAGTTATGCATTTTGAATATTAGAAGCCATAAGCTATTTTCAATTCCTTTCAATTGACTCAGTTGTCATTTGAAATGCTATATTCATATACATAGCTTAATCATCTTCTGGATGAATGCAATGCAAATTCTCCCCTGCTTAGTTTCTAAAAGCTTTTATCAATCTTGGTGACCCATCTTTTTTTACTTGTCTGCATTCTATAGAGAGCAAAAGCCAGTCATTGCACGGGTTTTATCTTGAAGAGTGTAAGAGGAGACGTACCGCTACAGAAACCATCCCAATTAACAGAACGGATTTCTTAAAACAGCTGTTAATCACAGTTTGAAGCACCAAGAGTTGCTGATGAAACTGAAACCCCTGATTCCTCACGGCCAGGTTTGTTTGGCAAATCATCAGAGGCCAGTCCCCTAGTTTTGGGTATCTGTGCAGTTCCTGGAGTTGTTTGTTGCCCTGAGTCATCTTGCCGCTGTAGATTGCAGATGCGCCTTCGGGAATGTGGAGTAGGGGAAGCAGGTGAAACACCTTTGATCAGCGCATATGCTTGTTAGTGTTCCTCCCTTGCATTTCCAGTGCAACCAGAATCCCACAGAGTGTGCACACAAACTGAGGATTTACCAGTTGGCCTGTGGCTGCACATTCATGAAAAGTTGCTTGAAGTGCTAGAGACTCGGTAAAGAACCACCTGGAAATCTGCATAGCTTGCTGACTTTTTATTCTTCTGAGTGAGATTAACATACCTGCAACTTTATCAGACGTCTTAAAATCTGTGTTTTCACAGTCTCCACGTGTCTGAGATCCTCTGATACTTGTCACAATAGCTGGATTTCTTGATGGTAACTTTTCCTTTCCCTGGTGAAGATTGCTGAGGAAGCTGAGGTTATTCTAATATATTTACGCCTTCAAAACTTATGATGCTGCACATCGATTGGGTAACGCTTTTCGTAGTGCCCAAGTTTTGTTTTCAGAGCTGATGCATTTAATCTAGGAATCAGTCTCAGGCAGTGTAAATTGTCCTCCTTCGGTGTCGTTTTTTGCATTTGTTAACTCTCTTTTTAGCTTAGTGATGTTTTAGTGTTGATGTAATAAAATGAAAGAAAGATTGTAAAACATTCAACAGTATCAGCCTAGATATCTTTATCTTTGTAAGGGCATATAAGGTATGTGAATATGTTTTTTGAAGATATATATTTATATGGCTCTGATATGTATATGTGTGTGTATATATATACTTGTACATATGTGCCTGTGTGCATATATTCTTGAATATATATATACGAACAATTTTCTTTCAAAAAACCACTGTAAAAGTAAAAAACTATTATAAATCTACCAAAAAATGGCATGACTCTTGTTGATACTGTAAAAATCACCCGGGGTAAAAACAGAGGTTCCAGTGAGTTAAACCGCAGCTCATTCCTGCGTATATAGTCATATAACTAATGCATCCCAGCTTGTGGCGGCACTTAGATCCTGAGTTCTTTATCTGGTGGTGTTTTTGTTCATAAAAGAAGTTTGCTTTCTCATTTCTCTGCAACTGCGTGTTTGGCTTTCAAGACATTCTACCTTCTTCCACTTACAGTTTCTAAAAGTATGATCTCCTGTTAGTGTCTTCATTTCAAACATACTGTTCTCCATTGCCTTCTGAAATGCGTGAATAGGGTAAGTACTGGCTGTGAATACTTCCTCTCTTTTCAACATACTTTGTCAGTATTTATGCTGTAGTTGCTGCTGCTTCTCCTACGTGCAATCTGAAATGTCTGCATGTGAGATTCAAAATGAAGTGTCCCATTTTCTTCCTTTAGTACCATAAGGATTACTTCAGCTCTGAAGAGTTTGTGTAGATGTTTTCCAAGTTAAGTCTTATGTCTCACAGGTTTCTTATTTCCTGAGAACTGTTACTTTGGCCTTGTGATTTGAGCAAATCTAGAATATATCCAACAAACAATGTTTCACTATATCTAGAATGGAACTGACACGCAGCCAGCAAAGCTTCAGTTCAAGTGCACATTCCAGTTTTCCCAAATATTCGAGAGTCTCCATCTGGGGTCTCTGCTCCTGGCAGCCTGGTCCCCCCCGGTCACAAGTGTCGGCTGCTTGTCCTGGGTTCATGAGTGTGCGTGTTGTCGGTTTGTGCTGCTGCACAGCAAAAGCCACAGAGCTCTTGCTTTATCTGGTGGAACATCCCGCTTACCCAGCCTGCAGACCAAGGCTGTCCCGCTTTACCTCATGGCCGGTCCTTACAGAGCTGTTGTTTCTCTGTAAATTCCTGTTACATTTTGCGTGGTCTCGTTACATTAGGCCTAGTCTGGTTTCTAAAAGACTTCTGTTCCTCTTATCATACCAAAGGGGGTAATAAGTGTACCAGTTGTCACAATGTCACGGTGCTGTCAGTACTCCCCAAACCCTCCTGCAGTTTATTGCCTTGTGAATTTTCAGCTTTGAACCGCCTTGGAACTTTTATCCTCCTCAAGCAAGAAGGTGATATGTCTATGGCACGGTAATTTAGTTGCCGGATTAATAAAACTAGGTTAAGAAAACTACAGATTCCAAGCATGGACTGTAAAAAATAGTGTTAGGGAAATATGGTGTCATTGACTCAATGTGTTTTCAGCCTGAATGAAAAATGTTTTTCCTCTCCTGACTTGTAGCCCCATTTTTGTCCTGAGAGCAAGCTGGATTTACGATTGCTTTTGCCCCATCACCAGTGATAAAAAAGCTGAGGCTAAATTAAAACTGCAGTATTTGTACCAACTGTTGTCTTTGAATTGCATGGGTGCAGCACAGATTAGAACATGTGAAATAACTTTACCGGTATGAATACAGTCCAGATCTTTGTTTTAGTAATGCTGCCTCTGGAGGATTTAGACAAATAAGGAGCAAGATCTTGCATACATAAGAGGCAAAAATCTGATAAGTAAATGCCTTTTAAAAAATGAATAGAATAGTATTTTTGTTTTCATTTCATACACGGCACATTCAGCATCAATTTTGAGTCACTGAACAGTAAGTATAAGAATAAAGAGCAATTTTGTGTTACTCATTTGAGATTGATAGCCATACAAACTAATTAACGGTCCATCTGTATGAATTCTTTGCAATTGAGGTAATACATATACAGTTCAGGTCTAACCATGATTGGTAGTTTTGGAATATATCTGCTGAGTACTTAGCAATACTGCTATGTTCTCCAAAAAACTCTAACATCAGGTAGTAATACTGGATGGAAGTTTTAATTTCTGAAGTGAAACTGATTTCCTACTCAAGTCAGGAAGTCTTTATCTTATTTATCATACCAAGAATGTGAAAGAACAAAATAGTTGGTTTGCTAGAAGAGTATTACACATGTCTCTGCATTTTGTTTGCATTTAAGCATTTTGATATTCTCACCAACATTATTATTTATTTTCAGTGTCTTATAAAAATTTATCATCACCATCAGAGTGGCAGGATTTAATTTCACCTGAAGTGACTGCAAAGCTCCTCGTTTGCTTTGTGCATATGCCAAAAATGGTCTTAAAATGATTGTTTGCATGCTGCACACAGATAGTTGGAGGACTGATTTTTATACTTGAATGTACTTGGAAAATGATACAAGCGAAGGACGTGTGTGTACCTCACAGGAGAAGCGTGGAGCTGGTTTGTGCTCGGCTTTCTCTGACCCTGTGCCGAGAGCTCAGCACTAACGCGGACGTTCTGCCTTTCCAGCTCTGCAGGCCGTGTTCTGCCCGCTCAAACAGCGTGCTCCTCTTCTCAGCTGCTCTCAGTTTCTGTGTTACCAGATATTTATTTCTACTCTCAAAGTTTTGATATGGAAAGAGTCAATGGAATTAATTTGTATGGCTGAAGTTCAGATGTAGTCAAATACATGGTTAAATTTGGCCTCAAAAGCTCATGAATCCTTTAGTATACTTCCATGGGATATATTATAAAATCTGATTTTGACCCCTGTTATTATATTACTGTTGTACTTCAAAGGTATTTAAGTACAATGTTATAGATTTTGCCAAATTCTGTATACAGAATTTGACAAACCAGATCCCTACCTGGTATTTGATGGCCTCTGATGCAGGGACATGTCTCCTGTTTACAGGTGGTATCTCAGTGTTGCAAAACAGAAGTTTAAGTATTTTATTTGCCAAACTTAGGCTGCATTATAAAAAAAATTATCACTAAAACTAAGAGAAGAAAAATGTATGTATTAATTAAGGTTAATAAATGTGTTCCTCAATTACATTCATTGTCATGATAGATGCTGCTACTGATGTATATGTGCATATAGCTACATCACACAGCTCAGTTAAATTTAATGAGGCTGGGAAGGTGTTAGCTTCGATGTAAATAATATAAATATTGCTCCTCTGCTGAACAGGTTTTTCTTTATTGTTTTATAGTAATTTGACTATAGTTGACAGTTGACTGTCTCAAACATGGATAAAAAAAGTACATGTGGGATGTGCTTGGTCCTTTATTATGATATGAAGAGGAGTAGCCAATGCTCAAAAAAAAGAGATTTGGTTCCTGGATGCTTGTGCCTTTAAATATGTATATATGTATCTCAAATAAATATATGTATTTGTTATAACTACATAAAACAGTTAAAATATGGAGACTCACTTGGTCATGCTGAAAAGTCCTGCAAAACCAGTTTGTGGTTTAGTATGGTAACCAGGACAAAATGAAGTATCTGTATCTGTCTAGTGGAGCCATATTTGCAATCAATGAATAAATAGTGACAAGCAAAGAGAAAGTAGCCTCCAAAAGAGTGAAAAAAAATAATGTTGCATTTGCAGCAATCTCTGCTTCACAAGTTACGAGTCTTTTTCAAGTAATAACTGAGGGCTGTATCCTTTTCAGGAGGTACGGGAGGTGAAGCACGACCAGAGCTCCAAGGGTCACTCTCACTGCTGCCATTGCCATGAAAATGGGTCCATATGCTTGAAACCATTGGTAAGCACCTTAGCATGGCATTTACTGAAAAAGTGTTGAAACCAGAATTTCCTGGAGTAACCTAAAACTCTCTCAGGTTATGCATAAAAGGTGGACTTTTTCATCCATGACAACAGCAAGTAAAATAAACCAACTATTTTAAGCACAAGCAGGAAGACGGAGAGTTGTCAGCTCTCACTTCTGTTGTCCAGGTGTTTACGTTGGTTGGACTCTCACTGATGGCTCTTGGCCTGTTCAGTTAAGTTGTGTTATGGTTGGACTCAATGATCTTGAGGGTCTCTTACAACCTAAACGATTCCATGATTCTAAATGGGGCCTCTCCACTAAGCTGGCGGGACTTGTTTGGCTCTGGGGTTGGTTTGTGTTGATTGGGAGACAAGTTGGGGCCTCAGGCCTGGTGTGTCTTGCATGGCTTCTGCAGCAGTGAGCACGGGGACAGAACTTCCACACAACTTGAAGTTTCTTGGTTGGAAGTCGCTGTAAATGTGCAATTGCCATCAGTGACATGAACGTGTTGTTTTCCCTCACAAGGTGCTTGAAAGTGCAGTGACCTGAAACTCGCTAACTACTTAAGTAAAAAATGTTAAGAATCTCTACCCCCAGAAACTGCTTGAGAAAAAGCATACTGTCTATTTGAAGTATATCTAAAAAGGTTTATCTAACTCTGTTGAAGATACCTAGTAGATTGCCACAGATTTATTAGTTTTGTTGTCTTTTAGGATTAATTTTCTTGAGTTTTTATTCTTTTTTGAAACTATCTCAGAAAGATCTCAGACTTTGAGGAACATGGGAGGTATGGTAGGATCCTCCCCCCCCGCAAAGTGCTATCTGTTTTGATTTCATTACTTTGTTTTAGTTACTTAATTTATAATTTTTTTCTTTATTGCACTTCAATGGGATAAATCTACAGTATCAAAGGGGTTAGTCAAAGTTTAATTTAGATTAAAGTTTATAATGACTTCAGGAGAACAGAAGAAAGAAAACATATGTTGAGTTTTAATATAAAGATTGAGCTGTGTCTTTGGGAGTTGTAGTAGCAGAAGGCTCAAGGTCTAAAAATTATCAATCACAGTGAAGAAAGTAAATTGAGATTGTATTGCCAGTGTCCAGAAGTATAGTAACAGCTTTCTGTCAATAGAAAACAATTTGTGACTTTCACCATGTGACACTTGGTGACGGAAGACCTGCGTTAAGTCTTTAGGAAGAGTTAACAGTAATTGGGAGCTGGTTGGAAAATCACTCTGTCATGTCCCATTACTGAGGGCTTGGTACCCACGGGTGACAAGGCTGGAGGAACTCTTGTCGCTGGCCGCTCTCGGCAGCCACTAGGTGCCAATGTTGATTCACAGCTGTGACTGAAGTTAAAGGGCTCTGAGGTTCTGTTAGGCACAATTTGTATTCTTTTGTGGAGTGCAGTTGGCCTTTTCCTTCGGGTTGTAAGTGTTGCTATTTTAGTTCTAGTCTTGCCAATAATTCAGCTTTTGGTAACTATCTGAAAATTAAGTTATAGGGTTTTGCAGCTGCCTTGCAAACTCAGGGAAACCAAACATCCTCTTGCTTCCAAGCGCTCTGTTGTCTTGAAGGCACCTTTTATGGTGTGACAACTGCTACGTTCTTCTGCTGCTGTGTACTGCTGCTGATAGGAATGCATTGCAAAGGTAGATTTTATACAGATGTGTCATGTTCCATAGTCCTTCTCCATGGTCAAAAGAGGCAATATATGAAGCCAAGAAATACATTCTCATCAGAGGCATAAAGAGGAGACAAGAAAAAATGGTTCGTGGAGGAAGAGGGAGCAGGTTCCCTGTCCCTGCGACACCGAGGATCAAGGCCATTTAAGAAATGGCTTTGCACTGGTTTGTTTCGTTTTTCATGGACTGAGACGAATTATCTGGGTTTCCTGAGCCCTATTTCTTCATACTGTTCAGAGGGAAGAGGTCTCCATCCACTTTTCTCAGAGAATGCACATGCATAAAACAGTGCCATTCAATTTTGATAACTATAGGTTGTTAAAGGACTTTGATGGTCAGACAAGAAAGTCATAAGTAAAGCCAAATGGAACCTGAATGAAGTCCTGTCCAGTACCTGAGACTTATTTTGCCTCCAATGGACTTGCCGTGTCAGTCAGTAGCCGTGTCCCTGCTGAGGGACATCAGTGCTGCTGCCCAGGGACAACGGGCTGGATGAACCACAATGTGCCTCTGGGGCAGACGCTGTGGCAGGGAGCGGATTGCCCGGGAAGGAGCTGGGTACAGACAGCGGCCCCATGCCCGTTACACAACCAAAGCAATTGGTTGTCACACACCCGTTATGAAGTGCAATCTAAATGTATTTGGAGTCAATGTGACAGCAAAATATTTACATGGGTTCTACTGACAAAGCACTTTTGAAAATGTTTTTTTGTAGTGCTCTGAAGAGAAAAGGCGTTAAGATAAACTGCATTACTGAGATAAACTTAGCATTACTAAGCATTATGATAAACTTAGCACTATCAAAGGAATCATTAGATAGGAATTGTTAATTTTTCGGTGTAGTCGAAGTCTCATGTTGGCAGGCCAAAGTAACAAAATCGTGTCATTCAGAAATGAGTCATAACGTGCAAGTACGTGGACCTTAAGAGTCCAAGAAAAACAGTTTTGTGAAGCCTCCAATTCTATTTTAGTCATTCCCAAAACAGTGCATTTACACATCAAATCAATATGAGAATATATAATGAATACAAGTGTGGTAACTTAGACCAATTAACAATTGTCTTGCTGCCACTCCATTTTGTAAATTCAATTAGTAGTTAGTTCTTATATGTTTACTAGTTCAACAATGAAAGACATTTCCCATTCACTTGAGGGCATTCCTATGTATTACTAGTCCTGTTAGCCTGTGATTATTCTTGGTCTTTTGCTGTTTGAAAACTTTATCGGATGAATTATTCTGGCTGCAGTTCCACATCGGGTCAATGCAAGCCATAGCCGTGCAACAAGGGTGAAAATCACTGTCATTATGTGACACATATAATATGAAACAGCTGGGGTTAAACAGAACAGGAAAATATTTTACTGTGTATTACTCACTTTCTGCATACTTAAATACTTTGACTGGGGGCTAAGGCCTGGTGAGGGATGGAATCATAAGCCGTCCCTTTGTGTTTGTTCACATAAGCATTGGCAGCTATTTTATAAACAATGCTGTACATTTATTAGTGTCAAATGGGGAAAAAAATAATTAAAAAGCAGCAAACATCTCTGATGCATGAACTCAAATGGTGGATCTGGAATAGAACCTGTGTACGCCAGACAGAACGAAAGGGTTAAGCTGCTAAACAGGAGTTGTTCAGAGGACCAACCCTTTTTGCCTCAATGGTAAGAAAACCTTGAGTGTGTCAAGAAAAAAGGTGATTCACCTGCCATTCCATTTAATAAATGAAGCCCGCAAATATTTTCCACACTAATTGAATTGCAGTTTATGCAGAATTGCATTTAGCGCAGATCTACTCCATGTATTACAATTAACTCTTTTCAAATATTTTTTTGTTCTAGCTCAATATTTCTGAGTATGGCTACTTATCTTGCTAAATATTGAAGCCAAACTCATAGCTTTTAGTTGCAATGAATCCCAGCGGTTATACCCATGTTACCAAAACGTGTGAAAACGGGTACACCCGCTAGTTTGCACTCTTGCGGGCTTGATACAGGCACAGTCTCTATGATCTGTCCAAAGTCCCTTGGGAACACTGTCAGCGTGTTTTATTGAGATAGCTGACGTATTTTCCTGTCTCTGCGCATTGTTAGCAACCGCAGCAGTTTGGCGGAGCGTGTGGCTCAAGCACGACATAGTGGCCTTGCGAGATAAACAGTTGAATGTTGTTCTTGAGCCTTCAGTTCCAGCTTTCCCCTTTTCTGAAGGTTTTCAGATAAAAGACAAATGGATCGGAAGTGATAAATACAATGCTGTTTTAGTGGAGTGTAAAATGCTGCCGTGGAAGAGATACCCTCCTCTTTCCTCTTACATGGTCAGAAAACATGTTCTCTCCAATACTACTTTTTTTTTTTTTCTGTATTCTTTGCCTCTTATTTAATGTGTTGGTTGATATAAGCACAAATGTTTGCTGATAGCTCATTTTTTATATGTTTGTACAATCAAAGCTGTAAAGTAACTTTACTATTTTATCTATAATAGCAAACTTTTAAGATGACTGTGTTCCAATGCGTAGTTATAACTTCATCCATTTTACCTGCATATTGAGTTTTGGTTTGGTATAGGTCATGGGCTATATCTATTCAGACTAATTGAGCTGCATGGCCTGTTTTTATGACAGGATTGAAAATGCGTATCTAGCCCAAAAAGCTCTTAGTGATCATGATTTAATTTGGGGAAATAAGAAATCTGATTTAGGAAAGTCCCCATGAGAGACTGCAGAGCGCATTTCTTCAGGAATATTCTGCATTAATACAAACTGGTGGTTGCCTTTTAAAATCTTGGATAGCTCAGCACAGAGAAAATATTCTAGACTTATCTAACTGCCTACACCACTATGTTCCTGTGTATTTCTTTGAAATTCTTTCCTACAGAGGTCATTTATGTAGAATAACATTCAATAAGGACAGAGAAATTCTGAATGTTTGTGCTCACCTGATGGAAATGTGCACATAAATCTGAAGACACAATTTTCCTCTGGTCTGCAGCGGAGGGTAACACAGCCTTACAACGCCACGCTATTTCTAGGTTATATGGTTGGGTTCCTGCAGCAGGGATGCAGCACTTTGTAAAAAGCCAGTTCTGTGCCACTCTCGGAGTGCTTGCGGTGCAGAGCGCGTCCTGCGGCTGGAGAGTCAGAGGGAATATCTCCTGTGTGGAGCGGCAGAGGCGATTGTGCCTGCACCCTGGGTGCTGCTGGTGCTCGCTGGGGATGGCCCTGGAACACGCTGCCCTTGGGGTCTCCATTTTCGTGACCTGTCCCACCATCGGTTTGGCAGGTGAACCAAGCAATAAGAATAGCTGTAACGTATTAGGTTGAGAGAGGTTCTCCTGCCCCTCTGCTCTGCCCTGGGGAGAGCACGCGTGAAATATTGTGTCCAGATGTGGTCCCTCAGTTCCAGAAGGACAGGGAACTGCTGGAGAGAGCCCAGCGCAGCCACCAAGATGCTGAAGGGAGTGGAGCATCTCCCGTGTGAGGAAAGGCTGAGGGAGCTGGGGCTCTGGAGCTGGAGAAGAGGAGACTGAGGGGGGACTCATTCCTGGGGATCAATATGGAAAGGGGGAGTGTCAGGAGGATGGAGCCAGGCTCTTCTGGGTGACAACCAGTGACAGGACAAGGGGCAATGGGTGCAAACTGGAACACAGGAGGTTCCACTTAAATATGAGAAGAAACTTGTTCCTGGTGAGGGTGGCAGAGCCTGGCCCAGGCTGCCCAGGGAGGTTGTGGAGTCTCCTTCTCTGCAGACATTCAAACCCGCCTGGACACCTTCCTGTGGAACCTCAGCTGGGTGTTCCTGCTCCATGGGGGGATTGCACTGGATGAGCTTTCCGGGTCCCTTCCAGTCCCTGACATTCTGGAATTCTGGGATTCTGTATTAGGTGTCATGTGCAATTCTGTTAAAATAGTTCACATTTCAGGTAGCACCTACCAATTTGAAAAAATGCCCAGTGTTGGTCAAGCTATGGGATTCACCATGACATGGGATGAGCTGTTTCAGTGTTTAATTATTTTCACTGTTAGATTTTGAACCCTGTTTCTAGCCTGATTTCTACTCCCAGCCCTTCGTTAACAAATCTTTCTTCATCCTGATTCATACAAACTGTGATCTTGTCATTCCTTAAATTCCTGTTTATTAAATGAAATTGTTTAAACTCCTTTTAAGATATATTTTCCAATCCTTTATTTGCATTACAGTTGTTTTTCTGATTCTTCTGCAGCTGATTCTTCTTGATTTGTAGACATTGATACTGAATGATCATAGCTTATCTAAACACGGAAGTAAATAAATCTTTCTATCCCTAAATGATATTCCCTGTTTTAAAAAGATCACATTAGCCCTTTTCTGCAATGTCATAGGTGGGTCATTATTAATGGATTATTTGCCTTCTCCAAATTGAGTTCTCAACCCATCTTTTGTTTCTAGATGTATGATCTTGCTTTTGAATGCTTGGTGCTCCTCCACTTTTTGAGCTTGTGACTCCCCTCTTCTTGTTCCCCACTGTATCGCTTATGGACTAACATTACAATGGGCATTGTCTCATCTTATAGAGGTGATAGCACATGGTAATTGCATGGAAAGCTGGAACTGGCAGGTTTGCTAGGGCTATTCTGTGCTTGAACGAGGAACCTCGCTTCTGTGACGAGCCAAGCTGTCTGTAGCATCCCAGCAGGTAACCTCTCACACCTAGCTCGGGGCTGGGGCTAGGAGGAGCATTTGCAAGGCATAGCTTAATTCGAACTGCCAACAGTAAGATTAATTGCTGAAGACCTTCAGTGATCTCCCATCTAAGCAGCCTCACGTCACCAGAGCAGCCGGGATCACAGCATGCGTTGCTCTTCCTGGAGTCCTGTAAATGATCTGGTTACGGAGAAACAATGGACTCGAGTCACCACAACTTTTCTATGAGGGTGGGGGGCACAAGAAGAGAAGAGAAGAGAAGAGAAGAGAAGAGAAGGGAAGGGAAGGGAAGGGAAGGGAAGGGAAGGGAAGGGAAGGGAAGGGAAGGGAAGGGAAGGGAAGGGAAGGGAAGGGAAGGGAAGGGAAGGGAAGGGAGGAGAGGAGAGGAGAGGAGAGGAGAGGAGAGGAGAGGAGAGGAGAGGAGAGGAGAGGAGAGGAGAGGAGAGGAGAGGAGAGGAGAGGAGAGGAGAGGAGAGGAGAGGAGAGGAGAGGAGAAGAGAGGAGAGGAGAAGAGAAGAGAAGAGAAGAGAAGAGAAGAGAAGAGAAGAGAAGAGAAGAGAAGAGAAGAGAAGAGAAGAGAAGAGAAGAGAAGAGAAGAGGAGTACATCCTCTTCAGAGCTGTTGCATAAAATCCGGTGTATCAGATGTCAGTAGTTAAAGTGGAAGACAAGCTCTGGAAATTTCATAGGATTTAAATCAGAAATATGTGGAACTGTAAAAGACATCAAACTTGGGTAAATATGAATGTTCAATAAGCATTCATTATTTCAATTTCATGTAGAACACTTTTTTATTGTTCACTCTCCAGGAAATTCAACAATATTTAAAATGATTTTTACTGATTATATTCTTATTACAGTCCATCTTTAAACATATTCAACAAGGGATACAATCAGTGGCTGTCCTATATAATCACAGCAGTTTTGCTGACAGGAAACTCCTGAACCTGAAGAAGAGAAGATTGAATTTGTTTGCACACAAGAATGATCCTACCAGCACCATTGGGACACAGTGTCCAACTGAGAAAAGAATTGCTAAAACAGTACAATTGGTGTTCATCTCCATATATTAAAAAGTGTAGGATCTGGACATGTAAATCTTCTTGCTATAAGAGCTGAGAATTCAGTGGAAAAATGCTAAGTTAAATAATTTTTTAAAAATATAGAAACTGCTTTTCATATGAGTAGATGGCAGCAGAATGAACTTGCTTGTCAATACATTGCAAGGAAAGGAAATTAAATTAAGCTTGACTGAGGACCCATATTTTGAACCCTGGGATCTGTTTCTAGCATTGTTCACCATTAGAACTATTGTGTCGGTGCACGTGCTTTTTTGTGGTAGAACAGTTTGATGCTTCTGGTTAATCCAGTGGTAGCAAACAGCTCATTGTGTCTTGTGGTTTTTGGAGGCACCCTTTCCCAGCAGGCAGTGCCTGGAGTAGTGTTGCCTTAGGCTTATCTGGCAGACCAGCTTTTTCGAGAATTTCAGAGCCCATGCTACTAAAATAAGTGTAATTATTACTCCAGCAATTAAAATGAGGTCTCGCCAGAAGAAGTCAAGACACTTGATTGGGAGAAACCTCTTACAAATCCCCAGCTCGTTCCCAGTCAGCTGCCTCAGGGGCTTCATCCTCAGTGAAACCGGGCTCGCGCACCTGACGTTTGCAAGAGAGGCTGCGGAGATGTCTTCTAACCAGAGTTTCAGATACAGAATGTGACAGTCACAGTTCCAAGGGTTGTCAGACATCCTCACCTCCTCCAGGCTGCGCAGGCCATCCAGGGCGCCGGGAGCAACCCAGCTCAGGCTGTTGTTGTGCAGGTAAAGCCGCCTGGTGTGGAGCGGCAAGGCCGGCACTTCCCGCAGCTGCCGCGAGCTGCAGTCGATGTGCAGACCCTTTGATTCTCCCAGGGACCGACAGCGGCAGGGGGGAGGACAGACCTCAGCGTGGCTCGGCTGGAACAGCAACAACATGGCAAATCCTGCAACGGTGACCAACTCTGTCTTGTTCATGCTTTGGCTACCCACAGAAGAAGAACAATAACCTAATAAGTATGATTCATTAGCACGTTGCTAAATGCAGAATTAAAAGACAGCCAATTCTTTCTCAGGATTACTCGTGAGGTTTAGGTTTTGGGAAGGAAATCTTTAGTTTTCTGTATTTCCCACATAGCCATTCTTCCTGATGTTATGTAGCATAAATGCAACTGGGAGGGATCACAGTGAGATATTTTGTCTCTAGTTAATTGCTTTTCCTTCATAATTGTACAACATACCCTGTTTCCCTGAAAATAAGACAGGGTCTTAGATTAGTTTTTGCTCCAAAAGATTCATTAGGGCTTATTTTAAGGGGATGTCTTATTTTTCCATGAACAACAGTCTACATTTATTCTTGAACAAAAAAACATTTATTCAAATATAATCATGTTACCACGTTCTGGAACATCATCATAACTCTCCAAATGCTGAATTCCATTGTGAATTTCCTGTGGCTCTATTTCCTTTAGAACCATTGCCCCAAATTTCTCATGTCCAGCAATAGCGCTTCCCTTAAATGCGCCCGTCTTGTCCACATCTCTTGCTCATAGCGCATGGGCAACGCAACTGGCTGTTCTCTGTCAGGTCTCTACTTCTCTTGGTGAAGGGTCTGTCTGTCCTGCTGCATTTTGTTGCCAATTAATTTTACTTTTTTTACATATATAGCTGCCTGAACACTATTTAAACTGGCTTTTTAAATGAACTGTGACTAGGGCTTGTTTTTGGAGTAGGGCTTATATTTCGGGCATCCTCAAAAATCCTGAAAAATCATGCTAGGGCTTATGTTCGGGGTAGGTCTTATTTTTGGGGAAACAGGGTACATTATTGTTCAAAGTTCTGGAACAGAATGTCACTGGGAGATGGTAGTAAAAATGGGGTTAGTTCCAATTTTCTAATTTTTGAAGGTCTAATGTTAAATTTGTGTGATGAAATGAGTTTTCAAAATTAAACTTAAGAGCTTGAATAATTCTAAATGTTATAAATCTTCTTTCTGAGAGCATGAAGACTCTAACCAGGAAGGGTGTATCTTTATGTGGCAAACAGTTATTTTTTTTTGCTGCCTTGTAGCTTCATGCATCTCTGAGAACATACGGTTTAAGATTTGGATGAATAGAGACTTGGAAGTTTTACATATCTGGTACTGTTTGTCTTCCAGTGCTTTGGGCTAGCAGGGAATTATCCCTTTGCTGTGTCCTTCCCACTTTTGTAGAGCAGATCCCACCAGCCTTCCACCTTAGTCTCTTCTATTGGCAATTCAAAACCTCAAAACCTTCCTGTATTTCCTGCTGCTTTGCTGCGTTTAAAACCACAAAGCTAACCTTGGGACCAGGTTGGAATTCGAAATACAAAATCCCTCACACAGGTTGGGGAATTTCCAATCTTGAAACTGCCTTTTTTTTTTAAATACATCCCATAAGTAAAATATATTTTCTTATTATTTTTCTTCCTCTCCGTCCCCCCTTCATTTGCAATAAGTAAGTATTGAAGCAAAAATATCTGACTGTAGATTGCCTTGGACACCACTTGGAGAATGGCAGATACTGTAAAAAGTGTTGGGTTTTTATACACTATGCACTTAAAGGAAATTCCTTTTTAAACTGAAGAAGGTGGAAACATTTGTATAAGTTAAGTTTGTTTGCAGGCAAGTGTTAGAAGCACATTGAGTATGAACTGAAAACTGGACAGGACAAAGCCTGAGAAATAACAAGCAAGTAGAACAGACCTATTAACAGCAACAAACACAGAAGAAAAGAGGTTTTGACATAGTAAGGCGGTGAGTACCTTAAATTATACTCGTGTAGAATGGAATTTGGGAAAAAAAAGTCTTCAAAATAATGTTTTCAGGTATAGAACTGAAAAAAAGAAGGAAGTTTTCCTCTTAAAAACTTGGTTTTTCCCTCTAGAAAGTTCTATTTAATGAAAACTAAAATTGTAGGAAAAAGGATTGATTTTGTTTTAAATGAATTTACTTCCATTTACTTATAAGGATTATGTGATTAGCTTCTCAAAATGAAGTTAGACAGCTTTAGATTCCTATGTTTTAAATTGGATTAATGCTACATAAAATTATACATTTCATCGCAGAGAAGCTGAAATATTAATCTAAACTATCTCCTATATCTTTGTTAGCAAGCAGTTAGTCTAAATGTCTTTGATCTGAATTTAAATACTCATTTTTAAAATAAACCTCCTAGAGCTGTTTTTTCCACAGTAGACATCTCCAAAGGACAGACCATGTCATCTGACTCAAAAAAGTGAAACAATATCTGTAGAAAACACAATCTCTTCTGATTTAATATATGAACAGCAATAAATTCCAAATGAAATAAAAATAAGAACCATGGCCAAAATGCAGGAAGGGAGAGCTGTGGAACCGTCTGACTGGTACTTACCCCTGTTTCTTGTCTCTCGATCCCGTTCTGGTGAAGTGTTGTGGCACACACAGCAACTGGTGCTGGATTTTTGAAGAGTCAGGGGGGAAATATGGTCAAGCAGATGCAGAATAGGAAACCGTTCCTGTTGGAAGATGCTATATTTGGTTGACACGTATCACTGCGTATTGTGCTTGGGGCATTTTTGTATTTTCTGTAGACAGGAGGAAATGCTTTTGAATATTGTATTTTTTTATTGCTAATATATTTTTCCTATTTAAACTGTTAATGTCTGGAAAACCTAAAATGACTAATCTGAAATCTAGTGGGTTTTCTTCCTTAGCTGTGATAGTCTATAGGTATAGAAGTTAACTTGAGCTTCAGCTGCAAGTACCCAAGAAAGATCCAAGGCAGCTGAAGGTAGAAATGGAGTTGTTCTGTTTCAGTCCCAGCCAGGTGTGGTTGATATCTGCCCTGCCGCTGATTAAGTACAGTTCGTAAAAACACACTGTAGTGTCAAAATAACTTCTGTTAGTCAGATTAGGTCACTAAGGGATAGATAAACGTTAATGCCGTTATGTTGAAATAGTGGCGAAAAGTCACCATCCCTGAAACGGTTTAAAAGATGTGTAGATGAGTTTCTTAGGGACATGGTTTCGAGATAAACTTCATGGTGTTGGGTTAACGGCTGGACTCGACAATCTTAAAGGTCTTTTCCAGCCAAAATGATTCTATGAAGTACAGTATTTAATTCTGGTCACACATGTTCAAGAAAGATGAAGCCCACAAGTGAAAGGGAGGTTTTTGGGAGGGTCAGGGCTTGGAGAAGCTGTGTTAGGTGGAGAGGCTGTGCCCTGCACCCTGCCACGTGGAGCCAGGAAGGGATCTGGGCTGGGAGGAAAGGTACCTGTGTATGGATCAGTTCCTGCTTTGCTTCTTGTGATATTCTGTGGAATATAATTTATTTATAATGTCCTGGTTTGGTTTGGAGTTCAGAACTGAATTGCAGAGTAGTGTTAAAGAAAAACAAAAAAAACTTCTTTTTTTAATTTATTTTTTTCTTCTTTTGTACATGGAATTTTGGAATAGAACTGACATAAGTTTTCCTTTGCTTTAGCTACCAAACACAAACACTCTAGCATTAAGATAGCAGTTTACGTTTGGAAACCCCGTGTGTTGTGGAACTGCTGTTGAATTCAGGCTGGTTCTTGTTTTGTGTGGTGTTTTGGGGCCAAGCTTTGAGCTGTGTTCTGCACTTGGAAATGAAACCCAGGTGAGTTTCAGATGTTACAGATGTGCTTCTGAGCTGTTGTCTCTTTACAACATGCTGTTCTTGGCAGAAAGGGAAATTTCTGACATTTCATATTATTCTGATAGAAATTCTTATTCTGTAATTCTTACTTCCGTTTACAGTACTTTTCTTCTTTAAGTCTCATCAGGTGCCAGTAGCCTGAAGTTTGTTAAGAACTTCCTTAAGAAAATGCCTTAATGTGCATCTCTGCTTTTTAGTATGTTAAAAGGTAATTTGGACAGTGCTGGAGGGAGAAGACCATAATACTTCAGCCCCCTTTTGAAATTCCATCTTTTCTATAAGATGCGGAAAGTGATTCTGCCCATATTGAAGTGAATAGGCCATCTGCCTGTCAGATGTTCAACAGCTGGATCTGTGAGCAGACTGCTAATAGCGGGAAGATCCTTCTATTTTAGGGGTTGTTACATATTTTTTTTTGAAAGTACGACACTAGGCCATAGTTTTCATAAATGTCAGTCTTCCCTTGTGCCTGTTTCCTATATCATGCAACCTATGCCATGTGTCTTATGGAATGCTGCCACACAGAATGAAAATGTTCCTGTTATGTGATGAAATCAAATGCTGCATCTTCTTGCATCGAAAGAGATGAATATATTTAGAACCCTCTGGACTCCACACTCAGATCCTCCCCAAGGTAAAGCAGTAAAACATTTGACACAGTCTCCCACAGCATCCTTGCTGCTAAACTGAGGGAGTGTGGTCTGGATGAGCGGGTAGTGAGGTGGACTGCGAACTGGCTGAAGGGAAGAAGCCAGAGAGTCGTGGTCAATGGGGCAGAGTCCAGTTGAGGCCTGGATCCAGTGCAGTGCCTCAGGGGTCAGTGCTGGGGCTGGTATTGTTCAATATATTCATCAATGACTTGGATGAGGGAACAGAGTGACTGTCAGCAAGTTTGCTGGTGACACCAAGCTGGGAGGAGTGGCTGACACTGGAAGCTGTGCTGCCATCAGAGACCTGGACAGGCTGGAGAGCTGGGCGGGGAGAAATGTAATGAAATAGAACAAGGGCAAGTGTAGAGTCTTGAGTGTGGGCAGGAACAACCCCAGGTTCCAGTGTAAGTTGGGGAATGACCTATTAGAGAGCAGTGTAGGGTGTTGCAGTTGAGACGGACAAACGACATGGACCAAATTCTTCCACGATGAAAGTAGTAGATGCCATTGGTCCATGTCGTTTGTCCGTCTCAACCACGACAGTAGGGGAAAGGGACCTGGGGGTCCTAGGGACAGCAGGATCACCATGGGCACAAGTGTCCCATTAATGTGTCGATACATGGTGCAAACACACCATCTATCTCAGACTTTCTGTATCAGGAGCAAAAAGATTTTTAGCTTTGCAAGGCAGCAACTGAAATGAGGCAGCTCTGACCTCTGGAAAAGGGGATGAGAAGCACTGACAAGTAGTTTTGCATCATCACCTACGTGCCCTGTAGCTCCCAGTGCCTTCAGCTGTGTGCAGGGTGACCAGTACAGCAGCCTGACACCGGTATGATGCGATCACATTGCCACCTCTCAACCACAGGACATTTTTGTGGGTCCCTATGGTAGCACATGTCCAGCTGCTGGGTGAGGGGCTGAAACTCAGTAGTCCAGGGACCAGAAGCAGTTTGTCCATCTGCTGCATCCACAGGGATCTGCTGCCTCATCACTGCATGCTTCCATGAACACCCACTCTGCTAACACCCATCTGTTGCTTTCTGCACCCAGTATTTCCCTCCTGCTTGGGTTGCTGGTGGTGTCAGTTCAATGTCTCTTCTGCCTGAGCAGAACTGCCTAAATAGCTGTTTTTGAAGAGGTTTGAAATGCAATTTAAAGGTGCTTGTGAAGATCAGTTGCTCCTGCCTGTGCTGCATTGGTATGGGTGCACAGAGGTTGATTTTTGTAATATTTTAATGGTACAGATGTGCTGCTGGGACACACGGTGTTGGCGAGGCTCGACTCACACTCCAGTGTGATACCCGTAACCCTTGGGAAAGCTGTTATTGTCACCTGGGCTCTTCTCAGTAATACACAGATTGTCCTTTTTAGTTACCACACCAGGTTTCCAGGAGGCTCTCCAGAGCTGCAGCTGCCCTCCTGTCACCTCGTGCCTGGCAAGCCCGTCTTTGGGAAGAAGCAGGGGTCCCCCAAACCATCCCACCACAGACTTCCCTGGCTTAAACAGTCACTGCATCTCAAGGGTTAACCAGGAGTTAGCTGAAGGTTAGCATGCACCCACCACCTGGAGGGAAAATAACACCATTTCTATCTGCATCTCCTCGTGCGAGTATTTCCTTCATGAGTACTGCACCTTTTCCACAGTGATACTTTCCTTGGCTGGGAAAACCTTTTGTGTGCCTTCTACTGGAGCAAGTGTTAATAACCATAAATAGCCCCAATGATGCAGCTGTGAATGTCCACCATGTACAGAGATGTCAGCACGTATGTGTTAGCGCCAGCCTTCGTAGGATCCCTGTTGAGTTCTGGCAGAAGCTACGCTGCTTTCTCGTCCCCAGTCACTGTCGATGTTCTTCTCAGGTTTTTCTTGACTTTAATGAATTCTGGTGCATGGTCTTCCTGCTTCTCCTGCTCTTTCTCCAACTGTAGGAAAGAAGAGTCACCATTACCTGTGCATGCTAAAGGACAAAAGTGCATTAGCTATGTTAAAATGGTGGGCTTCATTACTGCTGCGTGTCCATTTATTATTGCTTAAAGCTGAATGAGTGTATAGTGGCATGTGTCTGTTTTTCTGGCCAAATTACTTTTTTATTATTATTTTTTAAATTATATTTTATTACATTTTTATTATATTTTTTCCTCCAGGGAGCGACATGTCCAGCAGAAAATCGGGGGAATGCTTCACTTCAGACCTGGCATGGAGGAGGAGAAGGTTTGAATCCTTCCCAGCAAAGGAGGCCCGTGAGCCTGGGAAAAGCTCTCAGCATCAGCTTATCGTCTAAGACAGGGGTAAGTTGTTGTACTGCTTTGCTTTTATATCCAAATTCTTAATGGATCTGTCCCTACACCACCTTGTTTCATATTCCTAGTTCTTCCCTGAGAGTGATGGACTTTGATTTTGAGGGATCTTGGCTAATATTATTGCAAGGGAGCTGTTGTATCATTCATTAAACAAACTAGTTTCATCCATTTGCAGTGCAAATAGTGGCAAGTAGGACAGGGAGTGACTTTTTTTTCAACAAGCTGACTGGCTTCTTGCACTGTTTTGAGTACAAGGGCAGGCACAGAGAGCACTAGGACATGGCTGGGCTACTGACAAGCACCCATGCTGGATGTTACCCTCCCCAGGCATGTTTTTGGCCAGAGTACATGCCGGGAACTGCTCCCCAAAGCAGCTTGGGTGTGATTGCAGAAGGTCTTGCACCTTCCAGCGCATCTGCGGCCTCGCACCCCAGTGTCCTGAGCACCCCTGTGGTGGGTGCTGCAACAGCCCCCATGCTGTTCAGGGTGCTTTGAGCTGGAAAGTGCACCCCAAGGGCACCATGTGGGACCTGGAGGAGACCCAGGGCCAGTGGTGTGCGAAGGAGGTCCTGGGCGAGGTGGGGCTAATGAGGGGATCCCACCATGAGGATGAGGGGGCTGCAGCTTTGTGGGGCAGATGTGAAAGAATTGGGGTTCCTGTTTTGTGGAGGGGTAGCAACGCTATTCCTTGGTTTGCATCTCAGCCCACACATCTCCCCTGTGGTCTGTGCTTTGCATGGCGTGGTGAGGATAACCTGGGGGTGACTGAAAACTCAGTTCTACCTGATCCAGCCTCTGGTGCCTCTTTAATAGCTCTTTTTCAAAAGGAGACTGCAATTTCTTTGCCTCTTCCTCTTCCTTCTTCTGTCTGATGAGTTGGTTTCGCCGTCGGTGCTCGAGTACGCGCTGCAGCTCTGGTTTGCTCTCCACGCCCAAACCTCTGGGGATAAAAAGCAGAAAAATCAGGGCAAAAGCACCTATATTCTGGGGTATAACCACAGCTGGCCTAGAAATCCTAAAACTCTTCTTAGACCTAAATGGAAAGATGGGAGATCTGATCCACAAACCAGCCCTGATCCACAAATCCATCCACAAGGCTTTGAGGGTGTCACTGGGAGCACCTTACTGGTGGGACGGTGCCTTGGGCTGCCGGCCTGGGGTGGGCACCAGTTTGCTGACTGTGTATGGGGCTTGTGGCAGTTTTGCTAATCCTGTTGTGCTGAGGTGCTACAGTTTTCTGGGTCAGATATGGAAATGGGACCTTCAGTTGGCTCCTGCTGGTACTGGTTTTAATTATGTCAGTGGCATCTCCAAGCAGCATTGAGGGCATTTTAAATAATGACGATTTTGTTTTCCACCAGCAGGGGTAGTTGTTGATCTGCAATAATTATCCTGGCAGTTCCTTTCCTCCTCGTTGCATCTCAGCTTTCCTTCAGAGCTGAGATCTAGAGATGACATGCAGAGTTTGGGTCAAGAGGCCAAACTGAAATGTCCTTTTCTCCTGGAATCCGGAGCGTTTGCTGATGGTGCAGGTGCCCAACTCCCCTTCAGCCGCTCAGAGCATCTCACAGTGGGGCTGCTCCAAGCCCTATTCTGTGAGGGGTGGGATCACAGGAGAGAAGACATGGCCAGGACATGCAGGCAAGGCATAAATATGTGGCAAACAGATGAAAGAAGTTCTCAAAAAAAAAAAAAAATCAGAAATCTAGCACTTTGAATATTGCCATGCCCGAATTTAGACGCTGAGATTTACCTCCACCTTCCCACCAGCTTCTGCCCCCCTAGAAGCATGGCAATAGTTAAGGACATGTAGGGCTATGGGTGAACATGGAGCAAGTCCAGATGTCCTCCTGTGTGGTTGTGGGACAATTTCTGCCCCTCCAGGATAGTGGTTTGACCAACTCATCTCTTCCATGCCAAAAGGAATCAGCTTCCTGGCTTAAATCACTAAAAGTGGTGACTCTGCCCCACTGAATCCTTGTCAGAGAAAGGCAAAAATGTGAAGTTGCTGGGAAGCTGAACATTTGCTGAATTTCGAGAGACTTTATTGTACCTGCACAGAGTTCTGTGTTTCTGAAGAACAGATTATTGAGAAGCGGTTGAGGCTGCGTTTACACAGACTCGCTTCCGCAGGTAGCAACTGGAATATAAGTGATCTTGCAAGAAAACACAGAACTATAAGTAGCTGGTGGAAATTATGTTTTTGAGAAGGAGTTGAAGACCTTGTAGCTATCACACATGGCAAAGGAGTGGGGCCTGACGGCTTTTGTGGGTTAGGTTTAACACTCATTGAAATCAATGGGCTGAGAATATTTAGAAATCCCATTGTAAAATGGGAGGTGTTTGATGTTCCTGTGGGTGAGCATCTGTTTTGAAGTGAGGAGGGGACCCATGTCTGTGTTGAGGGCTTGCTGAGGGCACGGTGGACTGGGGTGTGCTATTAATGCAAAGCTCCTCCTCAGCACCTGGAGATTTCTGTTGACCGAAGACTGGTTGGTTTCTGCTGAGGTCATTTGAAAGCAGAGACATCAAACCCTGTGGACTATGGAGCTTCCTTGGCAAGGTGGCAGGTGCTGGGATGTCATCTCATGTCATGAGAAACTGAACTGACAGGCAAGAGAGGAAAATGTTCTCCAGATACAGCAGATCTGTGCGCTGTCACAGTGTGGCTGGAGACCGGTTCTTGCATCCCTCCGGTGCCACATTTAGTGATGCTTCCTGTTGCTATTTATTTTGTTTTGCCGTATGACAGAACAAGGTTCATGACAACGTCAGTCAAACTAGATGTAGTGTTTGCCCCAATATTTTCATGATGTTTTTTCGAGGCAGGAAGAACTTGGATGCTGCAGACGTGCTTTTCCCAAGGCTTGAGAGAAGGCAAACCTGCCTTGGCTTGCTGGAGCCACAACTTGCAATGTTGCCTGTGGATTTATTGCTACTCTTTTATTTAATCAGCCTGTGTTGTTAGTACCCAGAGGTGTTGACTAAGATAAGGGTTTTATTGCACAAGCTGCTGATTTGAGCTGCTTCTTACTGCTGCTTAAAGGGAAAAAACAACAGCAAAACCAGGAGCAAGTCGTAGAGCCTCTTCTCCTCCCTTCTCCTCTGGCTCATCCTGTAGTAACATGTAGCAGGAAGCAAAATCAGTGGATTCCAGAGTGACAAGATGCCATCAATGATGGGTTATTGTTTGCAGTATGGTTCGTTTCACATACTTGCTGAAAAATATTTGCAACGCAAGAGACAAAGCAGGTTTAAATTGATGCCTGAGCCATACAGGTCTAAAACAAGAGGGGTCTGGAGATGCAGGATGGCTGTGATGGGGCTGCCTCCTGCCAGCATCTGATAGCACATGTGGATATATCGTGGTGGCAGGTATGGCACTCAAGTACAAAGTGATGATGCACTTTGTATTTGCCAGTTTGAAGTTTAGCTCAGCCTGATGCCATGGGGTCTGTGCCCTATCTGCCACCACTTGTGTCTGCTACCTTCATTGCAGGAGTTTCTTGATGCTTTGGTCCATCATGGCTGGACTGAAATAACATTCTGTGAGATCAAAACCAATGCTGGTGGCTGAGCCTTTAAACTGAGCAGTGTCGCTGGTCAGGATGTGGTCACTCTCAAACCAGAGAGTTTTAAAAATATCTGACTGGTATAGTTACGTCTACCTCAATGCTGGAGAATGGCCTGGGCATGGTCCTTGTAATTTTTCTGAACGTGTGAAAATCAAATCAAACCCATGCCCAGCTAGTGCTAGTATTGATTAATGAACCCTGCTGGCAGACTTGATTGTTTGCTGAATTAATATATGTGTCTGGTTCTCGTAATGACTGTAGTCCTTTGGAACAGAGGCTGTGCTCCTTTTAATTAGACGGTCAAAGTTCTATTATGTCAGAATATTGCTGGGTATTCAGAAAATGTCAATATAAAGCCAGCAGATTTCTTGCTGTGCTAAAAAGGCTCTGAACTGAATATGCTTTTGTGGCACTGATGTTCAGACAGTTGCTGCAAAGGAATGATGTGGTTTTAGGTTTTCAGACCCTGGTGTCATTATCCTGATGTTGTTTCTGTACCCCCAAAGACTTAAATCGTGGTGATGGGGTAGAAAATCAGGAATGTGAATTCTAACCTATCTTTATTGGTCTGATTTTTAGGGAGACAGTGGTTAACTTTGTACAGAAGATCTCACCCTGATGCTATCCCAGCTTTCAATGGCTCCATCCAGCCTGCTGCTCTTACTGCCTCTGGATTGACCTTAAAGAACACAGGAAGGCTGTGCATTGCTGGAGACTGGGCAGGTCAGTGATGGAGACAGAAGAACCAGGACCAGGGAGAAAACGTATGTGGGACACCAAGCAGGGGCTCTGGGGATGCCTTGTATCTTCCAACACTTGTGGTTTGAGGTGGGTGGAAATAGCCAGCAGCTCCAAAAAGTGTTTGCTGATGCTTCAGGATGGCAGAGCAGGGGGCTTTTCGTTCTGCTTTTGTTTTGAAAGGAACCATCAGGTGAGAGAAAAGGACAGGAAAGGACTACAGCAAAATTTACATGGTGTTCATTTGCAAGTGAAGGGATTTATTATGCCCTTTCAACTCGCAGCCTGTCGCTGGCACTTTTGCCTTGGCTGCTGAGCTCTGCAACACCTCTCAGACCACTCCAGGCTGCAACCTCCTCTTACCTTTTGTGGTTCATCAGCAGCTCCCTGTGCAGCTCTTGGTGGCTCTTCGAGGCTTTGACAGGATTCAGGAGCTTTTTAGGTTTGATGAGGTCTGGGTTTCCATCTGTGTAGTCTGGATGAGTCAGGATATTCCCACTGTCTGGTCGCTCCCGCTGTATTTCGGTGTACATGGATGCTGGAAGAAAAGAGAGGTGTTTGCATGAGCAACTTCACCCTGCTGTGCTGTGGGAACCTGCTGGAGCGAGACAGAGGAGAAGAGATGGTGTCTGCCCCGGCTGCTCGACACCCGTGTCAGTGTCTGCACGCACGTGCCTCCACGTGCCGGTGCGGGTTTTTTAGAGGTTTTAAAAAATATTCCCTTGGTGTTGTTGATGAGACACGTATTAATTAGATAATGTAAATTACTTGCCAGCCACTCGCTTCAGTGGCTGCAGTGTTTAGTGCCAAGGATTAATTAATGTAGTATAGGTCTAACTAAAACTGGAAACAGCCATGACTGGACTGTGCTGAGCTGCTGCTTCTGCCGTCCTGGCCAAGGCCATCGGTCCCTTAGCACAAGGGGATGCTGTGGGGTTTGAGGTGCTTCTGGAACACGGGCCTGAGAAACTGCTGCTGTACTTGAAACCTCTTGTCAAGGAACATTTCGTTGATATCCTGCTGGCCTAATAAACAGGATCGAGCCCAACGCCAGGAAAATTGTAGTTTGCCCATGTGGTTGTGCTGTAATAATTTGTACGTTCTGAATGTAGGAACAAGAGCCCACTGTTTTGGAAGTGGTGACAGCTTGGATTTCAGGCAAACCACATGGCATGTTTGCTGTTGGTATTTTCCAAGTGCTATACATTTCTCCTTTACGAAAAAAACCTACACAAAGTGAGTGCAAAGCACAATTTATAAGACAAACTGCATGTGTTAAGCTGTGTCTTTAAATGCACAGCACAGTGGGACTGCCTACAATTATTCCATGTACCGTCTAATCAGGGGCTCAGAAACAGCAATTTATTCCTGACTATTCATTTGAACAATTTGGAAGTTTACCAGTAAGAACAAAAAGTCCCAGGAAAAGGGTGTAGGCAGCTCCATGTCTTGAAGTGTCTTGTTATTACAGTATTTCTAGGGGTTGAGTGTGAAGTTATATGGGTTGATGGAGCAGCAAGGAAAACAGTTGTTCAGTAATGTTGCCTCTCTTATTGCAATCTCACGTATAAAAAGAATAAAAGCCTTTTAAAAGAGAAATCAATAAAAAAAAGCAAGAGAAAGCATGCTGGGGCATTCTTTCATAGCAAGTACTTAGCAAATGTAAAGTAGATTGCAATCAAACAGAATTCTGTAAGGAATAATGCTGCTGAAGAAATGATTCAATTTCAAACAACTTCTCATTGAATGTTAATGGCAGCCAGTGCCTTACTGCTTTGGGAACAAAGAGAAACAAATGAGAGCCCATTACATGAGTGTAATTGGGGTGAATAGTTTGGTACATATTTAAAGGGCACTTGGAATCTGGAACCAGTGATGTCTTGTGTCAAATTATTTTCCTCTGGGATCATACGTCGCTGCTGGCAGAAGGGAAGGTGGCGTGGTTTGATGTTTGATGGCAATTGCCAGGCTGGCTCAAACCCCAGCGGGGCCGGACTCCACAGGCTGAAACTGGGCGCTCAGCGTTGCCTTCCAGAGGGATGCAGGGACTGAGGAACAGCCAAGGGTTAAGGCAGCACAATTTCATGGCTAATTTTTGTTAGGTGAAAGCCAAGTTTTGAACAATGGAAAAATATGTCAGGTTTTCACTGGGATAAAATTATGTTTTGTTTTGTTTTGTTTTTTTTTCCCCGCCCCTTCTTCAAGTTCTTCCCTTTTTTGCTCTTCTTTTTTTTTTTCCCCACAGGAACAAAGACAGGCGAAAGTCAGGGAAGGAAGGTACAAAAGCAAAGTTTTGTTTTGGCATTAATGAAATGGATGAGCTCCCATTTCAAATGGCAAAACAATGTCTTCATTCTTCAAACAAAAAAGTCTCTCCATGGAGTAACCTAAATAAAATGCCAGGTGTTTTTAATGGAAACACCGTTTTTGGACAGCTATACTAACAGACTAGCCTCACTGTCACTGTGTCATTCTGTCTGTCACCCTTTTCCCGCTATTTCTGTGCTGTTGTTCAGACCAGAGCAGCCTTCAGTGACAGAGATGCCTGCACTTGCCTGTGTGCTGAGTACCAAATCCAGCAGGAGAAGAGCTTGGGCTTATTGGGCTTATCAGGCTTGGATTTGCCCATCTTAAATCCGCCTGTTGTGCTCTGCTGGGGGACAATGCAGTGAGCAGCAAGCATGGAAGGATTACGTGGCCAACCAAGCCTGAAGGACCAACCTGGATGCTGTAAATGGCTGTAAGTCTAGCGACTTTGGTGTTTGTTTTTTTTTTCTATACCAAGTAGTTCTCAGGCCCTGCTGCTAAGCTGCACTAGCTCTCGGGGCACTGGTGCAGCGCTGGTACTTATAAAGGACATTTTACCCCTGCCTCCGTGATATATGGATTTGCTTTTGCAACACAGGAGTGGGAGCCCCTTCTTCCCCACCTCCAAGACCCAGATTGTAGGAGATTCACTTGGGGCAGGCTGTCCCCACACCCACATAGGGCTAATGCCCAGCAACATGCAGTGCTATTGCACAGAGTCATGCGGCCCTTCAGTTTGCTCTTGTGGTGTTTCCACCCCCCTGGACACCCAGCATGATCAGGGAAGGCCCCCCTACCCTGGCCTTGGGGGACCCTCTGCTTATGCAGTATTCTGGGGGAGCACCATGGCGAACCTGGAGGTTTTGAATTGGCTGATGTGGTTATTTTCAGACTGCTGCAGTGTAACATTGCATGGCCGAGGCTTGCAAAGAAGCAGCAATTTATCAGCCTATTTACTGAAGGCAGATGGGGAACTTTTCCCTGAAACTAGCAGAAATGAAATTACTGGGAAGGAAGGAGTAGGAGGAACTGAAATGGACTGGAAGCATTTCTGGCCAGGCGGCTGTTAAATCAGCATGCAAAAGTCCTCCCAATGAGTGCATTTGTGTGAACAGTTCTGTGGGGGCCAGGACACAGCAGGTAGTTCTGAGCTTGGTTTTCGCTGTGCCAGATGTGCCCAGGGGTGTGCAGGCACCGAGGCTTTGCCTTCCAGTGGGTGATAGTGCTGCCCTGGGGACGAAGTCAAAGCCCTGATCTTGTACATGACCGGGACTGGAAGGAGCCTTGAACCTCACTACAAGAACAGCACTTTAAACCTTCAGAAGACCTTAGTCTAGAATAATTCACGGAATGTCTCATTTGCATTGAGCAGAAAAAGATAAATGAGAATATAATAATATTGGTGTGCCTAAAACACAGCGTGGGGTTATGCTGGGAGTAAGCATGGGACATCCTTTCTCCTGCAGGCTGGCAGATAGGGACCCAGTGCAAAATATTTCTCAGGGAGTAGATCTATCATCTTCAAGACCTGATGTAATTCATGTCCATGTAAGGGGAGACAGACTGCTATCAGGCTGCTTTTTTCAGTATTTATAGTGCTGGAGGTATAAATCAAGCCAGGTCTCTGCAGTGGATTTACAGCAGGATGTCTGGTTTTGCATGATTCAGCCGTAGATCAATGAACAAGGCTCTGCTCTGGCACCTCCTTGGCCACCATCATAAATCAGCAAAAGGTGTTAGACATTTTTATATTGTTCTTGGCAAGATATAAACAAAAAAAACCCCCAAAAACGTGCATTTTAATACCCTGTGCTGTACTCAGAAAGACAATGTGACCTTTTAAGTAGATCTGCTCTGGAGTGTTGCTTATAAAAAGTAGCTGTGTTCCTTTGACATACTCAGTCTTTTGCTTGCTTTTAAATATTTTCCCTTTTCTCGTTTCTAGAAGTCTGAGGCTTTCTAGGAAAGGTACGTTTCCAAGTGACTTTTCTGTAAGTAAAAAACAAGGCTGCCTGGATGAGGAGGCCAGGGAGAGCCATAGCTTTGAAACAAGTTCCCAGGCTTGATTTATTTTCCAAGAGACCCCCGCAGGGAATATTCAGCATCTTTGAGATGTCCCAGGGACCAACCACCCTCCTTCCCCAAGGTGTGGGACTGGTTGGAGGAGAAAAATGTCATTATAAAATCTTGGCCTGTTCTGACATAAAGCAAAGTGCAAATTCCTGCTCACCTGGAAACGCTTATAAATTTCCAAATTCCTGTGAGACTTGTGATAAAATCATCACTGTGCAGTCCTGGAGCAAATTGTTTCCACTTCTGATTATGCTCAGCCCCAATTTTTTGGGGAACAGGATATCAGGCAGTTTTGGTGCAACATTAAATGACTTTGAAAACCTGAATTTTGCAAATAGTACATTAATTGTGCCCTGCTGGGTGCGTAAGATGTGGTGGGCTGCTTGGGGTGCTGAGTGGCTTTTGTGCAGCCCCGGGGCAAGGAGAAAGGCTTTAGCATGCTCCTGGGGAGGAGGAGAAGGAGGAAGAGGATGAGGAGGACTGACTCATGCCCAGGGACAGGTTGCAGACACAGGGGCTCAGCTCTCCTTCCCTTTGCCGCTGCTGCTTTTTGCTTTTCCCTCAGAGAAGAAGCCCTTCAGAGAGCATTTATTTAGGATTAAGTGATTTGTCTCCCCGTGGTGGGCTGCCCCGCGGGTCCCTCTGCATCAGACCGTGTGCTGCTCTGGGTGCTGCCATGGGCAGCCGGCTTCACCGTCCAGGCGGAATGGAAATAATCCCCAGGAATGTTAAGGGGATTAACGGCGCTGGAAAGGGCAGGTAACCTGAGGGGTGCTGCCTGCGTGGCTCCAGCCATTCTTCACAAGGGGAAAAAACAACAGAAATGGGAAATAAAACTAATCCATAGCTGTTGGGTTTAGAAAACTGTAGAGTGGAGGTCTGGACTCCTACCCAGCACCTCTCAACTTGCAACTGTATAAAAGAGGGTGCAGCAAGAAACCCTAGTTTGGCTGCTTTTTTGCAGGTTTTCCTGTGAAATGCCTTCTCCCCCTTGGCTTTTGTTTTGCAAGCTCTCCTTGACGTCCTCCCCCCCGCGACCTGCTTGCCTTTCCCCTGCGCATCCCTCGGCCCTTTTCCACATCACTTGCAAAGTGAGTTTCTCCTCCCTCAGCGCTGCTCTGCAGCGCCCTGTCCCGTGTAACGCTGCTGTGATGCTTCTCAGCATCCTTAACTCGCAAATCTGGCGTGCCGTCTTCTGCCACACAGGTCAGTGTTTAGCTTTAGCTGAAATCTATAAAGCAACCATAGCTCACAGTCTTTTATTTCTGCCGTCTGTGCCATTTGAGAACTGACTTTCCAACTAGAGTATCTCAAGAGAGGTTTGTCAATAAGGGCAGATGATGGCCAAGCTGCTTTGTTAAAAATACTGTCTGGGCCTCCCTTTCTGGGCAGAGGATGTGCCTTTGTGAAATGCCATCCATGTAAAAAGAGGCAGAAGGCATTATTCTGGGAATGGGATGCAAGCTTAGAGGATGTTGCTATTTGTAATTCTGTGAAACCCTATTACTTGGTAGAAGAGACGAGACTGGGCAAAAACCTCAGGACACCCAGGGTCAGAGCCCTGGACCTGGGTTTGTAAAAACACTGATCCAAGGGACTGTTTCCTGGGCAGAAATGATCACTTAAAAGTGTGGCTACAGGGAAGAACCTCTGGTTTTCTGGATGCTTGGGATTTATTAATGAATGTGTCTTTTTTAAAGAACCAACAGATTAACGAAGGGCTGCTGAAAGAAGCTGGTCATACACATACTACAAGTAAAGAGGCTGCAAAACCACTACACTCATTATGCGTCAGCAGAACTAGTTTGAAGATATTTACACAAGTAACCTGAGCCTGGGAAATAATGTGAGTTTCTGACACATTTAACTGCAATCCTGGTGGCAACCTTCCCTTTTCTGGGCTATGGCCCCTGATGGCATTCACTCCCTGGGGAGCCCTCCTTTCCCCAGGATGAGGGATCATCCCTCGCACCCCCCTCTTTGGGAAGGCTGAGGGAAGCAGGTCTGTCCTCACACCCCTCAGGGGTTTGCATGTGTGTGGGATCTTTAAATCAGCTGCTGTTCCTTTTAAGCACTGGAACACGCACACTTCTATCTGTTAACCAGAAGTTAACTTTGATTTTCATTTTAGAGCATGAACTTTCAGTCAATGCTGCTGAGGCAGTCTGTTTCCTAACAACACATTTCCACTCTCTGAAGTGAAGCTGGAGTTCGACCCTACAGCTTTTCCCATGAGAGTGTAATGGGACAAGAGGTTGTGCTGTATGTTAAATCCTACAAAGAATGAAGCTGAAAGTTTGTCTCTAGTTTTGGATTCTTGAATTGATGGCATTTGCTAATCCGGATGATTTTCCTAGCATTGATTAATTGTATTTTAGAAACAGAGAATAGCTGGGGTTGCAGAGAAGCAACTGCGTGTTTGTCTTGATGAGCCCCAAAACTTAGCTTTGGAATGTGCAACTGTGCTGCGGAGGATCTGCTGCCAGGAGGATGAGGGGTTTGACCTCAAAGGTGGGCACTTGCTTTTGGAAGCCATTTTCTGTGTGATCAATAGGTTCAGGGCAGGGCAAGGCACCCAGGTGCTGGCTTTAGCAGGTCAGATGTGAGTGCTGCCCGCTGGGGTGACTCACTGTGCCTGGGAACCTTCTGATGAGTGAGTCCCTGCAGCTGAGCCTGCAAAATGTGCCTTAGTGTCCCAACTAATCTGTGTGTTGCTGTTACCTGGCTAAGCCTGGAACAAAATATCTGTCATTCCTTCACATTAGCTTAATGACTGCTGTACCTTACTGCACTGGTGATGGATGATGATGTTAATAATGATGATAATAATGTGAGCCCAAAGACTGTCAGATGCTAATTGTTACCCACCTTGGGCAAGATGGTACCAGCTTCTACCCTCACAGTGATTTTACCCTCTTGTTCCTGCCATGCCAGCAGCTCGGGAGCATCTCATACCGATGGATCTGGCACATTCCCCCTTGCTTGTCACCAAGCGACCATATCACCGATAAGTGATACACGCGCTCCGGAAAGGAGGCAAAGAGCCTTTGTCTGCTTTTAATCTATAGTTTTAAATAATTAAGCAAGGCTAATTCTGGTATTTATAATGCAATAGAGTAAATGTAACTCAATGTGGCTGCTGTGGGAAGCAGTTCCCAGCTATTGGGTGGCAGCAGCAGGCAGGGATGCCCCAGGTCCCTTTGCCTTCACTCAGTCCTGGTGTTCAGGAATAAACCCCATGAGGTCGCAGGGTTGGAAAGGAGAAAGAAAACCCTACTGGAAATGTAAAATGGCGCAGGGGAACAGGGCCCTGCAGCTCCTGGCACTGCTGCCATATCTCACCCTGGTCCCTGTCTCTCTGCTGAGCACACGTGGGGGCTGGGTCACCAGTGCAGTCTGAGCTCCCCACCAGTACAGCCAGTGCTCCCCGCCAGTACAGACGATGTTCTCCCACCAGTATAGCCAGTGCCCCCCATCCTGCCCATGCTTGCTGAGCACTGTCCGAGCACTGCAGCCCATGGGACTGAGGTCCCCCATTTACTTCAGCACAGCACCCATGAGAGGGGGGCACAGAGTGGGCACCAGCTCAGCTCACACACCAGCAGTTGCCATCACCCCGAATGTAAAGGACCTGGGATGTCACCCTGATCACCCGCTGAGCTTTGCACTCATCACATTTATTTGGAAGAGAGAAATCCCAGCAGGTTTGGGACTAGCTGAGCTGTCTGGTGTGTAGAAATTACTGGTACCCTGTTTTGTGTTGGCTAATGCTGGAAATGCCTGTACAGTCAGGCAGCAGCAAGCTCCACTCTGCCTGCAGGCAGGCAGGGTTGGGTATGCTGGTTAATAATTTCATTTCATTACTTTGGACTGTGATAAGCAAAGATAACAAGGCTGGGATCCCATTCTGTAGCAATCACCAAGGGGTGTCAGCCCCGTGCCTTTTGCAAGTGGCATTTGGAGGGGCTTGTTTAGTTTTGTTAAGCAATGACAGATGCTTAGCAATATTTCTTGATAAACGCAGACTTTTCATATCTCATCAAATATTTTCTCTGTGCGTTTGCCTGCCTATGAGAGAGACACACATCAATCATTAATGAATGTTTTAAGGCAGCTCAAAGGTATTTTGTTGAATACAGGGAAAATCCTCCCATGTTGATTTGCAGGGATTGTGTTATATTAACAAGTGCCCCCTGTCCAGCCCAACGCTTCTCCAAGAAGGTTTGAATCGCAACATGGGTTTGCTTACAGAATTTTTTGTGGGATATGGGTCTGTTTTGAAAGGCAGAAGCAGAAGGGCAGCTTTTCAGCCAGCTACTGAAGTAGTAACCTGATATCTCAAATAAAATTTAAAACAGGGTCCGAAGTCACCTGTACGCAAACATGTATGAAGCGCAGACTAATCCCATGGAAGCTCAGCAGCCCGTCCCTGCAAGGGGGAGCTGGCAGAGTTGTGGGGACCCCCTGAGACAGGTCAGGTGGTCCTGGACTTACCTGATTTCCGCAGCGTGGCCCTGGGGAGCCCGGGGGGCAGGTGCTGCCCTGCGCCCCATGACATGGGGCTGAGGCTACTGCTTCTGCTCGGCTGCGCTCGCGCCTGCATGAGTTTTTGGCAGGGTCCGACGAAGCTGCCTGGCTCTTGTTAGGTCTCTCCAGCGGGAGCAGGGACAGAGGGTCACGTGGAGGTGGCCACTGCACTGTCGCTCCCTCCTTGCTGCTCTCGTCACCCCACGGGGACCCCAGCAAGTGTTGGAGCTCAGATGGCAGCAGCTGGTGGCTTTGCCCACTCCTCAGTGCTGGTCCCAAAGGTCTCTCTGCTGCCCTGAAAACTTGCTGCCTTTGCTCTTCACTGCCAGACGATGTTTTCCCAGGACAGAGGAACAAGCTAATTGTTTTTTCCTCCCAAAGCAAACAGCTCTGTGCATGCCCAGGTGCCCAGGCAGCCCACTCAGTGTGGCTGCTGCTGCCAGTGGAGAGGTTGTGTCCCTGCTCCACGGAGAATGATTTCTCCTAAGCGTGCCTTAAGCATGCTCCCAGAGAAATCAGATCGCCCCAGAGGAAACCGCACGCCCACTCTCTTTAGCAACCACTGCAACAGCCAAGCCCGGCACCAGGGCAACCGCTCGAGTTATCGTGATTATTCCCTGGCATGTTGCAACACCCTGTCATCTACCAACTGCTGCATGGTCCTGGGGGAACAGCTGCCGCACCTCATGGGTAAGGGCTGCAGGAGGTAGAAGCAGCCCCTGGGTGGGGGCCATGGGTGTCCTGGTGGCACCAGGGCTGTGTGATGCTGCTGCATCACTGCCCCAGGTCTCATCCTGCTGAGATGCAGCCCCTGCCTGGATCGGACCCCTTGTCCCCATCTGTGCTGTGGGGACAACATGTGTACCATGTTGGCCATCCCTGAATTACCACAGCCTGGGAATCCAGAGGCTGCAAAGCTGAGGGAGGAGTTTAACCACCTCAGCAGCTCTGGGATGGGCGCTGTGGTCTGGCTCTGCCCAGGTCGCCCTTTGCCAGCCTGCAGATGCCCATAATTTTGGTCCCAGGAAGTGGGCAGGAAACTACTTCCACCCCGAGAAAGGCTGGTACCGAGGTGCAGGTACCAGCCACTTTCCTGCATCCATGGGTGCACACATCAGCGTGGCCACTTCCTGACCCTGTGAAGGACTGCAGAAAGGGGCCAGGCTGCCGTAGCCACAGGGGTGCTTATTCACTTATGTTCACCTCTCCACATTTTCACAGAATCACAGAATGTCAGGGATTGGAAGGGACCTGTAAAGCTCATCCAGTGCAATCCCCCCGCCGGAGCAGGAACACCCAGATGAGGTTCCACAGGAAGGTGTCCAGGCAGGTCTTGAATGCCTCCAGAGTAGGAGACTCCACAACCTCCCTGGGCAGCCTGTTCCAGTGTTCTGTCACCCTCACTGAGAAGAAGTTTCTTCTCAAATTTAAGTGGAACCTTTTGTGTTCCAGTTTGTACCCATTACCCCTTGTCCTATCACTGGTTGTCACCGAGAAGAGCCTGGCTCCATCCTCCTGACACTCACCCTTTATAGATCTGTAAACATTAATGAGGTCACCCCTCAGTCTCCTCCAAGCTAAAGAGACCCAGCTCCTTTGCTCCTCTCTACATCCCAGCATTTTTTCCCCCCATCCCAGCCATGTTTTCTAGCCAAGGGCTCAGCAGTGCTGGGTGTGAGCAGACATCCCAGCCTCTCCCTCCCCGGGGAGCACAGGCTGCTGGACTCACCCGAGCCACTGCTCCTGGGCTTCCCACTGCCACCAGGACACTTGGGCTGAAGGGAATATTCTTTCTGGAAGAAAAGAGAGAGAAATGGGAAAGGACTGCACAGGTATTGTTCTGTTACAGGAGATGAAATGTAGGAAGAGTTGCTGGTCATTTGCTACTGTCATTAAAACTTATTATTTTTTTTTACCTCCTGACCAGGAGCTGTTGAATTTAACTGAGGTGGAGTTTCAAGTGCAGGAGGTGAGAGGCAGGCTGTTCTGCATTCCCGTGTGCTTGGTATGTGTGTACGTGTACTTGTGTGTGCATGGTCAGCTCAGCCCCATCAGACGTGGGTTAGACACGGGCAGGGTTTGAAGGTCCAATACAGCTTTTGCCCCTAGACCAAGGCTGTGGTGGAGGAAGGGGCTTTAAGTGGGGAGGCTGTGCAGTTTGTTTGCTCAAACTGCAACCTGCCTTGCAGTCCACATATGCCCTGTAAGCTTTTCATGGCTGTGCAGATTCTCTTCACATCACCTGTTGCCCCATAGCCTGGCTACTCGCATGCTCCAAAAAAACATTTGGCTCAATTTTCAACTGAAAAAGAGACGGTTGCACATCTGTACTACTCCTCTTGGATTGCCTTTGAGCATGCTAAAGCTCAGCACCTGGTGTTGAGCTTCATGTCTGTGAGTTCACTAGAGATGTGTCAAAGTGGGAAAAAAGGCATCAATTTAAACCCACTTTGAGCTCCCAAGTAAGTGTGGTTATGGCTGGTAGATGAGAGAGTGGAAAAGGGCTATGATCCATCAACACCTGCTTTCGACTGAGCAAAACAAATTGGAAAAAGGCAAGCTAAATTTTCTGGATGTGTTTCTGTCTGATATGCCCTAGTGCCTTCCCAGCTGTAGGTCTGGGCTCCTCTCTGCAGGGCAGTGGGTTTGTGGGGTGCTTAGGACCTCCAGTCCTGCACCAAAGGACTTCTCATGGCAAAGCTATTTTTTCTAGGACCTCCTTGCACAACAGTTCTCTTTGCTATCTGAACTAGTAAGCAATCTCACCCTGTGCTCCGGAGTCTTTTGGATTAACAAAAAGCCTTTGTATTCCCCCTGTAGCTCCCTGATGGTGACTGTGTGAAGGCGGTTGATTGCTGGGTGATATTTATCTGGAGTGGCTCCTGCAGACAAGGAGTTGCCTCATTCACCAACTGCCCCCATGTTTCTTATAAAGTGGCTTCATATCCCAGTAGAAGGTGGCACAGGGAGCTCAGCCCAGCATCACTCTTTGTGTCTTCTGTGCCCCACGTGGCCCCATGTTGCTGTGGATGCTGGGGGTGGTTTGCAGGTGAGGGTCTGGTTTGGAGGTGTCACCCTCAGAGGAGGGAGTCCCTGTGCTGGGAGCTGGCAGAAGAGCTGGGTGGCTCTGGCACAGCTCTGACACAGCTTTTTGCCACATGTGGCCACAGAGGACTCATTTTCCCAGGTGGCCAAAATGGCCAACAGCATCTTGGCGTGCATCAAGAATAGTGTGGCCAGCAGGACCACAGCAGTGACGGTCCCCCTGTACTTGTCACTGGTGACAACCCACCTTGAATACAGTGTTCAGTTTTGGGCCCCTCACAAGAAAGCCCTTGAGGTGCTGGAGCGAGTTCAGAGAAGGGCAAAGGAGCTGGTGAAGGATCTGGAGCACAAGTGTGATGGGAGCGGCTGAGGGACCTGGGAGGTTCAGCCTGGCAGAGGCTGAGGGGAGACCTTCTGATCTTTGAACTGCCTGAAAGGAGCTTGGAGCATGGAAGGTGTTGGTCTCTTCTTCCAAGTAACAAGCGACAGGACAAGAGGAAATGGCCTCAAGTTGCACCAGGGGAGGTTTAAATTGGATATTAGGAAAATTTCTCCACCAAAAGGGTTGTCAGGTATTGGAACAGGCTGCCCAGGGCAGTGGTGGAGTCACCATCCCTGGAGGGGATTAAAAGACACATAGATGAGGTTTTTAGGGACATGCTTTAGTGCTAGAGTTAGGTTACGCTTGGACTCAATGATCCTGAGGATCTCTTCCAAGCAAAATGATTCTATGATTTCTTGGGACTTGGACTCTGCCCAGCTGAGGAAGTGATGTGGTCTTCTCATTCAATATATAAGTAAAGAGACGATAATGCTGTGCTGATTGTGCCCCAGAGTGTGATGGGCAGCTGTCCGGTTAATTAGTGAATGCTGAAGGAGGAAGATGGCTCTGGGGGAGCCCACAGCCGAGTCCTCATTACTGGGACTGTATATTAGATTGACATTCACCCGTTGAGTTACTTTGCTAGTGATGTTAGGTGCTGGCTGCCATTGGTCTAGCCAGTTGCTGCAGCATCAGGAGCTTTCTTGTGTGGACACGTCTCTCATGTATTAAAAATCCCCAGACAAGTCAAGTGAGTACACAACACACACACTGGCTTTCCCATGGTTGTGTAACGCAGCCAGCCTGACATGGAGGCAATGACAGTGAGATAACGCCGCCGCCAAGATGGGCTCGCTGTCTGTCCGGCCACAGCGCCGAGGAGCCTGATACAAGCTGTGAATTACTGAGCAGACAGCTCTGCCGGGCCCTGCCTGTATCTTTATTAAATCTCGCTCTCAGCATGGGGTTGGGAGTGCAGCATCGCTGTCAATCGTGTCCAGACTCCTGATCCTCAGACAAAATTCTGGCCCCACTGAAGTCGCCCAGACTCGAAGGCAGACAGCGTTTCACCTCCTGCTGCAGGGAGGTCCTGGAGGCTTGTTAAACATTTCCTCCGCTGGGTTAATGTGAGATGTTGCCTGCAATGGTGGGGACCAGCCCTCCCTCCTGCTCCCTGTCCCCCTGCACACACCGTGCAATCCCACTACAACCTGAGAAGTTGTGCTGGTTGCACTGTGGTGGTGACCTTGGTGGTGGCAAAGCCAAGGACATGTAGGTTGTTCAAAGTGGTACTTTGTCCCTGATACCTCGTCACCTCCATGGCACGGAAAGGCTGGAAACACACTCCTGCTAATCTCCACTCCAGCTATTAGTGTGTTTGCAGAGCAGGATGGCTTCTCACACCTCCCCAGCTCACGGACAGAAGTTAATGATTGCTCAAATGTTAGAGACTTTTACTTGCTCCCCATGGGACAAAATGGGGACAGGACTCTGTCCCCGACCCCACTGTGCAGGGGTCAGGTACTGCAGGAGTCAGAGGGCTTTGTCACAGTGAGGGTTCAGATGGGGAGTGTGTATTGCAGTAAATGGGTGGAAAATGCCTGCATCTAGCCAGGACTAAGAAGTGCTAACAAAACTAGGATTAGACGGTAACACTGGGCCCCTCTGCAGGTGAGCAGGACAGATGCATGTGGGGCACGTGGATGCAGGAGGAGCTGCCCCAAGCCCACCTGGTGCTTCCATCCATGGCAGCAGCAGCCAGCCCGCAGCGGCCCTGGCCAGGGAATTTCTTCAGCAAGAGAAGGAGGATCCTGGAAACACGGCTGATGGGAGCAGGTACCACTTCCAACCCACAGGCCAGCTCCTGCCTGGGATCCCCACCCTGCTGTGACCGTGTCTGTGGGGACACCTACCACTTGAGCTGGAATTAGCTATTAAGTGGGGTTAAATGCAACAAAGCAACATAAAGTATAAATAGTAAGTAGTCTCATGTACTTTTACTGTTCTATGTTACTCCCAGATATCCTGGGCATCATTATACCCCAGCAGGACTGTTCCTGGCCCTGACTGATGCACAGCAAAGAACTCCTGCAGCAAATGTCTGGAGGCAGTTTTGCAGCTGTAGGCTGCTTTGAAACACCGGGTCTAAGCAGGAATCCTCCTCCGCGGCTCCCTGCTTGGGTTTGCAATGCTCCAACCACAGCTTAAAGCCAGCCTCTCTGTATAAACCATTAATCAGTGTTACTTGTCCTACGTGTGGGCGCTCTAATATTTACTTGCAGCAAAATTGATACCTGGTAATTTTGGCACATTTCTGCTTTGATGCAAGCAGTTAGGGAAACAAGCCATCAGCGTGGTCAGAGTGCGAGCCACGGGAAGGGCGAGGAGGATGGCTTCAGGCAGGTTCAGATCAATACAGATGCCATTAAGGAGTGGTATCTTAGCATCTGTACTGCACTACAGCCAATGTCTGAGCCAATAAATTTGACAAGAAATTGCTGCAATCAGATTATGGTTATAAAGAGGTATTAAAGTGGGCAAAATGCCACCCAGCTTGAGAGTTGATGTGAATCTCTCACAGACCTGGTTTGGGGAGGGAAGCACCATTAGCAGAGTTGGAAGTTGCCCAGCCTATTTGGGAGTAGATGGGCTCAGAGAAAGGTATTTTGTCCGGAACGTTGGTGTTCAATGAATGAACACATCCATTGACTAAAATAAGTCTTATTGCTTAACCCAGAGGCTTTGAAAGAAGTTGTCATGACCCAGAACAAGGCATTGATGGCTGGCAGATCGAAGCCAGCATTTTTGTGTGTGATGAAGCCACAAAACATGCAATTTAGAGGTCAGCCAAACTGTACTCTACCACTGCTTTCAAATAGCCTCAGATACCCTCTTGCTGCTCCTGGTGCTCTGTATGAAAATGTCTCTTACATGCTTCTGGATGCCGAGATGTTGTCTAAGCTGTTGCCTAAATCTCCTGTGTTATTGCTGAATTCTGGTCTATCTGTGCTCATTTGCAGCAGCTGGGACTGATCCAGAGACGTCAGTGAAATCATCCACTGGAAGAAACTTTTGAGGATTAGTAAGACTTTTTCCCATCTGTGATGTAAATGCACAAAAATCTGTCAGCTCAATTGTTTTGCTGCAAAGTCTTGCCATGTGAGGTGTTGAAGCTTATTTGATTCAGCAAGCTGGTGCACATATTTGCCGAGATGACACCATTTTCTTGTTAAGGAGAAACACAAAAGAAATCACCAGCATGTCCCAACGCCTAATATCACTGCTAGTTCCCTGCTGCCCTTGGCCAGAGGAAGTGCTGCAGTGTAGATGAATTTCCAAAATTTCTTGAGGGTTAGGAAAGACAATATAGCAATACCCACCCTCCCTTCCCAGTGGTGGTCACGACATCACTGCTGTTGAGGCCGTAACAAGAAACTGGGTGTTTCTCTCTCTGGGTTCGGGAGGGTTACTCCACGGCAGGGAGCTTGATTGTGCACATTCCTCTGCTCCCAGCTCATTATGGGACACTGTTATTTTGGCAGGTTTTGCAATCAGGACTGGCAGGCACCCAGGAGTCGGTGTCCAAGCACATCCCAGCGCTCCTGAGCCAGCAGCTATGAAATTTGTTGTTGCGGCGCTGCCCTTGTCATGGGAAGGGTCTCAGCAGGGGGACAGCAGCAGGTGGCACCTGGCTGAACCCCCCACCGGCCCCTCCGAACCCCCAGGGCACCCCGTGCTTGCTCCAGCGTGGTGCCCAGCCCCATCGCTCCCTGTCCCAGTCTGCCCAGTGCTCTGTGCCCTTGCCCAGCCCTCCATACCCCACTGCCCACGGGTGAGTGGGTTTTTCAAGTGAAGCTGTGAGCTTGTGTTACTCCTGGTCCCTGGCCGCAACCACGGCTCATTTCCCTATCATATTGCAAAGGGCTTTAAGAAAATATCAAGTTATTGGTGTAACATTTCATGACCAGTCTTTTGACCTCCATGAATCTGCAGCATTTCTTGGGATAAGGTGGAGCTGGAGGCGGATGCTCGTGGCCATTCTCAGGAGGATCACCAGCAGCCTTGGAGATTTTGTGGCCACTCTCAGAAGGGTGATGAGCAGCCTTGGGGATTTTTTGACAACAGCAATTAGAAAATTTAGGCTTGCAGAAGGAGGCTGGGCTCTCGGTCTGGTACAGGGGCAGGCTCATGTTACTGCAGCTCCTCTTAGGGAGCACCAGCCAGGTGGCCACTTTGCTGCCTAGTCAAGTGGAAAATTGCAAATGCTTCAAATAGCACTTGGTGTTATTTTATTCATAAAGAAAACACAATTTGACACAGATGAGTGCCGCGCTGACCTCTGCCTGTCTTTGCCCATTCCCCTCCCAAGTCCTCCTGGCAGGGCTGGCCCTGGAAGGCAAGACCAGCCCTCCTGCAGCCTTGAAAACTGCCAAATCAAGCCCAATTTCAGCCTGCCCAGAAAGAAGAGCAGAAAGAGCTAAAGCAGGGAAGCAGCAGCATGGGAACAGGAGCTCAGCAGAGCTGCCAGCCCTGGGGCAGGGACCCCACTGAACTCCCCGCCGAGACCAGAGCAAATGCTGCTGCACGGGGCACTGGCTGCTGGGGAGATGGAACGTGACGCACCCGACCTTAGCCGAAAATTTCCTGCAGATTAATGACAGCAATCAGTGAGAGGGCTCAGCCCTGCGGCAGCCAGTGTGCAGGGCTCATTTGTCAGCATTCAAGCTGACTGCGAAGCCCAATGTCCCACGGCTAAGGGCACAGGGAGGCTCTTGGCAGCTCTACAGCACAAACCAGAGCAGCACATCCATCCATCGGCGTGGTGCTGCTGGACCTGCTGTTCTGCTGTGGTCCTAAGGAAGTCCTTGCCTGCGGTTCAGTGCTTTTTAATCTCATCCCTTGCAATGTGCAGAGCACATAACACTGCTGCCTGCCAGGGCAGAGCTGAATTCTCACCCTTCTACCTGTTGGCAATACTTGCATTGCCCACCTCAATGTTGTTGGCACCAGTTAAGTTGTTGCTATGGATAAACCAATTTTTACCTGTCTCAGGAGCTTGTTTTTGCCCCGTACTGTAAGTATGGTGGCACTGAGGATGCCAAAGACTGCTCTGCTGTTTCTGGAGATGCTGCTGACTGCATGGGAAGAGCATCAGTCACTGGTACAAAAGGGCTCCAGCAGTTTTGGGGAGAATTGCTGTCATGCTGCAAAGAGACCATTAAGATACTCTAAAGTACCTTGAAGAATAGTGTTTTGCAAAAATGGAGGCTTATGCCACATGAATAATGGGGACAATATTTATTTCTGGCTGCTTCAGCACAAAGTCAGCTGTCTAGGGAGCCAGGACAGGTATCACAGCAGGGTGCTGGCAGCTGGTTTTGCACCGTGAAGGATGCAGCATGGGGGTGGCTGATCCAGTGCAGCTGCAGAAGCAGCAGTGCAGGGTGGGGAAGGCAGAGCCTTCAACTGGGGCAGCTGTGTGCCAATTAGTTCCCTGCCTGCACTGAGCCCATATAAAACCTCTCGAGACAAAAATGTCAGCCTTCCTGGAGTGGGTTATATTAGGTGTTGGAGCTGGTTTACACTTGTGCTGCCTGGGGACTTAGGCTGAAAAGGTAAGGAATAAAGCTGAGATCTCTTTCCAGGAGTTAGAGCAACTTACTGTAATGAGCTTGACTTCTGGAGGCTGGGATGCTATAGAGTTATTAATATTATTTTTAAAAACCTCAAGCCTATGAAAGTCTGGAGCAGTCCATCTGTTTAATAGGATTTCCCAAATGTCACCCCCTATGAGACTTCATAGGGCTGAAAAAGGAGAGAAGAGGCAGGATAAAGTAATCTTATAGGGCTTCTGTGGAGGTTTGGGGACCAGCCCTGGCCCAGCTTTCTGCTCTGGGGTGTGCTGTGTCACAAGAGAGGACTTAGAAGTGTTTGCTGTCTCAAGAGCCTGGGTTGTTGTTTTCTGGACATGTGTTAATTTTACCCAGAAATGGGCTTTTCATCAGTGATCTCCCCACTCTCACAAGGCACTTATGGACTTGCCTGATGTGCAAAGTCATCAGCTCTTGTTCCTGTCCCTCTGAACCAAGGCTTGTTGCAGGCAGCACGTGGCAAACCCTTCTCCCCAAGCAGTGCAATGATTCAGGACACCAAAATGTTGCAATTCCCAGTTGCCATCTGATTTTTGGATTTATTCCTGGAGCCAGTGCCGCCAAACAACTGATGGCATTCAGCGGCTGTCGGTGGGACTTGTTCTGCTCATGGGCCTTGGCACTTGCAGCTCCTCTTGCTGAAAGTGGAGTGGCAGCCCCAGCCAGTGAATGGGGACAGCCACCGCTCCAGTGGGCAGGGTCCCTTGAGGGCTCTTGTGCTGGCCGGGCACAGGGATGCTTTGATAGAGCTGGCACAGACACCAGCTGCTGGCTTTCTGAAATAGGGAGAGCCAGGAAAATCCCGCTGTGCATGCTGGAGCTCTGCTTTGGAGGGCTGTGTCCTTGTGATATACCCTCTTGCACAAGGGGCTGCTGGACCACAAAGCCTCTCCTGAGTGTCACAAGCTGCTGCATTTCATGCCTCTTTGTCTTGCTGTAGTTAAGCTTTTCCGTCCCCTCTGGGAGCGATTTGTGCCTCGTTCCTCATCTTGATTTTGAAGCAGTTTCCATTTAAGATGCTGCCCGTGCTGGTAACTGCAGGGAAAGTACTGTTGATAGCAGGTCCCAGGACCACGTCCCTCGGCCTCATGAGATCCGTGTCCCCATAGCAGGATAGCCGCAGTGCTGGTCCCTTCATAGCAGTTTCTTCCCTGTGCTCTACTTCACTGGCATGAAACAGCCATTTTCGCATTATGAACGTCTCCTCTGCAAGTCACCAACACAGCTCCTCTTGTTCCCCTTACTCTCTCCTGTGCTTTCCAAGAGAAGGGCCTGGGATTTTTTTGTAGTCTGGATAAGAGTTTCTAAGTTCTTGAATGGTGAGAACCAGCTTTTTGGTCAATCTAGATCTTTCTTTTAACAATATAGATTAAAAAAAAAATCCCTCTAGATCTTGCCTTGGCATTTTGGAGCTCTGCTCCCCATTTGACCATGGTTTTCGCAGCCAGCGCAAGTCAAGAGACAGTGCTGAGCATGGTGGATGCTGCTTTAGCCGGAGTCACCCTGAATGTGTGGGCTTATTGCTGGTGTGATTCCAAGCAGGATACGTGCATGTGGAGCTGAACTGTCAGGGTTAGTCCCATGGGAGGGATGTCTGGTTTGGGATTTCACCTGTGTGGGGGGATCTGGGGAAGCGAGTCCCTTGCTCAGTGTTAAGTGGTGCTGGGAAAATCACTGCTGCTTCCTGCCTCCTTGAGGATGGGTGGAAAATCCACAAAATCACAACTTCTATATTTTACTCTCTCCCTGTACTGTGAGAGCTGTAAACAGATGCCTTTAAAAACTGAGATCATTCTTATGACAGCCAAGATAACTGAGTTCTACAGAGATGTTTAGTAGGAGCATGACCCTGTTATCATGAGCCCAGAGCTACTGGAAGGGCAGTGGCACTTACCTACCTGTTTGAGAGCCTCCTCCTGCTAACTATAGAATTATTTCCCCTCTCGCCCTTTTGTAGAGGAATTTTTTAGGACTTGTTCTTTATTCTGGAGCTGAAGTGTTGATTTTTGTAGCCTTCACCTCTGTTCTTGTGTGAATAATGTGTGTGATTGCTGAAAAGAGAACTCTATGAAGTGCAGCTCAGTGTGTTGGTGGAGCAGGTTGGCCGAAGCCAAAGTTGGTTGGAAATAGGGGCAGCTGAGGGACACGGTGCGTGTCGTGGGCCACCTCCCCTGTGCCCTGAAGAGAAGGGTGGATGACAGAACAGTGAGTGCATCCCATGGGAGCTGGGACACAGGCACTTCTCTGGCCAGCTGTGGGGATGCCCTCACAAGTGGGGTGAGTTGTGTCCATGGGGAAATCCCACCAGCAGCTCCCAAAAATGCCAGTCCCCTCCTTCTGCAACGCTCAGATGAAGGAGTTTTAAAGGATGCTCTCAAAGCCCCAGTTTTCGGCATGGGCAGCCAGCTACCGTGGTTTGCCTGGACAAGCGGAGCCTCTCCCTGGTGCTGGCGTGCTGCCTGTTGTTGTTTTAAACCAACTGCAGAGCAAAGCTCCTCACTGGGCAGCGAGGCTAATCTCAGCTCATCTGACATTAGTGTAAACTGACACTCTTGGGAATTTGGGGACAGAAAACTTTCCCTGGGGAAGCAGCCGCTATGCAAACCCTGCCTTGAGAAACGGGGGAGAAAAGCAGCAAAGAGGTGCAGGTGCCTGGAAACAGCCCCCTCCTCTGTTGGAGGATCTGGAGTATCTGCCCTGCCACCCTGGGAGCTGCTGCTGGGGAGGCTGCGCATGCAGGGTTATTTGAAGGCAGTTTGCTGTGGTTAGAGGGATGTTAGCCACATCAGAACCAGCTCTGCAACACCCCTAAACCAGCCCCTGTTGAGTCCTTGCAAAGGGTGTCCTGGCAGGGGACGGTGTCCTGCTGGAGCCCTGCTGTTTGCTTGTACCCACGGGACACGGTGATACCAGAACAGGTTTTTTGGGAGCAGCTGCAGCCTTTGAAAGTAGAAATGTCCTTGGAGCCACGCTGGCAGCCTTTCCGGCCCCTTTTGTTGTGGAGCTGGGGATTGCCTTGCACTCCACAATCCACTACTGTAATCCCCTTGGAGTGCTGCTCTGGTCTAAGTTTAAAAGGGGTGCAGCTGAGACTGCTAATGCAGGCAGCACTGGCGAGGGGTGCTGAGCCTTCCTCGTGCTCTGTGTTACTGAGTGGGTCCCCTCTGGGCTGTAGCTGGTGGATGGGTCGTGCTGGCAGAGCCCTTGATGTGACTGTGCCCTCAGTAGGCTGTTTTTACACTGGTTAGGGGAAACAGAGCTTTTCTGCCCATCACTTAGACCCAACTTGGTACTTGTGTAGGGCTGGAGCCTGCTGTTCATGTCCACTCTGGAAATGCAGCAGGAGGAGCTGCCTTGTTTCCATCCTCCGTCACCTTCAACCGCAGGGTACAGCACTGACCCAGCAGCTGCCACAGATGTCCCTGCTGGTTGACAGACGTGTGGTAGCACAGGCTTTTATCAACCTGGGCAATGTTTGGGAGGCTGAAACAGGAGTGAAATCTCTGACCTTTTGGTGCCAATGAAAGTAAAACTGTCTTGGAGCTTTCTGGGGCTGCCAGCAAGCCGAGGGTGAGCTGGCGCAATGGGAGAGCCTGAGCTCCCGGGAGCATTTCAAAGCCATTCAGTGCTTGGCTGTGGTGGAATTGTGGTGTTTTGGAAAGGGGGAGCAATGAGGAGATCTGTCCAAAAACCATCTGGTCTGGGGGTCTGGAGGCTGCCATAGATTGCTTTGAACGCAGCAGGGCTGAACTGCATGGCGCTGAGCCAAGCTTGACCTAACCAGCTTATTTCCTTGCTTTCAGTAATGCCCGTGCAAATGTGCCAAGGCCTGAAGGTCACAGCCACGTGAACAATGGTCTGGGCATTAACTGTGGGCAGAATGTGGCTCCTCCCGAGTTTGCCATCGTATTCCTGAGCCCCGGGAATGCCACATACCCCCAGCATGGCTGCAGCCCCCCCCGTGTCAGTGCCTTGGATGGGTGTGGGAGAAACTGAGGCTGGCTGGGAGCAGCACCTCCTGTACCTGGCACATCTCTGAGGTCCAGGAAAATAGGTAGATGTTTGCTCATCCCATGTCAGCCCCAGTTGTCCTTCTGGCTGTCGGCAGTGCTGGCCAGTGGGTTGTTTTTTGTGTGTTTCCCCTGTACTGGTGTCTAGCTCTGGTTTTGGAAGAAAGCCATGCTCTGCTGAGCATGCAGGGTCCCTCTTGGTGCAAACAGCCACAGTTGTCCCTGTTGCAACAGAAGTTACTGACCTAGTGTGGTGCACAAGTGCATTTCTCTTGGAGATCTGGGAGACAAGTTCCAGAAGTCTAATAGCAGATCAGAGCATCCCAGCCGAATAGTGGTGATGCATCTCTAGGCATTGATGTCATCAGATATGTACACAAAATGACATCTAACAGCATCCTCAGCACAACCTTCTCTAGCCACCTCTGGGTGGCTCTGACTCCATAAAGCCCCGTTTCCTTTTGGAGCTGTTTGGGTGCTCTCCTTGGGTGATTTGGAGGAGAGGGAGATGTGTGTGGGTGCCGTGGGACCTGGCCCAGCTCCTCCCCATCCCAGGAAGGAGCTGGCAGAAATTCACAAGCCAAGGAATACTTGGGGCTCATTCTGCACCACATCTGTGGGAGACATCCCGCAGGCTGCTGGACATGCTCAGAGCAAGCCTGATGTTTCTCCCCAGAAAGCCAAACTTTGTCTATCCTACTGCAATGCTCTCATCCCTCACTTGCTGTTCTGAAAGCCCTGGCAGACCATATGCTGAGCCCATCAGGTGGAATTACTTAATCTGTCACTGATGACTGACACACGCACCCGCGAGCAGGTCACTTCCCTCTAATCCCTTGCTGCCATCACCTGCCTTAACACGCATGGGGCAAAACAAGCAACATGTGAGCAGATGGCGCCTTCTCCATCACCCCACCACCGCTTCAGCAGTCCCCCAAAATATAGCCCCCTTACCTTTTTCCCGTGAGCTGCCCCCATGATCCGATGTGTTGGCTGTGCCCTGCGCACTTGGGGTGAGGGACTGGCTGGCTGCCCGTGGTCACTATCCCCGTTACTCCTGGGGGGATGTGTGGCTGTGCAGCTCCCGGCTCCTCAGTGGCTGCTGCGGGGAGATGTGGGTGAAATCCAGCCCGTTTGCAGCGGGGTCAGGCGGGAAATCTTGCTTTTCCTCCCTTCTCCCAGCACGTGGAGAACTCATTTTCTTCGTGCACCTAACGTCTGGCTCGCGCCCAGGCTCTGCCCAGGCACAAAGGCAGCTTTCATGCTGTGGATGCCCGGTTTCTAAGCCGGGATCTGTATTTTGAGAGGCTGTGGAAGATTACAGTAATTGCACTTGACAGGGCAAGATGTCACAGGACGCGGATTCGTCCGGCTGCGGGGCCTCGGCACCCATCGGTCCTTGCCGGTGGCATCCTTCATAGCTGCTCCTTGGGTGCCTTGCCGAAATAAATCCATACCACCAAAATAAAGGAGGATTATCCCTCTGCTGCTCATGTGCATCCTGGCTCTTGGCTCCTCTTGCAGCACTGGATTTTGCAAACTTTGTTCCTGTGAATGCCCTGGGCTGCCTGTTTGCTGATGGAACCCACCAGGCCCCCCTGGTGAGCCCGGGGTACCCTGAGTTGCGTCCTGGGAGACCGGGCAGGTCAGGGCTTGTGTTTGCTGAAGTCTTTGGGGGATGCAACACCATGATAACCAGCCAGGTAGGTGCCTGTCTCTGCACTAATACAGCTTTCAAAATGCTAGGGCACTAAAAAAACCTCATTTGGGGATTGCTGTCCCTGCACCCACAACCCTTTTCAGATCTTTTTTTAAAAAATTAGCAAGTTAAATTTGACTCCTGAAGCCATATTTATAGCCCTGCCTCCCAGATTCTGGACTTTTGAAAAGCTTCGATTTATTTCTCGGGACACTGTGACTTTGGCAGGAATGGCTCCTCGAAACACTGGCTGATGATTAAGGTGCCACAGGAGTGGCACTTTTCGCTCTCCCTATTTATTGAAAACAGTGATGTACCTTAGTAACCGCTCAGCAATAGATTCAAAGCTAGTTTTAACTGTCTGTAGCGTGCTGAAACAGAAATTTTCTTTGTTTTGGCTTTCAACCGGATTTCTAACATGCATTGCAAAAGGCCAGGAAGAGTTTCCTGCAGCTGAAAGGTGCCGAGTGTTTTCTGGGCTGTAGCTGACGCTGTGCACTGGTTTACCCCATGCAGCCGCCTTTCCAGCTCTTAGGCTGTTTTCAGTTTGGCTTACGAGTGAATCTAGACCCTCTGAGGGGGCTTAAAATAGTTGGCATATTTATGCTGACAGTGCAGCAGGGCTGGGTGATGTGAGGGCTGTTGTGTCTGTTGCGTTGGGTTATTTCTCTCTGCCATGGGTAGAGATGATTCAGCGCTCGGGATTAACCGCTGCTGTTGCAGCGGATTTAGGGATCGATTTATGGCAGAGGCTTCCCTCGGCGTGGTCAGGTGCACGTTTAGAGCACAGGAGGATAAGCTGGGATAAAATACTACGGCTATTGAGGGATTCCTCTGTGATGGCCATTTGGGAGTTTTATTTCAGTTTGGCTTTTGGAAGTTCTTACAGGTGTTGCACAATTTATCTTGGGATTTTTCCCTCTTTAGGGGAAACTGGTTGCCTTGCTGGTTTTTGATGGTCGTGCTGGGTTTTGGATCCAGGGTTTCATCCCTAAGGTGGCCGGTGCAGGACAGGCTGTGTCTCTTCCTGGCCTTATCCTGCTGACACTCTCCACCCCTGGGGTGACCTGTGGGCTCAGACAACCAATGTGAACTGTCTGTTAGAAGCTGTGCTGGGGCAAACTCTGCTGTTAGAGGCAGAAAAGGCTGTTCAGAATTGCCCTGTGTTGCCCTGCTCCAGCAGAAATGCTTCAGCCTCACATTCTGCAAAACTGCTGGTCTGCTCTGAAGAATGAGGAAAAAACAGATACAATCATAGGAAATTAAAGTCTGTATATGATGCCAATTTGTTCCTGTCCATGATGACAGATAAGCCTGGGCCATTGCTCACAGGCTTTATCAGATCTCAGCAGTGTGCATGCTTGGGGAGGCTTTGGGCACAGACGGGTGAATGCACCCAGACACGAGTTGGGGGCAGATGCTCCCCCAAGACCTCCTCGACGTTGGGCAGCAGGATGGGAACCATGCTGGAAGGAGGTCTGCGGGGCTTTGCTGGCCTGCTTTTCGGCAGGAATCTCTCCTGTTCCACAGGGTCAGCCAGCAGCACTGCGGTGCAGCTCCCCGAGCAAAGTGGCTGTGGGGGTGCCAGCTCTGGTGTGTTGTATCCCTCCAGGGTGATGCTGGCTCCAGCTCTCCTGGTAAAAGGCTCCCACCTATCGGTTGTGCTGCACAATTTCAGCTGCCTGAGAAACCTGCACATCCATCCCTCCCTCCCTTTTTGCTGGCCAAAGTCAGATTGGCACATCCCTGGTGTTATCACAACCTTTGGGAGACCTGTCCTGGGGGCTTAAACTCTGATTTAACCCAGGAAGGGTGCAATTGGGTGGGGGAAATGCTTTGGTCTGTGAATATTACCCTGCTTTGCTGCAAGCCATCCCTGTGGCCATTGGGCCTTATTGTGGCTGTAGGAGACACGGTGTGGGGGGGTGACAGGAGCTCCAGGGGGAACCCACCAAGGTCTGAGCATCCCCAGGGATGACGTTACCCTGTGCCATGTGGGGAGGGGAGCAGCTGTGTGCGGTGCTGTGGCGATGGTGATATCCAGCTGGTGGCAGAGGACACGGCAATGTCCACGAAAAGCCGGGATTATGCTTGAAAATGGAAGCGAGAAGGTAGTGTCTTATAATAGATATCTTATTTAAGAAATGTGAAAAACCTCCTACAAAGTTTTTGGTTTGAAGACAGAAAAAATAAAATACCCCAAATTTGACCCATAGATGAGGACGACTCGGCTGAAACCTGGTCGGGCGTTTGCTCAGGCTCTGCGGGTGCTTGTACAGCCCTTCTCCAAGCCCTGTGTGGTCCCTGCTGTGACACGGCTGGTCCCTGGAGCGCACAGCTGCTGCTGGGCTGCGTGACCGGGCGGTGCGGTGGGGCTGGGGTCCCTGCGATGGGGCTGGGGTCCCTGTGAGACTGGTCTCGCCTTCGTGGCAGGCTGGGACTTGATGTTAATCCATCTTCCTGGGGACACAGCCTTCCATCTCCAGCATCTCAGGCCAGCCCTCATATTTATTTGTTCTCTGATTATTTTTGATGTGCTGCAGGAAAAAAGAAAAAAAAGAGATAAATGAACAAGGAGGTTGGCACCACAGTGTAAGTTTGCAAGGTGGCAAGACTTGCAGCTTGGCTCGATGTGGGGGGATAACGCTGCTGGCCCATGTCTTCTGCAGAAAGGTACGTGAGATGTGGCTCAGGAGGTGCTATGGAGAGGCTGGGAGCCTCTGGAGCTGGTGGCAGGGCAGGGCCACATACCTCTTCAAAGGGGCTCTTGTTATTCAGCCCTTTTGCTCCCAAAAAGACCCAGTTGTCGCGGAAGCCCAGCTGGTTCACGTGGCTGCTGCCCAGCTCCACAAAATGTGCCCGTACTTTGTCGTTCATCCTGAAAGAGAGTAAGAAGGTGTCAGTGTGGTTCCAGGTGGGTGCCCCCTCCTGTCCCCTCTCTGCTGCTGGCAGCAGCACCTGCAGCTCCCCCCAGCTGTGGGTTTTTGGGGAGCCAGGTGTTGTTCCCGGGGCCAGACTCACTTTGTGGCAGCATCATCGTAGCTGGCTGTCAGCACCATGGTGCCGTACTTGATCTCTTGGAGGAAGGTGTCCAATTGTTTAATGTCTAGGGGAGAAGAGCATTAAGGGAAGAAAAGGGGATTAAGCAGCTGTGTGGCTGCTGGGGAACCTCCTCTGGGTCGGTTAGAAATATCCTGGTGCCAGCCAGGATTTGGGGTCACAGGCTTGGGGAAGGATGTGGCTCCCAGGTGCTGCGTTCCCCATCTTGTGTTCCCACCTGGGGTCTCCCACAGCACCCAGGGCTGGGGCTTTCCTCCTGCTAGTACAACTGTGAAGGGGAGTTTGCTCCTAAAGTTTGCTGGGAAACCCAGTTATGTGAATTTACTTCCCACCACACGAAATTAACCCACTTGGCCGCAGAGCTGCCTGCCCTGCTATTCTGCCTGTGGCTGGATTGCCGGAATTATTCCTCATTCTGCATCCAAGGGATGTTTGAGTCCAATGCCCCATCTAGTGGCACAGGAGCCAACTGCTGTCTCCTCCCAGGTGCCTCTCCCACCGCACATCTCGCTCACACACTCAGCTGGAAACCTCATGATATTGCTGTTTCTCCTTAAAACTCCAGAGTTACTGAGAACAGGTCGCAAGCCCAAAAAGCAAAAAGGGTGATTGATCCATGGGGATCACCCTATAGGGGTGATTTTAGCATGTGATTTGGAGTATTCCTGCCAAAACTCTGCAGAGGTTTGGTAACAGATTTGCAACCACGGTGGGACTTGCAACACCCTGCAAGTCAGTGCGAGCCGGGTTGTGAGCAGGTGCTGCCCCTGCTCAGAGCAGCTTCTTGCTGTTAGGAAGATTGTTTGAAGCTGGCAGGCACAGGGACGTGGTCTTTGCTGCCACCAAGCTCTGCTCCCTGTGCCTGGCTGCACTGGGGCTGGGGGCCGCATCTCACCTGCCCTGCACCAGGGTCTGCTGTGCCTCAAGCTCCTCATTTATCCTTCTGCAAAAGGCAGGGAAACAAGCTGCTGATCGGCCTCCAGCAGCATTCAAAAACAGAGGTGAAAGCTGCAAAATCTCAGGATTAGTGTAACTACCTGATCTCAGAAAGTAGCCACTCTCAGGTCCGAAGTGCCCTGGTCTATTCAGCTTAATGGAATTTTGGTTTTTTCAGTCTTTTACATGCACTTAAAATGCACAAATAGCCAACCTCGGATGTGAATGCATTACAAGGGCTCCAGGCTCAACAACCTCAGGGAAAGCTGAGCTTTTCTCACCCAGGCTGGCAACCCTGGTCAAAGTCCACTCAACTTTATCATTAAATACACGGCAGAGGAGCAGCCTAAACAGCCGGCAGGCAGCAGTGCCCGTGGGAGCCCTGGCTGGGAGCTGCGGAGCAGCAAAGAGACCGTGCTTACCTCCAGAGAACATGTCGAACGTACCGATTTTCAGGAGCTGCCCACTTGTTCCTGGAAGGTTAAAATTCGAAACAGAGCACAGTGAGTTTGCACTGGGGTGGCTCTAGGCTTTGCCAGACCACCAGCTTGGGGTTCCTGCCTCAAAATGCTTAGTTCGTCACTCAGTGTGTCGTATTTGCTGTGACACTGAACGTGTTGCTCAGTGGAGTTCAGGGAGCCATTGTGCATGACCCAGGTGGGTTTGTTCCCATCCTCCTTGGCATTTCTTGCAACTGTAAGTTTGTCTGATGTTCTTTTGGCTCAGCCACTGTGCCTGGAACGGGGTTCCTGATGGCCTGTCCCCTCCCAGGGGCAGGAAGGGACCCCAGCCATGGGGACAGAGGGGTTAGTGCCTGCTTGACTCACCGTTCACCAGTGCGATGTTCAGGCCTCGGCCAATGTTGTTTTTCACGCTGCTCATGAGGCTGGAAAGGAAAGTGGAGATGACCAGTAAGTGCAGGAATGCCCTGGAAATACTGGTGCTGGTGAAACAGTGTGATTCGGCAAAGTGGCTGCAGACAGCAAAATATCTGCAGAAGTGGTAGCAAAGAAAACAATTTCCAACTTTTTTTTTTTTAAACTAGAAATGCCCTGTGATGGCCATTATTGTGCTTGGCAGAGGCTAAACTTGCCCATTCAAGGCCAGGGCAGCCCCATCCCTCCCATGTGCTGCTTACACCACATCATCGAAGCAGATGGAGGGTCCCACCACGTTTGCGGCACCACTGATGATCTTGAAGGCGAACTGGTTCTGGGGGCAGCTCTTCTGGTTCCCGCACTTGTGCCGGGGCGGCTGCTGGCCTGCGAGGGGGAGCGGAGCTGCAAGCCATGGGGGGACACCGGCTGTGTCCAGGAGGGGCTGAGCAGGGCTGGTGCTGGGGCATGGTGCCCCATAACGGGACAACACCTGGACCAGCTTCTCACTTGAAGGAGGCTTGTCCTGGGGCTGGGACTGGCTTCTTGTTTGAGGTTTATGGTGCTGAGGCTGGGGTGGGTGGGATAAGCTGGCAGGTGCCGCTCTGGGCATGAGCAGCGGGATGGCACGGCCATCGGAGGGGTGTGTGCCACAAGTGTTCAGAGCTGGCACTTGTTCAAGACCATCCCTGGTGGCTTTTCTGCCCAGAGTTTCCCCATTCTTGGCCAGGGTAGGGACCTGTGCCACAATGCCTGGACAGGCCAGTGACACTCTTCCTGCGATAGCCTGTGGCCCAGGGGTGTTTCTGCTGGGGCAGGGGGATTGTTGAGGATTTGTGCATTTGCAGAGCCCACCAAGGACATTGCTGCTGTGTGCAATAATGAAACTCCCTTGCGTTTGGGAGGGTGGGACTTTGCCTTGGGAAAGGGGCTCTTGAGGGTACCTATTGTGCTTCCACCATCACCCTCAGCCACGGAGCACTGTTGTGTGATGGAGATGAAGTTGAGAGCGGTACTCACTGTCGAGCTTGTTGGTGGTACCTGTGGGCACCAAGCAGGAGGATTAGACACCCCAGAAAGATGCTGGCTCTTCCCTAAGCCAGGAGCAGCTGTTCAGGCACTATCTCTCCAAAACTGCTCCCCATGTCTGCAGGCATCCCCAGAGCCACCCGCCTTGGTGCATCTTCTCACCATGCTATCCCCAATGGTCAAAACTGGTGGCTATAGTCTCGGCCAGGAACTGCAAGTACAAATGTTCGTGGCAACTATATACAGCTCTGGGGTCTGGCTCACAAAGGGGACACCCACACCCTCCCTCTGGACCCAGCTGGAGCCCTGCTGGTGTCTCACCGAGCCAGCTCCGCAGGCTGATGGCTTTCCAGCTGCGATCGAAGTACGTCTGCACGATGAACCATGTGCCCAGCAGCGTGACGAGCAGAACCACGAACCGGATCACGCCTGCGAGGGATGGGAGAGGAGCCAGGTGAGAGCAGCGGCAGCGTGGGTCGGGAACTGGAGCTTCCATCTGGCTTCTTGGGAACTCGGTTTGTGTGTCCCCAGGTTACTAGGCACAGGGTGACAGCCAGGGCTTGTGTGGCATGGGAAGGTACCTTAATCCTTCCTTCATCCTCTGAAAGGACTCTGACATCTTAATTAATATCTCTGGAGCATGTGGTGATGCTCAGATAGGCATTACCCTTCTACTGGGAGCCCCTATTAATATTTCTCTCTGCATTAAAGTAAATCTGATAATTAGTCAGAAAGCTATGTAAATTCAAATATTTCTTACGTTCCCAGCACTGGGAAGGCTGCTATCCCCCAATTAGTCACTAGCTACAGCCAAGCAGCTGCTAATACAAATGTGATTGGCATTTGGCTTTAAACCAGCGCTCATCAGAGCAAAACGTTCCAGCCCTGCATGGAAAGAGTAGAAAAATACACTGATATTGCAGCTGAATGGCTCTTATGGAACCAGGAATGTCTCAATAGCTGTATCTTCCCAGCCGCAGAGGGTTTCATTGGGAAAAATACAACAGGCTGAAATCTACACAAATCTGTTAAAAACCTGAGGCTTATACAAAGGCTTTTTCCCATAGCCCTGTCAGGGGAGAGTCAGGGTAGTTGGGCTGGGAAGGGGTCGTGTAAATGAGAGCGGAGCATAAAGAACTGTAGAAAAACGGACAGAGAAAAGTAAATTTCTGTTTCCCTCCTTACCTGACACCCGCATGGTGGTGGGGAGAGAAAGCACAACCAACAGGGGGTGGCCAAAGGTCACCAGTCACCCTGAGGAAAAAGAAGGAAAATACCATAAAGCATACCTGTAACCCACCAATGCTGGTCAGATATTAGTTGAAAAAATTAATTGCTATGTTTAGCATATTTGCAACAACTAAGAAGTCACTGAAGGTGCATAAATTCTGATCAGGCACATGCGCTTGGTCCCACCCTGATGTTGAAGTCCTGGCTCCCATACACTGGAGCAGGCTGCATGGATTGAGCTTGCTTTATTTTTAAGCCTCTGAACTCTTCACTGTGCCTGTCTGCTGTCCTGTGTGCTCCTGTTCATGTCCTTTTCTCAGTAACCCATTGCTCTTTTCTATTCTGCTGATAGTGATGAGCTCAAGGAGCATAATTTTTGGCCAGGGCTTTGCTGCATTTCCTTCTGGAAAGATGCAAAGCAGGTTTCAAATATTAAGGACTGCAAAACGCTGTCTGAGGACAAGCTGCAATTTGGCCTTACCCGTTCAGAGGAACCTGCAAGAATAAGCGTGTCCTCCTTAAAATCAGAAAGCAAAGGGAGGGAGGGCAGCGCCGCTGAGCTGGGCAGAGCCTTGCCAGATTTGGGGTGCCTGACTTAAGAACAGAAATGTTTCCCCTTGTCCAAATCCTGCAGTGTCTTCACTCATGCAGATGGGGAGTGGTTGTAGTTTGAAGTGTGAACTATTTCCAAGCCATCTGCCCACCTCCCTCCCACCGCTGCTGCCATGGGCACCTGTCACCTCCCGCACCGGGCTCCCAGGGCTGGGGACCCGCTCCTACCTTTGAAATTCGGGGATGCAGCCCGGTGAACGTCCGTGCTGGAAACACCTCGGAGTCCTAAGGCGAATTGTCACCCGTGAGACATGTGCTCGGAGTTTAACAGCCCGATGTTAACTAAAGCAGCCTTTTAGTGAGGCTTGGCATAGAAAATTCCTAGAAGAGCTACAATGAGAGCTGCTTTTCCTGTTTGAAGGGTAAATAAGGAGCAGCCTGTTGTAAGCAGGGCTGGGCTGTAAGTTGATTTCAGGCTTCTGCGTCATGAGGAAGGAGAGAAGAGCTTTGCCTCCTGCCCAGCCCCTCTCCAGGGCTTGAGTTCAGGAAAAATGCCTGCGGTCGTGTGATTATCTGTGGCTGTGGTGCAGCATCCTCTTTTGGGCAGGATGGACCCAGCATCTGTCCCTTGGCACCCCACCACGCTGGACCCATCATCCATCCATGCCCTGGTGAGATGCTCCCCTTTGCTTCTCCTGCACCCTGGGTAACAGGGGCACTGTAAGGGGCTTTTAGGCAGCCTTGAAAACAAGGAGAAAAACAATCTGCACTGTGGGAGGAGAGTGGTTGCTTTCCTGCTTGGCCTCAGACCCTGGAGGGAGTTTGCAGTGGGCCAGGGTGGCTGGTGCCCAGCCAGAGCAGCAGCCCCACAGTGACATTGCAGCTGTCTGGAGCCTGGTACTTGTCCCCATGAGGTGCCAGTGCTGTGCCCATGTTTGCCATGAGGCTGTGGCAAGGAGGAGCTGCCAAAGCTGCTCTCAGCTTCCCATAGGAGAGCGGCCTCATGGCTTATCTGCATTTTAAAGGAAGCCTTGGAAAGCATTTGTGTGCCCTGGTGTATGGTGGCAGTGTGGTTTTGATGGGGTACCAGAAGAGCACGCTTGTTTCGCAGCAGCATCTTGCTTTTCTCTGCAGCTGTTCCTCCCAGAGGAAGGTGGGTGTGAACAGGAATCTGTCCCTGCAGGAGGTGGCACAGGGGTCTGTGACATCTGCATCTCTTCCCTGTGACACTTTGTCCTGAGCCATCCCAGCCTCTCAGCATGGTGCCCCTGAAATGGGTTTTAAACTCCTGCTGGAGCTGGCACAAGCAAGCCTGTTTCACTGAGCTGGTGGGGGAGCCACAGACCTGAAAAAGGACAGTTTAAAAGTTTTGGAGCATGAAATTTTACTTTTTAAATGCAGGGAGCCCATCCCATGCCTGGCTCCTCAGCCCGATGCCTGATAAAGTGACAACTGTGATGGGATCAGAAGAGCAGAACCTTAAAATCCCCCTTGGCAAGTCACAACATCTTCAAAATTGGTATTGATTTGCTTTTGGAGCCTCCTGAGTTGCCCTCCAAATGCCATGAGCAAAACCTGGACCTGGTGAGGATTCAGACTTGGTGAGGATTCAGACCTGGGCCACAATTTGGACACAGTGAGTGGAACAAAACTCCCCTGGGTTTGCAAAACCTGTCCCTGTTTGGTCCCTGCTGTGGCAGGGGACACCAGCCTCACTGGGGCTCATCGCACAGTGCTGTCCTTCACCCAATTTGTGTTTTTCCTCTGCACATACTGATCTTGTTGCAGAGGGAAAGAAATGGAAGACTAAAAAGATTTGCAGCTTTATGGAAGTAATTCATTTATTTGGGCTATTTATCTTACCTGAATCCCAGGTAAAATTTACTGGGTGAGGTCCCTGGGTGGTGAAATTCCTAGAACCTGATTGCGTTACAAGAGAGCAGCCCTGTCTTGGGTTTTCTGGGTTTTCTATGATATTCTTTGTAAATTTTCCAGGTTGATTTAAAAAAAAATTGTTTTAAAGACTGCACTGGAAAAAAAGTCGGCTGTATTTTGGCATCTGCCAGAGGGCAACTTGCAGGAGGGGGAGAAAGGAAGGAACTGTGGTGAGTGATAAACAGAATTATTTGCCTAACAACCGGAAACCTATTTGCTTAAAAACCATTCCGGGAACAAAAACTTTCTCAGACAAATATTGCTAAAGAGCTCTGTGGCATTGTAAGGCAAAGGCTCCACCCTGAGCCTGCTCAGGACTGAAGTGCCTCTTGGCACTGCCAAGTTATCGCTGCCAAGAAGAAACCAGGGTACGTCCCTGCCCTCACAGGGAGGATGTGGGGGGTGGCTGTTCCTATTTCCTCCTGCACCAGAGGAAAATTTCACTTCTCTTCCCCAGAAACTCAGCATTGCTGGCTTTGCGTTTTTTTCCTGCTTTTCATCCCACCCATCCCTCTCTCTCCCAGCTGGCTGTGGGGTGGGGATGCAGCTCCAAAGAGGGTGGCTGCCAGATGTCACCCGTGCCCACATCCAGCAAGTCACTGCTCCAAAAATCAGTGTTTTCCTGTGAAACTAAATGCAGGGAGCACAGAAGAAGGGCCGGCATGGGGTGGGTGCACATCGGCTGTGTGTCCAGGCCTGGTCCCACCACGGGAGGATGGAGGATGTTATGATGCTATTTTTAGTCTCAAAATGAGTCAATCTGACAGAGCTTTGCCGAGCTACTCAATGGGAGAGCACTGCTTGCCAAAGGGCTTATAAATTCCTCGACTCACAAAAATGCTTGGCCAGCTGCTGTAAATGCCAGAAGGCTGGAGAGCATCTTATGGCCAAAATGCCCCTGGCACAAATCAATAGTTAACCAGGGTGAGGCCCTGATCCTGAAACAGAAGCTAAACAGGATGCACGGCGGTGGCTCCGCATCTGGGAGCGGGACCATGGCCAAGGTGGGACTTGACACCTGAGGTGCTGCTGAGGAAGTCGGTCCCTGGGGCCTGTGCCAAGGGGACAGTCCGGTTTTGGCAGCTGTGCCAGGTGCAACCCTGCCCACTGTGTGCTGCAGGGCAGGTATGGCCCCTCCTGCACTCAGCTGCCTGTGACTGTCAGAGCAGCTTTACCCAACTGCAGCTGTCATCAATTCTGTCTCTTGATCTTTTATTTGTCATTGGCGGCCACTTGTCCGGTTCTCTGTCCGTGTCACTGAGCCCAAAGTTAAATCCCTATGAGCTTCTCGCCGGTGAAGTTTCCCTGAGCAGTAAATCAGGAGCTGCAACAGTGATGAGAGATGGAGGGGAGTGATCGCATCCCCTCTGGCATGAGAATGGTGACTGGCAGCTTGGTGAGTATCCCTATGCCATGGGTTGCAGGTTGTACTGAAGTGCCCCATGCCAAAACCCCAGGGCAAAAGGAGGGACACAAGTGCTGGTGCTCAGGGTTAGCAGCAAGCTGGTTGCTGGGAAGGGGCTGGGACAGAAAGCACAGGGTAAGCGGGGCCACGGGGCACTGGACAGCCACAGTGAAGGGATCTGGTTCTTGGTACTTGTACACAGGAGGACCTGAAATGCATTTTTGGCAGTTAGCACAGCCCTGGGTGCCAGCACCCAGCATCACTCAGCTCTCCTGCTTTCCCCATGCACCCTGACTGCTCTGAGTGCAAAGAGGTTGCTCTTGGGAGATGGGGATGCTTTTGTTATTGTGTCAGAGGAGGTTTCCAGATGATCAGTGTGCTGCTTTCTGTCAGAAAGGACTTAGTATCTCATGTCCTCCTACCCTTGCATCTAGTCTGGTTTCTCGGATCTCCAGCTGATGCCATCAGTTTTCTGAAGAAAACAACGCCTTCCCTACTGCTGCAGTGTGGGCAGCAAGACCCGGTCCCTACACAAGCTCTTCCAGTAGTGCAAGAAAAAAAGAGATGATATCCTGAGCTTGACCTTGGACAAGCCGCATGCTTTGCGTGATGAACACCCTGCAAATTCATCCGTAGCTGTGATGGATAAAGAGGTTTGACCCGGACAACACATCACAGAGCTGATTCTACCACATATCCTGTAATGGGTGGGGATGTGGATTTAACCATTGCCATTAACACAGGTAGCTCATTAATTCTGCTCAGCATACTGGGCACGCCGTTCCTCTCTGCAGACAGTGTGGGTACCAGTACATCCCAGGTAGAGGGGGCACCATGCACTTAGCAGCACAGCCTTTGTGACTTGGGGCACCTACCCAAACCTCATCTTGCTGTCTGGCACAGGGCTGGTTGCCCCCATGTGCCCCCCATGGCGCACAGTGACTGCGATTTGTTGGGAGCAGCTGTTATGCAGGAGGTGAAAAAAGTAATTCCTGTGGCTGTGAGCTCATGTGTTCCCTTTGGAGGTTTTCTCCACTTTGGCACTCGCTTTTTTTGCCATATGAGAAGAGGAAAACCTCTGGGCAGCAGCCTGACCCTCTGCACTTGCACTAAACGAGCACACCAGGCAGCGTGGCAGTGGGACTAAAGCTGGGGGGGCTAGAGCAAAGCACCCATGGAACCAACACTAGTCCCTGGTAATTAATTTAATACTTGAAGGTGCTCTCTGCAGAACACTGTGCACTGAGCTTTTCTTTGCCTCCCCCCAGCACTGCTCCCCAGTGCTGGGCAAGAGCACCCAGGCTGCATCCTGGGCTGCGCACTGGAGGAAATTCCAGCTTCTGCACCAAAACCTTCCAGGCAGGGAGCAGAAAAACAAACACAGGCCTGGGATTGGCATTGGGAGAATTATTGCCTTCGGAAGGAAATTTTAGCTGTGGTGAGAGTCTGGGCTTGAACAGTGCAGTCTAAATCAGAAACCTCCTCCCTCTCCCGGGAAATATCCTTCCTATTCGTTTGTTTAGCTGCTGGCAATAACTGGCTCAACTCAATAACGAAGCGCCCCGAGCCCCAGCATGCTGCAGCACAGGTCTCTGTGCTGTCCCCCAGCTTCCCATCCACACAGGACTTGTAGCACCCTGGGGGATGCCTGTTTTGGGATTAATTTATCCTCCTGTTTCAAGGGACCTGAGTACCCCTGGGTCCTCTGTGGAGATGGAGACGTTGCTGCTGCTTGCAGAGGAAACAAGCAAAACACATCGGCAGGGCTGGGGGCCTTCTCATCCCAGTGTAGAACCTTGTCTGAAACGCTTCTGCTCTCTGCAACTGCGTATTTCATCCCAGTTGTTTCCCTGAAACCAAAGGAAAGGATGGGGAGTTGTGCATGGGACGTGGCTGTGACACAGCCCAGGTGCTGGTCTGGGAGCTCTTGTGTCCTGTCCCCGTGCCCTGCGGTAGCCCAGGTTTGCTGTGGCACATGGCAGAAAGGTGCTTTTAAATCACATCAGTGAACGCATCAAGTACTGGGGTCAGGGCATCAGCTTGGTCTTGCCTCAGCAAAAACTTAACTTGTGCAGTGCAATGGAATTACATCAGGCTCATCTGCAGGCTCCCCCTGGGAAGCTTCTGCAGGATTTGGAGAAACAGAAATTAAGAAAAAAAGAAAAAATGATATCAAAAAGCTGCCAAGCTGGGGAATGAACAATCTGTGGTGAAAAGTCACTGTACTGTGGTGAGCATCATGCTGGGCTCAGCAGGAACGAGCTGATGGGTGAGGAGCTGCTCTCCGCTTCTTCCTCCTCCTTCCTTGTACCAGCGCTGGCTGCACGGGCCCCATGTGGGACCTCGGTGGGTGGTGGGGAGAGCTGGGGTGCTGGTGGCTCCTGACAAAAAAATCCCAGTTGTCCCTCTGAGGAGCTGTTTCCTACAAGAGCTCAGCACCAGGGGGAGGCTGCCCCTGAAGATCCCTTGTCCACAGGGACAGTGTCTTCAGGGAGATGTGGCTTTGCGAAGTGCTCACGGGGCTAAATTAATCCCAAATTCTGCTGCTGAAAGGTTTGGGCATTGCCGCTTTGCAAACTTTGTCCTGAAGAGTCCTGTGGCTTTATGGTTTCAGATTGTGCACGCAGGGCTAAACCACGCACATCAGATGTTAAACGTAGATGTTAAATGTTGCTGCTCTGTTTATCTAGTGTTCAACACCACCTGCAGTTCCTGCATGGTGCGAGGGGTGCGAGAGGGCGAGGGTTGCACCCGCAGTCCCCACCTGTGCCACCACTCTGGATTATTTACCCATCAACAAACCATCCTGCTCCGGTACTCACCTCACCTCTCCCACTTTTGTGCAGGTCAGTAAACAGCTGTATTTCATTGACCAAAAAGTGAATCACGCCAGCAAACTGGTGACGCATCCCACAGGTGTCACCAGCATCCCGAGCCTCCGGGTGCAATGCCAGCGGGGTTACCTTGTGCCAGATGGGCTGGAGGAAGAAATGTGCAAGGACAGAGGTTGACTGGAGGGATGATATCAGAGTATTAGACACGAAGGTGAGGAAGCAGTTTCACAAGAGAAGGGTGGTGTTTGGTCGGTGAGGGTTTGGTGTGGCCACTGTTGGGGGTGCTGTTGGGCAGCAAATCCACCGCCCTGCTGCAGCCCTTTGCTGCTAGGGAGAGAAAAATAAATAAGGGAAATCAGAAATGCTTTTCCCAGTAAAAGAGAAATTAGCTCGTGCAGTTCTGAGCCCCCCGTCTGCGGGCTCAGCGCAGCCAATCTGTTTTTGTTGTTTCACGGGACAGCTCTGCAACCGGACAATGACAAATCCCAGGAATTAGCAAAGTGTAATTACTCCATATTAGCTGAATTCACAGTATAGACACAGATCATAAACAGCCATTGATTATTCCTAATTTCACATTTTTAGCATTCTGAATTGCAGCAATTACGTCTGTCCGAGGGAATTATCTTCTCTTTCAACCCCTCAAGTCCCCAGTCACTGCCCTTCCTTTAAAATGACTTTTTTTTCCTGCTGAAAAAGAGGATATTTAATACAAATTCCTCCTACTTCTACAACAAAATTCCCCCCCACCCCAGCCCCCAATTCCCTCTGGTTCTGCAGCCCGAAGGTTTCTCCATTTGCTGCCAGCTGCCTCAAAATGCAGGTGGGAGCCCAGTGCGATCTGTAACCCCTGGGCCACAGCTTCATTTCTCCCGGGTTCGCTGCCGAGGTAATTAGCACCCTGGCTCTCAGTGGGGGTGTTGCAGGGCTGTCCCTGGGAGGGGGCCTGGGCAGCACCAGAGGTCGCGTCCCTCCCCTGCTGCTGGCACACAGGCAGCGCTCGTGTTTTAAGCATCGCTCGTGTTTTAAGCATCGCTCGTGTTTTAAGCATCGCTCGTGTTTTAAGCATCGTCTCTTTTTCAAAACATGGTTGCAGGCCAGGGTGTGATTTCCAAAGGCTAATTTGCACCTGCAGTGAAATCACACTGGGGGCCTCTGTCTCCAGCCCTGTAAATGACTGTGCCCTCCCTGGACACGATCTGTGAGAGGGGCTGGCAGAACTCAGCATTTTCTTGTTACTGACTACAAGCAGCATTAAAAAAATGAATGTAGATATAAAGTATTAATATTCACCCAGGAAAATTCAAACCTTATTAGTATCATACCATTACATTTGTTTCTTACTCACAGGCAGTGATTTCATTAGACAGCACAGCAGAGCATAATGCCAGCTCCGCAACACTGATGCGGTCAGTTGAGAGGGGGAAAGATCCCGCTTACTGACCGCAGAGCATTTGGGACTTTTCCTTTTGCTTTGCCCTAGTAAATACCGAGGGATGGTAGGTGGCTGCTATGGGGCAGGCTCTGCACTCACAGATGTGCTGGGGTGTCAGGCTGCACCCGGGGCTGTGGGCGAGGAGGAGGAGGAGGAAGAAGAGCAGATGGGCCGGTTGGCTCCGCGCCACAGGCCATGGGCTCCTGAGTTATTGCAGACACTCTGGTCTGACCCACACAGCAATTTTGGCATTTTTATCTATTTTGACATGATTTGCCCATCTTGGGCTGTGGCGGTGCAAAGGGAAAAGGGGCCAAGACGCCTGTGGTTCAAAGCACTTGCAGGGAGTTATTTATTCCAGGCAGAGGCTGCAGTCACCAAGCAGCAGCAGCAGCAAATTTTTATTGCACCCATTCCTAGGACACTGAAGAAGGATTATGTATGCTTCCACTTTTATTAGATTGCAGGCCGGGGTTAAAGTGATCCTTGTCAGCACAAATATAATGCCCGGGGTGATAGGAGCGGCATAAATTGAGGACAAGAGGTGGCCGCTTTTACCGCTGCTCTCAAGAATGCTCTGCTATTTTACTGCATCGTTTGCTTTTTAATTGGGACATTTTCCTCTGGCCAGTGGATGTCTTTCCTATTTTTATTTTCTTTGCTGGTGACGTGCAATAAATAACTGGTCTGACACTGACTCTGAGGGGAGGTGAAGTGCAGAGGGCAGATTAGTGGCTGCACCAAAGCCCTTCAAATCTCCCCGGTTTGCCACGATGGGTCCGGTTTTGGTCCAGCTTCTGCAAGCTGTGGACACAGGGGCTGTCCTATGGTGGCAAGGGGCCCACAGCAGCGCAAATCACGCAGCTGCTTCATGTATTTGTCACCTCCATTTCTTTCCAGAGTACACACGTTAGCAGGAGGAGACTGTCCTCAGTGCCGTGTCAGTGTAATGAGTTCATTTGTGGCTATTTCTGATATGTCCGTGGCATTGGAAAGCAATATTTGAGGGAGCACACGGTAATCCTGTGTGCCAGGCTGGCCAGATTTGCTTATCGGTTACGGCAGAGCAGGACTATGGGGATGCAGCATCTGAATGTTCCAAAACTGCCTGTTTGCTGTGATCGGGCAGAGTGAGCTATTGCATGGGACCCACGGTGACACCGAGCATGCAAGGCAGCTGGGAGGGAAATAAGATACTCATTCAGGTGGCCTGCTATTTTTATTTGCCCACTGTAGTGGCTGATTAATTAGATATCGTCCATCCCCAGCCTCCCTGTACTTGCAGCAGAGGAATTCCTGCCTTTAAGCTGCTAATGCACCTCACCCATCCAGTAAAGCATCGCAGTGCAGACAAAATGTCTCTTTAAAAAGTGCAATAGAAATTAAACTCTCCACTGAGAACAAAGCCAGTGGGGCTTTTTGCATCTACTGCTTTTATTGTATTCTGTAACATTTGTAAAGTAGATCACTTTTATCAAGAGAACCTATCTTTTCTCCCAAGCTGTAATTTCCTAGACTTCTTAAAGAAGATTTCTGCTCACAAAGGAAATAAAAGATAGAAATACGATGCTCTCTGACATTTGAACACGCTACTGAGAATCTGAATTAAAAGGAACAAACTCAGAAAGTACCATTTATACAGCAATCAACTTTAAAAAGTCACCATCTGCTAAGAGTTACCACCTGGTGGAACGGCATCTTTATTGCTAGAGAGAGAATAGGGAATAACTCGGGGAACTCTTCTGGCCCTGCTGGGTTTTTCTTGGTGCTGGACGCACGCTGGGTCGCGGTGGCCGCTGTGCCGCAGGGTGCCTATTGCAACTCGCCTTTTGCTGCAACTCACTACAGAATATAAATCTGAACACAGGTGCCATTAGGAGGGATGATTTGGGGTTGTTAAAGTTACAGCATAGTGTCAGCTTTTTGAAAAGTCTAAAGGGCAAAAGAAATGACCTAAGCTGGAATGAGGGACCCAGCTTGGGTTTATATGCAGAAAACGGATTTTATCTTTTTCTTGCTTGCTGCTCACCTTGCTGCCCCCACCCCAGTGACATTTCCTGGCCTCTCAGAGCCCTTTCTAGTTTCCTCTTTCTGTTTCATCATAATTGATTGTAATATTATCAAATTCTTCGACCTGTGCAACTTGACTAGCACTCACCTTGCAGTTTTTGCCTCATTTTGGTCTTCCACTGCTCATAGTCTCCTAGAAAGGTTGTGGACGCTTTGATAAAAAAAATTCCCATCAAATTTTATGTCCTCCATTAAGCCCACTCTGTGTTCAGGTGATGCTTGGTCTAATTTAATCCTCTCTGCTGCTACTGTGCAGTGTTGATCTCCCAGTCTCGGCAATGGTGATGGTTTCCCTCCTGCCTCTCCATGCACAAGACTCAACTATGGCAATAGAACTGCGTGCACCACTTCGAGTCTTTGGTCTCTTGGAGTGAACTGAGATACATTCACAAGGCACATAAGCTGAAAAAGTGTGGAAACGTTTGCGCAAGTTATTTCTGCATTATCTGCCTTGGATTTTATCCAATAGCACCGGATGCTGGGAAGTTGTAGTGGCTTTTCCCCACCGTGTTTCCCATCATTGTGCAACATCTATTGTAGAGCCTGCTTGTGTCAGAAGCAAGGAAGCAAGGCTGGGCCTGAGAGCCAAATAATAAACATGATATAATAACATAATAAAGATGATAAAATAATGAACAGACAACCATGTTCTCCTCCCCTTTTATGACTTCTAAGCCTCTCATTGCCATTCCCTCAGGAGGCCACTGTGTCCTCCCTCCTTTCCAAGGTCTTGTGCTGTTGCAGAGGCTGACTCAGGAACAGTAGACAGTCTTTGGTGGTGTTTTGCTTTCTGCTTGGCGGGGAAGAACATCTTTTGCCATCACCCTCAGTTACCCATTCCTGCGTGTGTTTGTGGTATCGTGCTGGGCTTTGGAGAGTGCTTGCAGTCCTTGTTGACTTGCTTTAGGAGTTTTTAATTGCATTTAATCATCAAGCTCTAATCAAAGTGCGGACACCTTATTTGAGAGAAGTTAATAGATACATTAGTTAAATTTACTGTGGTTTGTTGTGTGTTGTTTTGGCAGAGGAGCAGCCAACACATGCTCAGATGACAAATATTTCCACCCCAGGGGCAAGATGGTGGGTGTTGCAAGATGTGGACCTGCAAGTGTCTTCTGCTGCTTGCTATCATCATCAACGCTCACAGAACCTCATTTATTGTGAAATGAAATAACTCCTTAAAAGCTGAATGGGAATCTGGTGTGAAGCACATAACCAGCTCACACAGGAGCAGTTGCCATGTGCAGAAATGGTCTGTTTCAGGTAAGTTCTACATTTTTAAGCTTCTTTCAAGTAGAGGGTAAACCTCAGGGAGTTCCAGAAAGCCTTAAAGGACACCAAATAACTTCACCATTTTCCTGGTAAATCAGCTGCCTTGGGAACCCATGTTACCATCTCACTGGTGACCTGCTTTGCATTTATCACCAGGGAAAATCGAGGTGCACTGACTTGTCTATAATCCTTCCTCAGATGGAGGGAGTTGAATGAGCTGGGATTTTGTTTCTTTGTTGAGATGAAATGTAATTACTTTATGGGGTTTGCATGGTGTGTTAAATTCTGCCAGTATTAAAGCATAATACAAGCTATAGAGCTGTGCCAGTTGCTGGAGATTTATGGAATAAAAGGTATAATTTCACACTTCACTGCATTTTATTTTGAAGTTGGATGTCGCTGTGCTTTTCAGTTCTTTAGATGTGTTTATTTAGCCTTTACTCTTGGTTAAGACAAGCACACCGAGGGATTTGATGACTGAGAGCCTGGAGTTGCCTTCCTCACTTTCTGAAGGAGGTGCCTGGGAAAGCATGAAGCCCCGTGCTGGAGCCCCAGCCCCAGCGTCCCGTACAGTGAAAATGGACCGAGGGTCCAAGCATTATGGTCTCTGAGGGTGAGAAGTCTTCCTTCTGCCTGCTGTATTTCAATAGTTCATATTTTCCTAATGAGTTTGCTGCACACAAGGGGCTGTTCATCAGTTGTGCCGTTCAAAGCCATCGCAGCAGCAGTTTGGTCCTGCAGGGGATGGCTGATGATACTAAAAGAAATGGTAAAATTTGCAAAGCTGCAAATTCCTCCAGAGGTTTTCAGGCCAGCCTGGCCAAACACAAGGGGCACTTGCGTAACACATGTTAAAGAAATTCCCCCGTGACTGCGGCAGTGCAAGATGCTGCTCTCCCATCAATAAATGGCATTTCTAGAGCATCCAAAAGTTCACCACTGGGCTCTCCTTACAGCTGGTCTCCTGTATTTGACTCCAGAGAACTGGTGCCAAAGCTAATGGCTCTCCTTAATGAGGGAACACACACACACACTCTGTGTATCTGAGCTAAGCAGGCTGCAAACTGCCTGCACTTCTGTCTGCATTTCTTTGAAAACTGCGTGGCTTTAATATCTATTAACTTCTATGTAGGGCAGCACTGTGACCTGTTCAATTTTCGGAACGATACAACGTGCCATCTGGTGCCACTGGCTAATTGCCTGAAAAGCTCTATAAAGACATTTTTCATGCAGCTCCACAAGGAAAATCCCTTTTTTTTTCCCGTTTCTTTCCACCTCTGGCAGTCACCAAGTATCCATCCAGGAGCTGCAAGGAGAAGTGATGCAGCTCATGAGGGAAACTGTCCCTGCCGCGTGAGAGTCAAGGCTTTTGGGCTGCCAGGGGTTCCTCACCGCAACTGTTTAATCCTTGGGAGGGGAAAGTGCTCATCTGGACTAAAGACACTCATATTTCTTCAGCTCATGAAATCTGAGCCCCTTACGCTGTGTGCACTGTGGTGAGTGCTGTTAACACCTCAACAATTCTTTTCCAAATAGCGTAACTTTTAAGACCCTGTCAAACTGATGGTGAATGTCCCAGCACATCAATGATGTGTGTTTGGGAGCAGCAGCTGTGGCTGATGGGTGCATCAACACCCATTGCATGGGGTTTGCAGCAAACCATTTCCCTGAGGCTCGTCAGCATCTCTGTCCTTCTAGTGGCTCTCCCAGATCCGGCTTTAAACCACTTCTCCAGGAGGAACACTTACTATTTCCAGAAAGGCTCTGCTTTTGGACAGGGCTGACTAAAAGAAGCCCATATCCAAGCAGCCATTGCTGAGCTTCCAGCAAGATTCAGCTGAAGCTGCTTTAAAATAAGGGGAAAAGGCCTTTTCAGAAACAGGCACCATGGGTGTGGGTGAGCACTGTCCCTCCCTACTCGCTCATTAGGGTGTTTGCTGCCTCATTACAGGTAACAAACAACTATTATAACTATAATTTTCATTTTCCCCCCACTAATTCCCTGAACTCATTGGCCTTTTCTGGTAATAAGATTCCTCCCTTGTGCCCTGTTTCACTTGATTTAATAATACTTCATGGGCTTTGTTATCTCCTAGAAAACGGAAAACTTGGAAGGCATTGCAATGCATCAGAAAAATGTGGGCTGGAGGTCTCTAGGGTATGTACACACACAGCCCACTGGTGTGCTTCTGCCGACCCATACATGATGGGCTGATGCTGCGCTTCACAGCAGCATCTTGATTTTAACTATTTACTAAAGACTCACAACTGTGTTGGGGTTTTATTTTAGAGAGCCTGAGTATATAGTTATTTTCTTCACGAAGTAATTTTGGCTTCACAGGTAATCTCAGCAATTTCCACTTTTAATATGCAATTTGATTTAGGACTAAACATCCTCTGCCTGCTAAATAGGTAGTTATTACAATCTAGCCTGCCGACACCCTTCCTCAGCACACAGGTTTTTTTCTCCCTATATAATAAACATCATTTGTGGGTGGGGGGGAAGTGTTGCAGCACATGCCTGAGGGGGCCTGAGCACATTAACGAGGTTTAATTACAACATTAGCAATATGGGTGAGGCATCTAAGTAAACAAGCCATAAATCAGCCCATAAAATGGGCAAAATAAACCCCTTCCACCCACACTGACTGCAGATTGCACTGAGCAAATGGTGTCTGGCTGTTGCTGTCCGCTGATTTGGGACACCCAGGAGGTTTGCAGACACGGGTGCTGTTGGGCTGGTTACAGACACAAATGTCCCTGAGCGCCGGGTGTCACCTCCCGTCTCCCCAGGAGCTGACCCTCCTGCTCGTGGGGATGGGACACTCCTGCTCCTTTGTCCCACGCAAGACCAAGGTTTTTCCCATGAGCTTTTGGGGTGCCAGCAGGACTAAGGGGCATCTGTCTGCCTGGCCATGGGCTATTCTATTCACCAACCCACTGCAAACAGTGCGACCTCTCCGGCTTGGTTTTCCTGTGGGAGCAGTGACGTTCTGCAATGCACACATTTATTTATCAAAAGGAACTTTGGGAATTTCCATAGTGACGTGGTAGCAGGTGGCACGCTGCTCACAGGAGGGAATTTGCATCAGATGCTCATCCAAAAACCACTGTGTTCAATAAACTGCGAATTAAGAAGGATTTACATGACAGTCTGTGAGAGCTGCTTAAGAATTAGAGTATGCTCAGTAATCCAGTTACAAAAATATGCCAATACATGAGCTTGATAAAAGACTCTAACTGCTTTTAAATATGGTTATGGGCTATTGTACAAAGGAGAAACAGTAACTGAACTCTTCACAGGCATTGAATGTGCTTGACTTTAAAATGAGCTACAGTGATTTATACATGACATAAAAAACAATTGTCAAAAATGTGGAAGAAAAATTCAAAGCCAAAAGCACAGTTATTTGTTGTGAATGGTGACATGTTAATGCGGGGAAAGAGAAACCTCAGCACTGCAAATGGAAAGGAACCGCTCAGCAAACTAAACTCTTCATTGGAAAAAAATCCCACAGAATAATAATTAATTATCCATTAGCTTTGAAATAACCTCAAATTAATAGCTGTTTTCCTAGCATCACAATGTTGCACATTTTTCTACAGGAAACAAACCTATCACTAAGTGCGCTTATATCTCTTATACCTTTAATGATCATGATTCAGTCAAAATAAAACCTTGTTGCAGATTGACAGAAGAAAAAGATGCTTTAGAAGAATAAAAGGTTCTAATTCAGTCAAGGTTTCTTGACAGCACTGCATACCCACTGCAATAGGAACAGAGCACCGAAATTGAATTAGTGCCTGAAGATTTTGTGCAAAATCCTTCATTGTTAAGGGGCCGTGCCAGTTCATATTTATGTGGTTTATAAGGTGTCACATAGTTGTACACTTTAATCTCACGGCACTGAGTTTACAGCTGAGGGGACTGCGGAGCTGGCGGTATCGGAGGACTGGCAAGGGAAAGCAAATTGGTGAATTAACAACGTTACCCTCATTTCACTGGGCTACTCTGGACGCAGCGGAGCTGTTTGTGCAGGAACCTGCAAACGCCCGTGTCCGAGGATTGCCAGGGCGTGGGTGCCCAGGGGTCGCTCCTGCCACCAGCGGTGACAACGCTGCCGTGGCTCAGGAGCGTGCCCGGGGTTCAGCACTACAACCCTGGCTGTAAATGTGGCGATCAGTGTCTCTTTCCCATTTAAACAATGCATCATTAACTTCTAACAGTGGCAAAGCATTCCCATGATTACACTCAACATGATCAGTGCGCAAAGTAATATCAAGCCCCCTGTTCTACTCGGAGGAAGGTATAAATACCTTCTGTCTGTGTGTGCGTAGCTCGCAGGTGGCTCTGGAGGGGAAGACGCAGCAGGAGATGGAGTGATGGATCGATGCGAGCCGACGTGCTCCTCTCGGGTGTCTCAGCACCTGGCGCGTGTTGGCTTTGCTCACGAGCTGGAAGTTAACAGATGTCAGTAAAAGATGCGTCCTTTGAGCCCCTTACGGACTGATCAGACATTTCCTCCTATCGGCATGTGAGGATTTATAGATCATATGAAAGAAGGTGTAACGCACTGCAACAGATCTAGGTGAGCACAGAGTGATGTCTCAAAGGCACGATAGCTGCCAGGCCCTCACCTCCAGCTCTGCTGCCGCCGCAGGCGCCCCCGGGACCGATGAAACTGTTTCAGTGCAGAGATGGAGGATTCTCAGTGTTATGAGGTCAAGTGTAAGGAGTCTCAGCCTCACTGTAAGTGTGCACAGAGCAGAGGAAGGGTCTGTTGCTTAAGATAGTCTCTTACGAAACACATCCCTCTGAATAACATACGTCATTGCTACTCATAAGACGATGCACCAGGCTTGCGTCTGGGAGCCTCACAGCACAGCGACTGTCCAGCTCTGGGGCTGGTACCCGGGACCCCTGATGTGTGTGGGGAACTCTGTGGCACCACAGGGGACCAGCAACTCACTGGGGATGGCAGGAACCCTCCGTGGGTGTCCAGGCTCTCCCACACAGCGCCATCCGTCCCTATTTTCGTCTCCTCAGTCCCCCCTCTCCAGCAGCATGGTGTGTTGGGCTCGCAGCCCCGCGCAGGGACGTGTGTTTGCACAGATGGTCTGACTCTATTTCACCACACTTCATTGCTTTTCCTGAGCAGGAACCTGCCCTCTTGGTTCACCCGCCATCACTCACCACTGAATATTGCAAATTAATTGCAAAAGTGTAAGTGCAGCAGCAGTTTGGTCCTGGCAGCACGAGGCCGGGAGGAGAGGCCCTCGGTGCAGGGGGTGAGCCAGGCACGGGGCGGCTCTCCCTGCTCCCAGGGATTTATGGCTGCAAGTAGCAGAACAGGGTGGAAAACTGAGCCGGGATGGAGCAAACGGTACCTGGAAAAGTAACGCTGTTTTCCTGGGTGGGTGAGTGGTGTCCAACGTCTCCTTCGCGCTGCTGTGCTGTGGTCTGCATGTCTCTGAGCAGCAATGGGATGATTTTTTATCGGAGTCTCAGGTCTGATCCTGGCTCTGTCGCAGAGGACACGGGGACATGTTTGCGTAAAGATGTTTGGGCCACAAAGGCGCTGCAGTGTAGGGCACACGCTGGGGAGGCTCTTTGGTTACTAGAAAAACGAGGTAACCCAAAAGCCGCGATTCTTGTGAATGACACACAGCTTGCCCAGCCGCCAATGCCGCTTTGGAACTTGCTGGTTTTGAAAGCTACTCACTTTTTTTTTCCTCTTTCTTTCTTGGAAAAACAGCAGCTATTTTAATTTGGGCTTCAGATGGGAAACGCCAGACTCTCCAGCCACAATCAGTCTTAGCGAGGTTGGAATGACTAATTGCAGTGCCACCCAGCCATGCGTTCAGCACAGCAAACCTACCCACACGGCAGGATTCCTCCTCAGAGGCCCCTCTCAAGCTCCATGAGAAAACAGCAGTCAAATGTAAAGGAAACTCTTGCATGGGACGTTTCCTGAGCTTTTATGGATTCATTAGAAAATTACAATAATAAATGTATCCAGAGCTTTGATATTTTGCACATCGGGTGGTAAAATAGTAGCTGTGAATATATTGCCCGCATGAAGGTTTTTGCCTTGAGCGCTGCAGTAGCAGATGGCCTAATAAATATGCAGTGCTCTAAACCAACTAAATTACGTGACCTAAGGTTTTTTGGTCTCCCACACAGATAAAATGCACAATCATCGAATAATAAACTTTTAAATATATTTAAAACCCTAAGCAGTGCAATGTAATCGTTGTCTTAAGTACACTAGCAGTACCAGTGTAGTAATAGTTTGTCCTGGTTTCAGCTGGGATAATTTTCTTCCTGGTGGCTGGTATAGTGCTGTGTTTCAGATTTTGTATGAGAATAAGGGATGTTTTAGTTGTTGCTAAGCAGCCAAGGACTTTTCAGCTTCTCATACTGGCCTGCCAACGAGAAGGTGGGGAATGCTCAAAGGGTTCAGAGAGGACACAGCCAGGACATCCGACCCCAACTGACCAAAGGGACATCCCATGCCATATGATGTCATGTCCTGTATATAATGCTGGTGGAAGAAGGAGGAAGGGGGGATGTTGAGAATTATGGCATTTATTTTCCTAAGTCCCGGTTACGCCTGATGGGGATGGCCCAACACCTGCCTGCCCATGGCAAGCTGGGAGTGAATCCCTTGGTTTGCTTTGCTTGGACATGTGGCTTTTGCTTTCCCCGTTAAATTGCCTTTATCTCAACCTCCGAGTCTTCCCATTTTTACTCTTCTGATTCTGTCCCCCCTCCCACCTGGCTTGGCTGCTGGTTGGTGCTGAACCACAACACAGCTGTACTAGGAGCCTAGCTGGGCTTTTTCATGAAAAATATTTTACTGTGGCTGTACCGGTCAGCACAGAGGACTCAGCATTGGCACAGCTGTATCTCTGCTCTGGCAGCGGCCAGGGGAGGGTATCGGTGAGGACACACCGCCAGTCTCCAGGATCACTGCAGATGTAAAACTGCTTTTTATGTAATGGCTTTGGACAGCACTTTTCCTCTGTTGTTTTGCAACCACGTACCTTTCAAACCTGTCTGCTCTTCAAAACTCTTGGCAAAAGAACATGATGACAAAGGAGAAAGCCTGAGATCTGCTGAAGAGGCCACACCTGCAGGCCTTGGTCACCAAATGCTCTGGCTTCAGCAAACGTTCAGCCCCGCTGCAGGCACGCTGGACCGTTGTGCCCGACGGCCAGGAATGAACAACCTTTATCACGAGCATTCATTTTGGTGCCCTTAGAGCAAAAAAGAGATGGAACTGCGGGGCAGCCGTACTCAGCTAGGGCACCTGGGGTTTCCATTGGCCTTGGACTCACCTCCAATGCTCAGCTCTCCAGCATCCCCAGCCTTGGTCCACTCTCATCTGCCACGCAGACTGCATGGCACACACTTGGAAAGGGATTAAAAGTATCACAAGGTTGTTGATTGACCACTGATTTACAGGAACCCTCATAGTAATTCTCACCATGTAGTTTAATGTCCACAGATTACTCTTCCTCTTGAAAAGTGTCAAGCTTGGAAACAGAACCGCTTTTAGAGTGACGTGATCAGTGCAAAATCCTGCTGAGATCTTTGCATCATGGGCGGCTGCATGCGACCCCCCGGCTGTTCCTGGGGTTTCATCCAGGGTGTTTGCATTCGCGCTGGTTATAACACCTGCAGCAGGATCCCACAACATCACAGCTGGAACTGCCTGTACAGCTGCTAACAAGCAAGTTAAACACTGAATAAGAAAAAATGACAAGTATTGTTGTTACACTTATGTACTCCCATGGGTACCATGAAGCCAAGCTTTCCGTTTATCAGGGAACTGAATTTAAATAGTTTTTTTCAAGGTGCCAAAAAAGGTGGCAGATAAGGATACCAAGTTACTATAGTAACCATGAGAAAAGTGGTGATTATCAGCAATACCACATAGGAAAGACAGACTGGATTGTCTTTTCATTTCACATGCAGCCCATTGCTTAAAAAAATAAGTCCTTTTCTAAAAGAAAGAAATACCATGGAAAAACAACTTGAATATGAAACGCATTATGCAAAATTATTTTCAAGGTTTTTTCAGTCTGTGCAATCTTGCCATTTGACCCAAAGTTTAGAGGATGGGCCCCTAAACAGAACGCTTTATGGCTGAAGGATATATGGATAATAAAGCATGACTTTTCAGGTTTTCTCGCCCAGTAACCACAGCAGCAGAGGGGAAGAATCAATATTGATGTCCTACTGTAAGCTCCTTAGGACAGAGTGTGTTCTTTGTTCGACATAATGAGGCTCACACGTACACACACGGCACTTGGGTACAAGTGGCAGTACTGCAAGATCAAAGATTACCAAGTCCCAGCAGCTGTTCGGAAAAGTCTGTGTCTGTGAGCTGCAATTCTGAGCTGCTGCAGCCCAAAGAGACCTAAAGGGTCAAGCTTGGTTATTTGGTTGGGCTTTGGAGAAAACCTCAGTGGATGGACCAAAGGCAAAAAGAATGACAGAAATGGGCAGAATCACTCCAGTGACACAGAAGCACGCTGCTCTGAGCTATGGCTAAGAAGATTTCTTCTTCCTTATGAACTATCTGAAAGCTGGTTGATGGTGTTTTTTAGCAACTGGAAACAAAGCACAGGTATCTGTCACACCTTACGTGTGCAAGGAACACAGAAAGGCCTGGGAGACCAACGGATTGACTTGTGATCTGCTGACCCCAGCAGCTCTACCAAGCTAACTTCAATTTCGCTATTTTCAATGCACATGTGAAAAACATTAACGAAGCCTTACTAAAATCTACTGCATTTCAAAATTTCTATTCCTAAAAATCATAACTGCTGCCGAGCCTGTAGAAATAAATCCTGGCAGTTTCATGAATCTGAAACTTTACGCCCAACACGGGTCTTTTTTGACTCTCATGGACTAAAACATCGCAGATAACTGCTAGGAGGAAATCTCTGCATTCATCACTTGCCATAAATGCTGGCGCTGACAAATGGGCTGAACAACAAGCATGCAGCGTGCCAGCAGAGCTTTAGTTCTAGGTTCACGGAATAATGATTAGAAAAAACATTCTGAGCAAAACTTACAGCCCTTGTAGCTTTTCTTGCCGCTCAACTCACAGGTGGTGTTCACAGCATTACAGCAATCAATCCCCGCGGGTGCTGAAGACAAAGCTGTTGACCAGAACACAAAGGGCAAGGATCCCAAACTGCTGATTTTGAAAAGCAGGACTTGCCTATAAAATACTACCTGTGCTAATGACAGGGAAACAGAGTGGACCTGGACTTGCCTATGAACCTGTCTAGAACAACAGGCATTGCTCATTATCTCAGTAAAGGTGGGGATACGAGTGCAGAGGCTCCAAAAGCTCCCGTTTGCCCAAGCTTTGGACGTCCACCGGTAGACTCTGGTATGTGGCACATCAGTGGTTGATGCTGAGAAGCCAGGACATACCTACCCAGACCAGTCCTGTGAGACATGTGGCTACGAAAGGAAAATTAACACCGCATTTTAAACAGCCCTTGCCACAGGTACAAGGGGCCTGGTCCTGATCACTACATGACGCTAAAAAGAAAGTGGTTAGATATGCACAAGAATGTACAAGCTAGTATCTGATTTTTGAAGGTCAAAATTATGATTTCATTGAACTTTTAAACTGATTATGGCACCAGCAAGGACAGGTACAAATCTTTCTGGGAGAAACAGGCTAAGGCAGGGTAAGTAAATTATCTCAACAGAGTATCTGTCTTCCTGTGGATTTCAGTGCTACTCGAATCAATTTGTGATGATATGTTTGTACCCGACACAGAAGCCAAATACACAACCTGATCTTATGCCAAGTCACTATTAACAACTGCACTTCCAATTGATTCTGGGATATTCATTAACTAGGATCCACACTACATATAATTTACAGACATATCATTTTAAATCACTTGCCAGTGAGCTTACTAAGCTCACTCTATGACATTCAAACACATTATTCTTAAAAATTCACTGAGTAATCAGCTTGCAAGTAACGACAGTGGAACAGCACTGGATATAATCAAGTGGAAACTTAGAACAAGAATCACCAGAAACGCCTATAGATCTCTTTTGCCACTCCCTTCAACCGTCTCCAGAAAATTATGTGGGCTCCAGACTGTTCCACCATCTCAACTCCTTTAAACACAACTCCTTGGACTTGTTTCACCAGCAACCTCTGCCTGACACCTTTTCTTCAATACCAGGTAGCAGATTTTCTTTTTTTAATGGTATATTTGCCCTTTTACCAAGTGTCCTGTTGTTAGGGGGGACATCGTGACAAGCAGCCCTGCACTGTGTTGCAGAATCTCCTTGGTGTGGGGTAGAAACATTGGGCACTGCCTGGAGCCAAGGAGCAGCCATGGCCATGTAGAAACACCAGGGTCAGGCTGACTGGTTTGCAGAGCAGACAAAGTTTGACGTGTCCACGCACAGTTTTTTATTAATTTCATATAATGATTGCATTTGCAAAAGCTACGTATGGTCTGGTTTATATCTACAGTCTTTTTCCACGGTCAATAGGGATATTTTATGTGCCATAAAAAAAATTGCACAGTGATGCATGGGATTTAAAATGGTAAGTTGGAACTTTAGGACTGTCGCTGCAAACTGCACTGAAACCCAGTACAGAGGGTTTAAACAAATTACATGATTTTATTGCAAGTTGCAACAGAAAAACCAATACGAACATGTAAGGCACGTAAGGCCAGCACTCTGAGCACTGGTTCAACTTCATTTGTTTCCATATAGAAACTCTGAATACTGGAAATAAATTAGACTAACAAATGTCTTAGTCACAAGGAACTTTTATGTTATTTGATTTTCCACTGCGTAACAACTTAATACAAAACTATAAAAATAAGACGCTATTTACAAAATATATTAACTTGTTTGCAAAACTATTGGTTAATTCAATTTTTATGTTACATGATAAATTATACAGCTCAGTCACACTTTACAAACAGTTAAAAGATAAACTTACTCTCAACACAAAATTCTATCCTCTCAGGATCTGACTACACCAACTCATAGTATTTCCCAGAATGTGGATCAAAGTAACAGTTCAGACATGGATCATACAGAAGATTCAAAACTTCCTCGTCTTCTTCAGCACTGGGGTCACCTTCACCTGGGTCAAGTGGGGAAAGTAGGAATAAATTACTCCTGTTGACTTAGACAACAAGATGGAAACACCTTTCTGTCAGATGTGACAGGATGTCTCGTTAAAGTGCATCATCTTTTGACTTCTGATAACAAGATCACAGCAATTCACGTTGTTATTGTATTTCTGAAGACCCGTATTTAGTTGAGGTGAAACGATGTCAGTCAGAGTTTGCTTAACAACCGGACTGCACAGAGTCGAATGGAGCAGTTCACCAGAAGCACCTTTACTGATAGTGGATCAACACCTCTCAAAGTGCTATTTTTCTCAATGATCTTAAACAATAATGTTTTAGTACAAACAAAGATGGTCAGTGTGCCCTTCAGGCCTGTAAGAACGGAAGATTTTGAATGTCTGGTATCCAACATGTTACCTAAATGTCCAGTACAGATAAACCCGTACAGAAGAGCTTCCAATAACAGAGAGGAAATAAGATTCTTTCAGACAATAAAAAAATTAAATTTAGGTTGTCTGAAGTTATCTAAAAGACAAGAAAAGTTTTCAGCCAACAGAAACGAATCCTTAGCCTAAAACACACTGATAAAGCCATACAGACCACTACAGACACTCTATAAGTTGTATCTCCTTTTCTAAACCTGTCTGTCATATAAGCTAAATCTAAGTTACAAGATCTATAGTTTTTTTGTTAGGAAATAATTCACTGCTGAACGTTAATCTCATTCTCAGACTGCTAATACCAACGGAATGCTTTGTATGCCCTAACTCTTCATAATAAGTAATGGCCTGTGATGTTAACAGCAGCAGTTTCACAATGCTCTATTTACAGCCCGGATCACAGAACGATATATAGATCACATTATCTAGAGACCAGAAAGCAGGTTGGTGCATTGAATGCATCCAGAAGCAGCGGGCACCTTAGTGTTCCGGAAGAGATTTCAGTGGTGTCTCCCCAGTAGCATTGACAAATGCCATGAGAAAGAAACTCTTACTGTAACCACAGGTGAAAGGACAAAGCTGAATTGTTGCTGTCCTTGCTGTGGGTGCTTCATCAGGCCTGGTGAGCTAAATGGGGTTATGGGAGGTATTTTGTTTGGGTAGCTCTTGGGAAGAGTTATGCAGCGCACAAAGAAGGTGTAGAACTGATCATCTTTTTCTATACTTCAGATGGCAGTAAACAAGCAAATGGTATTCATGCCTGACACATATACATGCGTCAGAATTTAACTGGATTGAATAAAGGTACAAAAAGAAAAAGCTATGGTATATAGAGATGTAAAATATCTCAGTGTAAAGAAAAATTAGTTTAGGAACAATTCACAAACCAGTTTGGAATGTCTAGTGTGAATAACAGAAGAAATCCAACAAATTCCCAAGTATACTTATTTTTAAAGATTTTAAAGATAATAATCCAAATTTCAAAATTTACAGAATTTCTAGCTTTATTGCAGCAAGCCTTAGATTTCATAATACTAACATAAAAAATGCTCAGAGACCTAGCACAACTTTCTATCCAACATGCCTTTAACACAAGGATTACTGTCAATTCTCTTTGGCTTACTTAGGACCCTTAAGAAAATCTATTATTTGATTCTTCAGTGCAAGGTCCCTTCCTGACACCAAAATTCTATTTTGCTGCCATCAAGAACTGCACATACAGATCTATGAAAACATTCCCAGTTTGAGAGGCAAGTCTATTTTAGACGGTAAATCACCAAGACGTCTTCATCCCTCAGGCAGAAAAATACACAGGAGAGATTTATAAGATTTCACATGGAATTCCCCAGACTTGAAAAAAGATATCTGCCCTATTTCCTAAGACAACCCATAAGGAAAGGGGTATTTGAAGAAAACACGGTATTTGTTGTATTCTATTGTTGTTGACTTTCCATGCAGTTAAGCTCTTGGCCATTCTCTAAACAAACACCATTGATAAACCAACGCCTGCAGCACTTCAGGTGGTGACCACAGTCTTCAGTCAGAAAACCCTGCTGAGATTTCATTTAAGGCTAAATCTGAGTTTTTTCTTCATAAGAGAAGTACCACTTCTGTAATTGTCCTGAACGTTTAGTCTTTGTGTTCTTCCATAGGTTTGCCATCCCCACTAGCATCAATTCCTTATTTTAAACAGATAAGATGTATTTTTTATGAATTAATCCATATTGAGCCAGCATATGAGGAAACTACAACTGCATCAGTTATTCTTCTATCAGAGATAGATAATACCTCATGGAAAACTCTGCCAGCTTGAGCTGAGAATAATAAAAGACAACTTGGAACCAAAATGTAGCAGTATAGGGAACTATGAAAAGGCAGCACCAGCATCACAGAAACAACATCTAGAAACGTCTTCCTACCCAGGTCCTTTTCATTGCCTTCATAAATTCCTACCTGGAATAGTCTGATTCGTTGAAGATTTAGTGTGCTCTTCCAGCTCTTGGCTTCCAGGAACGATGGGGGGACTGAACACATTCGACCAGTCCCTGAAAAATACAAATCAAAACAGCATTCGTAAAAGAACAGTCCTTGTTCCTATTTATTCGAATTACTTTGATTATTAAAAAAAATTCCAAGGAAATCAAAGGTTGTCAAGTGTGATGGAACACAATCAAGCTGTGCTTTATTATTCTAAAAATAAACTTTACAGTTAAGACAATTCTTAAATGTTAAGGCTTCCTTCCTTTTTTACCTCCTGGCAAAGACCATACAGAGGACTCCTCAGCACAGCTGTCATGGATCTATTTTGCTTTAGTAAAGAAAAAAGTTTTGATGGAATCTTTATCAAAGAGGAGGGAGTATGGACTTTCTTCACCCATTCAATTTAATAGGCAATTTACGTCTCTCTGAACATTACTTTGTGATAGCTCGTAAAAATGATTTTCACATTATCACACATTCATGCCAAGTTCAACGTTCGTGCCACATGCACCGCTTTACGATACGCTGTCTTTGATCGCTGCAGCTCCACGAAAGAACAGTTGTTTTCATTGTTACTGCTTTTTATTGCAAACTGAACTGCAGATATTTTTTCACTGAAAAAATCACTCATCTTATATTATCAACCGGAGAAAGTCAGCCCAGGAAGGACACAGCTAAGTCACCGAGTTAAGACACTCCTTGTGCGGCTGACCACGTCGTGTAATTACTTTCATGTATGAAACTCATCTCTGTACACTGAGCATAGCTGATGCTTCCTTAAGTTCCCACCTCTCCTCTTCAACAGTAAAGAGTCATAACACATTAAACCTTCCATTTAACTATTAACTAGACTAAATAATTGCAAGTTAACCCTTGAGCACAGAATTCGAGGTACCTCAGTAAGTCAGCTCATTTTGATAGAACCAATTCCATCCTCTTTGACCATTTTATTTCACTGCAAGGCAAGAGGAATGGAAGGGAACAGAGCTCTTTAAATTCCCTTGCGTTTGCTTCATGCTGATGGGAACAGTGCAGTTCTACAGAGCAAATTCAGCTTGGTTTGGGGTTGATTCAACTTGTGTTTGGCCGTGGCTGTTCCAACAGCTGGCACAACATTATTATCCATGCAAACTTGTGCTAGAGGCCAGGGGGATTAGCCAGAGCTTTAGAGGTAACTTCAACATCTGCGGCTTCCTCTAAAAGGGATGAATTTACTAATGTTTGACAGATTTTTTTACTTGCCAGACTGCAATAGTCTCAACTCAATTGTAATTGTCCAGCACCAATTAAACAGGTAGTATACTTCTACTTTCTGAAAAGCCTTGATGATCTCACGTGAGATTTGCTACTGATAGAGAAATCTGGCAAGGCTCAATCGTGTGTTATAATTGCTAAATTATGCAAATTGCCCTTCCCTCTCCCCCCTTTTTTCCCTGCTACTTCTGGACTTTGATTCCACATCATCTCCTGTTGGGGCGTACGGACGATCCGGGGTGAATCAGGGGACAACCGCCGACCTGTTTGCACTCAAAATGGAAAAACCTAATTTTCTGCTTCAGGAAACAGAACTGCTGGTGTAGAAATCCAGCCAGTAGTATAGCAGATTTAAAAGAAGAAATATTGAATTTCCCATCATTTCAATATGTAAAAAATGTACTTCAACATTTTTTTACACCATCATATTATTTTCACATACAAGGCCAACTTCACAACCAATCCTTCTCCTTTCTGTGGTTCAGCTAATGGCAGTGAGAACTGGTACAACTAATCCACACAGCAATACGCTTGCCCAGACACCCCATTATTAGCTCTCGCTGTTGTTGCTCCCCATATTTGTGTTCCCTGAATACAGCCAAAGACGCTTTGTTTACACCAAAGCTTCACAAGTTTTTAGGAATAACATTTCAAAGCATACTGTGATACCCAGTGGCACGGTAGAATGTATTTTCCATTTCTGCCACTTGCATGTGTGGTGTGTGCTGCTTCACAATCACCCAACAAAAGCCCAGCAGTAGAACCTCTCTGTGCTCACAGGACGTGGCCAGAGAACACAAACCAGTATCACCTACCTGATTCTCTACAATCGCACTGAAAGACAATGTCAGCAGAGGCAAATTCTTGGAGAAACTGCACCAGTTTTAAAGAATGAATAACTACTAGTGCTAATCTACATCTCCGCTTCCCAAGCCACCCTTTCTTCCAAATTCACAGAATCCCAGAATGTGAGGGGTTGAAGGGACCTGGAAAGCTCATCCAGTGCAATCCCCCCATGGAGCAGGAACACCCAGCTGAGGTTCCACAGGAAGGTGTCCAGGCGGGTTTGAATGTCTGCAGAGAAGGAGACTTCACAACCTCCCTGGGCAGCCTGGGCCAGGCTCTGCCACCCTCATCAGGAACAAGTTTCTTCTCAAATTTCAGTGGAACCTCCTGTGTTCCAGTTTGCACCCATTGCCCCTTGTCCTGTCACTGGTTGTCTCTGAGAAGAGCCTGGCTCCATCCTCCTGACACTGCCCCTTTCCATATTGATCCCCAGGAATGAGTCCCCCCCTCAGTCTCCTCTTCTCCAGCTCCAGAGCCCCAGCTCCCTCAGCCTTTCCTCACACGGGAGATGCTCCACTCCCTTCAGCATCTTGGTGGCTGCGCTGGACTCTCTCCAGCAGTTCCCTGTCCTTCTGGAACTGAGGGGCCACAACTGGACACAATATTCCAGGTGTGGTCTCCCCAGGGCAGAGCAGAGGGGCAGGAGAACCTCTCTGACCTACTGACCACCCCCTTCTAACCCACCCCAGGTACCATTGGCCTTCCTGGCCACAAGGGCCCAGTGCTGGCTCATGGTCACCCTGCTGTCCACTACAACTTTTTAAAAAGATGGTGATGTTTGAGATCCAGAGAAGAATTAGAATATTTCTGCTTGGAAGACTGCTGAAGAACAAGTGGGGCGAGGAGAGAGGAAAAACAGTGCTTGTTTCTAAAGAGAATTGTCTCAGGCCAACAAATGTAGTTAGAGAAGTAAAGCAGCTCTAATACATATTTGCAGTTCTACAGGTCTGGCACAAAACGGAAGAGTTTAAAGATACATGTTTTTCATATAAAATACGTATCAGAGAATTTCTAAAGAACATAGTTGGCGTCTGGAAAGCAGAGAGGATGTTAGTGAGAACAAAAGATTGTCAGGCAACTACCTCCAATGGAAAAGAAAAAGACAATTCATTTAGAGAACATCGAGGGCGGGAGGTAATCATGTGTCATCAAACCAGTCTTTCTGTTAAATTAATAGTCCTCATTAGTCAGAAAATGTAATAATTTTAGTTTGAAGTCTCATCTATGGAAGGTCCTCGTGAAAAATCAAGTCTGAGAAATCGGAGGTGGGATGATTTCTGAGTAGCTGGATGATTTTGTCCTTCATTTATTGGAGTTAATTCTCTACAGGAGATGTTACGTTTCATCTTTATGTCTTTATATTTATTTTGATGCATCTGGTTCAGTAGATGAATTATTATTTTTCTCTAGTAGGTGTGCAAGTGTGAGATGTGGGGATTTTGATCGTTCTAAAGGGAGGCAAAGGAGTGGTTATTTATGGCAGAGGCAACACGTGTCAGCAAGTTTAACTTTTCCCATTAAGACAGTCCAGATTCAGCTTATGGCTTTTTTCCTCCATGTCCAAGAAAAACTGATAGTTTTGCTATTCAAACCTCTCTCACCATGAGAAATAATCAAACCACTAATATTGACTTAATACTGCTTTTAAGGTTGAAACAATTTACACAATATATATTAAAACCAGGTTTATTACCTCCACATATTTCTTAGCAATGTCTATATCAGCTTCTCCTAAAATACTGAAAAAAGAAACCCTCATGCATGCTGAAATCCTCTTGGTTAAATTGCAGTAGAGTAAATACTGGCAGGTGACTGATAAACCTCTAAAAATGGGTTTACAGTGGTAATTCTGATAGATGCTGTAGTGCAGCAGTCAAGACAGACGCTTCCACGGTGAAATCTGCAGCTCATTTTAGGAAGCAACTAAAGCACGTGTGTGTATGAGACAGAGTGCATGAGCCAAGTTAAACAACCACACTAATCCTAAAGAATTTGTAGACTTTGCCTAAAAGTAGAGCCCAGCGTGGAGACAACCTGCAATACCCTGAGAAATGTAGACTGTGGCCTGCGTTTCCATTTATTGTGTTTTGATTCTGGCTGAATCAAGGATATTTTGGGGGGAACTTCTTTAAGAAGCTTTAAGAAGGTTATCTCCTTAAAAAAGAAAAGCTAATCACACATTCTGACTAATTAAAACCACTCTATGCCATCAATGCCTCCAGCTGTAATCAATACCATCCAAACACAAGCCATGAGCTATACATTGTATTATTCTACTGGAGTATTGTTGTAGTTTCAAAATATCATTAAATCAGCACAAACCAACACTTCCCATTTCCTGCACATTTTTCACAGTGAGCTGCATTCTGACTATGAGTGATCTGTTAATCTGGTCTTTGCCTCACAATCCGTCAAAGTGACAGATTCATTCCATCCCCAATACACGGTATCTTCATTTACTGTATGCCTTACCGGAACTTTTATTTTGCTAGCGCCAAGGTTTAGAAAATCCCAAGCTTATTTACAGAATGCCTTTTTTCTTCCTCCAAACCACTTCGGCAAGTCCGGCCTGCCAAATACCAGACTTCTAACGGAGGCAGAGAGACCTCCATAAACTCAATTATTTCATTTTCACTCGATTAATAACTCAAAAAGAGATCATAAAAGGCACAAGTGCAGCTGTGCAGGAAAAGACTTGAATCTGCTCCTCTTAGTCTTAAGCCTGTAAATGAACTGACTTGTGGGTGCCAGATTAGGATCAAGGGTAACAAAGGGAATGGGAATTCTACTTAGTAACCACGAGACTACAAGTGCACACAGCTGGTATCAGCGGAGAGTTTAAACTGTTAATGCTATCCTATTTTTCTTTCATTATCAAAGTTCAAATGATAAATTCGTGCAGGTTATTAAAAATATAAACAGTTATCTACACCAGCCTAAAAATACAAATGACCTGGATTTTGAGGTTTAGCAGCTTAGTAATTAATATATTGTGCTATTTGGTCAATGTTCTGCAGTTAAATACATGAAACTTCTATCATAGCTTCTGTTATATAACAGTAACATTGGAATTTACTTAAAAGACTAAATCTCTAGTTCACCACCGTGTTGGCTTGCAGGTTAGACTACAGCCTCAGTATTCGCTAGCCATAGAAATGACACCTGTAGAGAAAAACAGTGATTTATCATGTAAGTAAAATATTAATACTAGTCCTCCCTTCTTTGCTAGCTTTGATTCATTTCTCAGAAGATCAGCTGTATAAACTTAATGAATTAATCAGTTAATAAAAGTTGTCCGAATTTGGACTCAGACCTTAGATGGTGGCTGTGAACCGGAGCCCCAGACTCATCACAAGGTAACTCATATCTTAGAGGCACATAACACCTTTTACTGCCTGTTCTCCAGCTCTACACACAAGTACAGACAGACACCTCTGAATGGCCCAGAAATAGTCAGAAAAAGGGTGGAACCAATAAAAGATATCTTCAATAAATCCTGAAGCTACAAAATAAAGATACAAACTACCTTATATAAATAGAGACACAAGAGTATATTTGAAAGCATCTGCCATGGTTTATATTCAAAGCCTTAATATATATGCTGCCACGTCTGCATGTTCTCAGATTCCTGTAACAAGGGAAAGCCATTTTTGGATTATTTTAACACGCTTTTAGACGTTAGCCCCTTGGTTCTCAACAACCTTTCTCTTGCTAAGCTTTTTACCATCAGGATTAAAAAATGTAGCCTTTTCAATTAGGTCTTTCCTGTGCCATTTGCTTCTTTTGTCTTGTTCTTTTTCATGCTTATTATAGCCTGACAAATGCAGCTGAACTTTGCTAATTCAGATTAACGACTGGGAGGCCTATTGCAAATTACCCTATTTTGTGGATGAGTGAAGTAACTGAACAAGTACAATGAAAAACCAAAGTACATTCTGTGAGGTATTGTTCTTGTTCACTTATTTTGACCACTGTTGTGCAATTTTATAATACTGCATAATGTAATATTGTCTGTTTTGTGGAAGTAATGGAGTTGTATGACTTCAATATCGTAATGAATCATAAAACCAAATATGCTGCTTTGTTTGCAAAACTAGAACTTTAAATGTGCTTCTTAACTTTAAATTATTCTGCTATTTAAGCCTTCGCTTGGAAATATGGGAGACAAAGACCTTTTGAGTCTGAATTTCACAGCACACGTGCTGGAGAAGTTCTGGTGTAGAGCAAATAAACATTACAGCTCCAATCCTCCTTCACCTCCACCATTTTGTAGGTGAGCTTAATCTTACTGAATCTCCCAACGGTACAACACACGCATCAGCTATTGGAATGTTTGTTTCCAGCTGGGATGGATGAGAGCTCTTGAACGATAGCCTCAACGCTGAACGTACTTTTAATGCGTAGGGCTGAACGGGGTACGCTATATACTGATGTATACACACACTTTAACATACCAGCCTGGCAAGCACAAGCTTCCAGTAGCACAGAGATGGAGATGGGGTGACAAAGGAGTCCAGCCGTGTTTACTCCTGATAGTTCCGTGCAGGTAACCCTGAGCAAGCCCACGGCAGAGGCACAGACAATACTTCAGAGGAGCATTTTCACTGATTGATTCATTAACTTCTGCAGGTTCCTTGGAAAAGCTGTCAGTTCTACATATGTAGAATAGTTTAGAGAAGCTGTTGGAATTTAGAGCTCTCAACAAACGAAACCCACCAGCCCCTAACTGGGAAAACAAATTAAACTTCAGTTTCACAAATATTTTCCTTTGTGAATGACAAACATTATTTGGTTTGAGACCACTGATCAATAGACTTTCTCATAAAACAACACCTGTGTTTTACGTGCTCATCTTATATTCTTGGCGATAGTCCAAATCAGGCAGACGCTGTCATCAAATCTCTGTGCCCACAACGGGAATACATTTTTTTAAACTCATAGAGTTAAATGTTCGGGTAAAACCCAACTGAAAATTTGGCTGTGTATAATTTGTATGAAATTACTTAAGTAAAATATACTGCTTGTGAAAGGATAGCCAAAGAAGAACTGAAATATTTGTGTCCTACTTTAGTGTGGTTTCTGGGGAACCGCTGTTTGAACTTCAGAGGAACAGAGTTTACTTGCTCACTTGGGAAGAGCTGAGTAGGAAGCCAACAGAGGACCTGCTGAGGCAATGCTTATAAAGGTAGGTTTGGACTTATCAAAGAGCCCTCTCTCACACAGGGAAAAATTAGCTTTTATCAGAAATCAGTTTTCTGGAGAGCATTTGCAGAAGTTCTGAAAATCTGTTAATAAAATTAGGATCGGGTGATCTTTTTCAGAGAGCAGCTCAACACCTTGCAGCTCAGTACGGCTGAAATTCCTCTAGAATATGTACTTTCTTTCAGCATTTCCTTTAATGAAACTTCCAAACCGACATCGCTGGAGGCAGAAGTAACACAGATAGTTAGGGCTTTGTATTTGGAGAGGAGAGAGCGACTGGGAAGCTGAGGTAGGAGCAAGCAGCACACACCATGCGGAGGGCTCTGCAGTCGGCCGCTCTCCCTCCATCACCTGGCTCTGCGCCTCGCACAGCACCACGATGCCGAGGCCACCCGTACTGCACCAGCAACCTTCTCGGCAGACTTAGGACCTTTATCCAGTGGAACCAATGGAAAATGAGTCTCGCTGGGTCTTTTTATTGACTGCATTTCCATTATCTTCACAGGTGCTCTCTTTCCTGGCTTTTTGTTTTATCTTATTACAGGCAGAACCTACATTTACTGGACAACAGTTTCCACATTGCTCTCTTTTCATTTCCCAGAAAATACCACTACTACGCTTCTTAAAGTTGAGATCTGTCGAATTCTTGATCACTCTTTACAAGAAGGTATTTGTTGTTTCAGTAAGTGCATCACGTAGCTGTCTTCATGCCATGGCAATTATACCCACCCATCTACATACGGTATATCCATTTTTCAAATATTCTGGGTGTTCCTCTACATAGCTACAATAGGCTTACAAAGACTTAGACATTTTCCAGTTGTTCATGTATTAATTGTTAAAATTTGCTTTAAGAACAGTTTAGGAAGTGAGTTATAGAATTACCGCTAATTTTATCTCCCTCTCATGTAGGTACACACCCTATGTGAAAAGACATTACAGAATTTTCCATTACAAATGAGAGGTAATGATGTGAACGATGGTATTCAAGTCACATCATCTCCAGTTTTTATCTCATGATGCAAACTGACCTCATAATTTTGTCATCTTCGGTATTTACAGCCCAATAATGCTTCTCTGGCAGTTCACAAGGGCTACTGAATTTATGAGGCACTTGCAAGTCAGGTATTTAATGAATACTTTGCTTGCATTTCTCAAAAATGATTTCTAGAGACATTTAAGTCTACTGTGTATACTGGGTTAAACTAGCATAAGAACTAAGTAATAATTTATACTATTTTGTTTTAAATTTTATTATATGGAAATACAAGTTTATTTGTTGATCGTATTAACTTGATATGATGAAACGCTTTATTTTTACAGATAATGGAGTTTATTCTGTTTTTCAGTATCTAAAATGTACCGAGTACTCAATTACTTTAGCACATGCATAAAAACAACTTAATAAAACCTGACTCAACAGATGTATGGGCAAAAAGAAGACAAGTAATGTAGCTTGCACTAAAATATAGGCAATTCTAATGTGATCAGAATTACAAAACTGATTCTGGAATAGAGTCCTTGACAAACTGTCAGTCACAAGGTACCTGATCTGTCACTCTGTGGACTGCAGTCAAGCGTCTGTGTCCACTTCATCCATTGCAACAACTCATAAGGACAGAGACAGATCCTCTGAGAACCAGCACCCAAGGCAGAGAGGTTTTCTAGAGCAACACGAGCACTTTGATTTACATGTGAAAGCAACAGGAATCCAGGATTATACTCTAACTCCAGTAATATATCGTGCGCACCAGGAAACATATGGTGGCATGTTGCAATAACTGATGCCTCTGGGTGAACTTGCACAGCAAGTTTCATGGTGTTCACTTGATAAAATCGAACAAGAAGATAATAAAAATGTGGACGGCAAGTGAGACAAGTGACTGAAAACATGTGCGTGACGAGGAATGCGGATTATCCTGCACAACTGGCCTTCAGTGCCTTACCATAAAACATCTCAGGCTGTTGACAGAGGATAAAAAGTTGTATTTGAAATGTCCTTGCCTCCCACCCCTCCCAACACTCATACACTGTCCAGTTCAAATTTGGACAAGCAAAATCCACATTCATGACACCAAGTGAAAGTAAAGTAAGACAGCTTTTTAAAATCCACTTCTTGTTCAGGCTGAACAAGTGATGGTGGGGTTCCACAGACACAAGGCGGTTCTGAAACTGAACCATTGAATTAGATTATTTCTCCACAGCCACCCTCTCCCCTTGTCTTCACCTTACCTTATATTAAAGTCACAGGGATTTTGTTGCTGATGCCAGACAAAACAGATCAAGCTAAAAAACTGACAGCCAAATATTTTGTAGACGGGACCCCTTTGAACTACTCAACAGCGTTGTAACACCCTTTCTTGACTGGGCTATTTACTGAAAAGAATCCTCTAAACAAGTAACATTTAAAATGTTTGTACCAAATGGATTCCCTGACACCTACAGTCACATACAGAATTTGAGTTCTAAGCCTTCAGAGCAGAAATGGAGAAAGAAATAGGTGAGAGTGTCTGTATGGCAGATAAGAAGGATTTTCTGTATCACACATCAAAGCAGGTGCAGGCGCAAGGCCTGTGTCAGTTACTTTAAATACACACCGGTACAGCCAAAACATGCAGAATTCAGTTGTACGTTCCAGGACAATGCAGACAATGGCTAAAATACGCAATAATAAAGCCCTCTGAGAGAAGGGTTGTAACCGAAAAGAGATTTAAGATTAAATCAATGAATGTCACATTTAATATTCAGAACACTCTAACCGAATCCTTACTGCCTGGGCTATAAATGGTATCTTACCGTGGGTTGGAATGAGAAAGTGGGCTCATTTCTTTCTGATAGTGATGCTCCTGACTGACAGGCTGTGGAAAACAAAAACACAATAGTGAGAAAATAACTTCACAAATATTTTTCAGAATGTTTAAAAGTTTGTAAGAGACCCTTTATGAGAACAGACATTTGCAACTTCTGATATTAAAATTTTACAGTCTTTTTTGCTTATCTGTGAAAATTAAAAGGAATTATTCAGATCACACAGAATCACAGAATGTCAGGGGTTGGAAGGGACCTCGAAACACCCAGCTGAGGTTCCACAGGAAGGTGTCCAGGCGGGTTTGAATGTCTGCAGAGAAGGAGACTCCACAACCTCCCTGGGCAGCCTGGGCCAGGCTCTGCCACCCTCACCAGGAAGAAGTTTCTTCTCAAATTTAAGTGGAACCTCCTGTGTTCCAGTTTGCACCCATTGCCCCTTGTCCTGTCACTGGTTGTCACCGAGAAGAGCCTGGCTCCATCCTCCTGACACTCACCCTTTATATATTTGTAAACATTACTGAGGTCACCCCTCAGTCTCCTCTTCGATCCTAGCTATGCAAAAGTACAAATTAACTTATGATTCTTGTCCAGGTGGAAATACAGATGAATTAAGGAGCCAATCACACAGTCATTATTCTACTGCCTGTGAGAGCGTTGGGAATGTCAGGAAACAGAGGGAACGGTGGCAAAGTCTTGTCTGATGGAAAGGTCTGGACTGTATGTCTGTAGGACGCTTGGTGCGGGGACTCTTGGTTGGATCTGCACTGAAACAACCATTCTTGAGACTCGACAGCGCTGAGCCAGAGCGAACAGGGCTGGCAGACACGGTTCCTCCCTCCTCAGGAGCATCATTAACGGCGATCTTCGCAGTCCCAGATGAAGTTTGCTGAAGCGCATGTTTCTCTACGGCACTGCCAATTTGAAACCTGCATTCAGATGTTCATGAGCAGCTGTAGTGGACAGTGTGAATATTCACGCAAAATATGATCATTTCCCACAGTCTTCAAATGTTACTTACCCATTGTAAGAATATGCCTCAAAAGTTTTAAACTACATTTGCTTTAAGGCATTAAAACCAGTTATTTTCAAGAAAGATCAATATTCATAAACTGATATAAGAATTAAAGGATTCCCAAATTCAGAAATACATTTTCTGTCCGTATATGTGGTGCTTCCAGAAGAGACTCCCCTGTCATTATCACACACCTCAAAAGCAATTCTAAGCAAATCACTGAAGCAAACGCAAAAGAAGTGAAAATACAAGCACACGATAACAATACTTGCATCATTTAGTATACGAAATGCTAAAAGAAATACTAAGCAGTGTGATAGCAATCGCTTTTTTACAAATAAATAAAAAAAGAGTATGTTCTCATGGTTTCAGGAAGTGGGATGTTGTAAAATATACGTTGAGGATGAATGACATCCTAATTACTGCCAAATATGAGTCATTGCCTGGTGGCGGATAGTGCAATTTCCAAATGATGGCTAGCGGAAGACTGGGGATGAGACAGAAAGTAAATTAGTCAGTCTGTGAACCAGAATATCTGTCTAAATAATTTTTAGGCTCATTTCATAGTAAAGAATAGTTTGTCTCAGTTTTGCAATTTGACTTGATGTGAACAGATCCCTCCAGGGGTTGTCAAACTGAGCTCTCAGTTGGAACAATTCTGGGTTTAAATATCACTCCTCTCGTCTGTCAGACTTCGGTTCTGCCAGACCACTTCTGTGTTAAGTGGTTTTCTTTTCTGAATCATCACAAAGGAGGCTGGAAGTCCTTCCACAAAGTAGCCATGAACCTGGAAATACTCCTTCAAATATTTCACAGATCAAGGCCTATGTGGCTGAATTTGGATTCAGGAAGTTGTTTGGGGAACAAGTTCTCTTTCTTCTCTGTGAGTACTCCTTACTCAAAAGTCTTGGTGGTGGGCAGATGCTGGAGTCTGGTAACGGAGCATTACACCACTACGGGCCTCCAAGACACATCAACAAGCAATCTCGGATAATATTCCTTTTCCTTTGCATTTCTCACTGAGAATCAGGGACCTTATGCAAGAAGATAAACTTTGAGTTCTCTTCTAGATGATCTTGCCCCAGAATGTTTGTGTTACATCTGAAGTGGTGCCTGAGGTGTGGAAACAGCTGTTCAAGAATAGGTCAATCCCCTGACACGGCAGGAAGGTCCTACTGGAGCTCTAGAACGCAGCAAGGCATTTCAGCAGAAATATTCTGTGAGCTTTGCAGCTTTTCCTGGGTAACGTAGATATGTGGGTAGAAACATCACATTATACTCTGCAATATATACAGTTGTGTCTTGTATATTGTTGCAAAGCTAACATGGAATTTCATAGACCTTAACATTCAGGTAAGAAACAGTCAAATGCAGTCTTAAAACATTTAATTCTACATAGGCGCATATTATTGATTTGGAGCAGCGCCCCACACACATTTTACAAGGGTTTACAATTCTCCTTCGAAGGAAATACATTTTAAAATAGAAGTTTTTCATATTTATAACTGATAGCTGTGCTGGTAATGTAAAATATTCAAAGCCATTTTATTCCTTTCTGGCTGTCATAGTTTACAGCAGCTGCTAAACAACTCACGTTTCAACGACTTCTCCTGACAGGATATACTCAGTTCTCAGTAAACTATCATAACTTACAAAATACAGCTTTAGTAGATCTGGTTTACAGTTGTTTAAGGACATCTGTTCATCTGTTCTCACTGCAACTTAGCAATACGATCGATCTATGTGCCTTTACATTGAGAAGGGTTTCTGAGATTCATTTGAGTCAATAACATGAGAATTCTCAATGAATCTGGAAATCAGAGTAAAAATGGCAAGCAATGGAAAAAATAAACTAACTAAAAATGTGTTTTATATATATAGAAAATATTCCTTTGATTCATATCTTCACTGTCTAACATGATTATAGCCTGCCCTGCCTCACAAAACATCATAGGTATTTCAAAATGAAAGACGCACACAAAGCTGCCTTTTGGTGGTGCTGTTGCCATACTTAGCACTAAGGGATAAAAAGATTGTATAAAATGAATCAAAACCGGGAATAAAAATACTCCTTACTTATCTTTGAAGAACATAAGAGAAAGCAATAGATACTACTGATTTAAATAATCAGAAAAATACTACCTGGAAACATATGTAAGCATGAAAGTTTAATCATGACAAGAATTTCAAGCAGTCTTGAATTTCTCCAAGTAGGATAAGAGGATTATTTCTATTTCTTTTCTAAAATCATTTGCCTACACAACTGGAAGATGGCTAACACACCTGCGCAAACGTTCTTGTGGTCTGTACATTAGATTTGGGAAGGACTGATCATTTGCAAATTCTCTTGACTCAACTCAAATGATGATGGTACCAAAGATCAGTGATGTAAAATGAATTTGCTTTTATTCTACACATATATTTTAAGATAATATATAGAAGGAATAAGTACATATATAAGGAACACTTACTGGTAAAAACTGGAAGCTGAAGAAACGATGACTTTACTCATTTTAGGTCTTATACCAAACCCATGCATGGCAGGAGATGAAAATCCAGAAGGATTAGAATTTAACACCAGCACAGCAAAAATGCCCCCAACTACTGTTTTAAAAGCTTCTGTGTTAAAACAACTTGGGGGATTAAATAATCACCCTCCCTAATAAATGCTGTTTATAACCTTCTTAGATACTGAAGGTCTCGAAAATAGAATTCCCACCTTCACATGCATAGTCTGAGGACAGAATACTATCTGAGAAAGACTAGGTTTGCTTTCTGAATTACCTCTTCTGGAAACGAGGTTCTTGCCACTAGACCTGAAAGCCTCAATGCCCACCTTGCAAAGCACAGAGGAGAAACCTGACAAGCTGCATGCGTAACACACATCGACACTTCAGACAACTGAAGGAAATTTAGAAAACGTCTCTCTCAAAGACAAATACGTTGCCTTTTACACTTGATTTATGCAGAGAAAGAAAGTCACAAAGGACTACTGTGAAAAACTATACCCATATTAAATTACAATTTAAATGACTAACCTGTTATATCTAAACACTTTTTCAAACTGATGCTATGAAGTCTGAAGCTACAGAAGCTGATCAAGGCAGAAAGATCAAAGAACTGACTCCACAATCACATTGTGCTTCACTGAATACCGCAGCAGTACGGTTTACTTTAAAAGTTCATTTTGTTTTAGTAATGTAATTTGAATTAACCAAACCTGACATGTATAAACATTTCAATTGCCTTATAATTAAACTACTAAAAAATTAATGAGGCTGCTATTCTCTTTATTTGAGTTCCATTTGTCCAGTCTTGCAGATTTACACCACGTTTGAGTCTATGTAGTGAGTACTGAGAAAAAGCATTGCAAACATGATGAAATCAATTCAATGTGTAATGTTGACATATCTCCAACAGTTAAAAAGTACTAATGTTTCTCTGATATCCTGCAAAGTATCATTTGGCAAACCAAGGCCCTATTTGCATGACAGACTACTTATGGACACATCTCATTTGAAACCTTCATTTACCAGTGTACTGCAAAATCCCAACGCTGTGTCGACCATTCAGTATGGAAGGTGGCTACTACAGGCCTCTGTGTTTGGACCCTATAGATCCCTGGAGGTAAATAGCATCTACCATTTTAGAGCATCTACCTTACAATAGTCTATACTGGGGCAACACAGCAGCGTTTAATCTTCTGACATTAGATCTGCCTCGGAGTTGTGTGCTTTACTTAAGCCACATTCATTATTATTGTTTCACCTATAATAAAATAAGAACTATGTTGCTGAAATACAGATGGAGTCACGAGGTTATCCAGTTTTACAGCAGCTCCTGCAAGTACCTTTATGCAGTTGCTGAAATATTCTTCTCTGATTTCATACATTCAATAGCCTTTGGTGGACTGTAACAAACACTCCTCTGCTTCTCATAACAGTACTTTGTCACATAGCGCAGCTGTGTGTGATTTTGTACCACTTTCTACCAGGACAAATCATGATACAAGGTGAAAAATACAGAAGGGTCACGTACTAAGTGCTCAGAACTCCTACGGCTTTTTGCTGCTGTTCTCCTGCTTCAGTCCTTGAAATAGCTTTCATTAGCTTTTCACTAATGAGACTTTATCACTGTAAGAAGCAATTATTTTCCACTACTCGCACTGTAATGACGTCGCTGACTGGTGTATCTGGGTTTCATTCATTTTTGAACTATTTTTAAGTACTGTATCACACACCTGCAGGTTGTCAGCTGCTATTGCGACAAGCTGTACGGCCTACTTGATTATTCAGGATTCTAGGATGGAATATACACAATAGATTTGCTCTTTGCCCACGGTGGTACTACAGGACCTGCTGGAAGTCCATGTGTTCTGGTTGTGTGTTTTACTCAATAAATTGTAAAAACCTTTTGGTAATGATACCTTGAATTTCAGAGCTACTCAAAGCAGTTTTAATATTCAAGACCCCCGAGTCTCAGAATTGATAGAAACTATATAGAGAAAATACTGCACGTTTAGACTCACCGGGGGGAAACAAGAGCTCCAGGTTTCTGTATCATCGCTGCTTGCACTTATGCTGACATTGCAGTTGTCGATCTGTGATGCGCTCAGCCCATGGGAGACCCCAGCATCCCTTAATTCTTCGTTTTGTTGTCTCTCCATGCTGGCCAGCATCTGTAGTTCAGATGGACTCAGTCTATTTGACCGGTAGTGTTTCCAGTCATACTCCTGTGAAACAGAATGGAAAAGTCAATAAAATAGACAGGATCACAGAGCAGAATGTATGAATGAAACAGACACTTCAGAGAATCTCTTTGAGAATCTTCAAGAAGCTGCAATACTAAAAGAGAAACATAATCTTCACTATAAAAATTAGTTAACAGATTTCTGTTCAGATATGCGATCAAGCATATTTACACCTAATGACAGGAAGGAAGAAGAACACAAACACTGTTGTGGACTGCAGTTTGCATCCAGGGTGTTTGATGAAGTTGCTGTTCCACTGCAATTAAAACCAGAAGAGGTTTTCAGAAACTCGAAAATCCAGCAGCTGCAATTGCTTAAGCAGTAAATGCAAATCTGGAGATAAACCCAACCACACAGTTATCACAGTAACAAACACCATCAACTTCACATTTAGTTATTTGTCAAGCACAGCATAAAATGTCTCTGGAAAGCTACATATGCCAGCACTAAATTATAAGTTGTTTTGGAAACTGTGTATATTTTAAGATTAACATGTTTTAATTTTTCTTTATCCTCATTTTTTTTCCTATGGAATCACCTCCAGCCCTCGGAAGCTACTTTTTGGCACAGATATACATAATCTGTCACTTGTACAAGGTACGGGAAGATGACAGAAGTTGTTGGCACAGCTGCCACCCCCTTCTTTACCTCTGCCTTTTGAGGTCCAACCTTCATTCCTGAATAATGTGATTATTACTACCAGTTTTAATCCTAAAATAATGCATAATTTTTCTCCAGACCTTTACTGAATGCAAGTTCTTAGCTCAGTTACTACCAGTTATTTGTTCATTTCTCACAAAGCTTGCGATGTTACCTATTCAGAATTGTTTGAATGTAGTTATACGTGTGGAAAACTTTCATTACCAGCTATCTACATGCTTGCACTATTACCCAGAGGACGGTACCTCTTAATTAAAAATATTGGTACTTAATAATAGAGAACTCTGTTAAAACATGAATAAAACATTGCAGGCAACCAGGTTCTTAAAGATGTTCTTAAAACAATGAACAGTGGTTCAGAATGGAAATAATTATACGCCCACAGCAAACAAAAAACCTCCAGTGCTGTCTCACTGTCATTAACAATACTATGGCAACACCTCCTTTCTTCAAACTTGTGGGGACCTAGAATACTTCCTGCAAAAGTGCCCCAACAGGTACCAAAAAAAAGCTTTATGTATGTATGTGGTCAGAAACAGGCCACATTCAAATAGCTTATTATAGTAATTTTAAAAGTTTTGGAAACATTCTTAATAAAAATTAATAAGAATACATATTTGACTTTATTCTGTAAGTGCCAGGTGAACATGTTTTCTAATATAAATGACTGTTAAAGAGGTAGTCAGTGGCACTCAGATTTGGTTCAAACCTTGGCCTAGTACAAAAAGAAGTAGCAAAGAAGTCCAAGGAAAGGCTTCTGCATGGGAAACTTTTATTACTTGATCAAATATGCCAGATACTTTCATCTCGTGTTTTGTAGCAGTAAAATCTGAAACTCCTGATTTTCTACACATTGCTAATAGGCTTTGACCTTGCAAAAAATACTTCCAAGCAACAACTTATAGTATGTGTGTGCAATACATTTACAACTACAAGTGCAGTATGGTAATAACCTTCCTGTCTAATTTAGCAATTTATTGAGAGGAGGAAAAATGATACCTCTTTCCCTTCATCTTTTAAAACAAAATATCACAAAGAAGTTGTAAAATATATCTAACGCTTTAAAAACTTACTTGCAATCCACCTAGGTAGTCTATAGTTACGTTCCATAGGACCAAGTTGATCGCTGCATTAAACACTGTTAGCAATGTAATCAACATATCACTTCATTTGTTATGGACACCTAGATTACAGTTCTGACTAGTAATAAATATAGTTGAACTTTAAGTGGAACAATTTTCCAAAACTGGAACGAATCAGGAAACCAGGGAGGAACACTGTTCATCACAAAAATGTGAGGAGCTACTGGAAACTAGAAAAAACTAATTCCTATAGATAAAGCCAGGAGGAAAAGGGGATGTAAAATGGAAACGAATTTTATTATACAATCACAGATACATGGATATTAACACAGCTAATATCAGTATCAAGCGGGGTTTTCCTATGAGTAAAAATTATTAAAACATTATCTTATTTCTTCCCCAAAACAAAAGAACACCTGCATCGCATTCTTCCACATTTTCTACATACCCAGTGGTGATTCTAACATCTTCTCCAGGTAATAAATACACAGAACATATGCTGCTATTAGTAGGGTTTTCTTTTTCTTTAAATTGTCTTTAAGATCACCAGCCACTGCTGTGTTTCATCACCATAAGGTCCCAGCACTGCTGCTGATTTGCACCCTTGTATTTCACTCCCCTTGCTGCCCCCTAATCTGCTCCTTTCCCAAAGGAAACCCGTCTCCATGCCCTTCATGGAAGAGGATGTTCTGGTTTTATCACTTTGTTCAATTACACATGTTTTTATCTATTAACTGCTGTGTTTTCTGTTTTATTTGGAGCAATATTTTGTGTGCCACAAAAAACTATAAAATTAACTCTCAGACTGAGTTCAGTAAACATTGTCAGGAAGAAACGTGAATATACCTGGATGAAAGTCAGTATGCCTTATTTCATGCAAATAGGTATGTCTAATACAGCTTCTCTATACAATCTACTAATTTAATCTCAAAGTAAAAATCACTTACGCAAGTCTGTGTTGATAGACATGAATTTTCTCTTGAGACTTTCTTGAGAGACTTTTTACTGACGGATCTTTTTAATTGACCAGAAACTCCTTCACATCTTTCAGTTTTTTCAGATCCATATGGAATTGCTTTAAAGAATTCAGATTTACTTCCAGTTGGAGAAAGAGAAAGGGTGGGCTTTAAGTTTCTCTGAGAGCTGGCAGAATCTGTTTTTCTCACAGTGGAACTCTGTGGTTCGGACAAGACAGTCTCTTCAATGTTATGTTTGCTGTGTCCCTTATTCTTCCAGTATTCGTTTCCCCATGATATTGTCTTCCATGGGATCTCTTTAAAAACTGCTGGATCAGATGGTCCTTGCCTGTTGTGGCTCACCTCCAGGTTCTCAGTACCCTGGATGAATTCACTGTTGTCATCCTAAGTTGCGGAAACAAAAGCAAGGACAGAAAAATTCTCAATTCCTTCACTGAAGGCTTCGCTGATGAAGTCATACAGCCCTGGATGAAGTCATACAGCCCTGGATGAAGTCATACAGCCCTTGCAAACAGCAAGAGTTCTTGGGTTTGCTGCCACGATAAGTTTAATTATACAAAGTCTCTGACAGAAATCTGAGCTGAAAGCAAAGACATTCATATAATTACAAAATAAGTCACTTGAACACCCAGATGAGGTTACCCAGGAACACCCAGATGAGGTTACCCAGGAAGGTGTCCAGGTGGGTTTTGAATGTCTCCAGAGCAGGAGGCACCCACCTCGTTCATGAGTGGGCCTACATTGCCTCTGGTGTTAGTTTAATCTGCCATGTATCGGAACAGCTCTTTCTGTTGTCCTTGATCCCTCTGGCCAGGTTTAATTCTAGGGAGGCCTCAGCCTTCCTAATTGCCTCCCTCTGACAACAGCCTGATATTCTCCCCAAGTGGCCAGCCCTCCGTCCATGATCTGTAAACTCTCCTCTTCCACTTGAGCTTACCCAGCAGCTCCCTGTTTAACCACGCAGGTCTCCTGGCTCCCTTCCTTGACTTCCTCGTGTGACCTTTTGGTGACTAATTAGTAACCACTAAAGGGAATTTATAAACATGTGCTGTTTTCAATTTGCAGGCATAAACATTTCCTCCCCAAAAGCCAAAAGTGACATAAACTGTATAATTCTAGTAAGAGCACTATTATTATTGCGCATGTCTTACCGATCTCAGTACATGCAACAGTCAACGTTTGCCTATTTGAAATTTATCCTGATGTGTAACCTGTCCCTTATAGCTAATACTGATTTTCCATAGATTTAATAAAAAGTACATAATCCTCCTTTGCAGCTGCACTAACTTCAAATGCAGACTAGGATGAAACTGATGTAGCTCCTTTAGCTGCAACTTTTTTATTCATGATCCAGTGACATAAAAAACCCCAGAGAAAACTTTTGGAATTTTTGGACTTTTAGCAGTCTGAGATACTTAAACTACAAAGATATGTTTTGTTGGTTTTTTTTAATTAAAGTGAAGTTTTATTTATGTTTTCCAGGAGAAAGCCAATTTATGCTCACATGCAACTACTGAAATTGTAGGTTGAGAGGCCCATCTTACTTGATATAAGTCAAGAGCGTGTACATATCCATGTGTGTTATACACAAACATAATGTGTTTGAATTTTAAAGAAAGCTGCAATACAATGACAATAAGACAATAATAGAGTGAAAACCTGGAACAATATACCTTACATCAGCATGTAAGATTAACATATATTTAAAAAAATTATTTCTTAGAACTACCATCAGCAATTTGGTTTCTCGGAAATACAGAATATAGATTATTTCTGTTAAGTTCAGTCCATCTTACTATTATGTAACTTGGTTTCATTTTCTCGGCTATGAGCAACAGATTAGAAAGCTAAGAAACAGATTTTTAGAATTAAAAATGAAACACATTAGCACTATCACAAAAGTAGGAGTTACTGTAATAACACAATGCAACGATTCAGTGAATGGACAATTTGGTGAATTTCTATATAGTATCAGCTGATACATTTGTTAAAAAAACATTTATTTTTTTCATTTATTTTATTGCTGAAAGATTTCGACACTGCAGAAGAATTAAAGTCGGTGATGTTGAAACAGCTCCGACAGGATACAAACCAGAAATACCAAGCAAGTGACAGTAAAAAGCTGAAATTTCTTCATTCGCTTTCGACAATATTGTTGAGCAAAACAGTCCCTGCCTACAGTTTGAAAAGGCAGAACGAAGCCTTATTTACTGCACTCTTGCTCAGCCGTAAAGGGCTTGTATCTCACTCAAATCTATGACGCAGGCTTTCCTAAAACCTTTTCTGTTGTAACAATACACCTCTCTGTTAGCAGAGGGGCTGACAGAGTTTGGTTTCTTTTGTCCACCTGTTACAGAGGGTACACCTGCATTTTCACTCCTGTCTCCAGACAGACAACACAACCTGACAAAGACAAATCGACCTGTAGGTATATGGGGAAAAGATGATTTATCCCCTCTGTCTAGTGTGAAGACAGAATTTCACCCTAGAAGTTTCAAGATGAAGGAGACTTTATCAAGAATTACACATACAGAGTGGCCTACCTCTTCACTGCTGTCAGTTCCTTCAAAGTTATCTTCAATTTGGGTTTGCCCATGTACTCCGTTACTGTCTTGCTTCAAATCCAAAGGGAAAAGGCAAGATTCTGGCGATACGCTGGGAGACTTCCCACGAGGAGCTGATTGAGGGCTTGATGAAAACACAAAAATCTCTTTACTATTCGCTTGGTGATCACCGCTTTCCGTGCCGTGACGCTCAGAGGCGTTCTGTGGTGAGGTTAAATTACAGCAGGCTGAATCTTCAGTAGCTACCAACTGCTCACTCCTGTCCAACCGAACTCCTTCCGCCAAACTTTCTGGGAACACCCACTCATCTGAAATGTACAATATTTATTTTAATGCCAAGTATGTAAATTATATGTTAACCTGATCACTCATTTTCTCCAGAAGTTGTACAGTAAAATAAGGGTTTTTTCACACAGAGACATTCTGCTTATTGGATTTATACAATTGGAAGAGTGATGAGGATGCAACAAAACAGAGCAGGCTGTTTTCTAAGTGAGGCAAGGTTAATCAAAACATTTCCAGATCTCAGCTCAAAACATCCACAGGCTGTGATATGTGATATGCAAACCCGCAATTTGTAAATCTGAAACTATTTAGCTGCTAAGACTTGAAACTCTTGAACTGAATTTCATTCTAGGAAAACATTAATTTATTAAATTTGGCTATTGATCTTTCTCTATAGGCATTTTTGTGGCTGACATTTTAAAAAAATAATCACACATAGTTGGGGGAAAGTTCATACTATTACAATCTACTGCTTCTTTATTGCTGAAATTCTTCACTTTCTTTTATGCCCAGAACTTATGGTTTAAATCTCAATTTCAAACTACAGCTCTGATGAAAAATAGAGTGACATGAAAAATGTACAAAGATCTCTGTTTCACCAGGTTTCCGTGAATACAGGCAGTGCTAATCTGCCAATTTTAAAACAAACAATAAACTACAGAAATGGATTTAAAGATTGAGTGCACCAGATAAACATGAAAAAGCCATTTTTATACTCTTATTGTTAACTTATATTTTACTGTTTCGAATGACGGTATAGAAAAAAATGTCAATTTGATTGATTAAACCCAATCCCAAATAGCATCTGAGAAAAGGAAAATTGCTCAAGTATGCAATACTCCCTTATCTTCATTAAAGGTAGTGTGGTGTGGATTATTCACTAGATCTTGAAACTTTCTGGCTCCATAAAACAAAGTTACCTTCAACTGTATTAAAAAAGCCTCAATAAAAAATACTAAAAATGTAATAATAAAGTAGCACTGCAGTAATAAAACGCTTGCTGTCAGAGAAGACAGTAAATTTACTGTGGTATTCTAGTCTTCTTAGTTTTGTTAGAGATAATTATCACTTCAGGCAGACTCAGCAGCTTTGGGGGTGGGGAGAAGGGGGAAATGTGAGCCATCATAAATGAAGGCAAAAGAAGGAAGAATGAGAATGCCAGAAGAAACAGGCTTGCTGTGATTTCTCCTGTTTACTGAAGAGGGCTAATAAAGCTACCGAGCTCCAGCTAACATCCTAAGCAGTAGTTTGTCCTAGGAACCAGTGAAAAGTAGGGATTTACCACATCTTTTACATTCACGGTTTGCACCTACTGTTTTTCAGTGTCTACATGAAGACTCTCAAGTTTTCAAGTAAACTCTTTTTATGTTAGATAACCACACTGGTTTAAAACAATCCAGTAGATCATTGTCTACTCTCTATAAAAAGTCTATTTCATGTCTCTACTTATCAAAAGCACTTCATAAATAAAAAGAACTACTGTGAAGATTTAGCATCGGCATAGTATTCAGTCTGAATATTCTGCTTTTTTAGTCTAACCTTCTCTATAAAGAACATCTTTCGTTTCCAGAGATGTTGAAGAAATATACCTGGGTTAGTAATAAGTTAAATGCAAATATCAGTTTGTATACCACAGTACTCATTCTTAATGAAATATACAGGGTGGGGAATGACAGAAAAGTTTAAGGCTTTAAGATGACATTTTATGCTACCTACAGAGTTCAGCAACTTCTGTAACCTGCAGTTAGTGGTGTATTTTGTTAATAGGCTACAAGTGAAAGATACGGAGTGTTTTGGACCAAACCAAATCCCATTATCTCTCCGCCACAAACGATACTGGAATTTCTTTTTAACTCAGCATTTCCATGTCAATTGAAATGAACAATTCCGAGTATCTTAGCAAAATATGCAAATTGCTATGTAATCACAACACTGCAGCAAACAAGATAAATGCAAGAATGATCACCTAAACATGTAATTAACTCTTCTACATAGTCAGACTTAAGCTAAAGCTTCTAATTGCAGCCTAACATTTTAATGAAGGTTTCAGCACTGCATAAATAAGATCGGCAAACTATAAACGATGCTCACGGATTTTATTTTTTAGCTTCCTTAAAAACAATTTACCTTGGTAAAGGTACTGAACATCTGCTACAGGAGACATGCGATTTGAGGTCTATAATAAATCTAAAAGATACTATGAATAGCAGTGTCTAACCTCTAAGGTAATAAGAGCACTCAATCATAAAAACTCCCTTCCCCCACTAAAATTTAAATTAATATTTACTCAAGCTAATGGCAGAACAAGCGCAGCACCATCCCAAGCTCACCATAGGATACAGTTGCACAAGGCTCAAGAACATTAAATGTCTGGTGATAAGAGTACTGTATGACAAAGCAAACCTGATATTACACAGAACCCCAGAATGTCAGGGGTTGAAGGGTCCTGGAAAGCTCATCCAGTGCAATCCCCCCATGGAGCAGGAACACCCAGCTGAGGTTCCACAGGAAGGTGTCCAGGCGGGTTTGAATGTCTGCAGAGAAGGAGACTCCACAACCTCCCTGGGCAGCCTGGGCCAGGCTCTGCCACCCTCACCAGGAAGAAGTTTCTTCTCAAATTTAAGTGCAACCTCCTGTGTTCCAGTTTGCACCCATTACCCCTTGTCCTATCACTGGTTGTCACCGAGAAGAGCCTGGTTCCATCCTCCTGACACTCCCCCTTTCTATATCTGTAAACGTTAATGAGGTCTCCTCTCAGTTTCCTCTTCTCCAAGCTAAAGAGCCCCAGCTCCCTCAGCCTTTCCTCACACGGGAGATGCTCCACTCCCTTCAGCATCTTGGTGGCTGCGCTGGACTCTCTCCAGCAGTTCCCCGTCCTTCTGGAACTGAGGGGCCACAACTGGACACAATATTCCAGGTGTGGTCTCCCCAGGGCAGAGCAGAGGGGCAGGAGAACCTCTCTGACCTACTGACCACCCCCTTCTAACCCACCCCAGGTACCATTGGCCTTCCTGGCCACAAGGGCCCAGTGCTGGCTCATGGTCACCCTGCTGTCCCCAGGACCTCCAGGTCCCTTTCCCCTACACTGCTCTCTAATAGGTCATTCCCCAACTTATACTGGAACCTGGGGTTGTTCCTGCCCACATTCCAGACTCTACACTTGCCCTTGTTCTATTTCATTACATTTCTCCCCACCTAACTCTCCAGCCTGTCCAGGTCTCTGATGGCAGCACAGCTTCCAGTGTCAGCCACTCCTCCCAGCTTGGTGTCACCAGCAAACTTGCTGACAGTCACTCTGTTCCCTCATCCAAATCATTGATGAATATATTGAACAATACTGGCCCCAGCACTGACCCTGGGCACTGCACTGGATCCAGGCCTCAACTGGACTCTGCCCCATTGACCACGACTCTCTGGCTTCTTCCCTTCAGCCAGTTCGCAGTCCAGCTCACTACCCGCTCATCCAGACCACACTCCCTCAGTTCAGCTGTGAGGATGCTGTGGCAGACTGTGTCAAATATGGATACCATAATTAATATCCTAAACTCTTATCTGGAACAAGTAAAAAATTTCTCATACATTTGATGTTTGGAGTCTTTAGCATTAAATTGAATAGGGATTTAAAGAACAAATTATTTTTAGTTCTTTCCCTTTAAACATGAAAGTATGGAATTTTTCTTTTTTTTAGCTATTCACTGCTCTGGTACTCTGCCTAATCCTGTAAATCTTTATCAATGCTCAAAAGCAGTTCTGTTGGAGGGTGTTTGATTTCCATAATCCCCCACAACACAGACATTTGTATTTTATGTGAACTGTTTGAATCCTTCAAAATGTACAACAGGTGCCCCATGCCACGCATAACTGAGATGTAAAATAATATAAAATTAGCACCATACCACTGGTTATCTCCCATGTGTTTCTGGCTGCACTTTTTGGAGATAATCTTCTATGACTGCTCTTGTTTGCTGATGGTCCTTGTGGTGAGGTGAGCTGAAAATCTGGTTGTCCGCTCTCAGAGGTTTTCCGAGTCTGAATTTCAGGGCCTGAAACAGAACCCAGAAGCTTATGAAATGCCCGCAAACACTCATATTGTGTGCTTTTCTTACTTGAGGCACAGAAAACAACAGCATATGGAGCATTGTCCTGGGAAATAAACATCTTCCCAACAGCAGGGCAATCTTGCAGGGCAGCAGGAATATTGCAGTCATAAGAGAATAAAAATTCAACACAAGGTATGGAAGAAGTGCAAACCATGTAAGTTACAAAAAGTAAGCTTGCAAAAGTCTGCAAAATCATCAAGAACCACTGGAATAGCCCAGTTATATCCACGGCATGAGGGAAGGAGGAATATGTGTTTAACCTGTAGCTACTACCAGCAGGTGCTGATCCCTGGCTCAAACACAATACAAATACCTGAAGCAAGAATAAGCATTTATTCCATCACATACAGGAGAACAAGCCATGATTTAATATAAATGTCTTCAGTGATAAACAAGGTAGATAAGGGATTAGAAAAGCAGAAAATGAATCTTACATTCTGAAGTCAGAACCATCCAAAAATTCGGGCAGTTTGTGAACTCTACATATTCTTTGCTTTACGCTCTTACCATTTTGACTTACACCTCCAGCTGTCTGGTGAGTATTCCTTTTGCCTCCTTGATCTAAAGAACCATTGCATGGTGAGAATGACAGCTCCCATCTCTCAATGTCTTCTACGGATTCAGTTCCCTTTCCTGAATTCTGAAGTTGGCATGATCTATTGCTTTTGCTACTCCAGGTCTTTGTTACCTTGAAAGACATTATTTTCTTAATGAAAGACAAAAATGTAACAGTTTTCAAAATACTCCAAGGCAAACACACATTTTGAATTAAGCTTATTTTTCAAATAAATGTTTCCAAATCTCTTTCTTTTTTTAAATATATCTTTTCAGGAAACTTTCTGGTAGGTACAGTTCTGTGTGCTATGTTCAGTGTTCACAGTCCAGTATCAGGCAGGGAATTTTTTCACTGAGTGAAAGTAAAACCAGGCAAAGAAAAACAAAATAAAATTCACTATCTGGATAAAACAACAGAGAAATGTGCAGCTATTCTTGGATCTCAGGAGTTCTTTCGTCTTTGGAGAAAGGAATCTCATTTTCCATCTTAGCTTTCCGTAAATTCCTACAGAAGAGTCCATTTCCCTCAGCTGGATCCTCCATTCATGGTGTTAAACTGGGAACTGTAGTCCCAACCAGATCCCTAAAACCTGCACGTGGTTTGTGGGCAGAGTGGGAGCAGCTGCTTTCCCTGGGATTGTAACCGACAGCAGCACACGAGCCACCGTACAGCTGCCGATCATGCACAGAGCGCGCAGCGGAACGCCGATTCTGTTCTGCATCACACATCTCATCGTAAGGAAAAATCTTTACAGACATACACAAAATTTCCCTAAGTCTAGAACAAAAAAAAAAATCAGAAAAATAAGAATAAGAAACCACAGTCTAATTTCAGTAGGAAGAGATCTCCACAGGCCTAATGCTAAAATTACATCAGTCTGTTCCAGTCAAGTTTTATCTCTGCTTGTCAATCCCGTTCTTGTAGAAGCGGTAGCAGCTTTGTTGTGATCTCAGCCTTCTTACCTCTCCAGACACCTTTGTATTGACTCTTCTGTTTGAAGATGGAGGTGGCCCAAGGATCTTTGATCCAAATGCGATATGTGATACATCCCGAGTTTTACTGCTGCGTATATTGCCTTGTTCTCTATTAACCAAGCTACCTAAGTTAAGAAAAATAAGAGGTTTAAGGAAATGTTACAGTACTTACAAAGAATAAGTATTAATACTTACATCAAATCAACTGAAATAAACCACTACTGAACATAGATAAAAATTACGTTCCTTCACAGCACAATCGCTAGAAATATGAAGAAATAGCAAAAGCACATTTTATAAAAGTGCGTCAACACAGAAGCAACAAACTTCTGGCCTATTACACAGATATATTTCTAATGCCCTTGCCTTAGAAGTTTATTTAAAAAGGAGCTATTTATAAACAACAACAAAAAAAAAGCTTTGCATGATATCTTTAGAACGTCAATGAAAACCAAACTTGCGAGAGGAAAAACAAGTCTAATTAATAAATAACAGAATAAATAAATAATAACACAAGAAAACTGAAGCAAGACTCTCAAGGTATCACTCACAGCTCAGTGGAGAACTATTTATAATGCATTAGACACCAAATATCATAATTTACTATACTAATAAGCACAGAAGCAGCCACTTTCTGCCATTACCTTCTTCCCTTTTTCCTGGTGTGACATTTGGTTGCTGCTAACAGCTGCCATTTCACAACATTAGATGACCTGTCTTGGTTTAACATCCATTTCTTTAATTTGCTGACTATCTTGGGATGTTGTTAGCTCCAATTAGAAAAGCTGATTTGCATGAAAATCTCTGTTTACGAACACATTAATTGACTGCAATTAATTACCTACATCTACACATAACAGTGTGTTGATGGCATAATGAAATAATACATGTAATTAAATGAGACTAAAAATAATTTGAGCTTTTGGTTATCTGCTAAACTTTGTTTGGCAGATAAAAAGAACATTTTCCAATTAAAATGTACATAAACACACCAAAGCTTCCATTTTCAAGAAGGCAAACTTCTGAAATTTGGAAAACACGTCTGGAAGAACACGTTATTTTCATAAGATGGGATTGAAAATAAAGGTTAAAGCTTGAACTGAAGGCATTTTATTTTCATGCAGGTCAGGGATCTTATAATTAATTATTTTACTCTAGATAGCTAATGGTTACAAATCTCAGTAGTCCAGACAATAAAATCTGAGTCTTATTTTAAATGAACATTCATTTTTCTGTTTAGATATATCATTCATACTATTGCATTCATCTAAGTTTTACAGTCCCTCGTATTCTGACAACCCAGGCAAGAAGTATTGATTGTTCGATACAGCCCCTGAGAAACTGAATTCCAGAATTTTCTCTGCTATTTCAAAAACCAACTTACAGTCAAACTTCCCAACAGAACTTTGGCTTGATCGCTTGTAGGGCAATAATATTTGCCCTTTAATATCACAAAATTGGTACTAGTGTGCAAAATAAAGCTGAACGTAATTTAAGTAAATATATGATGGGTCTTACCCGAAGCAAAAATTTAAACCCTCTCCTATAAATGTCCGCTGGTGTAGGACACAGGCTGCCGTTACTCAAGAGGTTATTAATATACGAGAGCAGAAGTTAACAACTTGAACACACGTCAGCACGGTAGCTTAGTGATGACCATCAAATCTTTGAGTTTTGGTTTTTTGGTTGTTTTTTGCTTGTTTGGGGTTTTTTTTCCATATATCAGTAAAAGCAGAAGAAAATCCTTTAAAAAGTATTTTCTTAAACGTTTCATATTATCAAGGCTGTTCCCAAAGAAATACTTCATACAAAGTTGATTTTTCTTTAGAGCGCTACACATTAAATATGATTTTTGGCTATAATCTTGTCCTCTATAATATTAAACTTCACCAGTAGTTACCATTCCCTGTAACTTATCTTATTCATTTGGTCAATCCTTTGCAGAAGTATTTCCAGAGCATTTTGACAGAAATGGTGGAAATGACCATTCCCTGAATTCAAACACTGAGGATGAGAATCCTCAAGCCTGAGAAAGCACTAAAGACAGCGGAATAAAAATGTAGCTTCCTTATCGACAGCACCACTTCTAACATCGCCTATGCTGGAGAAGATGTCTTGGAAAGGGATCCTTTAACTGATTTGCTTCTCCAGACCCACTTCAAAGCTACTTCAGACCTACTTCCTTCTCAAAAGATGCTCTAACTGCCCTGGTTTAGTATGATGAATCAATGACTCATAAAAGCTGGTACAGAATAAGGGGAAATGAAAAACTTCAGTAAGACACTGCAATTATTATATGGGTCAAATTAAAGGCTTAATCTTGTGTCTTGTACAGAAGCCAATAACAAAGGAGTAAAGACGATGCCTATAGTGAGATTTCACCTGTGTGTTTTTGCAAGCTCTAGAAGTAAGAAGTTTATGTACTTCTCAAGTTTAAGCTGAAAGTAACAATCAATTCAACATTTTATAATAAAAGAAGTTAAATTATCAGTTCTCCATGAAGGACATGAATCAGAGCATACAAAATATTCTCCTTCGAAAATCCATTATAACCCTCTTTTTTTAAGAAGTGCCTGCACATATTGCAGGATATTTACTATTGCAAATGGATCTACAGAAACGGGATTTACAAAACCAGTAATAACCTGGGAGCGTAACAACCGAACGGCCACACTTCAATTTACATTCAGAAGACATGCCTCAAATATGATTATAAATCCAATGTTTGAATTAGAATTTTTCAGGCTGCACACAGATCTCAAACTATAAACCAGAAGTGTCTATATGCTCGTGATATTGCAGCTATGCAAGAGTTTTCATGTTTAAGACACTGGAACTCTTAATGCATACTTTTACCAAAAAATCCATTATTTGTACACATACTGTAGGATCATAATCACAATATTTTAATACAACACACCCGTTTCTTGCGCCGTCACTGGATGTCTCCTGCATTTTATTTCTGGCTTGTGAATTTTAGTGAGGTTCAGCACTTGCGTAACTTGCGGCACGTCCGTATTTAGCCGGCAGGTTCGAGGAATAGCATCTGTGGGCTCACGTGGCATAAACGGAACACACAGATCTAGAATCAAAACACATGGGCTTTACTTCACTCAGATGACACGATGGCATTAAATTCAACTGACATTATTTGTTAGATTACTTATACTATAGTTCATAGGGTGGGTCTGAACTTAATAGATTATGGTCATTTGAAAGATTTGCTGCAATTATCCACGTTTAAGGCAATAAGCATGTAAATTTTGAAGTGATACTATGTATTTTTTTAGGCAAAGAAAATGCAATACATTTAAATTAATAAATATCCACAAATGGCTGGAATAGTCATAATAGATCAGCTTCTTTCATCTGGCAAATGAACAAGCAGAACAGAATCACAAAATACATTTTCTTAATTTTTATTACAACTCAGCTTTAATTCTGATATTGATACCCTGATTTTCAGACAAAATGAACATCTGAAAATGGTATTGATATCAGTGGGAGTGAAGTAGCAAATAGAGAGTCCCATACGTGCAAATAAAAATTTCACAAGCTTTAATTCCAAAGGTTGGACACCATTACGCTTTTAGGACAGACTAAAAAGCCATGAACTGATCTATTCTTGGGACATCAGGCACTAGTAGAACGTGATCTGATTGTCTCTGCCTTCCCTTTGATAACCAACATAGACTAAGTTTATGATAGTTCTTCTCCACAAAGAAAGATATTCAGAGTCAGAACAATTCCTGATGTGATGCAAATTCATTCCAAATTTTATAAGACCTGAATATATTAAGTTAATGAACGTTAGCTTCTTTTCCAAGGATAAGAACACATAACCCCCAAACCAAACACAAATAACTAATCAAGTTTCGAGATGCTAATAGAAAAAAATCAAGTGTCCCACATTACATTTTATTTTTTCACCAAGCCAGAACATTATTTACCACTGTAAGGCAATACTTAGTGATAAAAACTCCAACGTAACCTCAGGATTACTATGGAAACCTGAAACTAGGTATATATAAAGCTTGTATGCCCCAATGTCATGGCGCAGATAAATTCTTCCCTATCTATCTCAATGATCTCATACAGAAATAATTTCTTACTATAGGTGGTTTCTCCTTTCTACATGCTATCACTTTAACAATGCAAAACATATTAAGAACACACACATTGCACCTTGAAATCATTGTTTCTACCACCAAGGAGGCTTAAGCAGAGAACTTGACCCTCATTACAAGTTGCAATGTCATTGCAGCCAGTGGGACTCAACTAACTGGTCCGATCATCTGAGAGGAAACAAGCTTTATCAAATCAGGATTGTTAACTCAAAGTTAATTAATAATAACAAAAAAACTACTATTGTTTTTCTGTCATTGAGTATGACAAATAGAGTTATTTTAATACAGCCAAACTTTGAGACTTGCCTAGATAAAGAAATGCGTAAGTATACAGAAAATACTAATGCCCACCAGCTGTGTAATAATCACGGAATTAACAATCCAGTCATTAAAAGTGCGATATTCTACCATGTATACAGTTCATTAAAGCTGTCTATTCATTATGCTAACTACATTTTGGAATTTTGGAACCAATTTAAAACATTTATGCACATTTCAGAAACCGTTTAGAACAGAAGAGAGAAAATGAACCAACAGAAAAAAAGCCTGTGAGGCCACTACCTCCACTTTCTGCTAAGACCTCACCAGATTCTCTCTGTAGCCATTTTTTTAATTAATATTCTTCCCAACCTTACCAACACACTCTCCCTTATTGGTTTAGGTTTTCCAAATAGAAGATATGTTTTGTTAAGTTTCCAATACTGCCACCTGTCCCTCCTTCAGAAACCAGGATTCTTTTTTCAGGTGTGTTCCTTCAAAAGCCACTAAACAAAAACTGGAATGAAATCGAAGCAGAACTGTACCTAGGTTGCCTCTAAAATAAGAACGCACTAGCTATGCTTTTATAAATTCCTCCTCTATTACTGCAAATATCAGCAAGGAATGAAGTTCTCCCCCTTGGAAAATAATGACTCAGGATTATGACGCTAGTTTGGAGACTGGGAAACTTCTGACCAATATCCTGCTCTACTACAAATATAATCTCTTTTTTCACCTCATCACCAATAGTACTTTTTCAATGAACAAGGACACATTAGGATAAATGGACTAAAGATCACAGAAAGATGTTTACGATGGTTTCACAGCTCTGTTTCATTTAATAATGTTTTGTTATAGTTTTGCCTTGAATTATTTAAAGAAGAAAGCTTTCATCAGCTGCTGATGTCCAAAAGTAAGAAAACAAGCAGTAAATGCTGCTGAGTTGGGGTATTTATCTTTCCTTTCAGATACTCTCTTATTGGCCAAAACCTGATTTCTATCAGCATATTATAACCTCATTAACCCAAGCTCTCTACTTGATAAATCTTGCTAGAATATTTTCAATAAAATACCTCTAAGGATATAAATGTTTAGAACAGAGGAGTACACATATATTTAATTAGTCACCTGAAGTTCAACGCTATCAGATTTAATATGCTATAATACCACTTCATTTTTCATGAACTCATGTAATCTTTCAAATTGCCAATCTGATGACTAAGAAGCTTTTGATTTTATAATACAAACAGTTTTGATTAAGACTACATAGTAATTACAACACACCATCTTCCTCAGCTGTGTCTTGTGGCTTGGATTTTAAAGTGAAGATCTTTCTCAATTTACAGTTAGCTGAAATAATAATTCCATCCAAAGACTGGAAGACAGCTCCTCCAAATATTTCACTGGTGAATGCTACCAAGTCAACACACACATTGCACCACTAGAAAAGAGAAACAATACTCTTTAATAAAACCCAAACACTAATCATTGCAGAAGAGTATTTGTGTATAGTTGCCTAGAAATGAAGACTGTGTAATATTAGATTCTCATAGACTGCGATCCTCAACACATCACTTTTTGATAATAAAACAATATCGCTGTATTCACACTTACAACAATCACTTACACAAACAAATTAGTACGTATGACTTAGTGACTGCGAGCCCAAATGAGCTCTAGCATACCCACAGTATGTTTTGCAGCTATTTCGAGGTAACTTGCAAGAAAATACATTTATTGAAGGTTTTCTGGGAGGTGGGGTGGGGGTGAAAAGTTATTCAATGTATGTTGTGGCTGGAGGTGGGAGAGGGGAACAGGGAGAAGCTGAAGCTACTGTTTTATTTTAATCAGTTTGACATATACATTGTTTGACATATATCAGCATCCGGAAGAACTTAAAACCTGTGCAAACAGCCATCAGCTACAGTCTACCTGCAGCTCCTGTGAATGTGACTGAAGGTCAGTACAGGAGAAGATACACATGAACCGGAACACTATAAAGTATCAGGGACACAGAGAACTATATAAAGGCCGAACAGACAGAAATGACAGATAAACACATCACAAACAACATTAATCTAGGAAAATGGGAACGAACTCCTAATGTTACAAGACAGGCAGAAGAGTAAGTAGGATTAAGCGGTTCTGATACCATCCAGTAAAGGGACATTCACATGGACCTGGCGGTGGCCTGAGCTGAATTCTAAAGCAAGCAGTAATTTCAACAGGTCTATAAACCTACATAAAACATTCCTGATAAAAAAATCGTGCTCAACTACAGTTCAAGGAATATTCCCAAAGTACCTACTATATTGCGTTTGATCATAAACAGAGGAATTTTTGCATGCAGAGGGGTTACAGACAACTCCTTGTGGACTGTTGATAAATACAATCTTCTTTTAATATTTCCTAAATCAGTTACCCTATAAAAGAAAAAGTGAGAGAGAATGGAACAGATCTTTGTCAATTCAATAACCAAGTATTTCTGGGTGAACACAAGAGTATTCATACACAGAACCTTTATGTCAGTGACAGCAAATATAGAATCTGAATGACTACTTTTACAAGATGAGTAATAAGATCTCTTGCTCAAATTCAAACTTGGTGGCTATATTCCTGCGTATATAAAATCACTATACATGCTAATTTTATTTCAAAAGTCTACACTCTTTACTAGATTTCCATAGCCCTTCAGACTGGGAAAGAATTTGATTTGTACAAATTGAGAACCCGGTAGGCCAACAGTCACACTTGTTTCTGCCTCTTAAGCTTGTGTTATCTTGGGACATGCTGTCACCTGCTGACTAGAAAAACATTATTTGATTCTTTTCCTAAAAGGCCTCTGTCATTTCATATGGACTGTTCCTCAGCTTCAAAGTAGCCACAAGACATTGTCTGTCCGTTTAACTTCCAGAGCACATTATCTTCAAATGTGAATTATAACACAGAAGTTTTATCCTACTCCCTCCTGAAAATTATTAGGTACCTTAGCAACAGAAAGGCCATTAGTAAACATACAGCTTAGTTACATTCTGAAATGCAATACAAACTACGTTCATTTAGATAAAAATCCACACATTTCTATCAGAATCTCTCATAAGTCTAAAATAAGCTGCTCCTTGGGATGCTATGTATGCCGTAAAAAGCAGCAAACCATAGATATATAGTTATGATCACATCTAACGAAATTTAAAACAAAAATATTTATATTCTACAGGTGAAAGCAGGTGAAACATTTGAAGAACAGGCAAAATTAGACAACAGATGGTCTTAAAATTCTGTAAAATAATTTATTTCCTTGGAGAAGATAATTATTTGAGAGCTGCTGTAACTTTCAGACTTTCCAGCTACTTTGCTTCTTGGAAAATAAAAATAAAACAAGAGTTTTATGAAACTTTTTCTGAAAGAATTCTGACAAATGGAGTTAGAACGTTACAACCCAGTTGTGAGGTGACTCAAGAGTTCTTGTGGTGAAACTTAACCATTGTTTTTGTTATCAGGAACACAACCTATGTTAAACGTACAACGGCAAGAAACACCTGCAGCACATATTTGATTTTCAAAGATGCATTAAAAACCACCACCAACAAAATCTATGTAGGAGTTAATGTATTTTTATGATGTGTGTGCTCGAGTATTTATATCGAAGGGTCAGACATGTGATAGAAAAGTAATGAGACTATGTTGAGAAAAATGAGGTAGTCAACAGGAAAAATCAACCTCATTTATAATAATATTCCTATGATCAGCAGGTGCACAACTCTCCCAGCTATGGTCATTAACAGCATTCATTTCACACTTAACATCTACATTTACAAAGCATTTGAAAGTAAAATTACCTTCCAATTCAATTTTCAATTTTATTTTATACCTTCAACTTTGATTGACTATTCTCCTCACAATGGTAACTATAGTGAGATTGCAAGTAAATGGCAGCAGCTACCCAGGAGTACAGATAAACTCATCTTCTCAGATTACCTATTCACTTTGCTTCTGTATGTGTAAGAATTTATAACCATTTGTTAATGTTCAATTCAAGGCTTAAAATGAACTTAGAAAAAATGATGCTGGACTATTGAAGGGATGCTTCATTTATCAGGCTCCCTTGTTCTTAAAATGGAAGTGTTTTTCTCCTCATAAATGACTTAAACTGGAAGTTTACCAAATACGAAAGCAGGTATTTCATTGATATTGCTAAGCAAAGAGAAAGTCCCATACAATTTATTATTAATGGAAATCTCTCTGTATCCTGATCAAAATCCAGATAGAATTATCTGCTAAAGCTTTACTACTATTACGTTGGTATATTATTGTACTTAGCAATTGCAGAGACATCAAAACTTCTCTTGTTCTGCTCCAAGCAGCTCACAACCTCTGCAGGCTACTTAGACCCTAAGACTTTATGTACTGGGTAGATGTCGATACCACGTCAGTTTTCTCTGTTTTAACCCTAGCAGGATATGACGGGGTTCATTTTTTTAACTTTCTCGCAAGATACTGCAAAAAGAGATTATCACCAAAATAAGTGAAGATAACATTCATATTCTTTAGCCACCTGGATCTCCGGGTGTAAGCAATTTCTCAGTGTTTCAGGATGATTTTTCAGCACAAACATTGTCCTTTCTTCATTTCTTCCTTACCCTAGGGAATGTGTCCACTGACAAAATTTGAACCTATAGCTTTTAAAAGCAGGTGTGGTTTCTTTGTTTCTTATTCTGACTTCTCCCCTTCAATAACTGAAAAAATGTGTCCTGGTTTTGTTAAAAACAAGACCGGTTCTCTTTTAGTGATTTTTCTTTCAGCCAAGTTCTTCTAGGATGCTGTACTTGGTGCTGATAGGAGACCAACGGAATGCTGAAGACGCTCCTGTTTAGATTTATTACTATGGTAGCAAAGAAAGACTGATAAGTTTTCCCCCGTTCCGTTGTGAGAGGGGCGTGTTTGAGGAGGGGTGGATGAACAGGTGACTGGAACTGACCAGCAGAAGTATTCCATCCCATAACTGTCATACCCCCTACATCAGAGAGTGATCACAGGGTCACACTCTCTTCGCCCATGCCCGGCATCCAGAGAGGCCCCTGTCTGTCTGTCTGTCTGTGATCCACAGGCCTCAGGCCCTGCACCCTGCACCCAGGTTCCGGTTGCTGTGCAGCCCCGCCCGTGACTCCAGGGGCCTGAGCTGCACCTGGAGCCGCCAGCCCCGCACACCCAGCTCTGCTCTGCTGCTGAGTGACCCAGCTCCACATCCAGCACTCCAGATTGGGTTTGTATATATATATATATATATTTTCTATTTATTAGTAGCATTAGTAAAACCCTTTAAAACTCTCCAACTTGAAGTCTAAGTCTCTCTTCCTTTCCTCTTATCTTTCTGATCATCTTTCTGATCTAAAGGAAAGGCTGGTGGGAGGTAAAGGGGATAACAGGGAGCATCTGCCAGGGTTGATTGCCGCCTTGCCTTAAACCGCAACAAAATGAGAAATTACTCCCTTGAGAATGTTCTTCTTTACAGCTACAAAACACCCAAGGGGAAAAAAAAAATCCAACAAAAGAGCCTCTGCAAATGACACATTAAACACAGGCTACAAGCACTGAAGGAAAGCAGAGTTCAATGTCTGAGAACGTTCTGGATGGAGCACATACTCAGTTCTTCAGATAAATTTTAGTACCCATCTGTATCTGTTCAACCAACACCAAGAATCACAAATTCCTTGATTGATACCTTTCAAAAGTAGAAGTGGAGCAAAGATTTTCATAGAGGCATAGATGGGTGGCAAGTACCCGAAAGAACCCAACTCAATACAACACTTTAGAAAATCTGAATTCCTGTACCTGTCACTAAGTCTCTGCCATCTGTTTACAAAATGCCTACGAGAAGCAAAGCTATGTACTTGATTTCTCTTCACTGCATGACTTATCCTGTTTGTTTATCCTTTGAAGATTTTCTCAATGTTCAGGTTCTAAAACCATGGTAGAAATTCAGCATGCCACAGAGGAATAGATAATGTTACCAACATGCTGCAGGTCACAAAAGCCCCCTAACACAAACCACTGAGACTAAAATACCTGCATGGATTGTTATAAATCCACTGAGGAATTTTAATACACACTACAATTCACACTAGCGTATTTCTGGTTAAAATAAAATATTCCAAGATGACTCCACTTATATGAAGGTACAGAAGATAACAAAATTACCCAGCAACATTAAATAACACACCGTCCTAAATTTATGAAATAGATTATTCACATCATAATGAATGCTATTTCTCTACTACAGTATAGCTGGAACGATATTTTCTCAGCATCTCATTTTGTTCTCTTTGACTTGAACCTACAAGAGTTGTTTCCCCTTCCTCCCAGCACAAGAAAATCAAGAAAAGCTGACACCTGTGGGTACAGACGAATGCAAAGTCACAGAAAGACAAATAAAAATACAAATCTGAATTAACTTTACTTAGTTGAATTGCATATCATTCAACCTATCATTTTCTTGCAGGGTTTTTGATGGCATATTTCTCTTGTTAATCCAAATCTTCCGTGTTCCACGGGCTACAAAGCTGAGCGGGTTGTGCTGGTCACATACAGCTGGTGCTACCGGGGGGGGAATGGTGTCCAAAGGCTGACAACTGCCTGAGTTTAAAACTGTATTAAATCATTTCACATCAAACTAATGAAAAAAAGGTCTGCTTCAACTGGCTATCTTTTATTACAGCATGGACATAATTATACCAATTGAGTGCTCCAAATTGAACCAAAAGGTCCTGGAATAGTTATTTATAAATTGTTTATGAATTTTCAGGACACCCTTACGAGCCAAGATTTTCATGGTTGATAAATTCATGTCCCACTTTTTCAAATTTTTCATCAACTTCATGCGTGATTTTTAGAGCTTGTGCTGTCTTCAAAGGAATGTCACTGTTTAAAACATCCAAAAAATAATGATCTCATTAGCTTAATTACTTCTTATTGACTTCATAAGTCACCATGCTTTAATGCAAAATCTGCCACTGCAATTAATGGCTGCAATCAGGCATTCACTTTACATTAAGTGTTCGAGGAAATTTAATGCATCTTACAGTAACTCAGCAGAGAAGTCTTGTCCCAGTGGCACAAGAATCTGAAGTGTCAGAAACTGCTGGATCAGTCCCACTAGAAACAGGGAGAAAAATGAAATACATGTGCTGTGTGCGTGCAGATACACCATTCACCATCAAGCATTTCAGTTCTGTACCATCCAGATAAGCTCCTGTGACACTATTTCCCAGTGTTCACACAACATATGAACGCGAGAAACACCTGAAGAAAACCAATTCAAACTGCAATAAAAGTGTTGTTTTTAAAGTCCCTTATGTGGAATTCTCATGGAAAGAAAAGGATTTTTTTTTTTAAATTACAATTCTACATTCTGTTCCAAGAGTACGTAGACACCAAATATCCCATAGGAACTATAAAATAAAGTAATACTTTCCTATCAAGATTATCTTACAGTTGTATGAAACTTGCTCTCACATTTGCGACAATGTACAGCTTATTAAACAACTTCAAAAAAACCCCTTGTGTAAAAACGCAATCCAGATCATTATAACAATATTCAGTGGAAGCTTCTGATATTAGAACAACAACAAAGGAGCTTATCTGAGGGAACAAACTCAAGTAATCTTTCAGAATTTAGGGAAAATACCTAGTACTTTACTTCTGATATATTTTACTTTACTTTTATTTTTGATACATAAAAGTAAAAATACTATAAAAAGTAAAATGAGAAAGGGGACAGAACTATTCCACATTCTGTAATGCCAATAGAATTATTGGCTTCAAGCGCTGGATGGAGTCAGAAGTGATTTGCCAGCCATCAGTCTGCTGCTAAAAAGCAGTTTTACTGCTTTGGGTAACTGCTTTTTAGTAACTGACCTGCTAAAAAGTGAGTGAAGAAGCACTTTGCTAATGCTGAATTACACGCAAAGTAAGGGAGAAAAATGTAAGCTTTGCATTCCAATAGAAGACCGATTTAATAATCTGAACTGCATCACAGACATTTAATTCTTTGATACTTACAAGTTTGTTTAGTTTCCTTTGGCAGCTGCATTTTGTTGATTTGACTGCTCCCTTCAAGCACAAAAACAAAGCCTTTTACATCTTTGTCATATTCCTACAAAAAGGAACAGCAAACAAACGTAAGAATCCTGATGGAACTCTTCTCCTCACAGCCAACCGTGCTACTAACATGCAAAGCTACTTGGTTTTTTTTTTAAATCACAGATGACGGGTGGCACTGCATGTATGACAGTAGTTGAAATATGATGGTAATAATGTCATCCATAGAAATATTCCATTTACTTATATATTTACAGAACAAATATTGCTGACAAACAGGACTCATGATCCAATGGGCTCAGCCTGATCCATCACTTATCAGAACAGCAAAATTACTTCCTAAATATTTGAACTATAAAATTACGCTGTGACCAAGCCAGTCTGCAAGCAGGCATAAGAACTAATTTAGTCTGTCATAAAGGCAGAACTGCAAGCGACAACTCCACTGCCAGGTCAAAGCCCTCATTACCATCTAATTTAAAGCTTCATTCACATTTTTCTGTTTTATATTTCAAGTTTTATAAATTTCTTTAAAAACTTACTTTCCATATAGCTGATGGGCTGCCAAAAAGCTTCCATTTTGCTCCTGGGTTCTTGCCTTGAGCACTGAATATTTCAACAAATGGGCCACCCTATGATAAAATGGTTTAAAGATACATGATCCAGCCACAGGTTCAGCCCAGAATCACCAACAGGTGAGGTAAGTCCATAAGAACAATCCCTCCTCACATCAGGCTGTTACCACAGTAGTACCAGCAATCAGTCAGACAGCAGAATATTACTAACAGCTTCTAGATAATATAGCAATGCATATAGTCAATATTTGGCTTTATTACAGGATCAGAACATAAGGCTGAAGGAATACCATGGAATATTTTAATTAGTTTGTAATGTCATTCTCTAAAAAGCAAAATTATTGTAAAAATTTAAAAACATACTGGAGGTTAGTAATTTATATTTGTGTATGGCTTATTTCTACAGCTCAAACGAAGCTAGTTTTAAAGCATACCCCAAAAAAATTTGTTAGATATTGGATGTTTGTCTGATTTCCTATGCAAATAAAATATACACAATCTGTCCACATACGTGCATATGTTTGGCTCTGTCTACACATGTGAGCATGTCAAAGACATTTCCCAGTAACTTTTCTACTAGTTACCAAATTGCAACCTGATTTGATCAGCTTGTGAAACCACAAACATTTTCTGTATTTCTGAACCAACTGAAGTGGCTCCACAGATCAGACCCTACCCATCTCACCATGAAGAGCTGTCCTGGTTTTGTTAAAATACAACTTTCTCTTTTAGTGAATTTCGCCTGTCAGCTGAGGCTTCATATGAGCTGCATTTTCCTGGAGAACCAGATCCATGTTTTGGTGAACATAGCAACGGAATGAGAAGTTATTGATAAGCATGGATGGACATCTCCAGAGGGGCAACGAGAAACTGGTGACCAAGAAACTGACCAACTGTGTATAACATCCCATTCACGTGAATACTTCATATAAAGTGGGAGATCACGAGGATCTTGCCCCTTTTTTCTTCTTTTCCCTTATGGCCGACATTAGGAGAGGACCTTGCGAGTTGTCCCTGCGAACTGAGGCCCAGTGACAGACTGAATCCAGCTCCGGTTGGCTGCAGAGTCCAGTCCAGGACTTCGGGTGCTGGCTCTGCAGTTGCTGAGACTTTCAACATTGGTTTTGTATATTTTGTATTATTTTCTCTATTCTTATTAGTAGCATTAGTAAAACATTTTTAATGTTTCCAACTCTCTTCTCTCTGTCCTTCTTTCTCTCCTGATCGCCTGCCCTGAGTGGGAAGGGGGGAGAGGGAGGCGCAGCGGGGAGAGGAAGTTAACAATACATCTGCCAGGGTTTGATTGTCACCCTGCAATCTAAACCCTCGACAAGAGCTAAGGACTGTACTCATGCTGCAGTCGTCATAAGCATCATCAAATTAATACTGGAAAAAGATTATGAATGCCCCTGCCAGGCGAAAACTCCTTAGACAGAACATCCCAGAGTCTAACCACAGGCTCTCGGGGAGGCAGCTTTAGCATCTCTGCTTAGGGAATTATTTGCTTCAATATTCTTCACATTCGATGTCACAAAAAATGCGACAGCTGATGTATTCAAGCCTGTAGTTTCATAAGAATCTTTTTCAGTTGCATGGTTGACCTAATCCATCCTTACAACTCCACCACTCCCTTCTCATTCCTCCTTCCCTGCGCTCCCCGGTTCTCTTTATGCTCAGCTGCCCAAACTATTGTAAACAAGTCAGAATGAGGAAGAGGGGTGAGCAGCCTTGCCAGCAAAATAAACGTTCCTCAAAGTAGGTTTACAGAGAACATCAGCGCTGCACCGTATATGAATTAGGTGTTTTCCTCTGCCCAGTCACGTTGCTAATCCCAGCAACTACACTTACTGAGTTCTAAGGAGATTCAAAATGGCATTCCATAAACCACACTTATTTAATAGTTTTTAAATTTATAATGGATTTAAAAAAAATACGGCATACTATCAGTTTGAAAGTTACCTGACATATTTGATGACTAAAGGATCAAGCTCTCAGAAAGTTAAAAGGGATTCTTAACTGCAGAGCTATATGTGCTTGTAGCAAATCTTAAACAATTGGCTTTTTATCGCCTATTTACAAGTACATTTTCTCAATAATTCAGCGCTCAAGTAGGACCCGATCTGAGGTTCAGCTGAGATTGCTGAACACACACTGATAGGAGCAGCTGAGCGAAGCCACTCAGTGCCGCAGTGGATGGGCTGGATCTCCCGGGTGCTCCAGGGGCAGCAAGAAGCTGTGAGATGTCACAGTCAGTCAGAGGGGAGTATGGGGCATCTTTTGGGGAGCACAATCCTGCAAAACCAACAGCACCCAGGCAGCAGTATCAGAAATAGCATATAAAGCTGAGATAGCCCAGGTAACAGCATCAGAAATACCAGTTTTGGGTACTGATGTAGGACATCTGGCAGCTGGGGTGGGTTGCTCTCTTGGGAGGGGATCAGTGCAGAGAAAGGGAGGTGAATGATGTGACCAGCGTTATCACAACCCTGTGCCAGACCAAGAGAATAAACCAACCCCCTTTCTGATTATACTTCCCATGTCAGGGTGGGAGCAGCCACTTTGAGTTCCCCATCCCACAACAACAAAGACAAAAAGCCATTGGTAACATCACGCTGGTGTCCATTCTAGACCTGACAGCATCGGCATCTGCCTGCTGTTCCATAACATTTACATTAAAATACTGAATAATGAAACAGTTCAAAACGTTTCCGTATCTGGATTTTCTGCCCCCTGGAATAAGCCACTTTAATTGAGTTCTCTCAGAGGTGAAATGAAAAAAGGTAAGAAATAAAACTATTTCTGGTTTACCTGATATTGATTTTTGAACATTTTCCAGCTTTCACAGGCAAAAAATAATCTCAGCTTCTCAATCAGTCAGGACACTTACAGACTACACTGGAAAAAAACACACACATAAACTTTATATAGGGGACAATAAAAAAAGCTTATAATGAAACCCCATCCATATTTCAAAAGATAAGAATACTATTACGACATACTTTTTATGAGTATAGAATGTATACCAGCTGCATCAGAGTGCTATCACAAAGGAATTAGGATCAAAAAACAAACATTGACACTGTCTTGGAAACATTATCTTTATGCATCAAGTACTCAGCACTGCCTTTCCTTATATTCCAAGTAAAACTACTAATTTTATGTCAGTCCTTATCTTTAACAATGAAGGTTTCCTAATTCCTTAAAAATGCTTGAAAATAATCTTTAATACACATTGTTTATTATCCTTTGTTATCGAGTGCCCACTGGAAAACATTCCACTCCATTAAAGAGCAGCTTAACATTTAATATAGAAAAAGAGAAACATATGGAACAGCTGCAATAGAAACCACTCCATCTAGAGATACTTGGCAGAGACTTCTGAGACAAATTATCTTCTCTCACATGCAGCATTCTTCTTTAGGATGATAAGACTCAAACCAAGCACTTCAGTTATTTGAGGGCTGCTTAAGTCAATGTGAATTAAGAGATGTCTGAAGCTGGAGAATCAGAACAGTAAAAAGTGAAGTGACTGATACGGGAAGCCTCCCACATCCCTTTGATGCTGCTGAGTGTCTGCAGTTTCACCCAAATTGAACAGAAAGTGAAGGGGCCCTAAACATAAAAGGCAGTGGTCAGTCTGCAAAGACAGGTAGAACCAGAACAGGGGACAACGTTCACCTGCCCCGTGAAAAGAGAGTGCTCATCAACTCAGTAAAAATCCTTTCACAAGAAAGTGTCTCACATTTATTTAATATACTTTATGTCCGGTGCTTCAGTTTGGGCACAGACCCCTTTTAATTACTAGATTTTTTTGAACCTGAAACCATTTTATTAAAAGATAAAACCAATATGCTGACCAGGAGAATATAAGTGTGGCTGCTCATAGACAACAGTGTAATTCCCAAAATCGGAAAGGGACAAAAAGTTCAACAAAATCTACAAAAAGATAAAAGGCTGTGAATGAACTAGAAATTCAGTTACCTTATGCATGAGTTCATAAAGGATTAGAGTAGCATTCTATTTTAAAAAGCATATAATCATTAATTCAGGAAAACATGATGAAATCTGTTGATGTTTTAACCATAATTATTTTAATCAGCAACAATTAATTTATGCCTTAAAAGTCGTCTGTAAATAAAATTAAAAAGTAAAACATTCAGATATTAGAAATCTATCCCATGCTGCTCCCAGAAACACTAGCTCATTTTATACCTTCTGGTTATAAGGAAAATGAAACTTAGGAGCCATAGCGCTGGTAAGAGTCTTGTGCTGACTATAATTATATAACATATTTTGGAACAAACGTTTACTGTGTAGTAAGTGGAAGCCAAGTTTTACCTTCATTACCATACCATCTTCCAGGATGGAAAGGTTAAAGCCACTTAACAAGGTCGACAGCTACTGCATTTGCAGACATGGCCATAGTCAGAATCACACGTAAGACACAGAAAGTAATTCTTTGTTTTCTTCACTGTTTTCACATGAAGTCCACCTGACTTTCCTAAGAGCCAGCCCGCTAACAGCAAATCACACCAGGTTTTGAAGGAAGATACCAACAGCTCTGGATACAGTGTGAGTGGAAACCACCTTGATATATTAACTTGGGTTCAATACTGTGCTAACAGACTCAGCTGCTCAGCGGTGCTTATTACATTGGCTTGACACCACTAATTTATTTCCACCTTGTATCGTATGGAAATAGCTCTTGGGTGACTCTGAGCACAGAATAAAACATACATGCATTGGTAAAACACCATGAAGACACGCATCTATATCACACAAAAGAAAACTTCTGCTTTTAATGAGTTCTTAAATTTCAGTGGAGTAAGCATGTATCCGAACTGAAAGGTTCCCAGACAAATGATATGTTTAAGATTGAAAAGATCAAATAATTAAAGACTTTCATAAAGGAAAGGGTGGAGATATGTAAGAAGAGATTATATCTAGGAAGTACATCACAGTAAAAAGAAAAACTGTAGGGTGACCAACACTTACTGAAGGACTAGAAATCTCATACCGTCACTAGAAGCCTTCAAATTGTCAAATAAAGTTCACTCTTACAATATGGCTTAAAATTTGTAACCAATGCAGCTGTTTTTTAAACTGACACACACAGGGTAAGCCAGGTTATTCACTTATCCGTTTTATCCAGCCTCAGAAAACTGCTGAGCCTTGTAAACGTCAAATTCATGACAAGAGGGCTCTTCCTAACTTTAGTGAAAGGTAAATTAGACCCCAAGTTTGTAAGCATTTGTGTTGGGACAACTCACTCATCTCCCCATAAACACATCAGCAACACAGCTGTTTCTTTTTTCATAATGGCAAAAAATACTGCAAGTGACAACACGATACGGTTTTGCTCATATATTGCTTACTTGTAACTTTCCAATTTCCATTATATTAAGATCAGAAAATACCTTTGCTATTAAGACTGGTAGCTCCTAAAAACATTAAGTGAATGACATTTGCCATGTAACTAGTGAGGTAATATGAAAAGGTGCTTTCATTATGCATGAGGTATCACTGTCTTTAGTTATAGTAACCTATGCTTAAAAACAAGAGAGAATGGGTTGGAAAACTGATAGTTACAGTATTTTTCCCCTTTTCTTCTTTCCTCCTCCTAGTCTCTTCAGAAATTCTAAAAATCTAGAGGGCTTAAAATCCAGAGGAACTATTTTAGAAATATCAACAGCATCTTGAATTACAAGTCCTCAATTTTTTGCATATTTGTCAAACAAATAGATATTTTATGACATCTTTACGGAATGCCATAAAATAGCAGTTCTCTCATTTTTTCAGTCACAGATCAAACTTATTCTTTTATTGCCCTGAACCATGTATTTTAGTACATCTGTCCAACCAAAAACACAGGCTTAAAGTGTCAGTCAATGACAAACCATCAAGAACGCAGGTCATAAAGTTAAGCAACAATGGAAGATATTGATCTTTGGAAGAACAGATTCCTATCAGGGTTTACCTTGTGAAGTCTTGATTTGTGCACTGATTTGATCATTACTTACACAATGTTTCCTACGTCAAAAATAAAGCAGCAGCAGCAGTGGAAAGGGCCCTCTAATCCTTCCATTACACACACCCCTCCATCCTATGACATCTTATGTATATTTTTTCTTCAAAATGGAATGTTTCCCTCTGAAACATTTCAACAATATTTCGTGCTTCTGTAGCCCCACGATTCAAACCTTTGGTCTCTAGTAAGTTACAAGCAAAAGAGTATTTCACAAATAGCAAATGCAAACAGACTTTTGTGCTTGTTTAAATTACTTACACTACACACTGTTCTGGCCCCAAGGGAGACGGAGATGGACAAACTCACACAGTCCTAAAAACCTTCATAATCATGGTTAGCCCCTTGACTTAAAAGGGACTATTTACATCAGCATATAAATACATTTTTCTGTTTAACATCCCAGTGCTGAAAAAGCTGATTTTATTTAACATTTTCTATTCCAAAGTCAAGCATGAAGCAAAGCAAAGTGAATATGCACCTACCAGTGATTTGCATTGAAAAAATAAATGAGACAAATACACTATTTTTGGCAGGGAACACAGGCTCAGACCCAGAACCATTAATACATATAGCTCCCCATCACGGGCCCAAAGCCAGAGCTGATTTATGGCCGGACACACCGGCGAGAGCTGTTCATCACCCACCAAGGGTTTTACCATCTTCCAGACAAATGAATTCCACCCACTGAGTATTTAAAGCTGGGTTTGTAACACTGCTATATATTTTTTCTCAAAATACAAGTTGACATAATACACGGGCAGAAAGCCCATTAATGAACTACCCCAAGACTACTGGTGCTCCCAGGTGAAAAGCAGCACAGGTCTGCACACAACTCCCACGATTAAGAAGGAAAAAAAATAAAGCTTTTAGCTTTAAAAAACTGATCATAAAGCTTGAAAAAAAAAAATAAATAAAGCTTTTAACTTAAAAAACCTGACCACAAAACGTTCAGACACGAGCACCAGCACCCCCGCACCCCCGTTTCCCGGCGCCACGGCCACGTCCCCCAGCGCCGGGCGGCTCCCCGCCCCTCCGGGGCAGCCCTGGCCGGTGCCGGCTCCGCTCCGTCCTCACCGCTCGCCACGGACACCCGGGGCCGCTCAGCCCCGGAGCTCTGGCCCCCGCCAGGACCCACCTGGGCGAGGGTGGCCGGGGACGAGGCGGCACCTACGGAACGGGCGGGCCCGCCCAGCACGGAGAGATCCGGTTAAAATGGCGGCGCACGGGGCGTGTCTCGAGCCGCCCGTCATGGCCGGCGCCCGTTACCTGCGACTTACGTCCGGCGGTTCGGGTTTCATTGTCTGTGGATCTTAAAAGCGTGAGGCGTGTATTTCGCTCCTTGGACTCCCCCTCTACTCCAGTTGTGGCCCCTCAGTTCCAGAAGGACAGGGAACTGCTGGAGAGAGTCCAGCGCAGCCACCAAGATGCTGAAGGGAGTGGAGCATCTCCCGTGTGAGGAAAGGCTGAGGGAGCTGGGGCTCTGGAGCTGGAGGAGACTGAGGGGGGACTCATTCCTGGGGATCAATATGGAAAGGGGCAGTGTCAGGAGGATGGAGCCAGGCTCTTCTGGGTGACAACCAGTGACAGGACAAGGGGCAATGGGTGCAAACTGGAACACAGGAGGTTCCACTGAAATCTGAGAAGAAACTTGTTCCTGGTGAGGGTGGCAGAGCCTGGCCCAGGCTGCCCAGGGAGGTTGTGGAGTCTCCTTCTCTGCAGACATTCAAACCCGCCTGGACACCTTCCTGTGGAACCTCAGCTGGGTGTTCCTGCTCCATGGGGGGATTGCACTGGATGAGCTTTACAGGTCCCTTTCAGTCCCTGATATTATGTGATTCTGTGACCGCCACGGGCCACCAAGTGAATAAACCCTGGCTAAAGGTGGCAGAGAAGGTGGTGCTGGCCCCCTCAGGGGCACTCGTGTGAAATGGCACCGTGTCACCTCTGAGGGGCTTTTCAGTGCACATGTTCCTGAGGACACAGCTCCTAAAACACTTTAAGGCGTCACGTGTAAAGTGTGTTTTTTGAGAAGGACGTAGGAAGCTATGAGCCAGAGCAGCCACATCAAAGCGCTCAGGTTTTGAGGAATTAGAATGGACTTGCGGGTCTGGCGTTTTTTCTCTAAGTGAAGGAAATGAGAAGGATGGGCCCGTTAGTTTAACGTCACAGTCAAGAACAAGCAAACACCTCCTGATGGCTTCAAAAACCTCTGGGAAGAAGGTCATGGTTAATCAATTATATCTTGATTTTTATAATGAGATATTAGTCAAATAAGATCTTTCCTTGAAGCAACTGCTTTTTTAATCACAGCATTTGTTCATGAAACTTTATAGTCTTTTCACAAAAAAAGTAAGCAAATACCTTTTTCTCCCTCAAAGTGCATCTTAATGTTTCTACAAAGAACAGGTATGAAGAGCCCTGTAACCCATCACAGCTCAATGAAATGCACGAACTGCAAGTGCTGAACCATTGAAGGTGCTGCCATATCCCAGCCTGTGCACCTTCCTTACTTTTCTTCCTGGAAGATACTGTCCTGGTTCTGCCAAGGAAGGGAATGAGTTAAATAAATTATAAGATTTCTGTAGCTTTTTCATGTTACCTTGGCATTTTCAAAGAAATCGCATCCCGTGTAGTTTTATCATACACTGGATTACACTGATTAGAGTTCTTGGGTACTGGAGATAAGGAAAACAATCATACTAAAACTGAGCTACAGGTTATTAAATAAAAGCACTTAATAGAACAAGGACAAAAGAGAGATGATGATAGCAAAAGAAAGGTTAAAAGCTACTGGGGAGTTCTGTAGCCAAGATAAACTACATAGTTCATTATATACGGTTTAACCTGAAGTCATCTTGAAATTCATTACACCTAAAAAACCCAAATCCTTTGTGGCAGGAGTTATGCTAAGGCCCGAGAAGTTAAGAAATTCCACTTCAAAGCTGAGATCAGGCTGAAGGGCCTAAGTTTATAAACATATGTGAAGCATCCAGCTGGGAGTGTAACGGGTGGAAGCAGCTACCGGGCTGCACAAGTCTTTGCCAGCCGATGGAGAAAACTGGTGTTAGATATACTGTGAAGGGTTTTTTTTTCCTCTGTTTCTTCCAGTTTGATAGAAAAAGATATATCATTTGTTGTATACACTATAACTCAAAAATTGCAGGTGATGTAAAACGAGTAAGGAGCCTTTTTCATTAAATTTGTTTCGTCTATGGCCTGAGCCCATCGTGCTTCCGAGATCTGGTTTGGAATGATGGTCATGTGGGAAACACTGTAAAAGTAATGATCACACAGTCAAGATGTTTGTTATACTGACTTCTTTAAGGTTGTATCTGTGGATCAGCTGCTGTTGGTACCTGAGCTGCTGGGTTATGGTGGGGTTTTTTTGGCTGAATATTTTAAGCCGCTGTGCAGTGTACATCTACTAAAGCCCTGGAGAGGTTTAATGAGTGTTCAGCGAGCGCTTGGGTAATAATTTGGGGAAAACCATGAGAACTCATCTACATTTATCTTCTAATACAACCCTTCTATGTTCTGAACTTAATCCTTTACTGGTACAACATATTTCAGTGAAGAGATTTTTACCATATCTTAGCATAGGAAATTGGAACATACAGACATCCCTTCTTCTTGTAAATGCCTTAAGTATAAGGTGTGGTTACGTCTCCTGTCTTAAATTAAAATACCAATATGTTAGTAGTGTCATGCTGGGAACTGAATTGATTTAATTTAGGGAAGAATTCAAGATATTCATGTGTGATATTCAACCCAGCCAGTTTTAAAGGATGCCCACTGACATAACCTGGGTTAATATCCGTAGGAATAGTACTATAATTTCCTTTATCCGTTCCTGGTTTTGCCCTATGGTGTGCCCTTGCTCACACAACAACCAACCAGTTGATAAATGGCAAGTGGCCTCCCCTCCTGTGTACAGCTCTGATGACCATTTGCCTGTCTGTTCTGTGTTGGATTGTTCTGTATTGGTTTGGTTTATGCCTTTTTAGAGTGTCAGCTCATGTAGTCTGGTAATCTCTTGTCTATCTAGGTCATACTCTATTTCATAAAAATGCCACGTTACATTTCAAGATAAAAAAACCTAGTTAAGCGAAGAAAGAAGACACAAAGGCATCCCATCAAAGTTTCTGTAGATCTGTCTTGCCATTCTTGATTTACGGGGAAGGGAGACGTGGTGTGCCCTGCTGCCTGCTCAGCCTTCGCTTGGTAACAGCTGCCATGGAGCTGAGGCATATTCGCCCCATTGCCAGGCTGGTCTTCATTTGCTTTGAGCATTCCAGTGACCTTCCTGTGAGCGTGTTTGCCAAGATTATGTCGTGCAGGGTAATTTAACTGCATGGTGACTATTGTATCCACTACTGTTTGTGGATCTCTGAGAATTTCCCAGCAGAATGCTTCCTCCTTCAGCTGTCTACATGGACTCTGAATATTGTCTCATTTTTATTTGTACCTCGGTCTTCTGATACAAATACTGTTCAAATAAATAAAATAGTGGAATTCATTACCTATCCTGCCTGTCTCTGTTTGATCTTCTAGAACAGAATAATTTATCTGAGGGGGTGCATATAATCTTTCCATCAGCTTAAGGCTTTTCTTTCAGAAGGATGGAGAAACACCTTCAATTCAGAAAACACAGCAATTTGGAGAAAGACAGTTCTTGGGTAAATACGTTAAGAATTGAGAATCAGTTCACAACCCGTTTTCATAAGCCCCACAAATTCTTCATCAATAGAGATTCTCTAAGAATCCTTGTTTGAGGATTGTGAATAGTTATGAAAAAAACATTAGTTGTGCTGATTTCTGTGGTGTGTACTTCCAGGATTAGATTTCCATCAGGTTTCTGCTCGCTGCTGTGCAGTCTGGTTGCTCAAACTTGGAAGGTGACTCCAATGAGGGCCATGACCAAAGGTTCTGTCAAGGGGCTGGACGCAGCTGCAGCGGGGACAGGAAAGCTGTGGAGTTTCTTCTGCAGCTGCCTTTTCTTTACACCACAGCAGCCAGTGCTGAGATGAGAGCAAAGACATTAGTGTCCTGCTATCACCAGACTAATTCTGTTCACGAAGCGTGCAAAAATCATATTCTTTCTGTGAAATAAAGGCTCTGCGCCACTCCAGAAAGCACTGAGTGCTCAGGCAGTAACACTTGAAACTGGAAAATTGGCTACTTATGTCTTGTCAGGCTTTATAGGAATCCACCCATGTGATCAATTGGACAAATTTCAGTTCAGAGCAGGCATTTAAACCCTGAAAATCGCAAGCATGTATTTAATGAGAATGCCTAACTTGTTAGCCTGTATTCTTGGATGTAGAAAGACAACCAGCACAGAGCTAAAAAGAGTATTAATTTATTACTTTATATATATATATATATATATTTTTTTTTTTTTTTGGGTTTAATATTGGGCAACCCTTACCTGTTTGCAGATAAAATAAATGTGATACCACCTGAAAAAAGGCAGTACATTTCTTTAACTGAAAGGCCCATCACCTTTATGCACAACATGTGCTAATGCCCTTCATTCCTTCGGAGCAGTTCGTTAAAGTTACATAATGGTGAAAGTGTACAGGAAAAGCAAAAGCCTGCCATGGTTTGCTATAGTAGTGAAGCAATGGGTGCTTCAGTTTGCCAAGGTACATTAAAGTGAAAAAAGCTCTCGTTGCAACTGCTGTTGTGCTTTATAGTAATGATCGTCTTCAACCGCCCTGTCTATTGGTTGTTTTGTTTCAGCTTGACACTGTAGAAGGAAATTTTGTCTAATGTCTTGTATAGTTTGTTCGTGCTTCTTGTCGTTCAGAGAATGTTTGAAATGTATTAGAGAAAAGCAGCCTCTGGATGAGCGGTGGGAACTTCAAATAGCATAGCCACTCTGTCCTCTAAAGCCATTAAATGATAAACTATTGATTTTTATAATACAATTAAGTTGCCAGTGACTTCTTAGGAAATCATTCTACCGTTTCTGTGTTATGCACTTGACACATTATCTATTGTAAACCGGACCATATTGTTCCCAGTCTCTTCTATTCTGACATTTCCTGTGTTGTTCAGTGCAAACAGGAGAAACAGAACTTTTATTTGTTCTAATTACTGGGGGCAGGGGTTTACTTTCCACTTTTTAGTTTATTTTTACTGACAAGATAGAAAAATAGATAGTTTGATGCTGCCAATCCAACTTCTTGAGATTTTTTGTTTAGTGTTTTGATACTGGTTTTACTTTATTTTTCACATTGATAGGGTGTAAGGTTTCTCACAGTATGCACCACAAATATGTGCCTCTGTTGTGATGTAAAATGTGAAATTATGATGTGAAACTCTCTGTTCATTGGCTCTGTTCTTCATGAATGTCATTATGAACCTGGAAAAAGAGACATTTTTACCTTGTCCTTTCCCTGACTGAACTTTTTGTTCTTTTCTGCTAAAGTTGTAATTTTCTGACTGCGTGTATGGTGCACCTTGACACAATGTGAATCTGAAAATGGGGAAGATGGGGAGTTTCTCTGCCCCCAGGTAGCTGCTGGGATAAATAGGGTTACTCAGGTCCAAGGGATGACGGAATTTGGTTTAGCTCAGCAATTACAAACATTGGCACTGATGTCACATTTGCCACTAAGAGAGGTTTGGATTATGAGCAATGAAGGTGAACCGAACTGGATAAAAAATACAGCACCTGGCATTTTTGCAAACAATCTTTCAGCAACTTGTCATCTTGGCCACTGCTCAGCACTGATTTGATGGAATACATTGAGGATAAACCCATGGGGACACCTTTGATAAGATAACTCATTTTGTGTGTAACAAAATGCAATTGGACTCTAGCTGGCCTGTAGTTTTGTATGTGATTTGGCATCTCTTAGGAAAATTAGAGATGATGCTCATCAGAAAGAAAATTGTCAAGTGAGTAAAGAATGATGTAAAGGTGTAAGACCCACAGGAGACACTGGAAAGTTTTAGTTGAAGGGCTAAGTTACAGTACAGTTTTGAAAGACTGGTCTTCTGACTAATCTTTTTTGGCATTTTTGTTAATATCATTGTCCCAAGAAGGAGATGTGTACTCATAAAATACACAGATGACTGAACTCTGAATAGGAGCAGCCTGTCAGATAGGAAGAAGTGGATGAACTTGGGACCTGGAGTGGTTGAAATCAAATGCAATTCACTGCTGTGTGGTCCAAGGTCATGCGTTTGGAGACGAATAAGTTGCAAGCTCGTGTATGGGAAATGACTGAGGAAGCAAAAGAAGTGCTGAAGCTAAAGAGCAATGTTGGCAAAAGGACAAATGAGTATAAAGCAATCATGAATACAATTAAATTTGGAAACCAGAAGGACGTTTTTGGTTGTCGATGAAGTAAAATTCTGGAACAGCTTTCCCGGGAGAGATGTGGAAGCAAAAATAATTCTAATGCCTTTTAAGATAAAAGTACAGAAAGGGGTTATTATGGCTTGGTGGCTTGAATGAGCATCAGACCAGACCCAAGAGGTTCTGTCTTCTTTTCTTAAGAGTAAAGTTGTATGTCAATTCAATGATTGCATATTTGTCTTTTCATTTCTTGGAATTAAGACCCCAAGACCTGATCGGCACATGTTCTTGGATAGATATAAAAAAGTGGGGAAGTATTAAGCCATATTTAATGCCTGGTAAATTGTTTTTGCCTAAAGGTACCAAGTCCTACTTCTTTCTCAAACTTTACATGTAGCTTCTACTGTTAATTCTTTATTTAATACAAGTAAAAGAAACTGCACTTTTCTTTGCAAAGACATCTTGCCACATACAGTGATGAGTTTGTGGGACATTTGTTTGCTCTTTGGCGGGGCTGGATATTTGAGAGCAATTGATTAATACAGTCACGGTGTTTGTTGCAGTGTGTGCCACCGCGGCAAAATGAGAGCGAAGGACCAAAAAATGCTTTACATCTGTCAAGGCCAGCATGCCAATGTGTGGAGATCACAGCATGGAGAACACGACAAGCCAGTACAAAAATCCTCTTGTATCCTTTTAAAATGTTCTTTTTGGGTTTCAGTCCCGTGCAAGAAACCAGCTGCATGTGAAGGTGGCATTAAGGTGCTCTCATTTGCCACGAGTACCCCGAAGCCATCCAAGTTCTGCTGCAGTTCCTAGTGACAGGTCACCCCGTATGGTTTGTCCGTCAGTGTCTATGGGGGCTGTGCTGACAGCTCGGGACTGCAGCGCGTCCAGGGCGCGCTGGAAATGTCCTGTTTCCTGGGGAAATGTAAAATCAGTGAGGAAACTGCTGGCCAGTGCCTGGTGAACAGGCTTTGGGGCTGCTTGAAGCCGTTGGGATAGTGAACAGCAGCTGGTGAGCAAGGCGAGATCAGGCTCAATGGATGCGAGAAGGGTTTTTCTGGGTATAGCCTCAGGTGATTGGGAGGAGAATGAGGCCTCTGCCTCCTGTGGCTTCTGTGCAAGATGCTGGAAATTGTGTCAGCATTTTCTCCAGAGGATGAGTAGAAAAGCTTTGGGGAAATCCTCTGAGGGTCAGTCAGCAGTCAATTGCCTTTCGGGTTGTAATTTGAATGGTTATGTGTGGCCATTGGCACAGAGCTGACACGTGAAACAGACCTCTGTAAAGAGCTGCAAAAACAAGAAGCAATTTGCACTGTTTTTTTCCTGCTTGTCTAGCTGTGATCTCTATATACTGGTTTTCCAGCCATGGCAGATGCAAGACATTTTTGTTCTCTCATTTTCAGTCTGTGGCTGTGATATCTACTACATCAGCCACTGAGCACCTGTTACACACTCTCTCTCAAATGCACTCAGTTCCTTCTCCAAGTAAATACGTTGTACAGATTCTGGCTTGGTTTGGATTTTTGTTTTGTTTTGTTTGTTTATGAAATTCTATTCAAGATATCTGGCTTTGCATTGTTTAAATTACTGACAGTTAAACTACTCCACAAGTTTGTATGCAATTTTTTTTGCTTCTGTACTACGTGTCATATGTTCCATGGCTTCAGTCATCTTCACATCGAATTTTTGAGGGTCTATATTGTGTCTCTCTAGCTCCTGGTTTGCTTGCTGTAGGCTTTACTAAATTCTGCTCTCAGCAACATTTACAAGCTCCATCTTTGTTTCAGTATGTGCCCCTACTGTTCTCCAAGAGATCGTGCCAGAATGGTATTCATGATACATAGCTGTTTGTTTTCTAGAGGTTGCAACAACTCATTTGCTTCCTATTTCTACATGATAATGATTTTGTTGGCTGTTCTCAAAAAAAGTAATATTTTTTTCTAAGTATTGTCTCAAATTGTAGATGTTACATTGCAAAGATAACAGGTAGATGCAGTGAACATTTGTTACAATTAAAAAAAATGGAACCTTTATGGGATGGTTGACATCACTTGTTTTCCAGATGTGTGCTCCTGATTTGCAGATGCATCAGTTTTCATGGCTGCTACATCTGACCGACTATCAGTTCATGAATTATACATTTTACGTAGTGGTCATGTATTAATTTCACACTAGAATCTGTAAAGATATTATATTTACAGATAAAGCACAATTTCTCACACTTCCAGAAATGAACATTAATTCTTTTCACCTCAGAAGGAATCTGAAAGACGTATTGCATTTCATAAGAAGAATTACAAATCTGGCACCTAGTTGGAAGGTGAAGCCCATTAACATACCAGCGAAGTTTTACAAGTTTTTTTCATTATTTGATATTATTATAGAAGTCTGAAATGTGAGGTAACTCTCTACAGAAATATGGGATGCATTTACTTTAAAAAACCCTATCCCAAAGCCCTCTACTACGTCATATCATCCCTTTAGATCCAGTTCTTCCAGGTGAAAGTAATTGCAGAACTGTAAAGTATTTTGATATTTTATAATTTGTCTCGAAAATGAACTGTAATTCATCTTGATTGCTGAGAAGTTTAATGAGAACGGTGCATTTGCATAAATATTCCGTTACCATTTTACTACATCACACTAGGTTTTTCTTTTCATCTTTGTAAACAATGAGCTTTGAGGTAACAAAAGTGATATACATATTACACAACTTACCATGATAACACATGACACATTTCGGGCACTTGAATCATTCCTTATAAGCCATTAGTAATGTAATCTGAGTGTATAAATAAGTGGTGTTGGTCAAACGGTTTCCCCAATGCTCTGCATCTTTAAATCCTAGAGACTTTGATTTCCACTTTTAAGCAGCTCTGCTCTCCACTGTAGTAAGTAGCACTGAGTTGCAACTCTTCAGCTGGTATGGCTAATCAACTGTAGAAGCTTTGAGTTTGATTTCTATTAATTTCAGGAACATAAAATTCCTGATGTGTGCACTCTGAACAGCTCCCGTAAGTCTGTGAATCCCCATCTTAATTGCAAATCTTAAAATGCAATTGATTTCAGTACACATTGAAAGTATTCAGAATGGACGTGCTTGTTTGCTATTTATCACTTTCTAGTTTCAATAATCCAATTAGAGATCAGAACAGTGGCAATACGTTGTGATTGACGTGACCAATGACCCTCTGTGAATATCCAGTACAGAATTCCTGAAGTGGACAAGTTGCAATGATCCAGACAAAAAACTGATTTAACAGCTGCTGAATATGGTAGTGGGGATTGGTTTGTCAAAGAGAAGAGTTCATGCTCATGGCTGACATTATTTGTAAAAACATCTCCCTTGCAAACAGGTAAATTAATCGATGTCTTCCGTAGCTCGGATATTCCATCGCAGAAAGCATCCATCATATCTTTGCTACAACTTGAAGTGTGTGCTTTTTGGAATGGTAGCCCAAGCCCATTAGACCTTTCTACCTTTTCTTGAGCTGATTTAACCAGCAAATTTCTTGATCAAATATACATTGCACTCATACCTCTTAGAAAGCCTTACCCCCCTGTCACGTGTTTATAAGTACATAAAGACCTTTCAGTAAGTCTGAATGTTTTCAGGGAAATGGAATTTACTGAATGTGACCGTTATAGAAGCACAAAGACAGAGAGCTCTGTGTGTTAATCAGTTCATTGCTGCTGTTGCTTCAAAAATAATTAATCTGTCAGATGAAAGTTTTCTGCTTGTAATCAGATGCTGCCTTTTTTGCTGAGAGGTGTCTCTCCATGATTTAAACACAGCTATTCTTTTGCACAGTACTTGACAAGGAAACCCTCTTTCTTATCACATACTTATGGTATATCCCTTATCAGGTATTTGCACTTGCTTTTTGGTTCAAAGAAACCATACTTTTCAATCTTCCTTTCCCTCAGTGAAAGCTTTAAGGTAATGGGCTGTTCTGGCTCCACCTCTGACAAAGATGCTGCAGTTTATGCAGAAAGCCCTTTTCAAGTATGAATCCATTTTCTTGGCCCTGTTAATTTCTTGTGGAATGAATAGTATGTGTTTTTCCACACTAGTAAATCTGTCCATGGAGATTTCCGGAAGCATTAGTTGTGATTTTATAGTTAGGGTCTGGACTTGAGAGGGAATGAAGAATTCAGCCTTTACCATATACAGCAAAAGTAATAAACCTTTGAGTGGGATAATTTATCTGAAAACTCATTAAAATAAATCCATTATTATATTAGGAATTACTATGAAATGAAAATGGATTTTGAATAAAATGGAGTGCCCAGTTTCAGACTTATTGCCAGGCAGAACAGAATAACACCTTGAACTTCTCAAGGTGCATAAACTAAGTGAAGTTTTACTTCTTGGGTACATTTGAATTTTTCTTTAGGATAAATGATAATTTGCCACATTGTTCGTTGTGCTTGTTGAAGCTGAAAGTGGCTGAGGATATTATTCTCTGATCTAAAGAAGCTTCATCTTTCCTCATGGCTACTGACTGTTACTGCTCTTGCTGGCATTGAAGCAGGAGGTGGCCTTGAGCTCATCTTTTGGAGAAGGAAGGGTCTAGATGATGAGAGGTAATTGGAAGGATAGGTAGTGAAGGCAAGGTTGTCCCTTAAAAATGAGGAAGAAAAATCCAGATAAAAATAGCTTGTCTTTTGTAGATACGTGATATGGAGGCGCTAGAAAAGTGACATACAGCTGCTCCGGGGAAGGTGGGGACAGCTGAAAATTAACTGAACGCCTTGTGAACTGAATAGGTATTATATACGTGAGAGTACAGAGACTTATCACACGTTGATGTTTCTAATGGCACAGAGATATAGTGATCTGCTGGAGGTCTCTGTCACAGTGGTAGAAATGTACGCTAGTATATCAGAAAAAATAGTGGCTGAGTGGAGATCTGCAGGTGTATAGGTAGGTTAAGGAAATGAAACCTACGTCTGTTGTTAAGGATGTTCATTATCATTTGGGGGGGTTAACAATGTGATATTTTATAAACCATTCTCTACGTCTGTATTTAAACATGTGGAAATAAAAATCACACAGAATCACAGAATCCCAGGATGTCAGAGGTTGAAGGGCCCTGGAAAGCTCATCCAGTGCAATCCCCCCATGGAGCAGGAACACCCAGCTGAGGTTCCACAGGAAGGTGTCCAGGCGGGTTTGAATGTCTGCAGAGAAGGAGACTCCACAACCTCCCTGGGCAGCCTGGGCCAGGCTCTGCCACCCTCACCAGGAACAAGTTTCTTCTCGAATTTCAGTGGAACCTCCTGTGTTCCAGTTTGCACCCGTTGCCCCTTGTCCTATCACTGGTTGTCACCGAGAAGAGCCTGGCTCCATCCTCCTGACACTCACCCTTCATATGTTTGTAAACATTAATGAGGTCACCCCTCAGTCTCCTCTTCTCCAAGCTAAAGAGCCCCAGCTCCCTGTGTGGCTTTCAGAATTTCTGGCAAGCAGTGACATTTAGGAGAAAACTGTAGCGTGTGCCACCATGTGCTGGCTATGGACCCCAGCGCGTTGGCGGCGGCAGCGACTGAGCGGGGTGTGTTCATCCCGCAAGCCGTGAACTCTCCTTTGGCATTCAGAATAGCCAGCAAGCAGCAGCACATGACAGAAAATTGCCAGGTGCCAGCTCTCACTCCAACATGACTTGTTGGGTTTGTGTGAGAGCTGGTGCCTGGCAGGACAATACGGCAGAGGCCGAGCAATGTGGCTGACATGGGACAAGTGAAGAGAAGCTGCTAAATTAATGTATATTGTGATGAAGTTACAAAGGACGTACCCATCATTAACCAAATGACGTGATAAATGCTTTCTAACCACCTGCAAAACGAGGGGTTATTTTTCAAGTTTTAGATCCTTCTGCATGACAAGAGGGAGACAGAAGATTAAGCTTAGAAGCAGAGTGCTTAGCTTATATTTGACTAGTAATTACTAGATGTATTGCAAGTAAGCAACTAATCAATTACTTATGTATGTACTGATTGTGCTTGTGTGAGGAGCTGCCACTGAGGAGAGGTCGATGGGTGGACACATAAGACCCTCAGAAGCCTTCCCAAGAGGCTGCAGTACCTGAAAAAGGATGCTAGGTGACACCAAAGACTGTGAAATAACTAACTTCATACTAACCTTATGTTTATGCAGTTAGTATAGATGTATTGTCTGTTAAAAATTTCCAAAAATTGTAATGAATATGCAGTAATTGTGTGAATATAAACAACGCGAGAGCGTCCAGTCGTTGGAGCGCTTATGGTGGAGAATCCCCAGTGCTACCCCAGTGCTGCTAATAAAGAATGTCTGCTTAACAGTATAATTGACTTTGTTTCATAAGAGCCAAAGTGATTCCTCAGCTGCGAAAATTGCTGGCAAGCCATGGCATTTGGTAGAAAAACCAGGGCTTGCACCACCGCGTACCGGCTCTCGCGCCACCGCGACTCTGTTGGGACGATGCGGCAGAGCCTGGGCCACACGGCTCACATCGGACGAGAGCCACAGTGATTCTTCTACCTCCAAAACTGCTGGCAAGCCCTGGCGTTTGGCAGTAGATTGGGCTCACAGAACTCTCCTTTGGCGTTCAGAATCGCCAGCAAGTGGCACCAGGTAACAGAAAATTGCCCTTGCCTGGTGTGCCGTGGCGGCAGGAACGGAGCAGGGCGGGTCTCACCAACTGATGAGAAAAAATTACAAAAGAGCCCTCATTACCAGCAGAAAAATTGTGAATAACTGGTTAGGCTGAGGGCAGAGTTGTGATTGGATGGCAAAGAATTCAAATTTTGTGCTCAGACTCCAGGGTTAATATTAATTCATTAGGGTTGCATATTTTTACTGAAGTTTGAGAGTTCTGATGCTGCTAAAGGTTTGAATAGTTTTTTACTCATTACTACTGTAATATTAATATGCTTTCCTTAATTGAATTGCTAAATGCAATGGTATTAATTCCTTGTGACACTTTTTCTGCAGAAACTGAAATTGAAGCTAACATCAGAAAAGTGTTAGTAGGTTTATTCTTATTAAAGTGCCAGCCATAGAAAAAGGGATGGACGAGGGTGTAATAAGAGGTGCTGAAACTAAAGGGCAGTAAAACAAGATGACATTCTGAGCTGCTGTGGGGCAGCAGATGGTTCTGGCTAAAGACTTAGAGAAAGAACATAAAGTTACCCCTTGCAGAGCCCAAAGGGGCGTGCGGGATCCACCTGCCCCCCAGAGGCCTCGAGGCTGCTCCAACATCCAGCTGCTCACACTCCAAAGCAGCTGAGAAAACCCAAGGGCGCTGACACTCTCCCTGTTTTCCTCTAGTCATGTGTTTTGTGGTTACAACGCAGAGACAAAGCCTTTCTGCGCTTCCTCTGGTTTAGTAACTGGGACCTTGCCATGCCTTTTGGTAGCTATAATCAGGAGATACTGCAGCAGGAAAGGCTTGCACCAATTTGAAGTTCTAGTACTGCTTCTTGGATGATTATATTTTTTGTGGTTATTAATGACAGTGGATTCAAAATAATGTAACTACTTGTTAATATTGCTGTAGTTAGCACCTGGTATCCCTTGAACTCAAAGTGCTTTGCAAAGGAGGCTGAACATTTTCTATCACAGTTCAGTAGTGGGCCAAATGGGGCAAAGGAAGGCTAAAACCATGTATTGTAAGGCTGTGTTTCGTTTATAACATGTTTTCAAACCACTTCACCCTGCTTGGTTGTAAGCATTTAGGACAATTTGATATCCCCGATGAGTATGAGGTCTTAAAAGCCAAGTGCATGCTGAAGTCGGCAGCCCTGACCTGCCACTGGGGCGCATTTGCAAATCCTGCCCGACTCCCCGTGAGCCGCAGCTGCGTACAGCAGCAGAAGAGTTGATCTAGTTGCAGTAAACATAACAGCTTGTTTCATAGCATAAATAAGGATTTTACCGTTTCATTACCTGCACATCATGGTTCAGAGCTTGTAATGTCATACATATGGGCATTTGTTTAGTTATAAATTATAATCATGGCCTTCAGCTGTGTTAGCAGAGGGAACATCCTGTATATCTTTGTTTAGAAGGCGCTGCTTCGATTGCATTTAATTGCTTTCCCCTGCAGCTTTGCTTAAAGGTGTGTGTGATAAAGGAGCAAATATTGTACTGAACAAGAGCAGCTAATGAATGAAGTCAAAGTCTATTACAAACCGTGCTGTAAGTAGGCAGCTACTAAATTGAGACGGCTACTGATGAAGGTTATTTCTGTGCATAGCATTGTAGTCTGTAAATCAAAAATGCTTACCCCAAATCTGCCTGTGCCAGTTTATTTATGAATCGGTTCTAATTTCAACATGGATTGTAATAAATACTTCAGCAACGTGGCCCTGTCTCTTTATGCCAGTGCAAGAATGTAGTCAGAAAAGAAATCATGTGCGGAAAGGGAGAGGCAGCTCTAGGCCGTATTTACACTGCTTTTTATTGAGAAAGCTTGATACTTATGAGAGTCAGAGCTATTTCAAGACTGCTCTGGCTTGCATTCAGGATTCCTGTAACTTCCATGAGATTTTCCACTGGTGAAAAATACAGTAAGTGGTGCACCTCAGTCTTTTCCTCCTTGTCTCTAGCAAGGCCTCAGCTGTCATCTGGTGCTAGAACATGAAAGGGAGCTAGGAAAGGGTCAAGCTATAGATCTGCAATTTCCTTTGCAAGCCAAAAGAAGTTTCTTTAAATGAAAACTTGTCTCAGAGGCCTCTGAGTCACCACAGCAGTGTAAAAAATGCAGGCTGCCTTCCAGAGCTAACAGGTGTAATAACTTTCTTAGCATAGAGCTCTGTGCTAACCGGAGTGAGAATGTGCTCTAAAGTTGCTATGGGGGAAGGATGCTGGGCAAAATAGTCTGGGGCTGGCAATGCCAAGTCAATTCCTAAGAAGTTAGTCCTAGGATCCAAATTTCCAGTGAGCCACAGTGAGCTGCTTACAAATGTGTATAGAGGCCAACACAGCACTGCTCAGTTTGAGTGTAGCCTATCAATATTACCAGAGCATCCACATTTAATAGTGATAGGAAATAAGAATATCAACAAAAAAATAACAATAACGGCAGCAGTTAATAGTAATAATGGTAATGACAATAGCAATGGTAACAGTAATAGTAACAGTAACAGTAATAGTAACAGTAACAGTAATAGTAATAGTAATAGTAATAGTAATAGTAATAGTAATAGTAATAGTAATAGTAATAGTAAAACACGCTGGGAAACTTAACTAAAAATGTAGTAAGCTACATAACTTGCTAAGCCCGTCTGTTGCCTTGTACATTTTTAATTCATTTATGAAGTGTGATAGAATCTGTGGGTATGCATGAATATGACTGCACAAAAATCAATCTGAGAGTCACCTGGAGACTGTGAACTTGAAATTATTTTGTAGGAATGCTATAAAATTAAGATTTGCCATAGGGCTTACTTCTTTGACTCCTCTTGAGTATACCATGGCAATGGTTCTGTGGTGACATTATAGCCACAGTGAGAACAATTAAAGAATTGGTGAGCAATGTTAAAAATTAAAAACTACATTTAAAGAGGGGTACCAAATTCAAAACTGGCCAGTAAGAGGTATAGTTTGAATTTTGGGTTGGTCCGTATCTCAAGGGCTGGTTTCAATTATTTGTTGTTGAATCTCTCTTCTGTTACCTGTTTTTCAGATAGAATTGCCACCTTTATTGTCTAGACTTTCTGCATCATCGATACCCTTTCTCACGTTGCTGGTGGATGCACGCAGGTTCATGACACTGGTTAGGACAGGTGAAATCTGAATTAACAGATAATTTTCTGTTTGACTCAATAGCCTGGTATGCGCGATCCATATTACTGGGGTGTTAGATATTTATCCTTGTTTCTTCCATTGGTGAGTGCAGTTCTAGGGCGGATGAACAGGTCAGCAAGAGGAAACTGTGGGCTCTGGTAAATTCATCACCATTGCTATGAAAAACATCTTTGGAAATAGAACAATTGCTGATTGGTTTTAATAATGAAATTTATACTCCCACAGAAGTCAAAAGTATTTGAGAGGATTCCCATTCCAGACCTGTTGTACGTGCAATGTTTAGAGTCGAAAGCGTTATTATATATAACTACCTTATCCCAGCTGAGCTTCTTAATTTAGATTGTCAGCCGCTATCCTCTACAATTTGAATGTACAAAGACTCACACAAGTGCAGCCACACAAGGACCAGATTCTAAGAGAAATAAAATAATTGAAATAGGATAGGCTTAAATAATACATCTTTGTTTAACCTTGCTTGTCGCAGGGAGAAGGTGAGACACATTTTCTGCTGTGCAGTACATTTGATTGCTGGAGTTATCTTAAAGCTGATTGAAAGTTTCTTGCATAGTCATGGAAGTGCAACTGAGCCCCCCGTTTTAATTAAAATTCGAACACTTCTTCATTTGTCGAGCTGCAAAACACCTGTAAAGTGTTTTGTGGTTTCCTAAGAGCTACCCTGCAGTCCAGAACTTACCTCTTTGTCAGACAGTAGGACAAATGATTGGTGAGAATCTGAGAAAGATACCGGCTAGTGAAAGCCAGTGGTGAGATTGGTCTCTGTAGTTCCAGTGAGGTTTTTCTTCTTCCTTCTCTAGATGTTGTATCTATCTTTGAAATATTGTGGAATGATGCTTACATCCCAAATCTGACAAAAAAAAAAAAGTAAGCAGAAACTAGCTACTCACACTCCGTGTTTCAGGAAATGATGAGTTTTACCATCTTGCACTGATGCTATTCTGTTGGTAATTTGGCTATAACTGGTTGCTCAATCAAGCCTCCTCAAAAGTGAGTCCAACGCGTCTCTGCTGGTGGTTGCACTTTTGCTAAACAACTGCTGAAAGCGTTGGGCCTTTATGCCTTGGCAATCTGTGACCAGCACATTTTTTTCCCTGGTTATGATCAGCATTGTCACGTTCTGCCTTGGTCCATAAGCCCCCTTGAGCCCATCATAAAACAAGCACATATGGTGCTTGTCAGCATTTGCCTGCCATTCATCAGCCGTGGCTTCCCACCACTGACCCTTCATCTGACATAGCTGATTTGGACTCCATGGTGAATCCTTCTGGAAGCCAACTTGTCTGTAGTTGAATCTGGGGGAGCCAGCGCAATCTGACAAGTGCTCTGAGCAGAAGCTGAATTGCAATGTGATGACCATTCATCCTGTTTTGGAGTTCCCCACATGGAAAGTCAACAGTTTGCTTGCAATCCAGCACATGTGCAATATGGTCTACCATACCTTCTGGAGAAGGTTTCCGCAGAAGAGAGGGCTGTAATCAGCTCATACATAGCTTTTCACATTTAGCCTTTCTGTTTTGTTTTTCCACATTGACCTGAACAGCTGCTTAGCTGCTTTGGTACAATATCTAGGAGGCTCTTTGTTAGAGTAGTTTTGTACCATGTGATTGACCATCTGTCAGTCAGAAACATTGATTTATTCAAGCCCGTCCAGTGCTCAGTGGTGTACCTGCCAGTCTCTCATAGACAAAATTGTAGATGCACGCACGGGAACTTGAACTTAATTCTTGAGACATGGCTCCGGTGATTTTTAATTTCATGCCTGATACACAGAGTAAAAAGCAAACTGTTTTGGCTGAAAATCACTTCTATGTCTGCTCTCCATGTGAGGTCAAAAAGTGGTGTTCTCATGTGTGCATTTACATCTGCCAGATTAAGAGTGTCAGAATTGGGGAATATATAGGGAGTGTTGGTTGACAGTGGGTCAGCTTGCTGTGCAATTCCATCAACAAGCTAGTCCTGTTTGCTTCAGACGTTTTCATCCATGCGATATAAACCAATGGTAACGAGAAAAGGAGGTGGACTTGAAATAAAACCCAAATGGAGAGCACATAAAGGAGTGTGTGCACAACAGAGAATGCAGGCAGTCATCTTTCATGATGAAAACTGAGTGCTGTTTTGACTACAATTAAGCTGGTACATACATTCATACTATATATATGTATGTATGTATGCATATGTGTGCATGCACATATAGTAAAAGAAGGAGAAAGATAATGTGGAGCTTATAAGTGCCTAAATAGATGGACACATGGATTTCAGGCTGGGTTTCAGGAAAGCACATAGCATGCATGTTAACGGAGAACCGGGCAAATCTCAATGGTGAGATCCTAGAGGCTATAGACGAGATTCTGCTGTCCTGATACAAATTTCCTTGTAGCCAGTGTTATTGTGCCCCTGCATACTTAATCTAATAAAAGTTGGAGGGGTTTGTTGTTTGTTTGTTTGTTTGTTTTTCTGGGTAATTCTCTATTCTCTTCCCCCTTTGGCATTTGGCAGAATTGGTGCTCTAATATTTCCCATAGTTGCACTGTGTCCTCATGGATTCAGGAGGTGCATATGCCTTAAACCGTCCTCTGTGTGCCTGAAGGCTGTTTGCTTCGGTCAAACCCCCTGGTTCTGCAAAGCCAGCTTTAGCAAGATGGTGTTTCACAGCCGAGTCCTTTTGCCATTAGAACATTAACCCTACACGAAGATCACCCGGCTGTTTTCCTCAGCCAGCTGAGTTTTGCTCATTGGTGCCACGCTGAGTCCATAGGAGGTCACTGCCCTGCTCTTTGGCCTTGGTGACATAGTGATGTTTGAATATTTGCAGGTAGCACAAATGTTGGATTGGAGTTAAAAGCAGCAACAATTATCAACTCAAAAACTTGTTTTTGCCGGCATTAAGAAGTAACTATAGTAACTTTTTGCTACAGTGACTATCCGGGCGATAAAGACAATTTTTGGGCACTTCATCCCTTCCATTTTAGGGATGATTTGCAGAGTCCAACACAGGACCTCTGAGTCAAGTCATTGAGAGGGTGTGCTGGTTTTGCATCAGCATCTGCACACATTCAAGCTTGTCACTATAGCTTCTAGTGCTGTTACTGATTGCTGCCTGTATCGTTTCTCACTGTAGTCTGTGATTCACTCTTTGGTTACAGAGGAGATTTTATTAAAGGCTGGTTTTCTTGCTGAGGAGCTTTTATTAAAGGTTGGGTTTTTTGCCCCCTCTAAAGGAAAGTTTTTCCAAAGGTAGAATTGTCCCCTTCCCAATAACTGCGTTGGCACATATGAATTGTCTAATGCTGAACTGATAGATGAGCTGTCATCAGGGTACAAACCTGTGACTGGTAGAACAAGGGTTGGCAAACTCAAATGGGAAATAAAGTGCAAATTTTGTAACAGCAAGGGAAATGAATAATTGAAACAACTCACCTCTGGACCCAGCCAGGAACAGATGTCTTCCTAAAAGATGTGCCCCAGTTCAACAAGAAGTTATTGAGCAACGTGCAGGAATGGACTGGTGAAATTCTCTGGGCTGCATTTGGCAGAAGTCCAGAGCAGAGGATCCAATGGTATCTGCCGAATCACTAAACCAAAACCAAACTGCCTTGGAAGGAACAGCAAACAGCTTTCCTCTGTAGATCAGACATCAAAGCAGGGAAATGTAGCATTTGACAAGTGTGCTGTATATGGTAATTAAAATGCTTCTATGCTCATTTACAGCTTTCTCTTTCCTCCTCTCAACTGCATTTTTCATCCTATATTTTCCCTCTTTCCCGCTGCCCCCCTTGCTCTTCTATCACTTTCTACTCCAAAGCATTCAAATTGCAGCTGAACTTTTGAACCACACATGGAGTTTATCTTTAAACACTGACATACACTATAATATTCTACCACATGACAATTTTAGACTAGGCACACCAAAATCGCGATATGAGGAGGGAATGGACAAGTTTTAGGATTAAAACTGTTCAGAAATGTCTCTGAAAAAGAAATAATGCCAACAAATCATAATGATCTATCTCGCTTTACTGGTAGCAGCCAAGGGCATGTGCTGGCAATTGTGACACAGGTATCAAAGGAGGATGGGCTGGCTCTGAACTGCTGGCATTAGTCCGGCTGAGTTTCAACTTACGAGTGGGGTCCTCTCCTGCTGCAGGGAATGGGAACTGTTAGTTTCCGCTGGATTTAAATGGATATTCGAAGGTACCATTGGGTGACACTTGATCTCTTGGAATTTTAATTCCTGTACCTCTATTTAAAGTCCTGAAAAGGAATAAACTCCGTTCTGTATTTCAGCAGAGAAGGTGGTTTAGCTATAAGAAAGAGTGCAGAAAGTTGGAGTTCTGCATAGCGTTTCCTCAGCTCCATTAAATCTATTACAGTAACATCAGTCCTAGCTTTAATCTTCTAAATCTGGTCATCATTCTGTTACTTTGACCAGACAGGATAAATCAAAAGAAGTACTATACTGGTGTGCTGAAAGGACCTTGAAAAATCTTTACATTAAAGAGAAGAATTATGGGATTTTTTGAACCTGGGTCTTCAACTGCACAAAGAATGAGAAGAATTCTCTAGATCTTAGCCTTACACATGTTGACTATACTTCTTGCATTATGTATGTGCAAAAAACTGTCTTTCCTGCAGAAAGACCAAAGACTAGATAAGCAGAGATTTTTCTGAATGAAAAAAGGTTGATTCTGCTCGGCAGCAATGGACAAACCATGAGTTTCTGTTGACCAGCCAAGAGGCCATTTTTCTGCCCTCCTGATTTACTGACAGTGTTCTCCTTACTTCATCACTTGCCTTTCATATGCACAATTCCATCTGTATTGGTCTTCAATAAAAAAACTAAACCATATCATAACACAACTGTAAGGAATAGTTCAACTAGTAGTATATTGAGTGTGGCTTTTGGGATGAGGCTTTTGTGAAAGTCAGGTTGTTGACAGAACTCTGGTTCTTGTCGGAATTACCTCTGGTCAGCTGGCCTATTGCTAAATACAGTTTTGTCTGTTTCTAGTGTCTATCTGACTCTGGTATTATCAACCCTTCACATTGTCAAGTTAAAAAATGCATAAAATAATTGGATTATATATTAAGACTCTTGAGAGAGTTGCTTATTGACCTTCTTCTACTCCAGTGAACTTAGCTGTGAAAAATTGGGTGAGAAACAGGGCCTTGCTGAAAGCGAGATATTACATCTGAGCAGTGCAGTCTTGGATAAACAGAAATTACTGAGTAAATAGCAAAATGTGAAAAAATAAGATCCAAATTGAAGTGTGGAAATTGTGGACTGTAGAAGTGATTGCTTTTGTAAATACTTTAAAATGTGTATTTGCTCTCTGAGTTTCAGTATAAATTGTAATGAAATGCCTCTAGGTTCGGATGTGAATATGGCCAAATCTTGCAGTTGTTATTTGGGCAAACAAAAAAACCTGAAAATAAATCTTCCAACTGAAAGTAAGTGTGTTTTGACTCACTAAAGACAGCAGGATTTGGTCTGAATATCATAGTATTCTGCCCTCCATTTATTGTGCTAAGCATTTGTTATAACCTTTTGGACCTTCCTTGTCATTCATGTTTGATATAAACTAGAACTACACCAAAAATAGATTTTAAAAGCCTCACACATTCTATTCTTAATTGTCCTGGTGACGTGGTGTGACCTGCTGATTCAGTTCTTACTGAGACGACCATGAGCTGCTAGTAGATCAAGGCTCAGTGAATACATGAAATCTTGAGGCCCCGATCGTTACCTGTTTCCTCATGGCAGCGTCTAGGATGTCCGGAAAATAAGAAGTATCAGAAGTGAGTAGAAGAAACCTCCTTGGATGCAAAAAGGCTATGAAAAGTTGAATATCAATTTTAAATTCACTTTTCCTGGTGACTTTTGGGTATTTTGCTCTTACAGAGCCACAAGAGAAAACAGAGTGTTTCACTTACTCTTCTCTGTGAAGCTCATGTCCTAAGCAGAGACGGGCTGAGATGGGACACTTGGACTCCTTGGGCTGTTCTACAGGGTTGCTAACACGTACCAGCCTTGTCCAAACAGGAGCTGAACACCTTTGTTTCCTGCCAGAACCCACTTTGCAAACGGGGCTCATGGGGAGGGCGAGGCAGCCGTCACTTCCCTGTGAGCAACTTCACAAGAGACAGACAGAAAAGAAAGAGCAGCCACTTTGGACTAAATTTTAAAGGCAATGCCTTCACCCTTCCCAGGGAATTGGTCAAGTGGCTCTTGTGCTATTTCCTCTCTCATGTGTCTGACCCAATGTTAGAAAGGGTTTTCTTAATATCTAAAGATATTGTTTCCACTGTGCACACTCCAGTGACCGTCATGATTGATGCTATTAGGGAGCAGAGAGGCACGCGGTAACGTGTGAATTATAGTGTACTTCTTGTCTTGGTTCAGTCATTTCACTCGTTTTTTCCCACATCAACTTCTTCCCTTGTAGTTTTCTGTATGTGTGTAGTACGTGCAGCCTTTCTCACACCCGCTTTTCCTTCTCTCCTGGTGGGAGACATTCTGCTACTGGTGCAATCAAGGAATACCGCACAGGAAAAGGGTGAAATTTGCCTCATCTGTTGAGCTTGTTCATCTCTAAACAGCTCATTTCATTAAATCTGTATGGCAGTGCTGGAAAAACAAAGGACTATTCCTATACCCAGGGACCAACTCACTTCCCAGTGAGGTCTGGAGCAGGCATAGATTGGGAATTTTCTGTTACTAATGGGGATGGCAGCCTGCAAAGGCACGTGGAAGTAGGCAAATTTGGACTGAGAGTTGTGGTTTGGTTTGTGAGAGTTTGCGTGTTTTGTTAACCAGAATGAGTAATTATATGTAATTATTTGGGCAATTCACTAGTTCCTTCATGCTAGCACAAGTACCAGGTCCTTCTCATTTTGTGATCTCACGAAACATTGCAGATTTTTCATGTCTTGTAGATTTTAAACTCCTGGAGGTCCTATTTTTATCTTGCGAAGACCACGGCGTTTCAACAGGACAAGTGTTTTGGCGCGGGTCGCTTGGCAAAATTGGGAACAGAATTTGCCTTCTGACTTTCAGCACGATGCTCCATCCATCACCGCCTCTGAAAGACCCGTGAGCTGGGTAGATGAGATGTGGATTCTGGCTTCCCAGGCCATCACCTCAGTGCAGCAGCTAATGGGAATTTTGGTAAACTATCAAATAATTATTTTCTCCTTTTATGGGAAAAATAATCAATATTTATGCAATAAGGTAGGAGAAGCTACACACTGCTTTCATTAGAAATATTTACATTTTGAAAGAGCGTAATTTGCAAAGATGCAACTAAGCTGCCTTTCTTCTGGAAAATATTTTATCTGGCTGTACTATGCTAATATGATCAGTCATATGCTGTACATCGCTCTTCCCCCTCTTCCTACCTATAAATTATTCAGAACTAGTGTAGCTAAAACTGTGAGTAGATGATTTTATTTCTGTCTTCCGAAATGCTAGAAAGGATTTAGGTTGGAATGAAGGGGATGACATCCTTGTGAGGCACTGGGAAATCAGGAATCAACTGTGACTGGCAGGCTTGTTCCTGCAGAAAATGGAAAGACAGTTAAAAATATCTCTTTTAGTTAAAAATGTTAGAAGACTTGGTATAAAATATTTAAGCCTACACAACTCGGTTTGTAGAACTTCCTATCAAATATAACAATAATCATGTCAAAGTTTATGGAGACATTTGCTAAAATAACTCTCTCAGCTCCCTTACTTGAGTTGAGGTTAATTTGACTTTCTAGGAGAAATTTAACCTCCTGCAATAACCCAAATATTTAAGTCTTTTAACCTGAAAGAACTTGATTTAATCTTCTATAACACATGCCGTCAAGTAACTCATGACTTCTCTTGCATACTAATGAATAATCCTGTGAAATCACGTTCTGCAGTTCGCGCTGATCCCCACACTTTGTCACTTAACCACCTTGAACTACCGTTCCCAGGAGCCCGTGGGCTGAGGGTCAGTAGCTCAATGCCCTTAACAACCCAGCACCTTCAGCTGGTTTGCAGCCTGAAGGGTGTGGAGGTGTTTGTGTTGCAGGATGGGATGTGAAGCTTTTGTTGTTGGGCTGCTTTGTGCAAACTTTTACCTGAACTCTAGTGCAACACGAGGTTAAGGTAAGGTTATGTTTTTACTTGTGCCTCTTCCAAACAATTTATAATGCGTTTTATCATCTGTTACAAGGAAAAGCAGCCTTCCTTTTCTAACAAGCTGACTTGCAGACCCTACTCAGAGCTTGTTTTCTGGGGTTTTTACCCCTCAGAAGTGTACAGCTTGATAGAGGTATGGGATGTTTAGTCTTAATTCAACTGCATGGTCTGTCTGCAAAACACGTAACGTTTTGTTTTAGTGATCCTGCGGAAGCATGCTAACTGAAAAGTGCTCTGTGGATCTTGTTTTGTCCCCGAGGCATCAGCTTTGTCCTCCATGAGGAGGTAAATGCTCTTTGTGTGATCCATGGTGATGCGGCCAGTGGTGTTCTTCCTAATTCCTGCTATAAATACCGTACACCTAGTGTTTTGTAGATAAACTTTAAAAATCTGTAGAAATTCAGCTCTTAGTGCTAGCAATCCTGCCTGGAATGCACTGAGTGCAATATAAATATGATATACTGTTGACAGAGCTGGTATTGAGGTGATCATATAAACTTAGAATAATCCAAAACTGCATCACTGCAGTCTTGGGATACAAATTATATATTTAATTTTTATCTAGGGGTCTCTTATTATTGGTTTGCTATATTGTTTTGCTTGATACATTGCTAGTTCTGTAATCTGTTCTCCTACTAAAGCATAGCTTTCTTTACGGGGGGCAACAAACTTGTTGGGTTGCTTGGCTAACAAGCTTAGAAAATGGGAGAAATGCAGTTGTGATTCGTGCTAAGATGTTTAATGTTGACAGATATAACCAAATGAGGCACGGGCTCTGAACCTGGAAAAAGGAAAAGGTGCTTAAGTTCTACGTAAAAAGTTATGAAACTTGTTTATGAAGTTATATTGATAGACGGAACTAACATTTTAAGGGTTAACCAACCACATAATAAGGGCCTACTAAAGAACTAACACTTTAAACCACATAATGAATATCTAGTTTAGAGCTGTATGTAACCAATCGTGTTAAGAAAAAACCAGAACCTCATCGAATGCCGAGTTAAGAAGTTTTACAGCACCAGCTGTAACCTTGAAGAGAGAAGATAGCCAAGATTTACAGCAAAAAGGGGGCACTGGTCTGGTTTCGGTCGACTTGGCAGCTTGGGTTCCAGCCAATTCATCATAATGAGCCAGAGGTAAAAAGTTCACTGTGACGAAGCTGAAGGAGCCTTCATCCAAAGACCCGGCCTCAAAACCACCAAGTGACACTGCGCAGGTGCAACAGGGGAGGGTCAAGGAGGAGACCATGGAGATGGTTGTCTGAGACTCATTTTAATAAGAAGTGGGGAAAGGTTATTAATATGCACAGGTGTTCCTGGGGTCATTATGAATATGTAATACCTTACTGTATTTAAGCGCACTTCTTATTGTTAAAAGGTGTGCGTGTTGGGCGGAGCGAATCCCCCGCGCACCCAATGCTATTTTGCTTATGCTCTGATGAACACGTGTTTAAGGAATACAATTAAAGAATTGGATTAAATGTTGTTCATCCATAGAAAAAGCGTAAGTTATTTATTTCAAAAATATAGTGTGTAATAGCATGTTGTTACACTGTAGTAGCACCCAGGTACCTCTACATTGGCCCAGAGTTCTGCTGTGGTAGGGACTGAACTGCGAAAGAACTAGTTTGAAAGGTAACAGGAATAGAAGAGAGGAGGCAGCAGGTAAATTGGGAACACCTGAGGTTAACGAGATGGTCCTGGTTAATGTGAGGCAGCTGGTTGGCTGCGCTGGCAGCCTCCTTGTTGTTCAAGTGCTTCGTGTGCATTGCTGCAAAGGGAGAGACATGGTTTTGTGCCTGATTTAAAGTGGATTATGGTAAGTGGTGGCAATACAGTCACAGAGAAATGGGACTGGGACATTGTTTTGCAGTGCTGGTTTGGATGACTTGGTATTTGTTAAGCCAGCAAAGGGCGGCCTATGAACTTTAGGAAGAGTATTCAATAAAAATCTAATAGCTCAAGTTGATGGTCTGTGATACTAAAAGATAATTATCCGAACTGGTGCTGGTCCTGGTCATAAAGCTTGGATTCACTGCACCCTGAGCTTCAGACAGGCTTTGTTTTCATGTGGATCCATAACTTTGTGGCAACATGGGGCACTTGCAGAGCCAGGTATGGGTGTGAATTTAAATTCCTCTTATTATTTTCCTTCAGTATCTGGATGTGTTTAAATGCAAATCTTCTAGTTTGTTGCCTTTGCCCCATCTTTGTACGCTCTTATGCTCAACCAGAGTGCTGAAAGCAGAAGTGCTGTTTCTAGCAAAAATCATGACAAGTTTTTACAAAGTTGTGTCTCCAAGAAGTTTCTTCCTGTTGTTTTGTTTAGTGCAAAGAAAGAAATTAATCCCATGGTGACATATAATTTGTCCTCATTAGCAGGAAACGGAATTTATAGGCTCAAAAGCTATTTGTTAGTCTAACACACCAGCCTAAAATTTTAGCCATCACTGATTGTGCATTGTTGACTTGACAGCAGAAGTAACCATAACTTAGACTTAATGAATGCTTTCATGCAGTATGCGCAGTCCTCCAAGAGTCCTTATTTCATACTATTTAATGCTGTGCTGAACAGTTGAGTTTGATAAAGGCTGAAACAGTCAGAATTATGCTTTCATTTGAATTTTAATTTTTAAAGGGGGAAGGCAGATGGTATTGTTTTACAGAGGGAATAGCCCAGCATGTCCTGCCATACTAAAAGTCTCTTTGAGCGCATCTGATACTGGTCTGTGAGTTTTCTCTGCTTGTTTCCTTAGCTTACATACCGCCTTCAAATTGCATATATTAGTACAATTCAATTTGAACAGTATGATTAAAAAAAAGAACAGCTAATTTGTTTCGTGATTTGCGAGTTGTATGCAAGTAGATAGGTGAAAAAAATGCTAGATCCGATTCAAAAGCGTTGGCTGCCATCACTGTGCGGCAGAACTGCACGGATTCAAAATCTCTTTCCTTGCAGTACTAGCAACACTGATAAAGAGTCAGTTATTTGAAACTGAGGTCACATTTTAACAGTTATTGGAAAGAGTTGATGGGCAGTGAGTAGTGGGCCCAACTATGCTGGGAAGAGAGTGTACTAGTGGGAAGTGGATTGGGAACAGGCCAGTAGCTAATTCTGTTATGACTGACAGGAGGAGTGAGGGAGATCTAGGAAAGCACGGCTCAAGCCTAGAGACCAGATTTCTGCCTTCAGGACCAATTCAAATATTACCGTGCACATTGCTGAGAGGTGCTTGGCGGTCTTACAGAGTAAACTAGGGAGTGATGCCTATACCAAAACAGACTGTTTGTTTTCCTTGCTGTTAGAAAGCTTCTCCTGATGCTTAATTCTTCCTTGGGGAGGAACTACAAATGGGTGGCATCTTGGGGGATCTAGTGGTGGGAGTAGTTATGAGAGAGGCATCAGGCCAAGGAGCAGCACTAAGCAAAGGAAACGGTTTTCAACATCTGTTGGACCTGGACTGCAGTTAACCGAGAAAAAAGACAAATATAGGAGAAAAGGGGAGAGTTCAAGTAGTATCCCCAAATTTCTTGTGGTGTTAAACCCCAACTGGCTGGTGCCCACACAGAGGAGGATGCCAATTCCAGTACATTAAAGTAACATTCAGCATAAGAAACAGTATCAGGTACTCAGCTATTTATTTATTTACTTACTTATTAGCTGCTACTGAATGCTGTGAGCATTTTTGATGTGAAGGCTTTGTCACTGAGGAATTTTTGTGAGCTGGCTCCCTGTTGGAAGCCGAGTAATACAGATGTTTGGTGTATTCAAATTGATGTGAGATTTAAGTGCACACCTTGTTCCCAAAACAGAAATGGTCTTAAAATTAAATGCATCAGGTCTCCCCGTGTTTCCAGTGTCCTCCTCAGCTTCTGCTTCAACTGCTGACTCCTGTGAGAGAGACTGAAGTGGAGAGAGAAGCTCCTACAATTAGGAAGAACTGTCCTCTCTTTCCTGCTCTTCAGAAAGAAACTGCACTGGAAAAATTAACAAAGGCATAACCCATATTCAAATCTAAAAGCATACTATCCTGTAAAAGTGTTAAATCATGTGTAACAGTGCCACCTGCTGAATCCCATCCTAACACCTTCTCAAAGGGACTCTGTCTTAATGAAATGGAGTTGGCCTCGATTAGGCCCAGGCATGCGCCCTGGCTATTTCTCATCTAGAACACAGGGTACAATGTGATTTAAAAATACTAAATTAAATATTCTTCTTCGGAGCATAAGATTGTTTTGATTAAGCTTATCATCATGCAAATGCAAAATACAGCCCTTGGAAATCATACCAAAAATTCTTTTGTCTGCTGTTAAATAGGCCTAATGCATTTTCCACTATTATTAGCACTGAGATGTACCAGAAAAAAAGTGAATTGCACTTCTAGTAGTAACTTGTCTGGAAGGTGCTGATGTTCTAAAGTTGCAAACAAAGCAAGATTCCCTGCTGAATTTCTAAATCTGGGAAAATTTGATTCTACCAAGAACACTGTCAAATCAGTCTAAAATGACTGAGACAGGCAGTCATTTTGTGGAAGGCAGTGAGTGCATTTACTGAACCCAGGAGTTTGATACAACAGCCCCCATGCTGCCTAAAAATACAACTCTTTTGAAGGTAAATTCTACCTGCTTTATCAATATTTGTTTCTGTCTTTGAATGGGCCCGTCCATTTTAACAGAATGCTGATGCAGGACAGTGCTGGTGAGGTTTGGTGTCGCTGAATGGGGCTCCTGCTCTGAAGGACCATCCGATGTGATGGCAGATATGGGTGACCCAGCAGATGGTGTTTGGAGTAACCTCAAGAACAGCCCCTGAGTTAGACTGGTACGTGCACTCCTGCATCGCTTGTACATTATCAGACTGTTTCCTTCATCATATATGGGAAGACCTTTCTGTTGTGTTTAAATCCTGTCCATGCCTTTGCCTTACGCATTTGCTGCTTGGTGCAGTGTTATGCTGAAGGGGCTGGTTTGCTTGATTTCAGGTGATCGTTCTTTGCTACACTGCCAGTTTTGCAAATGTTGATACCAGTGTCCACTCTGGTCAAAGTCTAGCTCTGGCATTTTCGGAACTAAACCCAGCCTGTAACGCTGCGACATACTGTGTGTTTGTGACATTAGTTGGCAGGAAATGTAATGCCAAAGAGGGCTTGCTGTGAAGCTGTCTTTATCAGGAAAGTAGAGGAAAACAAAATGAAGTAGATAGGACTCATGTCATAGATCCATCAGTAAAATGCAAAATTCATACCTCCCCTTTTCTATGCTCCCATATCCCCCTAAAGACCAACAACAAAAGCTCTTGGTGCATGGCAAGGAATGCTTTGTTTATTTAGGAAACTAAATCTGCCTATTTTTGGCACCAAATTCAGGAAATCTGGTCCTTAAGTGTCTGTCATAGCTAAAATGCAGAGGTATTTTTCTTCTGGCTGTGCCCTGGCACTGATGTTAGGGCTGTGAGTGTATAAATATAGAGAGAAGCATTATTGTGTTTCCATTTCCAGTGTGAGCTCTCTGGTATCGGCCTCAGTGTTTCTAAGGAAGGGAAAAGGGATGTTGACAGGCATGTAAATGAAGCTGGACACATGCTTAACAAAAAGCGACAGCAAAGTAAAACCAGTGACTTTGTTCCATCAAAAGATACAAATTTCCCATCCTCCAGCATAACATTCAAAGTGCCAGCATTCTCTGAGCTCTTTTCACAGAGGATGTTCTCTAATGGTCAATTTGTTTAAAGGGAGAAAGGATGGCATTGCAAATGCAGCAAAGAAAATCCAGCAATGCTGCAGCATGAAATTCTAGCAAATATCCTCCTGCTGGAGTCAGACTTGTGAAAAACAGCCATTCCTACCAGCTCTGGATGGCAGCAGTGGCACAGAGCAGAGAACCTGTTTTCTTCCATCAGGGAGTGCAGACAGAGATGGAAAGACTCCTGTGTTTTGGCACCTGTGCTCAATAACTGTGTGCTGAAATATCTGATAAAAGCTTCAGAGGCATCTTAAGAACCCTGTACCATGAAAAAGATACTGTTGGTTTCAGCTTGGACTCAACTCGTAACCCTGGATGAATAGAAAGGATGTTTGTATCTTCATTATAACAAAGATGGTCCCTAGCACCTCTGCATTCACGACTGCAATAAAGCCATAAGCTTCTGTGCATTTAGTAGTCACCTTAGTGTGTTAAACTAATTTTAAACCCAGAGCAATTCCAGCAGGTTCTTCAGACAAAAGTTTTACCTACACATCTCTCAAAAGAAGCTCTGGAATCTGTACTGAGCAGTAATCACGTTGATCATATTCCTGACAGCCATATGGGGATCATTGCTTACCTAGAGAACAGGGCAACACAGTTCTGTACTCTCTTTTGGTTACAAATAGAGTGGACAAGTGAGAACTGGAGAGTAGGACTGAGCAGTAGATCAGCGTAGCATCCTCTAGATTGAATTGTAAGGATAACAACTGCCTAAGGGTCCACGGAATATGTGGAGGCGGTTGCACTGCTGTGTGAGATGTCTGGTTGACGTCTTGCCTCACACAATAAGACAGACCAGAGTCTTATGTAAGAGAGAAGGGAGGGTTCTATGATTCTGTTAGGAACATGATGACTGTGAGGATGCCAAGGCTTGGACAGAGCAGAGCTGAGAGGAGAGGTAGGAAAGAACTTAGTCCGCACCTTTGTGTCAAGGAGATTCCCCAAACCTGCCTGTTGATAAGGAGAGTACCACTGGCCTGTTGTCAACCCTTGGCAGCCTCTGCCTGTTTTCTGTGAGTGAGGGTGAGGAACGTGTCCCTTGGCAGGAGAAACAAGTGCTGAGAAGAGCTGGGGTGAAGCCTGGGGAACAGCCAACCAAAGGCTGAGGCTCAGGTGCTCTTGTTTCTGAGATACCAAAAAAACCAGAGTCTGGAAAGAAAGGTGAGCATTAAGAGATCCATGACCTGAGGTAGTAGAGCTAAAGAAACTATTTACAACGAATAAACCCACCCTCTAAGCAAAAACATTTCATGCGTTGCTGTTGCTTGGCAATCTCCATTGGAAGCAGGAAGAGCAAACCACTCCTGTTTGATGAATTTGAAATGTGTGTGGTGAAGAATGAATGGCTGGAATCCACTGTAATCCTCCAGTGGTGCTGGCATGAGTCCAAAGGCACAGGGCTCAGCGGGCGTGTAAAACTCTTTTAAAAATGACTTCATGTCTTTTCTAGGTACGCTTTTCTCGGGAACAGTTATGGAAGAGGCAAACGCCGTGCTTCTCAGAATATAAAGTTGAAATTCTTCCATTTCTGCCACTGAACAACTCCTTCAGCCTCTGCTAAATCATTAGGTGTTGGGTCTTAAATCTACCCATCTCCTGAGGGGAAAAATTCCATGTTCTGCAGAGAGAAGGACTTATTCCTTTGATGGATTTACTTTAAAAAGGGGTGAGGGAGAGAGTTGCAACAGATTTGAGGTGTTAAAAATAGCCATGGAGAGGATATAAGTGATATCAGTTATATAGCTTTTCTTAATACAGGTACTGAGCAAAAAGGGATGAGGTGGTGCAGGAGCAAGATGCTGTGGAGGGGAGCGTGATGCTCAGAGTGTGTTTTTTAACCCCCACCATTTGTTGACCAATTTGACCTCTGGCTTGACCTTGAGTACTTTGCAAAGCTGGTATCATGTTTGGAACCGGACAATATTTTACGTGCTTGGTAGGAGTGCATGGTGCAAACAGGGCTTATGGTGAGAGGCTGTTTGCAAATCTATCAGTTAGCAGTGGAAGGATTTTTTTTTTTTGAGGAGAAAATTAAATGACATTTTTAATGTTTGTGACCATTTCTCTAAAAGTTAACAAAATCTAATATTTAGGCAAACTGACAAGAAAATAAGTGGAAAAATACTATTACCACAGTGTAGAGAAATTTCCTGTATTCTGTCAAATGCAATAACTGCTCATCTTGATTATGTTTGGATTCACTGCACGAGAATAGGGAACAGAGGTCCCAGGTGAGCCTGTGACCCCCTGGGATGTGTGTGCTGGGGACTGTTCCTTCCTGGAGGAACTCCTGATGAAGCCGGCAAGAGATGGGGAAAGCAAGGGCACTGGGGGGCGGCTGGCCCTGCATCACCTGTCTTAGGGTTAGAAAGAAAGGTACATTCTTGTTTTTAAAAGCTCTTAGCTCACCCCTCTGTGGATAAGGCTGAACTGCTTTACGCTCCTGCGCTGATGACTGGCTCTCTGTTTTCAGTTCTTTCTGTGTTGGGTGAAAAACCTTCTTTGTAGCCTTTGCCCTCTCTAGCAGTCTTATTATTTACTTGTTCCCTGGGACTTCCCAAGTCTCCTTATATTTTACTTTGTCAGTCTCTGCTGTGTGTTTGTAAGCTGTGCACTCAGTTCTGTAAATCACTTGGAGGGGCAGTGCCTTATGAACTGAGCCCAGATCCCAGCCAGACTCTTGTGGGAGCGTTGCTGAAGCTGGAAGCACAGGTGCATAGGTCTGGTGTGCAGGGCTGTGTTTGGGGTTACCATCTATCTGGAAGGATATCTTTGTCCCCTGTGTTAGGACAGCTGTTTAGCTCAAGTACTTGGGACTATGCCTTAGGCAGGTCCCTCTCGCCCAGCAGTAACAAGGGAGGAATGAATTCTGCCTTCCTTCTGTTCATGCATTGCTGTGGTGCAGGGACTGGTCCTTTTTGGCTGTGCAGACCCAAAGTTGTGAGGGGCAGAGTTATTAAACAGGCAAGACAAACACTACAGAGGAATGGCTAAACGTGTTGTTGCCGCCTTGGGGTAGGGAAGGAGTTTGATGACCCTGGAGCCTTTTCTTGCCTGTTCTTGTGTGATATTTTTCTTTTCCTTGTGGCTTCCAGGGCTATCATAATATAGACTCTGATAATGGTCACTGTTGCTTGGGTCTGAAATCCACAGTTGGTTTGTTGTTCTCTCATGTTGTCTAACGCTATCTAGGATTTTCAGTATTGTGTAAAGAGCTTTCTAAAGGCACCAGCAGTTCCGCCTGTGAGTTTTTCTTGGCTTTTGCTCATAGACAGTGATTTGTATTTGTTCTCTTTAGCAGCTATGAGGGTAACCCACAGTAGTCACGGGGATGTGCTGCTCATTCACCTTTCTGATGTTTTGTCAAAATATATTTAGTGAGAACAGTGGGGTGGGAGGAGGACGTTGAGTCTTCCAGCAGGTTAATGTCAAAGGGGAGAGAGACCGTTGCTAAAATGCTCTATCACAGTCAGTATACAAGGGAGAAAGAACAGCCTACCAAGAAACTGTTGTGTTAGACCTCAAGAGCTGAGCTCTGACACTCTGCAAAATTCTCATACTGAATTGATAAAATAGTAAATGAAAAGGGAAGCAAAATTTTATCAAAATTAACATAAAGTCCCTTTAATCATCAAGCTTAATCCTCAGTAGAAGACTCCAAAATTGATTTTAAATCTCTATACAGCCATCCTCTCTAATGTGAAGCAGGGATCCAAGTAAATGAATGATTTGCTTAAAAAATTCTGACTAATCTTGAGAACATTAAAATTAATGTAAATGTGTGATCTCAAGTTCTATCCATTTTTGGATCCCATTTTAGTAAGTACATATAATTTGGAATGGGACCTAAGCCATTTTGTGTGGAAGCATACAGGGAATGCGTTCCAGGATCTTTAATCAGAATGTAAAAGGGAGATCAGCTTCACTGTTTCACATAAGGTATGGAAATATCCTAAATGAACTGAAATAGAAACCAAACATACTGTAGAGTGGAAAATGCAGCAACTTTCTTTGAGGATATGGAATCACTTTAGCAGCTGTCTTCATGGGGGAAAAATGCATAAGGTTATAAGAGCTTCTGACCATGTATTACCATTATAACTCTTATGAATTGCCATGTCTGAAGTTTCATCAGGGAACTCTGCTATGGATTCCAGGGTCTGTTGGGATAAGAGAGATCACCTCCCTATGTTCTAGGCTTTGGGGGGGAACATTTTCTGCCTTCTTCCCACCGGTAAGGGGCTTTTTGGACAATTCATCAATTCTGCTAAGGAATTTTGAGGGGAGGTGATCTGAGCCATAATCTTTGAGTGCTGTAGAGCATTCAAAGTCCAATTTTATATTCTGCAGAAGCGAGTTAATTGCTCGGTCTAGAGATGCTGTGGTATTTCTTGCCGAACCTCAAATTTATTCTGCCATACGTACTTATTAAGATGCTGGTATCATAGAGTTAAAGATGATATGAGGGCACTGCATCATCTGAAATATTACGGAACATCTGTACTAACAGAAAGCATTACCTTTCACTGATGTGTCTGTGCTTTCAGCCTGATAATTTTAGTCTGAAGTGTTTAGCCTTTGGAAGATGATGTGTGTCCCAGGCAGAGAAAGCGGGGTACGCTTCCCACCTGCGCCAGCACCACCCAGGAACATGTGTCCGAGGAAGGAAACCACATCCTATGGATTACAGCTGATCTCTGATGCTTCAGGGCTGCAAGTCTGGGAATTGTAAGAACTTGAGTGCGTCTGTTCAGTTGGGAGGAAAAACAAATTCTTCATTAGCTCTGGTAGGTGATCAGATAAAGCCTCTGAAATGAAAGAGCTGTTTAAAATCATATTTCAGATGTTGAACTGAGTACTGAGGAAAACGAAGGGCTGCCTTTGCTTGCTGACCTGTGTGGGTAAAGGGCCTGGCCAGAACCATTCACAGATTTACTCCTTCCCTTCCATTTCCAGGCTGAGTGGTTGTTTCAGGCTGTGTTGTTCAGTAAGACCTCTGGTGTTTTATGATGCCCAGAAATGGTGGCTTCAGTGCTTCCCTGGATGCCAGAGCTGCGCCGGTCCTGCCATGGCTGCTCCCCTTGGGCATCCAGCTGCTGAGACCAGAACTGCTCTGTTGCCAAGGAATCCAAGTTACACTGTGCAGTGTTTCTGGAATTGAGATTCTCTTGTGTATCACTCTGCTTTCGGAGGTAGGTGATAAGGTAAATAAGGTAGATGATAACTGTATATGAAGCAGTAAGTGCTTCTTTTGACAGAATTAACTCTTTCACTTTGTATATGTACTTTTTTTTCTTATGAAACAACATACGTGATTGTGTGTGTAACATTCTGTGATGTTAACACGGACTGCTGTCACCTGAAGTAAGATGACTTACTGAAGTTCTAGGGGATTTTGCACATCTCTCTGCAAGCCTCAGAATTAGGTATCTGCTAGGATGAGGGTTAGAGACACAGCAATACTAAATACCGAGCAATCTTGCAGCATTCACAGAAAGCCTGGCAGATTATGCTGAGGACCCTCAAACCCTGAGGTTGCTCAGAATGGCAGAAGAAGAGCGGATTGTTGTCCCTTCGTCCGCCCACGGTGCAAGCTGTGGACGGGTTCCATTGAAGAGTACGAGTAATAGTGTTTATCGCAAACTTTTCAGGGGAATCATGTGGGTTGTGGTGAGTGAATATGCCATATTCAGAAAAGAAACCAGACCATCAATCTGAGAGGATAGGATGTCCTTTCTTTGCAGCGCAGATACAGCAGAGCTGTTGCAATGCCCGCTTCCCCATAATACCCAGTGACCAATTATATGGCTGCTAAACCAAGCTACAGTAAAATCTGTCACGCTTAAATTGCTGTAACAAAAATGTGCAGTCAACTGTATCAGAAACCTTTGGTAGATCAATAAATAAGGCTCCATAAATGTGGCTGATATCCAGAGAAATCATAGCGTCATTCCCAATGCATACAGCCACGCCGCAGTCGTTAGTCCGAGCGTGGTCCTGCATCCAGAATGAACAGCAGTTGCTTAACTGGTGTATAAATCTGCTGTGCACACATGGCTGTGTGAGTGACTCTGAAATGAAGGATGGCCAGGGTATATTTGAGCTTTTGTGCAATTTTTGTGAACCTAAAGGATAACTGTTCGCTGTGTAGCTTCTGTGTGATTCAGAGTGAGGATGGTGTGTGTGCTTCCCTGGCTGAGATGCAGTGTAGCTGTCACATATCAAGGGCTCATAGGTTACAGCACCAACCATGCCAGACCAACAGGATTTTCTCAGTATTGTTTCTTTTCTCAAGTATTACTTCCTACACCATAAATTACTTATACTAACACTTAAGATGGTTTTGACTGATCTAATGTAGACACTGAAGTAATGTGTTATGAACTCATAATCACTGGCAGTCAGGCTAAATTGTTTATCAGACACATCTATAATGCTGTTCTCATGACATTTTTTAATTAGTGGGTAACTTTTGAGGGTGGGAGCATTTAGTGATTAATCATTATTATGAAGAAATTAGCAGTGATGTCTACCAGTTGCAATTCTGACTGTAAAGTCAGCTAAGAGGGGTAGACTGGTATGGAGTCCTGCTGCAGTTAATGACAGTTGCGGATCTGACATTGATTTTTGTGAAGTGTGGGCTCTGCTGATGGGGTCCCATCCAGTGTTTTCTGTGTTTATGAATTCAAAGCAGTATGTTCTGTCCCTATCCTTGTGCCCGTGCCTGATTCACGTTGTGTAGGCATCAGTCACAACTGCAGTTATACTGTCAATCTTTTTTATCAGAGTCCATAGACATGTATACTCTGACCTAATACTTTTATTGGCCTGAATGACACACGCCACTTATTGAGCTGGGGACTTCTGGAGCTCCCCGTCCTGACTTGTATCCTCTTAAGGATGTGCAAGAGTAAGGTTTTGGCCGTTGCATACCTGGTATAAGCTGCAGCTATCTGGGCATTGTGAAAAAACAAGGGATGTGGTAAGTTCCACAAAACATAAATGTAAATTTTATACCATCTGGCTTTTTCATGCTGACACTTTCTATCTAATGAACGGTATTTGGATCTAGGCAGAACAGTACCTCACCTAGCATATTCTGGACCCAGAACACAGGGCAAAGGCTGGCAGAGTCTGAGATCAGCAGCTGGAGCCAAGCTTGCATATGTGATATTTAACCTTCAAATGAGTGGCAAGGACTGGGGTATATGGTGACAGAAAATGGGTGAGTGGTAAATCCAGTAAATGGCTTTAGTATGTATGTGGAAAATGTTTGCATGGGTCATTTAACACTACAGTTACCCAAATTCATCCTGGCCAGGGGGCTGCCACTGAAGCAATTAATTGAATGAGATAGGCATGGTAACGTGGATTCTTGCCGTTCTTCGCTAGGGCTGCGTGCATACATGCAACAAATAAATTGCTGGTGAGTGGCAGGGACTGTAGTAAAAGGTGGCATGCTCTGGAGGCAATTAATCAAATGAGCTGGGCAAAGAGATGTGATGACACCTGTCGCAGATAGCATTGCAAGTACACATGCAATTAATGATCTTGATGAAAGGAAGAAGAGATAATTTAAAGGCAGGTATTCTCTAAAGAGCTAATAACCCTGAGAAGAAAATTTCTGCCTTAGCTACAAAGGAGTCCCAGCATTTTCAAAGTTATGGTGCCTGTGCATTTCTGGGTAGTGTATGCATATATGAAGAAGGAAAAGAGAATTTTCAGTGTCCTAAAACTCCCTCATCTTGAAAGCCCTTTGCACAAACAATGTGCATGGATGTGCTAAAGTGTAGTAGCTCATCAGCCGAATTTAATATAAAGATAACAGAAGTTGCCAAACATTGTAGATTGCTCTTATAAAGATTTTTGTTATCAGGAGCTAGCTGCTTGAGTCTGCAAATGGACATTGCTCTATCAACAGCAGTTGTAACTTTAGGGCTTTCTAGGCCACAACACCTTTCCACAATCTAAAGGAATATTGATCTGAGTGTAGTCTTAACCAAATTTATGCTGGATTACACCTTTGAATGGGAAGCATGTGTTTCTAGTAGTGATCTTGCGATTTAAAAAAACCCAATTGTGTCAACTTCTTTTCCACAGACATATCTAGCTCATCAGCTGGCTTTTCTCTTGTTCCCTCCCCCTTCATTCCTTTCCTGCAGAAAATCACACTTATTGTTCCACCCTGAAACAACTTCTCCATCATAAGTACCTCCTTGAGTCACTAGTGGCTTAACCAAAAGAATTCCAATGCCAACACTTGACTGTTATGGCTGGTGACGTTGATAGATGATGATGATGATATTTGTCTGCTGCTTTTTCATACTGGAGAGCCAGTCTGTCCCTCTTGTATGACTTCTTTCTGCAGTGGATACATCGTAAGTGCATGGGTTTTTGTCCTACCCATCAAACTTGTGATGACTTCCTTAGCTGTTCTTTTGTAGCCAGATTTTATCTGAATTCTGCAGAGCTCTTTTCCCAAGCATCCGTACCTTGCTGGCTTGAGATGGACAGGATTTGGTACTTAGCCTTTACAGACCTGAGTTTAATATGTGATCAATTATCTTCATTCAGACGAAGAAGTGTTTAAGACTTTTTTTTCTGTACTTGTCATGGCAACTCGCATACCTTTAAGATAAAGCAAAAAGATACTGTTAGCTTAGATTATTGGCAAACTGACTGACAGGCACAATGGGAGATGATCTTTAGTGTGTACATTAACAGCTTGCCATTTCAGAGAACTCCTTCTAGTTGAATTGAGTGGCGCTTTTGTTCTCTTTGTGGAGAGTTTCATTTCCACAGCAGGGAGAATGCAAGAAAAGGATGAGCAAGACCCTACAGATGACAGTCTGATCAGTTAATTTCAACAGCAACTTAAAAGGAATCTTTTAATCTCCTCCTAATCCTCTGTCCATCACTTGAAGAGTCCCAAAGAAAGGAGGAGAGCACGGTGCCCTAGGGGCGCCACCACTCCCACAAGGTCAAACACATTATCAGCAATTTTGCCACTTCTGAGCTGTGGCTGTAGAGAAAAAGATGATCACAAATCTGTTAGGGTTTTTTTTCTCCCCGCCCTAAGTGAAACATAAAAGCAGTAGCAGGAAAGACTTAAGGAAAAACAGGATGATAATACAGAGATTCTTTTGCACAGAACAGGGAAGCCATGTATTTAATGTGTTCACAGGCATAGAAATGATTTGTGGGCTGGTTATCAGTCCTGCCATTAGTCCGCTGGAATGTGGAGATATGAGGTAGCTGCTTGAGCTGTGTCAGTGTTTAGAGTTTAAAAAGAATGAATGCATTGCTGTCAAATGAACCTGCTTTATTTTTTTCACCCTGCTTTATTATTAATGTGCAAACAAACAAACAGAAGTAGACAACTGGATGTGAATGAGAAATGAAGTCCAAAATAAAATAATCTAGCTGAAACACAGAGAGCATACCTGCAAAAATAGGAACAAAGACAGGAAGAAGGCACCTTAAACAGATAGAACTGAAGCAGTGTCACATCAACAAGGATGTGGGCTTGATGGCTTGAGTTCTCTTCTTCCGTTGTAATTTGTATTAGAATCTTTGTATGGCTTGTGCTGGGCTCTGCAGCTCTTACAGAACTGAGGTTGCTATAACACTGGATGCAATACAGGACTACAATAGATTGTAGCGATATCTACTTGTTTCTATTATAAGCTCATAAAGAGGAGGAAGGATTTTAAAAGAAATAATAAAATTAAAATTGTGCAAACATTGACTGTACTCCACAAAGCCTGGACAGTAGTCAGCAGACCAGACTCTACCAAGGTTGCACGTTGTCATATGAGACCAATTCGGTCGTGTTTCTGTGTTACTTCTCTGCCTCCTGGAAACAGCAGAGCACAGCAAAGGGCACTTCATGGTCAGACCTCTGCAGAGCCTCCCAGGCTGCCCTGATCAGGGCGAGCTGCAGAGCAAACTAATGGGGGACTGGAGTCAAGTGGGTTATCTTGTGCCAAAGAACAGCTTGAAGAGAAGATTCAGATTTGGATCTCATTACTTGCAGATTTCTGGCCAGGCCTGTTCTGTGTCTTTCAATATGCAGATGTTAATTAAATCAGTTTAATTCCATTCATTACATCTCTATCGGAATTGGTCCAATATACTCTAATAACATTCAACCCACTAATTGTTTTCCAGTGAAAACAGAGATGGGTCAGTCTGAACCTACAGGACTTTATTATTGATTACCTGGAAACTAGATTGATGGTCTTTGCTTAGTTCTTAATGAATTAATCTGCATTTGTGATGAGGAAAAGTATAAATAGTTTTGATTTTAGTCTTGATGAAGCTGGGCACGTGTCTTAAATTTTGCAAACCAGCAACGAATAATTGAGAAGTCTCCAGCTCAGTAGAGTTCACCACAGGCTTCAGAATACTAATTTTTCTGTTATTTATTTTGCTTTTGCTTAGAATTGAGCCTGAGTCTATGAGCACGTTGTTTCCTTTCATCTCTAACCCCAAAATGGCTCAATTTCAGTTTTACAGTGAAGGGCAAATCTAAGCTACAATTTGGGCTTCCTACTTGTAAACCATATTTGAGTCTGCTATAAATTGATGTGACTACTGGTTGGCAAGGAGGTGGGATTTTGTACCAACTTAATGTGCCCTGTTAGAAAATGACATAAATAAACCAGAGTTCTCAGAGGAGTGCCATTAGAGCCACACATAATCTCAATAAAATTTGGAAAACTCCTAATTCCACAATCCTTTTATTTTCATTAATTCTTCTGTTTGCGCAATTCCATACCAGTAGTTACAAGCACTCATCTTAAAAGACATTTCATAGAGTGTACATGTATGTGTGCACGCACACAGACGTATACACGTGCGCACAAACAACTTGGTTTTGAATTTAGGTTTTAGAGGCTTATTGAAGTGACATGTGGTGCTGCCTACTGCTTTATAGGAGCCCTCGGTTAAAGAGAGATGAGGATACAGGTTGTAAAACCGTCATGTTACAAACATTAGTTAATGCTTCTGTCAGTCAGTTCTCTCTGGTGTGCAGTACTCTCACATCAGAGGGCATTAATCTTACACTGGTTGATACACAGAAATGCAGCATTGCTCTTGTGTTAAATCCAAGCGGTGCTCAGTCCTTTGCAGAAATGCATTCCGCAAGCAGCTCTGCTTTTTTGGCAACGTGCTGTGTTTTTGCGTTCTTGTGAAAGATTTTGATTTTTATTTTTTTGTTACTAATGTACATAAATCTTTGGCTTTCAATGCTGAAAAATAGCACAGGTCACTCCAGCACCTGTGAGGACCAAAAGTCTCCTATTACAGTCGCACAAACCAAAAGGACTTCATCTAGCATCACGATAGCAACAATCACACGAAGATTTTGTTTACTGCATCACACTTATTTTCCCCAGGGTGTCCCTGATACTCTGTTTCAGTCCTTGTTGTAGCTATGGGGTGAACAAGGGGCATAAAACTAATTTCTGCCATCACCCCCATGCCTTGTGCCCTGAATCCAGCTGCAAAGCTCAAGCCCATCTTGTTTCTGTGGGTAGCTCATTGGTTCTTTCTAATATTTCTCTAGGAAGAGGCGGCAGTTTTGTATGAAAGGTCAAACTGAATTAGTGTATAGATGTCCAGTACATTTAAGGCAAACACACCTTGCCAGAATTAAAGTTGGTGTCGTGCGCTGTGCTTTGCCATCTTAATGAATACTGAGCAAAGGTAAGTAGCATTGCAGTGCACTGCTAATAGGTAATTCAGAATAAAGACACAATTGGTGCTACTGGATGTGCAAAACAAACAAAGCCACCCCCCCAAAAATAAACTTCCAATGAGTGAACAAAACCCCTCTGAATCCTTTTGGGGTTAGAACTCAGAACTGATCCAGGAGAGGTAAATTCTTCACATTGCTCTTCAGGTCTTCAGTTTTACTAAAATTGGGATATTTTATCCTGTATAGTTGTGGATTGTTTTATGGATCATTTTTAAAGAACAAAAATCTGATTTTTTTTTTTTTTTCCAGTGGAAATGATCAGGTTTCCACTCGAGATGTTTTGCATTTGTCTCTCCCCACTAGATCAGATGTGTTCGACAGAAAAGACAAAAGCTTGCATGTGGCCGAAGGGAGGGGGAGCTGGCGGAAAAGCGGGAGAGATGTGACCGGCTCTGGAGCAGCCGCGGCTCTCAGCGCGTCCCTGCACAGAGCCCGGCTGGGCTGACGGCTCCGTACTGCGAACTCCGGGGCTGTTTGTGAGAGCTCAGCCCTAGGGCAGTCACCTGAAGGATCACGTATAGAACTGTTCGTCATTGTCCTACTGCACTGCCTCGGCCAGCTCACAGCTGTCTCCAGGACAGTCTAATCCCTTGTGGCTGTTTATATATGTGTATGCACATGTGTGTGTGTATATCCGTATCTATATTGACCTGTATCTTCATTTCCTTTTGTTGTTCTAGCTCCTGTGTTTAGGACCTTTTTTACCCTTTTGCAGGAACCCCCTGAGGAGGTTTCCTTGGCTTGCTCATGTGCAGTTGCATTTTGATCTCAGCCTTGGTTATTTCCATAACTTCTGCCAGATCCTTGTTGTTTGGTTTTCAGTTGTTGTTTGCCTTTGTTCTCTGGACCGTTTTCACTGTGGTATCTTTAGCGTGCTTGCTATTAAGCTTTTATCTTCTTGAAATGTCAATCCCACTGTGTCATGTATTTTGTATTTTGTCTCACAGTTGTAATGCCTTTGGAGCAGGGGATGGTATTTATTCTGTTTACATGGTACCTCGCACAAAGGGTTATTAGCTTGATTAGCCTCTAAGCAGTATTATGTTCTCTGTGATATTTAATGTTAAATTATCAGTGTGTATAAGTCACTGGTTTGCCAGTTACTACTTTGTTGTTTTTTTAAAGACAGAGCTGCTTTTCTGTCTGTTTTTCCAGGACTGACAAATGCTTCAGCCAGATATGAATGTATATGCAGGGAGTAAACTCGGTGGTGCGGTTGTGCCCTGTTTATTAATTGGGCCCTGCACAAAACCGTATTGCAACACAAGTTGCTTCTCTCGCTCCTTTCCAAATTGAACCATCTATTTCTAATCACTGGCTTCAGTTGTAGTACCGAGCTCTCTTTCGTGTCTATGAATTGTGCTATCATTGCCATACTTATTCATCTTTAGATACTAGTGTTATATAATATTGTATAAAAAAGCGTTTGTGGAGTCAACTACCTTGTATTTCTCACTTCAGTCCTGAGAGCTGCTCATTGTTGTACTCACAAAAGCTTTGCTGAGCCTGACCTTCCCTTTAGAAATCCTCTTGGACCATTCGGTGTGCAGCCTGTCCGAAGGGTCCTCTGTTCCGTGCCTTATCACCGAGTTTAGGATCTTCGGCTGTGTTATAGTTCTCTAGTTCCCTAGTTTGGACCTTTATTTCTTTTTCAACATGGATGCCATGTAAGCTTTCCTCAAATGCTTAACCCTGTTGAAAAATAATTGCAGTTTTCTAGGCGCTGTACAAACCGTTGCTGTTAACAATAGTGATACTACAAAGGCTTTGAGCTGTATAATGCCGTGGATCTTTTTCAGAGAAGTTCTCTTCACTGAGGATCCCACCCCAAGCTGAATTTTCTGCACTTCAGTGTGAGAGAAGAACTGACAATTCTCTGAAATTCAGAGGGATTTCAGATACTGTCAGTTTTGAGGAAGATGCCAAGAAGGGGTGCAATAGAAACCCTAAAGTACATAAAACTGTTTCCATGGTATTGTTTTTTTTAATTTCTCCACACTGTACAGTTCTAGATACAGAATGTCCTGTGTGACTACTTACTGAGTTCTTCTTTGGCTGCTGTGAGACTTCCTTAGCAAAAAACCTGATGTGTTACCCCTCTAGTAAATGCATAATTTTTTTGTTCCTGTGCAGTTTTCTCTTTTTCCCTGCTGTTCGTGAGCATAAAGCAATTAATTTTTACTCTAGCAGTACTAATTCTTTCTCATAAACAGCCTTTTTAAAACCTACAACCTTTCTTAAGGACCGTCTTGCCCCTTGGCAGCCTTGATGCTTCTATGTTGGGACTCAGTTTTCCTCTCCTTATGCTCTTCAGACTTACCTCAGCCTTCTCTTGATATCTTTTGGGGGGAAGACACAAACCGTTTGTATTGCCCTTGCACACTTGGCACTTGCCTTGTTGCTTTAGATCTCCTGGATATCTGGTGTCCCACCAGCTGAAGGCCGTGGAGAAGCAGTACTTGAGGCCTTCTGTTGGAGATTGATACAGGAATGTGGAGCAAGACAACACTGAGAAAATCCTTTCCTAAATGCCAACCAAGTGTTAACTGCCTCTCTTATCCATTTGATGCCGTTGGTGCTCTCTTTCCCTGCTGTGTTCTCATGCTACTTGTCCTCTGAGAGCTGGAATTTATCACCTTGTAGGCAGATGGGGCATTTGGCAGAGGCGGGATCCAGATGTAAAGCTTTGGAAGGTTCCCAATAGCAGCATCTGGGCTTGGCTCTGGCTTATTGCCTGAATTCTTTGTGAACTCTGAACAGCTGGCTGTGGAACTGCCTCTGGGGTTGTCTCCGGGGTGGTTGTTACAGATCTGGCTGTGAAATCATATTCTCCTGACATACCTCTCCACTCGGAGGAAATGTACCCATACGTTTACATGCAGGAGTCTTTTTGTAGCTCAGACTTCAAATGTACTGTATAAAATATGAGCATGTATCTTTTTGTACCCACAAGATGACTGATCTGGAAACTGTGTGAGGAATAAGCTTGTGTGTATTCATGTCAATGTATTTGTGTGTCTGAATACGGTTAATTGTTAGCAGATTCTGGACTGCTATGACTGCTTTGACTCCAAGTCAGTGGACGTGTGCCAGCAGAATATTTGGCTAAATATCTCCCACCTCATGTATCAGCAGAACACCGTAGATTTTGGGCACGCTGCCTTTTGTCCATTTTACTGAAAACACGGCCTTGCGCAGTTGAATCGTGTTGCCTTCATTATGTGAAACTTGCTCCTGTGCAAAGGCCCGGTGAAGACTAATTTCTCAGGTTTAAATGGCTCCTAATCCAGTGTTAGACCATCTTTGTGATGGAGATGTGCACTACTGGATGGATTTGAGTGCAGCCAAAAGAAAACAACTGTATATTCAGTCAGGATTTTATAATGTTCACCACAGCTGCTTATATCGTGAATGGAAAATAGTCTCTGTCTTCGATTTCTGATAAATCCTTGATTAGAATACGCTTGAAATATTGTGTAGGAAATAGATTCTATATATACATATATATATATATATATAAATTTTTTATCACTCTGTGCATATATTGGGGCGTATATTTCTCTATAATTAAATGGTCAGAATTCTGAACTTTGGTGCTTCGGGATACAAAAAAAAAATCATCTTCATTGACATACATTGTCTTGTTTTTACATTGCCATAAACCCTGATTTGAGCTGGCTTCCTTTGGAGTGGCAGCTCATTAATAGGTAACTAAAAAAGCATGCATTTTGATGGTATTTCTGGAACTCCTGTTTTCCCATGGGTGCTCTGAAAGGGCTCTCTGAAGAAAGGACAGATGTTGAATTTGACTCCTGTAGTGCTTATCTGTTGGGTGCATCTGTGCTGCTTTTATACTTGGAAAACTATAGGAATGGGATACCTGTTTGGGGTGAAAAGTGTTCGAAGAAGGTGGGATTTTTACCACTAGTTTCTACTAAGTTGTATGTAGGTGTTTTTTAATTGGTACTGCTACTGAAAGTTCGCTTTAATCAATGTTGGGTGAGTCTTACAAGGTGAACTGGTCCATCTGACATCACTATGTACTCATAAGCCACCAGGAATTTTGTTGTTACCGTTTTTCTTTATGATAAATTGAAAAAGAAAATGTTAAAGGCAAGATAAGAAATGCTTTTTGGCACGTTTCTCTTATTCCCTTAGATCAAAGGTAATTTTGAATACGAGAATGGGAAGCGGTTTAATTTCTTGAGGTCATCTCTGCTGAAGCACGTGTCTCAATGTTGTAGCACTGCATATGGTGGGTGAGCGCTGTGGCCCGATATTCCATCTTCGACATCATACGAGTAAGCAGTCTGTACAGCTGCTTGGAGCACAGCTTCCCTGCGTGGGAACCCTTTTGACAGCTAAGCTGTTATCGGAGACTTTTCTCCATCAGGGGGAACACATCTGTTCTTCTCTCTCCTTTTAACATTGAAGATGCTGTTCTGTTGAGCTCTCAGTTATCTGGGGGAGTTTGGTGCTTAAAGTCAGAGGCATCAGACAGCACCAGGAGTTTTACCTTCTGCGCGACCTCTGCCAGTCAGGTCAGGTTAGCGACTGCTGCATCACACACAGCAAGCACAGGTTCTCCTGGTGTGGCTTCTCTCCCTTCATAATTGCCAAGATCCATCTCTTTCCATTACCTGGTATAGAAAGTGCAGTACACGTGGAAAGGAAGGATATTTATACTATGTGGAGCAGAGATAATGGGGGAATCAGAAAGGAGAACAGTATTTTCTCTCCGGATACTTGTCTGCAATGTTTATATTCCCTTAGGTATAGAAAAATAATGGGATTTACTTTTTTAATTTTGGAACTGTGGCAGGTGGTTGGGAATGACAGGATGATATAAAAGCATTTTACTTCTCATGATGTAGTTTGGGGTTGTGCTAAATTCACTGCTCTCAGGGCTGCATGACATGATTTACGTGCACAGAACCAGTGGCTCTGAAAAGGTGGTTCTTGCACTGATAGACCTAAATCTATACGTAACAACTGGCTGGTATAGTTTAGGATGACTGCTGAGTAGTAAGTCCTGCTGATGTGCTAATCACCGATAAATTCCTAAGATCACTTGGTAGTTGGGGCAACATGTTACAGAAAGTTTTAAGACCAGTAGTCTCATGTGCATATCTAAGTAGTCTAAAAGGCATGGAGCAGAAATCCCTTGTACACCTTCAAAACCAACAGTGCTCTCTGGACCTGTTTGGATCCTCGCGCTCTGTCTCCGGAAAGGTGGCATTTCTGGCAGGTTCTTGTGATGTGTTCTAGAGACAGTTTTAAAAGCAAAACCCTCTGTTTCTTAAGCTCAAGCAGTAAATCTGTCAGTGAGCATGACATTGGGCTACTATCTGATGGACCTGTGACTACAGTGGAATATATGCCAAAAAGTATTATTTTTGTATTATAATGCCATTTAGTCTGTTACAAGCAATCTACCTTTTAAGAGCAGTCTGAAGTCACTGCCCTGTTCTTAACTTAATTTCAGAAATACCATGAAATTTTGCACAAAACCCTCCTGAATAAGAACAGACTGTCTGTTCAGTTTCCTGAGTGCAGCAGAAACATCTGATTTCCACCCCCCCATCACTTTCTTAATTCCTTTTTAATAATGTCCGCTTTCTCTCATAGAGTGCAGTAGTGCATTTATAAAGACCTTTTTCCTTTAATAGCTATTGTGTTTTTGACCGTACTCTAAATAATAGAAATTCACTTTTCTAGTGTCCCAAATGACAGGGCGAACTGTTCAATCAGTGCTACATCTTCAAAATTGGATTTAGCAAATAAAAGTGTGGTGGCCTTTAAATATAAATAAGACCTATCCCTTAGATCTTCTTTTAACTGCAAACCTTCAAAGAAATTTTATTTTTACTCCCAGCAAATTACCTAGGAGAAAAAAGATGACAAGAGTAATCTATTTTTTGCACAGCTGGTCGGTTGGCCAGAGTTTCTCATCAAGGAGTACATGCTGTTTGCTCCCCAGATGGACAGGCTGCATGAGTAACAAATCCACGGAGCCTGGGACACAAGGTAGGAATTATACTGCCTGTGCTTTTAATCTTGCACAGCTCTGCTCATTGGTAATTGCAGGTGGCCCATATCCAAATGAGACTCTATTGGGACAATATTCTGTATCTTGTCAGAATGAGCCCTGTTAAAGCCTACACTGGAATTAGGCCAAAACCTTGAAATAATTATGGAAAACTTGTTTTTAAAGAGTTGAAGCTGTGTAATGGTGACAATTAGACATTTAAGCAACATCAGCTGTAACTTCAGTTTTAGCCGCTTCTGCTTGGTCCCCGTTTTGTTCTGACTCAGCTGTAATAAGAGGCTCTGAGCAAAAAGTGCATGAAGTTGTGATTATCATCACTGTCTGTGTCTCTTGTTCTGGGTGTCCTGCACAGTGCTGGGGCAGCAGGGCACGTTTGAACAGTGCCTGGCGAGTTCCCTGAGGCTTGGGCAAGGAACGCTGCCTGTACGGTGCCATTTAGCTATTTGGGTCACATCTTGCTCAGCTTATTTTCCCTTTGATTTAAAGCGTGTTTGCTGTTGTCCTCATTCTGCCTAGGGATACTCCTACTTTATCAATCAAAAGGCATGAAGATTTAGGAGCCTTTACTGTGAGAGTCTTGTTAGAAAGTCTGAATTACAAAGTAATTCCATACATTAGTCCCAAACAATTTCCTTGGGGACACCAACCTCCCCCTCTCCTCTTACAGTGTAGATGATGAAGGCTTGTGTTTTCGTCTCCCTGCGCTTTTGAGATGCCATACCAGAGCAGAAGCATCTCAGAGGTACACTAAAATGCTGGTGGGCATATTTAAAAGAGATACGTCTAATTTCTAAAGAAAGCCTTGAGGCAAAATGCTTCTCCTTTACTCTGGTGGAATCCTGTCAACTCCTAAATCATTATACTCTTAAACTAAGCATGTAAACATCAAACTCCAAAATCATTAGGCTAGGACTTGGAGGGCTGCTGCTGGGGGTGCCATGCTAACAGGAGCACTCTGCTTCCCTCCTCATCTCTATGGGTGCTGTGGGGCTGGAGCAGTTCAGGGGTCCATCCAGTCTAGTGCCCATCTCCAGGGAGGGTGCTGGAGGAGTCCGATCCTTCACCTGAGCTCAGCATGCCTCTTGAGAGCAGATCTGCTCTTCTCTCTTTAATCCCACATCTGCAAATCAGGCAGGTGTGTAAACTCTGTCCTGACTGCGTGGATTAGAAGCGAGACGCTTGTAGATGTTTTCTCCCTGTGTGCTTCTCACCCTCTTACGTGATGCGGTGCTGTGCCGTGTCCCCTTCCACCAGTCCCCGGCTGCGTGCTGGGGGACAGCAGGGCTGTGTTCAGATTCCTGCTGGTGGCACCGAGGGGTGGTCACATCTCCTTTAGGGCAGGTGAAACCTTCTCAGTGCTCTTTCTCTTCCTCTTTAGCTGGGCTGGCCCTGATGCGTATGTGGGAGAGGGTGTGTGGAATAGGTAAGATTAGGAGAAGTGTCATCAAATTCATCAATTTAGTTTTGAACTCCCCCGATGAACGGTGGTGGTGCAATTCCTCCCTGTTTTAGCTGATGCCTGGCAGTCTGCTGGTACGGATACCTGCTGGGCTCGTGCAGTGTCCTTAAGACAGATAAGTAGGACTGGCAGGAATCTGTACTGCTCTTTATTTCTCAAAGAGCAAAACTGAATTTCTGCCGTGTAGCAGTACTTCAGGATCCAATGTCCGCTTGTGTCCTCTTTGCTCTTTCTAGCGATCTTTGAGAAGTGAAATGCATACAGCCCTTTTTCTGTGTAAATAGGAGTACATTGGTAGTATCACTTGGTAATATATCTTTACACGTATTTCAATTGACCAGTTATGAAATACCTAAGTTCTGGGCCAGAGGACTGCGATCTGTCTTGGAAGGGTTTTGCCGATAGCTCCACAGCAGATTGAGTGTGTGTGTGTATGTGGGCTGATTTCATGGAAGCCCTGTAGACCACTCCATTTTCAGCAACCTCCTCAAACCGTTAATCAAACGTAGTTTAGATAAAGCATTTGCACCCCTGCTTAACTTTATGGCCAATATTTAGCTGCTTAGCTCTAATAAAGCTACTTTGCTAACTAGCACACACAATACGCAGTCTGCTTGAGTGCAGCTTTTTTGCTGTACCCTAACGGTAACTTTTCTCCTCCCTAAGAAAGTAACGTAAGACAGTATTCAACCAACAGCATCAGTAAGCAGCACGTGTGTATGATTGTGAGCAGAGAGGCTAAACCTGATCAAGCTAGAGACTTAAAAAAAAATGCAGTGTAATTCTTATGTAATTGAAAAGTGAAAGGTGGTGTTGGTGTGTGATTTTTTTAATGTGTTTTTTTTTCTCCTTCCGCACTTACTGTAGAGCAATACATTTTGTATTTCCTGGATTCTAAGGCTGGAAGGATCTTCTTGATCTTCTGCATAACATTGTCCAGGAAGTTCCTGTGCATCTATTTTAGATATTTTTGTTATCTGTGTACAAAAGTGAGTTGGAGGGACAAGTCTAATACTTAGAACATTTAAATGCAGTGTGTAAGAAAAGTATGCATCTAGTAAAGAAAGAACCTACCAGTGCTGCTGTAGATAGTGTTTTAATGTCTTCCTCGGCACAAGGAGCAAAGTCCCATTGCGTATCTATTATTTACATAGTTATGTTCTGGGTCTGCTCTGGTGGGAAAAAGAAGAATCTCCCTAAACAAACAACATTTTTTTGAAATACCACGCTCTCTGCACTAACCTGCACCACAGACTTACCAGCTGTATATGTAGCTTTTTAGTCTGGAAAATAGCTGTTGAATATTGATATTTGTTTTGTGGATGCTCTGTCCTGGCTTTGGTGGCAACAAGTGTGAATGCTATTAGTTCCCCACAATCTATGAAGGACAAGGCCAGTTCAAGTTTTGTGATGCCGAGTGAGTCTCCTGTGCTGCTGGTTTATTAGAAGGGAACTGAGAGCCAAGTGTTTGGACAGCAACCATTTGAACTTCTTAATGCTGTAAGTGGGAGATGACAAGAAGCAGAATAAAGTTTCCTGAAGGGACAGGTTTGGTTTTTTTGACCCCAGTGAGCTCAGGGTAAACTATGTTCCAAAACAGGTAGACTGCTATTTTTACTGCACTTCTCCATGCTTCGGTTGAGCTTTGCTCAGGAGAATGGTGTTTAATGAACACTAGGGCAGCTCAGTGTTCCCCATGGATGTGCATGAATGCATTTAGGAGTCTGATTTTTCTGCCTACCCCTTATAAATAAATAAATAAATACTTCTGCATTTGGCCTCCTCTTTCAGGCCAATGTGGAGCAGCAGTTTCTTGTGGTTGCCCCAGAAGCTTGGAATGCAGATCCACTCTCAGCATTTCCCAGTCAACTACCAAAGAAAATAGTTCTACAACAAACAAGTGTAAGAACACGTGTCGTGAACAGGCCATGACTCGTGGGTACGTGGCCCCTACTGTGCAGGCATCCTGATGAGCCTGTCAGCTCTTTCCCATTGTTCAGAACCACATGCCAGCAAGTGCCCAGGGAGTGACTTCTTCTTCCACTGGGTCATTTCTTTTGTCATTCTGGGCTCCCGTAATCAGATCAGACCACCCTGAACTTTGTGTGTTTGAGAGAAGAGAAACCATTCCTGTGTTGTTTCAGCATCGAGAGTTGATTTAATTATCCCTTCTCATTTTCAGCTCCTGCAGGAAGCATTCTTTTTTCTTACCCATTTAGCCAGAAACATCACAGGCATTTTTATGGGTTTGCTGCAAAAATGTCTTAGCAGCAGTCTTGAATATTCTATGACAGCAGTGTCTGTGGTGCTTCTGGCCTGCTACATGTGCCAAGGCAGCCGTCTGCCTCCCTAGAGAAATCGGGTCAGACATTACTGCTTCATAATACTAAACGAATAAGGTTTTTAATGTGAACAAATTTGGTCTGAAATATGAAGCAAGGAAACAAGCCATTAATGTATCAGTTGTAGGATATTCCGAAGGTGTGAGAAAAGTACTGCAGCTTAATTCAATGGGATATTAATACATCTGGTGGGGACAGTGAGTAGCAGAAAATGTTTAATGTTTTGTGGCTTCACTAGAAGCCAAATGCTCGTGAAGGCTCAAGAAAAACGTGATGGAATCTGTAGCTGTGTCTTGAATCCCATGGCAATACCGTGACCTAATCCAAAAACTCATTACCAAACTTCTTTTGGCTTCAAGGAAGTCAGAATCTGAAGGCGAGAATTAAACAGAACATTTTAAACAGGCTGGCCTTCAGTTTTCCAGCAAAAATACGGCATGAGGGAACTAAGAGGCAGATGAGATAAATTATGAGCTGTAACATTTGGGTAGCACCTTGGCCATGGCAGAAATGTTTTAAGTCTGTGCATACAGTTAGAAATATACATTGGGCTTATCTCCAAGACAGGAGAGCACCAGTAATTGCAACTTATTTATGTAAATGCCATTACTTGTTGGGCAGTGGTGCATTTAATCATAAGCAAATCTCCTTTCCCCTCCTAAGCCACTTTTAACAAGGAAAGGATGTTGCTTCAGCTGTCAAAAAGCCATAGGAAGAACCATATTGAGGCACACTGAGATGCCTTAAACACAAAGCTTTTCTTTGCAGCTCAGTTTCTCCTAATCTTACATTTATACTGTTATTTCAAGAGCCCAGGCTCCCTTGAAGACTTGCTTCACCTGAGGAGAGATGTTCCTGTCTCACTTAGTGTCAGCTTTGATTCAGAAGGTAATTCTGCATGGATCCAGGGTGCTGTGTCCTTTCCAAACAGTTGGTCATCTATCATTTCATTACAGTAAGGTTACCAAACTGATGTGTCCTGGCTAATTCTTCTAACGCAGCTATATAGCTGTCTAGTGTCTCATCAGGCAACTGTGCGTGCTGTCTCAATTGATAATGCCCTGTAATGCTATTAGCAGATGGCAGAACATGACCTACCTGTGAAATCTCATGCACAGTGGTCTTCTAAGGGTGCCTGTTTTCCACAGGGAATGTCTTGAGACATACTGTTATCTTCCTGGTCCAGCATTGCGACTGTGCCTTATTTTCCATAGAAATAAAGGAAAGTATCACACTGCTGGTATTTGGCCTTGTAACGGCTAGTGACTAGTTAAGAAATTAAGATTTGCTGCTAATATTAATTCTTACAATTTCTTCAAATGGGGATGTAATGACATTTGATATAATTTTTTAAATAGTGGCACAGGAGCTATTTTAAATTTAACAACTGTGATATCTTTTCTTCCTATATTTTTCATTAATCTTCATGTGCTTAATTAATTGCTGTTCCTCAGTGGGAATGTTTGACTAGAGTAGAATGAGACTAATGAAATCTCTCGGGTTGCTACTGCTGAAAAGGAAAGGGACTGAGTGCTAGAAGGACATCGAGCCTGGCTAAATACAATGATAAAACCACAGAGTCTGGTGTAGTCGGCGAACTTGCTGAGGGTGCACTCGATCACACTGTTTCTGTTGCTGATAAAGATGTTAAACAGTGCTGGTCCCAAGGTCCCAACACCAACCCCTGAGGAACACCACTCGTTGGTGGTCTCCACTTGGACATCAAACCATTCACCACAGCATTTTGAGTGTGACCATCCAGCCAATCCCTTATACACCAGGTGTTTCTTCTGTCAAATCCACATCTCTCCAGTTTAGAGACAAGGATGTTGTGTGTGACAATATCAAATGCTTTGGACAAGTCCAGGTAGATGATGTCAGCTGCTCTTACCCACCAATGCTGTAACCCATAACCTATATGTAATGCATATTAACTTCTGTGAGACCAGATACAATCTTCCTGTTAATTATTTGGAAGCAAGAAATAGCATTTATCTTTTCTCCAGCACATGCGTTAGTGGTCACTGTAACAGGCTTCTTTCTGTGCTGTGAGAACAGTAGAACAGATACTGTCATCTGTACATCTTCAGAAGAATAGGAAATAATGAGCAGATTCACTTCTGTTCCGGTTCCATTGAAGCTGGAGAAATTATATCAGCAGGAAGTTTGGCCTCATGCATGTTAATTGAGCTCTTTTCAGTTCAGTGTTTTGTATTACTTTAATTTTAAAATTATAGCCATAAATTGTGCCTAGCAATGCTCTGTCAAGACCTGCATCTACTGCCTCTCGGGCCCAGTTGTTCCTGCATCAGGCTGCCACTTGTAAGGTACCCTTGGATTTGTTTTTGAAAAATCTGGTGTTAAAATAACACCCTTTGCAACTAGTGCAGCTACCTGCCAGCTCTGTTTAACACATTTCAGTGCCTGGCAAGACATGTACCTCTTAATTTAAGAGTAATGTGGCTGGAGAATGGGAAGCATACGGCCATGGAGGGAGACCCAGGCCTTGTCACAACATGAGGACCACATGTCCTCGGGCAGGTATTTTTCAAGCGAGTTTTATTGCCCCAAGGGACCTGGTAGACAGATGCGAAGAGGCTTTGATTGGGATTGGTTTTTCCAGAGCTGACTGCCAACCTGGCTGATCTGGCTGCCTAACTCTGTTTTCTTATACACAAGAAAAACAACTGGGAAGGAGAAAAGGGAGGTGGGATTGCAAGAGGCTCAAAGGTACCAAGCAGCTGGCTGTGGAGCATCAGTGGTAAGAGCGAAAAAGTGACTTGCTGAATTAAATACAGACTTCAATGGCTGTTCAACCCAATGCCTATGAAATACTTCATGGTTCTTAGACTAAAAGACCTATATTTTTTTTTTTGGGGGGTGAAAGTGTCTGTTTATTTAATTTATCTGACTTTAAAGTTACCTAATTTTATCTAATCAATCTTACATTATCGTATTGTCTGTCTGTAAGTGATCTATTTTCTACTAGATTGCTCACTATTTTTACTGTATGTACATTTACAGTAATGAACCTGAAAGCTGAAACAGATGATAACACAGTAATTGTTTTTTAGGTCTGTAATAATTCATGAGTATTGCCTACAAAGCAGGCTTTGGATGGTCTTCAGGGGTAAACACATTAAAGCCAGGTACTTGTAAGCTCTTTTACAATCTATTAGCATAATAACATCCTGTAAAATAAGCATCTTCATAATCTAAGAACATCTGATGTTGGTCCATTAACTGCCTTCATCTTCAGTTCAAACTGTCGGTGGTCTCCATATCTGGGTATGATTTAGTATTATAGCTGAGAAACCTCTTGCTGTTTTAT